>NC_090927.1:1063489529-1064096029 GCF_040938575.1 Ambystoma mexicanum
TGTGTGCATGTCTCCACTTCCTCTTGCGCTGCAACGACTATATTTTCATGATAAGCACATCCATCACGCACTGACGCTCCATCGACTCCCTGAAACATAGAACTTTTATTCGTATGTATAATAATATCGAAAACACAAAATGTACTTGGGGACCAATACACACGTACATCTCAATAGCAAAACACGAATGAACGCTTTGTGTAGAACATTCAAACGACAATTATTCACGCATTGTTGATCTAGTTAGATGGAACTGTCAAGATCCATACCTCGGGCTCCTCATAGACTTCCATTGATATTATTGAAGATGATGCTTCAGTAACTCCCTGAAACACAGTAATTGCATTAGTATGGTTTTCTATTTCGTTAAAAAGAACATAAACTTTGTGCAGGCGTCAACGGCTCATCTAAATAGACCTGCACAAATGATCAGTTGTCTAAAATAAATAATGGATATCTAAATATGATTCGATTTGCTCGATCGTTGGAAGTGTCACCACCCAGAGATCTGCATCAACTAATAGGGGTGATGTTCTTGTAGAAGAAGCTCCGTCATCTCCCTGAAACATAGTACTTGCATTAATAAAGAAGGAAGTATAGCGGATGTAATCACGTCATATGATTTCGCTTGATCGAACTGTCAGTATCCATACCTCGAAATGCATAAGAACATCAAGGGACGATGTAACTGCGGTGCACACTTCTGCAAGCTGTTGCGCCGACCCGTAACTGCATGCTCCCCCTTCTTCTTGGACTAATGCTCCATCGACTCCCTGAAACATAGGACTTTCATTAGTAATGAACACAATATTGAAAAAAGAAGACACATAGGAGGGCGACGACAGAAGGACATATCAATGGCTAAAAACGAAAGAAACATTGTGTGTAACAATCACGCTACAAGAATGCAAGATCTGATGATCTCCATCGATGGAACTGTCCGGAAACGTACCTCGAGCATCTGAGTGACATCAACGGTAGTCGTCAATACGTTGGACTCCTCAGCATCTCCCTGGAAGACAGTACTTGCATTATTTTGGATAACAATAATTATAACTGAAAACAAAGACTAGAGGACGAGTACAAGGGTGTACCATTAGGTAAAATAATTACACGATAAATTAAAACTATTGATTTACATGCCTAAAACAAGTCAGTGGCAGAATAGCCAAGTAAGATTACCCGATAGGCGCTTGAAGTGGCTGATGACTGCAATAACGACACGGATGGAGAATCTTCCGCCTTCATATTGAGTGGATACATAAATGGGGAAATTATTGTTAGCTAATGCTACACACTACCGCAAGGCCGAGAGATAAATACGTAAACTTGACTCACCAGTGGAGGGATGTGGACGAATAGAGTGGGAATAGCGGTTGAAAGCAATTTTCGCCTCGCTCACGGTGTGTTCTTCTTTATTAGCAATGATGTGGAGTACATGTCAGAGGTAAAGTGCCTGCTGCAGATGCGGTATCGATCACCCCTCTTGTCCGCAAAGACTTCTAGGACTCTACTTTCAAGCTCAGACGGTGGATATCCGCAATATCGGACCCATTCTCTTATCTGATCTATTGTCTTAGGGAAAACATGCATTATAGTACCTTCAGAGTTATTATGGGTCTTCGAAGGGCAACCGCCAATGGAACAGGCAGGCATTGTGGAAAGTTCTGAAAAGTAAAGATCAACAATTCTCTATGAATACCAATGTAAACTCAGAACATGTGACTAGTTCCTTGCATGTACTGTCTTGAACGAAAAGAAATTGGACGCAAAATGATTACGGTACATGGCCTTACCTTGACGAACAAACAGTTAGATGCAGGGATCAGAGTAGTTTCTTGTCGTAGAACAGGGAGCAGTTCACAGGTTGCAAACTGACGAGTTTCCTCGAAGTGGTCACGGAAGTTCACAGAGACGAAGAGCAGATAACCAGCACCTTCACGGGTTGACTAGCAAAGCGCAAAGAAGTTCTCATTAGAAATATGAAGTGGGTTATAAAGAATTCGAAACAGGGGTGTGTTTGTGAATGAATGACGTGTATATGTCGTGGCATTATGCGGTTTGCAGGGGGCCGTCCAGCGTGAAGGGGGATGCTTGGCAGGAGACACGGGGTCTGGAGGTAGACATGGGAACAACAACCCATGCTCTATAGACCACTTTGAAGTGTACATGGTCTTTGGCACCTCTTGGCCTTTATTGCTCCCTGACAGCTCCACAGTACCCCGGTGCGAACTGCCTTTGATAGGGCGGGGGGGGGGGGTGGATTGGGGCGGTGGTCGTGCAGACCAGACTCGTTTGCCGCAGGGCCTCACCAAGGAGAGGCCATCTAACTGCATGTAAGAGGCAGGCTGCAGGATCTAGTACATGGAAGGCAGGGGGGTGAGTTTATAAATACCTCACCCTCCCAGGAGAATATATGGGTGCAGTTCACCCTGGAGACCCTGGATGCCTAGGCAGTTAGTCAGCAGCAGGCTGGCCTGTGGTGGCAAGGCGGCACGGGCCAGAGGGGGTCATCTCTGTACCCGGTGCCCAAAAGGATGATTTATTATGATCAACCATATTGATTATTTACCTATAACCATGTTTTGTATCAATAAAATCCAACGGGCTTTTATTGCCAACGCTTGAACAAAGTGGTGTGGTAAGTATTTTTGGGGGAGGAGGCAAGGCCGGGAGGCTTGATGCCAACCCGCAAAATAACATATGTATGTCTGCTGCATATGGGTTCAACGGTTATGTGGATTGAAGGTGGGCGGCCAGCGTGAGGGAGGATGCTGGCCGGAGACATGTGGTGTGACAAGACAAGGCACAGGAAGACTATTCAATGGAGACACACTAGATTCATTTACAAAATCAAAACAACCATTGTTAAAATATATGTTGGGTTTTATTTTAGATCTTAATTTCAATTGAACATAAATAATAAACATTACACATTGTAAAGTTCCGGTTGCAGCACATCCAGGGAAAATCCGCGGTATTGTCCACTGTCGCTGGGGAAATGTTGTCTAATGGCAAGTACCGCACAGGCAGGTATTACTCTCCGAACGCGGTGTCCGAGCCTCCGGTGAAGCCACCAAGTGAAGCAACGATAGGCCACCAGCCTGTACCACCTGTGAAAACGAAAGATGCAAACTGTATTAAAATGACAAAACTTTCTTATCACTGTCGATTCAGGTAAAAAATGTCATTCTGCTTTGAAAAAAATTCTATCTAGAAAATGCACAATATGGAACCAATTTACATGCATTCGAATGATATGTAGATGTCATTTTATATGTGGGAGACGACCATGACATAGTAGTGGCATCACTGACATCAAAACCAGAGTATACTTACTCGTTACTCGGATTACGCGGACGAACAGTGCCGCGAAGTTCGTGCATAAGCACCATCATCATCCTCAACACGGTCCGTGAGAGGCAGGCTTCCCTGAACTCTGGCAGCTCGGTGATGCATTGCGGACTTGGCTCGCCTTCCGAAATGTAGGCCAAGCACCCGGAATTTTCACGGCAGCAGCAGTTCTCCTCAGTTGGCATTAGCTCGCACCGATTGCACGTGCACCAGGTGGAGACGCCGTCCATGCGACATGGTCCAGGCTCTTCATCCGTTGACTGGTCCTCCCAACTGCCGTCCGAATCCCCATCGTTTTCGCGTGCTTGCCTTTCCAGTAGTTCCTCCTCGGTGTACTCGGGCTCGTACATATACGGCATTATTGTAGCCATTGTGTGGTAAATAAAGTAAAATAATTTACAGAGATGGTACAGGTGTTCACAAGGCCTAGAAGCGGCGAAGGTAGCTGACCAGAGCACAGAAACGAGTCACAGAATACTCAAAGTAACACAGACAGAGGAATGGAATCGAAAATCTGCTGCTGTGTGTTGTGAAACGGTGTGTTTATACTTATTGAGGAAAGAGGCGTCCTGCCATTTCCATGGCGACACTTCATTAGCTGAGGCGCAGCGATTGTTCACACGAAACGTGCTTTGGCGTTGGGAAATGGGCGGTACGCGTCTGCTGATGTCAGGCTCAGGGGCGGGGGATTTGATTTAGTGCCGCAAAAGCAGGTGAGCCAGGGCGATGGGGGGAAATGATAGGATTATCAGAAAATGGCGGCTGATTTCGAGTGCGTTAATGGACGAAAAGTCGGGTAAGGTCCATAGGAAAGTTTTCTACGATCTACCGAGTTATGCTTAAAAACACATGGCCGAACCGTAGGGACAATAAAAAAAAGTCCCGGAACTATCCTTTAAATAAAATATACAGAATGACACATTCTGGTGGGTCTCCTCCTTCTGACCCTCCACAGTGGGCACATAACCAAAACACCTACTAGCTATGTGTCTTCCTCATATGCATTTCTCCATAGCCGTTTTCTAATGCAATAGTTTCAGCTTATAGGTGGTTCAAGTGCCACATAACAGCCTTAACTAATTAGATTAGTACATCATCATGAGCATTTGTTTGGAATTATTGATGCTAACATTTAGACATTTCTCCTTACATGTGATTACCCACAACGTTGGATAATGCTTTGACTGCAGGGATTACATTTCTTATTAATAACACCCATTTCACTTTTTATTACAGTTGATGAGGCGAGGGAGGTGCCTATCGAAAAGTAGAAGTTTGGGCTGAGGCCTTTGTACTAGGATGGTACCATTGAGATAGACAATGATGACTCTGGAGAAATCGAAGGAGGCTAAGAGGACCTCCCAACATGGGGCACCATTAATGGGTGAGGAGGAGTAAGGAGAGAATAGAAAGACCATACGAAGGGTCCCATAGGTCGGGCGAAGGAACGACAGAGGATGTCGGTGAGAGCCTATCAGACGGAAGCACTGACATAGGTGTCAGCGATGGGAAGACCTGGGTTGGAGACCAGTGTGTCCTTCTTAAGCTTCTTCCTACCAGACATGGTGAGAGGAGCAGGATATGAGATAGGAAAACAATTAGAGAAAAGGGGGGGGAATAGAGAGCACCATAGTGTCTCTAGGAGGGAGGAAAGGAGGCACTTCACAAGGCTGAAAAACTGAGGTGCAAGGGAGGGGTACAATGGAAGGAAGAAGAGAACACAGGTACAGGAAATAGGCTAAGAACCGTAGGTTACAGAAGGGTTACAACAGAGTACATAACAGAACAGCCGCAGGCAATGAGTACCAACAATGGGAGCCGGCTCAGAGAACCCAAGGGGGGAGAGCTGGAAGCCAGAGTGGGGGAACCTAGAGAAGAGGAGAAAGGCCTATTGGAAAAAGCATATCATGAGAACAAATCCATGGCCCAATACAATCTGAAGGGCAAAGTAGTTGCAGGGGTCCATAAGCGTTCATTTAGAAGGAAAAAGCTCTTCTGAAAAGATAAGTGGCATGCTATGTAGCTCCTACAAAGGTTTTTAAATCTGTATAACGTGATGTTATTTATTCATCGAATTGCGTGCCGCATGCTGATAAACATAAGTAGAGTGTATTATTAGGCTTACATACATTTAGTTTGTGTGATTTATGATATAATTTGAATATTGCACCGCAAAGATGCGTTGTAGTCATTTTGCCTCACCGAGGCCAGTGGAGCACAGTTCACCGAAGTGCAGCCGAACCTGCGAGTATCTGACTCACAGCGCTTCAGGTGGTGCTCACAGCGCTCCAACGTCTCGCGGTCAGACAAGATCTTTTTCAGCCTAACCCCCACGGACATTTCGGAATTAGGGCACACCCAACGTGTGAGTCCGGAACTGCTGAGATGTTGTCCATCCCGAGTAGAATGCAGCACTCTGCTTTGCCCTTGGTGAATACTTTTATTGCAAAAGCGCCTGCAAGCAGTTGATTTGGAGGGATAGCTCCTCCTGCGACCACCTGCCGCCTGTCTCTATGTGGCCGCACTTTGCACCCCAGCCTGCTCTGCTGGCGTCCGACTAATACGAGTTTTGGAACATCCCAGAAGATGGCTCACCCATTCCAGGCTTCCATGTTCTGGAGCTACCATTCCAGCTCGGACTTCCCTTCTTGATCTAGGGGTACTAGCTGGTTGTATCCCAGACCTTCTTGTAGGTGCCAGATCTTCAGCCTAGGCAGAGCTCTGAAATGTAGGAGACCTGGAGGATGGCCTATATGGAGGCTGCTAGGAGTCCAACAATACTTGCCAAAGCTCAGAGATGATATGGACTTCACTAATGCAGCTCTCAACTCCTTTATCAATTTCATCTTGGGGGCTGGTAGCTCTAGAGTTGCCTTTGTTGTGTCTACTATGAATCCAAGTAAACAATCATATTTATCCCTCTTTCTCTCATAGCCGCCGCTACTGGCTGCACGACCATCGTAAAGACCCAGGGCGCTGAGGCCAGTCTGAACAGAAGGCACTTGAACTGCCATACCTGATCGTTCCGATCGCCGGGAGCATTGCAGGTTCCTCAGCTTCCTATGGAATAGTCAGGTAAGCATCTTTCAGATCCAACCTCACTAACCAGTCCCCCTTACGGATGATGTCTCGGAGGTGCACTCCTTCCATTTTGAAGTGCATGTAAATCAGACATCCCTTCAGCTCCTTCAGGTTAATAACTGGTCTTACTTTTTCTTTCCTGTGCACCAGCAACATGTTGCTTATAAAGGCAGCCTCTGTTTCATTGCTGCGTTCTATCGCGCCTTTAACCGCTAACTGTGTCGGTTCTCTCTAGGACGACGTGCTCTTCACGCACTAACATAAAATGCTTTGGCCTGGCCCACTGTATTGGCGGGGCCCCGAACTCTAGCCGAAAACCTGTCAGCCTGTAGCAGCCATGCATTACTTGAACGCATTTGCCAATTTCTTAAGCTTAACAGCGTGCTGCTCCCTACAGAGGGGTAATTTATCGTGTTCCTCACCTGGTTGTGACCTTGGATGGCGGTAATATCCTCGTCCTCTGCGCCCTTTGTTACTGCGCCCATGGGCCGGGAAGAATGCGCTTTGACGGGACTCCCAGTATTGGGCTCTCGGGTTCTGAGGTCTTTTCTGCGAGTGGAAGCGAACAGATGCACAACCTCTGCTGCGACCGGTCCTGGCAAAAACCCTTCATGGTAAAATCTTTAATAGATGTTTGGGCTGTCTCGAGGGCTGTACACGTGCCCACAAATCTCTCCATCTTTCGCGAATGCTTCTCCACAAAGCAATCCTTGAGCAGCTTTGCGTACCTCGTAGAACGCTAGGTCTCCCAGTTTCGAATCAATTTTCACAGAAGGCCACTCCTTTGCTCGGACAACAGAGCACAATTTGCATTCCCTAGGCGGCACACAGCACTTTGAGCCCAGATGGCTAGGACATCTGGATCCACCGTCTCTCCGGTAACCCAGGCTTTCTGTCAAGTCAATATTCTTAGCTCTGGGGTCCAGCCAAGACTTTTTCCTGGCAGATCTTGCAGGCTCGGTCCATACATTTTCTAAGGTCCTCGGAGGCTTTTGAAATGAAAGCAATGATTTTAGGATCCAATTCAGGAGTCTCCCCCACCTTTCCAGGCAACTCCAGTCTGGGACACTGAGCGCATCCGGAGCCTCAACTCCTTTTCAATTGGATTGCGCAGCCTCTGGGTCATATGTTATCACTCTTGGTGACAGCAGCTAGTCGTTTGATCTTGGATGGACTATTGACTCTGGGTCAAGCATATCTGCCAACTCCTCTTTGGGCTCCTCCAAATACTTCTCCTTGCATTTCCTCTTCCCACTCTTTGATTTCTGGGAGGATCAAGAGTCGGACACCACAGACTCTGATCGGTCTCCATCCCCTGTATTTTGCACCCCTGGGGAAAGGGGTAGGACGCCCAGCACGGCTGAACGCACCATGAAGGCGTCCTTCAGCTCCTCAAATGCATCGACAGCCTCAGGCAGCTTTCTTTTTCCCTCCTTGGCATGATCCAGCACAGTCGTAGTACTTTTTTGTTTATGGGTCTGTTCTCTCCGCTTATCAGTTGCCTTATTTGTAGGCTGCTCAGAGGACATGCTGATGACCATCTCTGGACCTTTGCTCTTAAGGCCATCCCCAATCACCTACTTCAGGGCGTGTAGCCTATCCTGGAGCGGTGCACCCCTTGTGCTACTTTGTTGACCAAGAAACTACCTAAAATCCTTTTAAGATTAAGTGTCAAGTCAGAGTCATCTTCGTAATATAACCAGTCTTGGCTCCCCACACTCCCTTCATCTGATCCATAATGTGCTTATTAAACCTATTAATAAAGCCTGTGTGCCTGGGCAGAGCAGGCTGAATGGCATGTCCTCTGTGGGAGAGGGATGGGGGGTGGGTTGGTGGGGGAGGGAATTGCACCTTATTGGGGTATTCAGGTGCTTGATTCCCCTAGCCTTGTGTTGGCTGTATTTGGCACTGGAGCCGTAGCTCTAATTGCAGGAGTATATTAGTCCTGCTGCAGTACTTCTTAGCATAGATATTGCTGCCTTTAGATTGACCCACTATCTCATATGCAGGGGTACCTGCAGTCACTGTTGCTCTGTGCTTTAGCGCTAATGCAGTGCAAACTCGCGCCCGCAAGTCTCCTCAGCATTTGTTTTTAAAGCTTTAATGCAGCCGCGCTGCTGCATAGGCTCGCCACTTCAAACTTTTCCGGTGCTATCTCCCGTGCATAGGGGAGCGTTGCGGCATTAGAAAAAGGCACCTTCTTTAGTGGCAAGGCGTGCGTCAGTTTCCCGGCTCGCGCACACAGCGTGTGCTCGAATTCTGAAACGTCACCTCGTCTGACCGCAGGATGTTGGAGCACTGCGAGCACAACCTGAAGCGCTTCAGTGAACTGTGCTCCACTGGCCTCGTTGAGGCAAATTACTACAATGCGTCTTTGGGGCACAAAAGCAGCGTAATATTCAAATTATCTCATAAATCAAACACACTAAATGTAGATGAGCCTAATAATACGCTCTACTTATGCGCATCAGCATGCTACACGCAATTTGCTTAATAAATAACATCACGTTATACAGATTCAAACTCCTTAGCAGGAGCTACATACAATGCCACTTCTCTTCAGAAGAGCAGAAAAAGAAGAGGAAAGGACCTAGGCAGGATGGGGCTTATGGGCCAGAGACAGCATATGGACATGGGACTACCAGAGACACTGGGGTTCATGGTATATGAAGGTTTTGAATATTTTCTGTTTTTGAAGTTTGAAAACAAATGTTATTAAAGAAATATTAAGATTTAAATCTGCTAAGGTTGGAAATTGCCTCACTATCTCTGACTTAAGAGGTATTTCCCTACATCAACCAAAAAATAAAGGTGCCTGTCAGATGTCAAGATGTCCAAAGCAAAATGTCCTCTGTCCGAAAATCCTAACCCTCACATTCTGAAAGTGCACAAATGTTCAAGTTCAACAAAAGGGTATAACTGCAACAAAACCTTCCAAGTGGTTGATATTCACAGTTCTGGGTAATAACTCCCTTCCCAAAATAAAAGATTCAAAAAGAATAAGCAAGTTCTTAGTAGCACAAAAGGATGACTTCCTCCTCTTGACGTCACAATTCACTCCAGGGGAAAGGACTCCCTTCCTAGGCTTTTTATGACTTTCAGTATTGTTCAAATCCCAAGGGCATGGGACTTCTTTTGGATTATCCTTTTTTCGCATGTGGGTCCCAGACTCGTTGGGATTTTCACTCTCTCTTTCACACACAGTGAAAGGGGATCTTCCCCAAGCTACTTCATGGCAAAGTACTGCGACTATGAAAAAACAGATTCTTATGATGATTACTCTCTCTTTCTGCTTTCAGTCATCAATTCACTCTTTCATGGTCTCTGCCTTCCGTTCGGTGTTCCCTTCTTTTACCGACATGTGTATTCTTTCATTCTATTCACATTGCTCGGGTACTCGCCTCGGTGTCTGCAACACTCGAGTGGCTTTCCCCAGTCAGCGGCATGGAGCTTTCTCGCTCCTTGCACCAGAACAAAGCCAGCCCGCTTCCAGTTCCCACCGCAACTCCTTCCTTGCCAGGTGGTTCCACGCTCGACTGGTACTGCATCCGTCTGCAGTTGGTCTGCAGCTCGCCTGCTCACTTCTGTTGGTTGGCCTTGCTGGCAATGCTCTTTGGCCACAGACTTTGTTTCCTTCCTGCTCCATTGCTTCAATCTCCCTAATCATAGCATAAATGGATTGAGTAGTAGATTGAATCATCCACTTGCCAACCTTTTTAGCTGAACGCCTCGCTAAGGAAATGCAACTTCTAAAAGATTCCAAATTACCACCCTTCATATCAATGTTCCAATACCTTCAAGAGCTCATGAGCTGGGAGACAAGGGTCTCACCCACTCCCCCTCAGGTCTGTGCTGCTTCAAGGTAAACAACTCCAAACCGATTTACCACTTGCCTCCAGAACTACCAGGGGATTTCTCTGTTGCAGCCCCTTTGGCCACTCCTAGGTGAAATTATGGGAGAACAGGGTCAGGGGGAAAGGTTCAGCCCTTGTCCCCCATCAAAGCCCCCATTTGGCAATCCAAAACGTGGCTGATCTCTGCTCAATGTAAGGTCCTTCACTGCCCCTACAGTTTCCTCCTCTTAAAAGGGCACTCACTTCACCTGCAACAGCTCCTTCAGCTGAGTTGCTGTGTGCGCACTGACCGGAAGTTGTGGCAGAGGACTCCATTACTACCCACTAGGTCTCTCCTGGGGTTTGCACCAATTTTTTTTAATTTTTGTATTGAATCAGCTGAAAATAATCAACTTTACAATTAACTGACAAAACAAACTAACAGAACATAAAATATGTCATATTAAGATCAAATTTAAAAAAGAAAGATAAAATACACAATGCAAAATTTACATCTCTCAAACAATTATAAAACCTAGTCGGTCACATTTGGGTAGCCCCACATTATTCATATTTGGTCTACTTCAAGATTCAATGAAGTCAAAAAATTCACTGTTGCAATTTGAATTAATGTAAGTGAAGTACTTAAAATAAAAGACCAACATGCTTGTTCATCCATGCTACCCAAATATTTGTGATATTTTCTAAAATGGATTACTCTTAATTTCATCAAAACCGGACAGGCTACAATCAGATGTTCACTGGTTTCTGGAATCTGATAACTGGCAAAACCGGCATACATTTCGTGCTTTAGTTAGTATCTTACGTTTAAACAGCAAATCCCTAGACGGACACAGATTGAAGCGAAAGCGCAAAATGGCAAACCTGTAAAACACAGAGGAGTACGTTTCAGATATTTGTCCATATCACCTATTAATTTGGGACAAAATCTTCCCTCAGATAAATGCTTATATTGCAGGCAAGATGTCCTATTATCAATCCAATCCATTCGGTAGATTTTAAGTTTTGCCCTTTCCGGGTTATCAATTAATAGATAGATAGATCGTGACATCAGCATGAGACCAGACTCTATAAATCATTAATAGCCAACGTTGTACAAATATGTGCTGGCTCGCAAAAAAAATACTCAGATGGAGTCCTCAACATCACTGCCATGGGGGTTCGAGATCAGGCATTTACGAAAGAGGGCACATAGTTTCCACTTGCATAGAGCGAAGTTAGGCCCAGCTCATATCTAATCCAGGATACTGGAATACATTGAGGCAGCTGTAAAATTTGTTTCCAGGATTCCAAGATGGCGGCCACGGCGAGGAGACGCGAGTAGGGGTCTCTCCCGCTGGGCCGCGCTTATAAAGCACTACAAGAAGCATTGGACGAGCGAATGCAGACCATTCCCTCACCCGTGATAGCCGGGAGAAGAGGAGAACGAAGGGGGCGGCATATATTGCAGGAACGCGCTCCCCAGGACCACGCCATTGTGGATTTACATCGGCGCGTAAGGCAACCCAGGGAGGCGCTGTCACGGCCCCAGTGCCGTCAAACTGGTGAGGTGGCGGAAAGAAGAGGAAAGAGTGGTCGAGGAAGTGGGCAAGCGTTGGGGAGCCAAGGACAGGACTGCTAGCCTTGCTGTGCAGGCTGGATGACAGGCGGCACACCGACCCCAACGCGGAGGACGTCACGCCGGAGCAGCAAGTGCCTAAGAAATCCGTAGAAGGACAAGGAGGAAGGGCCCCCAAAGGAGGTTAATGGGGCATTCAAGCGCAGCTCCCATAACAGACCCGGTTGGGGAGGGGCTCCAAAATTAGAGGTGCAGCGAGGAGTAGTTCTCTTCCCCCCGCCACAAGCAGGGGTGGGGGCGGACCGGAGCAAGCAAATAGAGCTTGACCAGAAAAGGAACCAGACAGGAGTGCCCCTAAAGGAGGCTTGGGGAAAAAAGGGGCCACACACAGGCCCGGTGGAAGGTTCCACAAACCAGTAGGCGAAGCTGGGATCCGCGCTGTTCACCCCCCCACTACAACCCCAGACTGCGGAGCCTGCCACCGGTGCCAAAGGAGGGACGCGGCTGAAGAGTGCGCTGGGGATCCGCAGAGGGACCCATCAGGCGACAAGGGGGAGCAGGGGGATACACCCCCCCTCCCACCCCCAACGTTGTAAAGCAGAACAATCCAGGGGAGAGACACATTTGCAGCAAGAGGGCGGGATAGCCCTAAATCCCCCCCTCCCCCACTCCACCACCCCAAACAACTCCATCAATACCCACTGGGCTGGGTGAATGGACAAGAAGGAAACCACAATATAAGTTGAACATCCACCCCACCAGAGGTACAATAACACATAGGACGGGGATGGAAGGGAGGCGACTGGGCCGGCAGAAGAGCTATTGTTCAAGTGGAAGCTACAGGATAGGATAAGCAACCCGTCCGGCCCTTCCCACTCCCCCAGGGCTCAATTCAAGGAGATCGGGGTAACTCGATCAGCCATGTGGAAGACGTCCAGCAATAGGACCCTCCCAGATGAGGGGAACTAGAGGAGCGGGAGCGGCACCAGGCAAAGGCAACAACAAATAACAGCCCCCACACGGTAAAGTTGGAGGACCATAGCGGGCCCAATACGATGATGTCTAAAACAAAAGGGAAAGGGGGGCAGCCCGGGACTAAATCCCAGTCAGCCAAACAGGACGTAAACCTGGTTCAGATGTGGTCCGCGGATAACTCAGTTACCACAAGAGAGAAAATGCATGCAGAACTACCTGAGGAGCAGACTCTGGCCCCATCACAAATGGTTCAACCCACGAAAGAGGAAATGCAAACGTGGTCCAGGGAACTACAGGACAAATTCATGCTCACTGTACAGGACCAGTTTATTACTATGAAAGATGACATGAAGCAGGCAGTACAGGAACTGAGGGCGGATGTTTCGAAACTGGAAGAGCGGACAGACACGCTAGAGAAAATAGTGCAGAATGTGGAAGAAGAGGCGCAGCAGCACAGTGAGACGCAAGAACATCTGGTGAAGCTTGCACATAACTTGGAGCTGCAATGTGAAGACCTAGAAAATAGGTCCCGAATGTCGAATATACGTATTAAAAATATGGTGGAAACGGTGGAAGAGAAGGACCTCAAGCCAGCAGTACAAGAATTCTTCAGAGACATCCTGGTGGTGGAAGAAGCAGAAGACATTAAATATGACAGGCTACATCACGTGCGTCCCAAAAGGACGAGAGAACCGGAGGAACACCCCAGAGATGTCCTGGTGGCAATGTCCTCATATCCCCAGAAACAATTGATCCTGATGAAGGCTAGAGAGACGGACCACATAAGGATGAACGGGGTGGAAATTCAATTGTATCAAGACCTGGCCCTGGTAACACTTCAGAAGAGTAGGGCGATGGCCCCAGTGGTTAAGAAGCTGGCATCAAGGAAAATAAGGTACAAATGGACATTTCCATTCGTTCTTCTCTTTCAATGGGAAGGGAAGCAGAAGAGGGTAACGTCTTGTGAGGCTGGGACTACAGGAATGAACATACAGGAGGAAGACAGGGTAGACAGAACCCAGCGGCCAAGGGAGGCGTTCCGTAGGAAGCCTGGGAATGGACAACAGTACAACACAAGAAGAAGCAACAGGGAGGAGGAAATCGCTGAAAACAAGGTCCTCCACAACATAGGATAAGAACTAAAGACTCACAGTAGAGCGTGGAATGCAGACTGGAGAGGAAGGGGGAACGAAGTGATCTAAGTGATCCAATGAAAAACAGGAATCGCGGCCCGGGATACTACAAACTTAAAAAGATAATGCAGGGTTTAGGACTCCCCGGGGAGTTACTCCTGAGTAAGCAGGGGGCCAGGAGCGATGGGTCGCGCGCCCTAGCAACCTTCGTTACCTGGGCCCTCCTCGGGTCAGTTGTTAAATGGTTAGGGATGTTTCAAGTTGGTGGGAAGGGGGGGGAGGGGAGCCGGATTGCAGATCGGATACGGACTGTGGGAGAAACAAACTCAGGGTTCTGAGTCTATGGGGAACCTGAAAATCCTGACATTTAATGTAAGGTGTCTAAACACCCGGGTAAAAAGGAAAAAATTAGAGATTCTTCTGAGAAGGGAGGGAGGGGATGTGCTAATGCTACAAGAAACCCATATCAGGAGCCGGGACAAGGCAAAGATACGCTTAAGGGGTTTAAAGCAGATAGTTCAATCCAATGCCATAGATAAAAAAGCTGGGGTTCTGGTAGCGGTTCGGGACAGAAGGAATATTCAGTTACACAACTCTTTGGTGGATAAAATGGGGAGATTTGTATTTGTCAATGCTACATTAGAGGGGGCACGACTTACTCATCCAACATGGGGCAAGATGGCTTTCTGCAGGAGATGTTGGGGAAGCTGGAGGATGTTGCAAGTGGGGAGATCATTCTGGGAGGGGATTTGAATCTGGCCTGGTACCCACCAATAGTTGGGAGTAAAGGAGGACAGCAAGGACAGGGAGCACCCTCTCGGCAGCTCCGCCAAAAGATGGTCCATCTGGCGCTCCATGATGTGTGGCGAGAACTAGGTCAGTAAAGTGGATTTACGCACTACTCCCATGTACATAGCTCAATGTCAAGGATTGTCTACTTCTGGGTATCAGTAGGATTAAAGGGGGTAGTACAAGGGATGGAAATAGGCCCCATCTCGCTATCAGAACACACACCTCTGGCTAGAAGTAAAGATGTAAGGTAAAAAGAATGGGCTGTGGCGATGAAGCTCCCACAGGGCTTACTACAAGACCCCATCGTGGGAGACTCCATCAGGGAGAAGATCGATGAATATTTTGCCAACAACGACACAGGGGAAATCAGGCTGGGAACAGTCTGGGAGGCCTTCAAGGTGGTCCTGCAAGGTCACGATAGCCTCGACAGCATCCAGGGAAAAGCAGAGGCATATATGGGAAAAGGAACTGGAGCAGAAGATAGCGGACACGCAAAGGGGAACTCATGAGGAACTCCTCAGTGGGCCTGAAGAAGGCCTTGAGACATGTGGAGGGCCAACTAGAGACACTTCGTACAAAAAGCAGAAAAAGGTCTCCTATACCTCCGACACTGGTATTACTTGAAGGCCAACAAGGCTGACAAGTATCTAGCGAGGCAGCTCTGAGCCAAGCAACAAACAATGGAGATCAAGAGCATTAGGAATACTCAGGGGGAGATGCTAACTCACACAGGTGACATGGGGGAGGTTTTCAGGGATTTCTATAAGGACCTGTATGCGTCAGGGGACACGGACACCACCGCACAGGAAGCCTACTTGAAGGCTCTTCCCATACCACAAATATTGAAGGATGAAGGAAGAGAGGGCATCATTGGAAGGGGAAATTACAGAGAAAGAGGCAGGGCTTTAAGTGGGCCGGGGCCTGCCGGGGCTGAGCCCCGGCAGGCTCCGAAATTTCGTTTTGAGGCGGGGCCCACTAATCTCCCCTGGCAGCCCCGGCCACTACACGAAAAGGCATTTTTTTCTACAGCCTGAAGCTCTCGCTTCTGTGCGAGAGCTTCAGGCTTCAGAAAAAATGCCTTTCAGCCGTAATGGTGGCGCCACACCTGCGGAGCATCCCTTTAATCAAGGGATGCACGTGGGCCGGCGCCACCACTATGGAGAAAACGTGAGGCCGCTGGAAGCGGAGGCCTTGCTTTCTAAATACTGAAGCTACTGCAGATTCGCGGGAGTTTCAGTCTTTAGGAAAAAGGCCTCTGCTTCCAGTGGCCTCACCCTTTTAACCTTAATGGTGACGCTGCCCCTCCCCAGCTGGCGAGGGGCAGCACCAGCATTAAGGCTGAATAGGCGAGGCGCTGTCCCCTGCCAGGCAAGCCTATAGAAAATAAATGCAGAGATTAGCACCCTCTCCCTCAGGGGGGAGAGGGTGCTAATCTCTGCAAAAGGCTTCCTGGCAGGGGTGCCAGTAGCCCATTGAGCTGGGGCTTGTCAAGGGGGCGTGGCCTAACGGATCAAGACCCCCCGCTGTTAGGCCACGCCCCCTCGATGAGCCCCGGCTCGATTTGTAGTGCCACTTAAGGCACTGGAAAGAGGTGAGGAAGGCAATAGCAGGGCCCCCGCTGAACAAAGCTCCGGGCGCAGATGGCTATACTGCAGCCTTTTGCAAGAAATATGTGAACAATCTAAGCCCATTCCTAACTAGGTTATTCAACACGTTTAAGGAAGAGGGGAATGTGACCCTGTCCATGAATGAAGCCAATGTCCTAGTCGTCCATAAAGCAGGAAAAGACCCGAACCATACAGGATCATATCGCCCGATAGCCCTAATCAATTTGGACTCAAAACTCTATACAAAATTGTTAGCAGCCAGACTGTTACCACTCCTTCCCAAACCGATAAATATGGATCAATCAGGATTTATTCCAGGCCGACAAACACATGATAATCTGAGGCGAATAATACACCTGGTAGAGAAGATAGGAATCACACAAATCCCAGCCATCTTACTGTCGTTAGACGCCGAAAAGACATTCGACCGCGTGGAGTGGTCAATGCTGTTTCGAACCATGCAATATATGGGATTTGGTGAGCAATATATGAAAATGATCAGGGCTAACTATTAACACCCCATCCATTAGGATTGCCATAAATGGGGAACTAACGGGCAGAGTCGACATTACAAGGGGTACCAAGCAAGGGTGCCCGTTATCTACCCTGCTATATGCCATCTTCTAGGAACCACTATTAATAAGAATCAGGGAGTCGCCTGCCACAAAAGGGAAAAAAATGGCCGGGAGTCAGCACAAGGTCGTCGCATATGCAGATGATATGTTGGTCGCCCTCACAGATCCGGCCCGAACAATCCCAGAAATAATACATAAACTGGAAGAATTTGGGGCAATTTCAGGGCTGAGGATAAATAGAAACAAATCAGAAATATTGATCCTTGCAGGGGATAGGGGAGAGATTGAATGGGCTGCAGCCGGCCAAAACCTGAGGATAGCAGATAAAGTGCTAAAATACTTGGGCATAACCCTCACGGGCAGGGTGAGTCAGCTATATGGGGGGGGGGGGCAAACTACCAGAAATTACTGGGGAGCATTGAGACCTGGAGCAGTGGAATCCTCTGGCGATATCCTGGTGGGGGCGTATCACTTCGGTAAAGATGACCATTCTCCCGAAACTTGTATACTACTTCCAAGCTATTCCGATAAGGGTCCCTAAATCTTTCTTCAGAGCACTTAGGAAAGCGATTTCCATATTGATATGGAAAAGGAAACCTTCAAGAGTGGCAGGGGCAGTACTAACGGCCCCAATACAGGAGGGCGTCATGTCTTTGTCGCATTTCTTTAGGTATTATCAGGCGGTGCAACTATGGGTTCTGCGGGCGTGGATGGGAGAGGACCACGGGAAAGTCTGGGCAGAGCAGGACAGGGTGGTGCGGTGGCAAGACCCCCGCTGGTGGAGATGTTTTTGAAAGAAACATGTTATAGGCGCCCAAATCTCTGCATCAGTGAAATTATGAGGGCTCTGCTGGAAACTTGGGACGATCTAGCCCAGAGGGGCATACTGACAGAAGTGCCAGCCCCATTCACACCAATGTTTGGGAACCCTGAATTCCCACCGGGAATGAAGAAGGGGCGTTCACCAGATGGGAAAAAGCAGGGTGCACGAAAATAGGGGAGATGATACAGGACGGGGAGACACAGTTATTTGCGGCATGCAAAGCAAGCCTAAACCTTAAAGATGAGGACAGATATAAGTACAATCAGCACCATTCAAAAAATTACCTTTGACCAACTCTGGGTCCACGAAACTGATATCAGCATTGTATACGTTCATCAATGTGCAGAAGGGGGTGGTGAGGTGGAGTTATATGGTGAAATGGGACCAAACCCTGGGGGAACCTATTAGTAAATCTCAGTGGGAGGAGTTATGGGGGAGCATGTGGGTTAAGGTTGTGACACAATGGCACTATACCCCAGTACGGCTGCACTCGATGTTTCCAAATGTGTCCAAGCTCTGCTGGAGAGGCTGCGCGGGGAGGGCAGCTGGAGACATATATGGTGGGACTGCAAAGGGGTACATAGATTCTGGGCAGAAGTGAAGGTGCAACTGCAAGGAATATTCCTGAATGTGGACCGAATGGGAGAGGGTGTGGCTGTGTGGGCTCAAGGACGTCATTGTGAGGAAATACATGAAATCACAGTGGAGGAGCTTTATGGGCCTACTCAGAACGGCATGGGCATCGATAGCCCAGAACTGAAAACAACCGAATCTGCCGTCAGTGTTTGGCTGGCTTCAGAAGGTTTGGACACTAGTGACTATGGAAAAGCTAATGCATACCCTGCAGGATACAAAGGGATCCTTCGAGAAGGAGTGGGGGGTGGTACTAGAATATCTCCAATCAGACTATATGGTACAATGGTGTCAACACAAAATAAGAATCTTGGACATTTTTACGGCCTGAGCATACCACACAGGAGTGGAGAAAGAGCATCCAGAGGGAGGGAGGGACCTGTGGGAGGAAAGTTGGGGATGGAGCTAATGTGTCGGGCAATGTATTTGAAAGAATACAAATAATGTTTACAAAAAAAAAAAACGTTTATCAATATTTTGATTCCCACCGTTCAAAAATATACGACGGTAGGGGTTTATCAGTTTCTGAACCGTATAGTATAGTAGGTGTAACTTTTGATTTCCAGTACATAATAGCTGGAGTTAAAGAAAATTTACCATACCTGTGCATTATAATTCTGGTTTGAGATATGGCTGTTATCAATTTATGCTCAATAGATGACAGGTGGCCCATAGATTTCATCGACCCCTCAAAAATCGTGCCCAAATAGGTGTAGTTTGACAACCTCTAACCTAATTTTATTGATTATCCACAGTCTTATTTTATGGCCTGTCTTAGTTGAGCTGTAGAGGACAATCTGGGTTTTGGCTGTGTTAATTTTAAGCTCATTTTGATTGATGTAATTATCAAACGCTGTTAATAGCTTTTGTAAACCACTTGGTGTTTTCAATATTAGTACCAGATCGTCATTGTACATTAAAGCCTTGATAGGTATGCCATTGATTTTAGGTGAATCCGAGCAGACTGGTTCAAATATCTTTTTAATAGCGTGGATAAAATAATTAAATATGGCTGATGCCAACAAGCAACCCTGCTTAAGTCCACGTGACGTGGATATAGAGGTAGAAAGCAGGCCATTCAGGTTAAGGCGGATGCGGATAGATGTATTAGAGTGGAAGCTGTATATGACGTCACAGAGTGTTGATGGACATTTATCTCAAATTAGTTTATCATCAATAACACTCTTGATACTGAATCAAATGATGAGTGTAAATCCACAAAGGCAAAAAATACCTGTTTGACATGTTGACATTGAGCTTTTCGTGCATTTAAACATAGCAAGTTTATACCCGTACCCATGCCTGCCACAAAACCTGATTGCTGCGAATCACGATGGTTATGTGTAAGCGTCCAGATGTTAAAATCTCTCAGCAAAAATGTTGCAAACATTTTTCCTGGTATGTCTAGGTGGGCTATTGGCCTGTAATTTGTTGGTGAAGAGCGATCGCCTTTCTTAAAGATTGGTACTATAAGGGAAGTTTGCCACAACAAGGGTAAGATCTTCTTCTTTAAAAGTTGTTGGAACAAAGTATTCTGAATTTTTGCTCATAAATGTGGGTTAGCCTTTGACATAATGTTATTTATACCATCCAGGCCGGCTTCCTGAGAGCAGCTTGCCTTTTTAATGAAATCAATGATGTTATCTGTTTTATTTTATTTTGAAATATTTTTATTGGCATTTTGAAGATAACATTACATCGGTACAACTCCCCCCCACCCCCCTTCTGATTTTCAACGCTATTCTTACAATTTCAGTGCATGCTTAACTAGTTTAAGAAAAAGAGAAAAGAGAAAAAAGGAGGCAACAACAAATAACAAACGTTAACTGTCTTCATGCTTTAAACAATTGTAGTTCCTTCATTGCCTAGGACTGGATTGGTGGCTTGTCTATATCCTTTCAGTTGCAAGGACGGTAAGGTTTGACGCTCCCTTCCTCTTGTGCTGCATGTCCCTTTCTAATTTTTTTTTTTTTATACCTCCTATAAGCCTCTTCACGGGGGCATGTCGTCGGACGGTAGGAACATGTCGCACCACAGCTTTCCATGCCTCGAATTTAGCATTAGTGTCCCCCACACCTCTGACGATCCCGTTGCCCCAGGCTTCCGTTTCTGCAGCTGTCCATCGCTCCATTTCCCTTTTCCAGCGTGTATAATGAGGGCCTCTTTTTGACTTCCATGACATTGCTATCTCCATTTTTGCCAACACGCATGCCATGTCCATCACCTTCACTATGTGTTTTATTTTGCTCAGCCTGGGGTACGTGCCTAGCAAACATTCTTTCGGTGTCCAGTCTATCTTTTTACACCACCCTTTTCACATGCTTGTTTGATGTTTGCCCAGGGGATTCTCACTTTCGCACCCCCCCAGAACATGTGTATTAAGTCTGCATCGTCGCAGTTGCACCACGGGCATTGTGCCTCCACCTGACTTTTGAAGCTTGCTACCTTTTTTGGGGTCATGTACGTCTTATATAGGACATTTGTTTGTATCAGCCTGAACCTGGCGTTTCTGGACACTGCCTTTGGATGTTTCAGTGCTCTCTCCCATTCATTGTCCGTAATCTCTTCGCCAGTGTCCGTTTCCCATTTGGTCTTTAATGTGGCGCTGCGGGGGTTAGGTCTGTCATTTAATTGTGCATAGATTCTTGACACTGGCCTCCACCCATCACTCAAATTGTACATTTCTGTCACTAGGGGAGTCGTTGTTGGTTCCTCTGGCCAGTCGCTCCATTGTACCTTAGCCTCATGTTCAAGTTTCTGGTACCATAAGAATTGTCCCATGGGTAAGCCCTCTTTCTCGTGCAGCGATTTCAGTTCCCTGAATTCACCTTCCTCGTACACGTCCCCCCAGATGTATATCCCCAGTCCTTCCCATTGCCCAACTGTGTTGAGATCGGCTGGCGTCATTCTCATCTCTGCCGCAATTGGTATTTCCGGGGAGTAGGGGTTTTCTAAATGCATAATGGTTTTAACTCTTCCCCATATTTGTCTGCCCAGTTCAGCCAGTTTAGGCGCGCTGCTGGCATGATCCAGAGGTACCCATATTATTTCTGTGAGGTGTATTGGTTTGATCAGTTCACTCAGCAGGCCAGTTTCATTGGTGACTTCATCCGACAACCATTTGGTGAGATGACTAAGTTGGGCTGCCAAATAATACCTTCCAAAGTCTGGGAGCTGTATGCCCCCTGCGTCATGTGGTAGGGTTAGAATATTCAATGCTAGTCTGTGGCGTGCCCTTCCCCACATGAAGTCTCTAATCTGGGCATCTAACTTTTGGAAAAAAGGTTGGTCTGACGTAGTGACAGATGGTCGGGAAGAAGTATTGGAATCGTGGTAATATAATCATTTTTACTATCGATGCCCTCCCCATCATTGATAGCGGTAGTTTGGACCAGAATTTAATTGAGTTGTGGAGCCCCTGTGTTACTATATAGGTTTACACAAATGGGAAAGGGTGTAAAACCTTGACTATTGGATTGCTCATCTGTCTGAAAAGGGATGATTAATGATCACCCATACCTTTAAGTCCTGACAAAATGGACTATAGCAGAATTTTTTAACATTAAATCTTTTTAATTTTTATATTCAACGCTCAATAAAACATTGTTACAACAAATTGTTTTAAAACATTTCATGTCACCCAACATTTATGACCCACATGGTGGGTATAACACCAATCCAATGGGAAAATATACCACAAAACTTCTTTACAACATTAAAAATTTCACAAACACATAACACTTAACATCCGCTAGACATTTAAACAATGGGTCGATTATCAACATATCCCGACGTGTTTCAGTTCTTCAGGCTTTTAAATGCTAGAACTTTCTTCTGGGGAGAACCTTATTTCATAAGTTTTCACCACCATGTGATCCTGAGTTAACAAGAAAGATAATCCACGCGAGGAGTCACCTCTATGAGTGATGGTCAGTAGAGTCGGGGACACAGTCCCATCAAATCACGACAAACTTCTTATATCAAGTTTTTCTTTAGTAAATGGGCACTTCATGTCGCCCTTCCGGATATATGACCTCTATGCTGTTGGGGCCAGCTCACAGAGTCACCACATACGACAACGCACCGGAGCGCAGCAAAGCGTTAGTACTGTGGCACATGCCGTCAGGTCGCTTAATACATCAGGTCCTCACTTCGCCATCGTAATGTTTCACGTGAAACATTACGATGGCGAAGTGAGTTTGCTGTGTTACCCAGTTGTAGATTGGGACATCCAGAGGACCTGATGTATTAAGCGACCTGACGGCATGCGCCATAGTAGTAACGCTTTGCTGCGCTCCGGTGCGTTGTCGTATGTGGTGACTCTGTGAGCTGGCCCCAGCAGCATAGAGGTCATATATCCGGAAGGGCGACATGAAGTGCCCATTTACTAAAGAAAAACTTGATATAAGAAGTTTGTCGTGATTTGATGGGACTGTGTCCCCGAAGCTACTGACCATCACTCAGAGGTGACTCCTCGCATGGATTATCTTTCTTGTTGACTCAGGATCACATGGTGGTGAAAACCTATGAAATAAGGTTCTCCCCTGAAGAAAGTTCTAGCATTTAAAAGGCTGAAGAACTGAAACATGTCGGGATATGTTGATAATCGACATTGTTTAAATGTCTAGCGATGTTAAGTGTTATGTGTCTGAAATTTTTAATATTGTAAAGAAGTTTTGTGGTATATTTTCCCATTGGATTGGTGTTATACCCACCATGTGGGTCATAAATCTTGGGTGACATGAAATGTTTTAAAACAATTTGTTGTAACAATGCTTTATTGAGCGTTGAATATAAAAATTAAAAAGATTTAATGTTAAAAAATTCTGCTATAATCCTAGTCCATTTTGTCAGGACTTAAAGGTATGGGTGATCATTAATCATCCCTTTTCAGACAGATGAGCAATCCAATAGTCTAAGGTTTTACACCCTTTCTGCTTTGTGTAAACATATTTATGGTCTACCCCGGACAGTGGAGTTAGGTCTTCAACGGGGTAAAGCAATCTTATGTATAACGAGCCCCTGTGTTACTGCCATTGTATTCTGTTCGTGCACGAGTTCTGGTGTATGTCTGATCTTGACTCCCAAATACTTAAATGTGTCTGGCTGCCACTTTATCCCAACCTGCAGTAGGTTTTATGCTCCTGCCTCCCTCAGACCCGCTAGTGGGGACATGCAAGATTTTTGTCTGCTAAAGCATATCCCTGAATAACGTGCAAAATTGTCTAGCACTTCCAAGATTGTAGGGGCATTGTTTTTTGGATCTCTCAAATAGAGGAGGACGTCATCTGCGTATAATGATATAACATCATACCTCCCACCCACTCTTATTCCTGCATCCCAGAATTGTCCCCTTATGTAAATTGCAATTGGCTCTAATCCCACAATGTAGAGCATGGGCGACAAGGGGCAGCCCTGTCTGGTGCCTCTCTGCATGTTCCAGGCTCTTGAAACCAGTTTCCCCGTCTTTACTCTAGCTATGGGGTCTTTGTACAGTATCTTGATCCAGCGTACAAATCCCTCCCCGATTCCGAATTCCCGCAGCACCTCTATCAGCCATTCCCAATAGATGGAGTCGAATGCCTTAATGGCATCTAATGACATCACCGCCATATACTCTTGGTCTCCCTCTGTGTGTCCCATGATGTGCTGTAGCCTGCGCAAATTGGCCGTTGTGTTGAGGCCGGGTACAAAGCAATTCTGGTCTTCATGAACCAAACTTCCTATCATTTTGGACAATTTCCTGGCCAGTATAGTAGTCAGAATTTTACTGTCGTAATTTAGCATTGCTATTGGGCGGTATGAGTCGCATTCTTCTGTTGGTTTGTGTGGCTTGGGTACTCTGACCATTAGTGTGTCTCTCATGGTCTTGGGTAGGATTCCTGTCTCGTAGGCCTCTTGGTATACCTCAAATAACAGTGGGGTTAGTGTTGCTTATTATGCTTTGTAGAACTCTGGGGGGAGCCCGTCTGTTCCCGGGGTTTTGCATGTGGCCAGGGATCTAATGGCATCAGTGATGTCCTCAGGTGTAATGGCCTCTTCTAGTATGTCACGTTGTTGTCCACTCAGCTTGGGGAGTCCTATTTCTTTGAAGGTGCCATGTATGTCTGTCAGCAGCACTTGAGTGTTATGTGCGTATAGTGTGGAGTAGAAGTCAACGAAGGTGTTATTTATTGAGTACTGAGTTGTTTGCATGTCCCCCTTCTCATCTCTTAGTGCGGTCACTGGGTGCTTAGGATGTTCACGTTTGCATAACCAAGCCAGTAGTCTACCCGGTTTGTCACCGTTTGTGTGTGTCCTGGTGGTGCGTGTTGCGTAGTCAAATTTTGCCAGCCGCCCCCACGCCTGGTGACAGTTTGTTCGTGCCTCTTGCAAATTTTCTTCCTCCGCCCTAGTTCCTGAGCTATTGATCTCTCCCTGCCTTATTTCTTCCTCCCTCTCCTCTAGCTCCATCCTCAGCATTTTCCTGATTCCCGCTGCCCCAGCTATAATCTCTCCCCTCGTTACTACCTTCAGGGCCTCCCGCACCGTACCCCAGCGTTCCACACTGCCGCTGTTGATAGTGACATACTCTACCAGTTTATCTGCCAGCTCATCTCTGAAGGTTGGGTCTGTCAGTGCATCCACAGGCATTCTCCATAACAGGATAGGGGGTATAAGGCCCTTCAATGCCCAGTGCATTAGCAGGGGCGAGTGATCCGAGATCGACCTGCCCATGAATTGTATTGATTCTACTTGTGCTAGGTGTGTTTTGTCTATAAACATGTAGTCAATTCTCATGTGGAGGTTGTGTGGCGAAGACTAATAGGAGTATCCCCTGTCTGTGGGGTGGTATTCCTTCCAGGCCTCTGCAAGGTCTAGTTGTTCCAGTATGTTGTCCAGTGCCCTTGAGGTCTTATCTGCCTGATTCTGCGGTGGTTCGGATCGGTCTAGGCTCAAGTCCCTCACACAGTTGAGGTCTCCGCCCCATATGTAAAGGCCTTTCCTGTGTCCCGCCAGTTTAGTTTGAAGCGTATCAAGGTGGGACGGTATGCCATGGTTTGGGAAATACAAATTGACTATGCATTTCTCTACTTGTTCAATCACTCCCCAAATTATCAAATACCTCCCATCTGTGTCTGCCTCAGTTCCTATTCTCTGAAAGGGCACCTCAGGGCTAATCTAAGTGTACACTCCCCTCGCGAATTTGGAATATGAGGCCCCCTGTCCCTGTCCTCCCCAGTACTCCTGCAGCTTGGACTGGTCCTCCGCTGTGAGGTGTGTTTTTTGGAGCATTGCAATGTCTACTTTTTTCCTGCAGAGATAGGACCTGATCCTGTTCCTGCGTAGGTATGACCCCAATCCTCTTACATTCTATATTAGTATTCTAAGTTGCGTTGCCATGCTCGGTTGTGTTTGTTTCTAGATCCCCCTTTTCTCGCCATCCCACCATCCTAGGGCACCCAGAGCTTCTTTTCCTTCCCGCCCTCTCACCTCTTTTGTGTCCTTGATTCGTTGGCCACCTTTCCCTTTTTCTCGCATTGCATGAAGACTTTAGTGTCAAACTGGAACTGCTGCGACAACAAACGCAGTCTAAACAGTTGCTTCCAGCAACTACACAACCAGTGTTGTGCTCAGGTGCCTCCACACTTTCTGGCCCCTTCGAGGGCGTCCAGCGTGGATGTGGGCGTGCCAGCAACAGGCTGGCATCGGTCATTCCAGGGGTTAGGGCGTTGCACGCAGGGCGGTTTTTCGAGCTCCTCTCAGCCGTCTGTGAAGTGCATTTGTGGATCTTTCCTGGTGATTCTTTGGGCCTCCTGTGGCAGCTTGAAGGATAGTGTCTCATTCTCGCCTGTGCGTCCGTCCATTAGGTTTTTGCGTTTCAAGGGTCGTTGTCTCGGCCATACGCTAGGTTGTTATGCTCTAGCCACATATTCGCACCCGCTGGGGATTCTAAGAATATGGCTCGTCCTTTATGAATTATCTTCAGCCGAGAGGGGTAAAGTAGCATGTACTTTATGTTTAATTGCCTCAGCCTCGCTTTGATCAGGACAAAGGAGTTCCTTGCTCGTTGCAGCATTTGCGTATAGTCGGGGTATATGGTTATCTTGGAGTTTCCCCGCTCTATTATCCCGCCTTCTCTGGAGTGCTGGAGTATAATCTCCATATCCTGGAAATTGAAGAGCTTTGCGATCATCGGCCTGGTGTGCGAACCTGGAGGCGGTTTCTTCTGGAGGGCTTGGTGTGCTCTCTCCACCGCAAATCCCTGTGAGAGCTTGTTTGCGCCTATCTCCTGCTGTAGTAGGGACTCCACATAACTTGTCTGGTTCATTCCCTCAGTTCCCTCGGGGATTCCCAATGATGGTATCTATGGGAAAATTAAGTATCCAATTAGACTTAGTTTGTATAGAATAATCAAATTTATCAAATGAGAAGTCCGCAAATTGATCTTGAAAATGTGCAACCCACTGTGATGCTTGAACGGCGTTTGCTTGGGCATCAATTTGACAGTAATTGCTTCGATTGTTGAGTAGTTGCCAGATTTCTGCCGAATTTTTGGAGACAATGGTCTTAAGAAGTATCTCAATATCATGTTGGAATAGATTCGCTCTACGGGCTCGGACCCAATTAGTATAACGGCATTTGGCAGATCTCAAAGCAGCTTGCGTCAATGGATTTACTACTTTTAGTACAAGTTTGCGTTCTTTACGATAAGCTGCTCTCCTTATACATACTTCTACATCAAAGCTATGTGCATGTTTGACAGATTGTTTTTTTTTTTTTATTACGATATTATCTCTGAATTGGTCTAAGATTTGAGTATATTGCTTTGCTGAATTGTGTTCCAGAGGCAATTCAATCAGGTTGTTAAATGTATACAACTTTTGGAATGTCCAGGAGAAGCGAGATCTTGCATTATTTATCTCAAACGATTGAGTGAGATATTGGCGTTTTGCTTCCGATACCAGTCGATTACACTCAACTGTTAGAACTATAGAGTTATGATCACTATACATTTGAGATATTGCATTCAGAGAAGAGATCTGTGAAAAGAAATTAGCAGCAACATACACATAGTCAATGATGCTAGTTTTCTCTCTGCCATGTACTTTGGGCCGGCAGATCACCTTTTACTGCCCCATTGACCATTTTGAAGTTTCGATTGGACATAAATTCAGACCATCTCCGCCCCTCCTGATTAGCACGTCCTTTTTTGTTATTAAATCAGTCATTGTTGATATCACCTGCTATAATAGTAGATGTGATGTCCTGAGACATCGCCATGACATCAAGCATATTTGCTAATTCTTGGAAGAATGTTTCATCATTGATGCCTACTGGATTTCTATAAATATTTATTAAGGCGATGTTGCCATTGGCACTTGTTAATTTGACTAGTTGAAGTAATATTTTATAAGTCAGCCAAGACTTAATACTGAACTCTGATGTAATTCTAACTGCCACCAGTAGGCCCGAAGATGGTCTGCCTTTATCAGCTCTCGAAGCAGGTACAAGATATATTACATAATTGTGCCATACTGGCATTTCTAAGAACCAAGTCTCCTGAAATACTAAGAAGTCAAATGCTTCAGAAAAGTTGTGTATAGAAGTCTGAAGATGTACATGGCCCCTAGTGTTCCAACACAAAGAAAGACGCTTACATTCCTTTGACTTTTCAAGTTATGCTCTAAGTAAAGGATTGCTAAACTAAGTTGTGTGAACCTGAGCGAAATTGGTGGTTCGCTTTGCTGAAGGATAAATTGATTGACCATTTGGTGTTTGGCTTCGTTCGGGATTTTGTGCAATTAGAAATCCCATTTCGAAAAGTTGCATCTTTGCCCTCCAAATGGTATTTAAAACCACTCCCAAAGAGATCCACAGTCTTACCACTGTTACATTTTTCCCTGCTATGAACTCGATTAAATCGATATCGCAAGAAGTGATGTCCTCCAACTCAACAATATCATTTAAGATATTGAGAACACTTTTTTGATTGAGGTCATATAAATTGAATTGTTCACCACGACATTTCATTATCAACGAGTGGCACTTTGATTTGAAATTGGTTTTGGCAAGTTGCATATGAGGAGGTAGAAATGGCTTATCTTGATTGTGAAAACAGGGGGTAGGATGGGCACCGCTTACTCTTTAAGAGAATTTCACAGATTTACTTACAATATCAGTTTTTCATGGGAGCTCACCCTTTAGCCTAGGCACCAGGTTATAGCAATATCCACAAAGAAGGAATGGACATCTTCCATCCCTGGATGAGCTCACTCGTACAACCCTATCCGGGTTTCAACCAGTATTTAAATTAACTCCCTTTTATGCAATTCTATTCTTTTGATTCAGCAAATACCACTTCCTTGTGTTGTTCTTTTAAATATCAATCTTTATTCCTGACCAGTCAGTGTTACATTATTATAGCCAATGCATTTCGGACATCCGTCCATCGTCAGGGCTGTTAACACTGCTACTTATTAATCAGTGAAAATCCCACCATCATAACATTGTACATTAGTGAAATTCATTCCAATTATCCATCATTGAATAAAATCCACAAAAAGTAAAATGTAAATTGTAAATTACACATACCAGATGGTAGTTGCAGTCCCAAGTGAAATTCAAATGAGCAAAAAACGAGAAAACAAGACATTTCATTGTAATGCATCGTAAATGGTCTACTATTTTAAGTGTTTTATGTGTATACCTTTCAAATCGCTACCTGTTTGCCTTCTATCATCCAGAGTATTGTTCCAATCTGCTGTATTTACTCTTGAGCAGCACGTATTTCCTGTGGATTTAAACACTCGCATTAACATCCCCATAATATCTAGTAGTTCCCTTACTTAGACCCATTTGGGCGCCCTCAAGTCTCTTTCTTACCTTACACCTTCCGTACTGTCCAGACGCGCTGGCTGCCCAAAAGTAGCTGCCGCCGTCTCTCTTAGCGTTTATGAACGCTAATCTATTGCGCGCATGCGCGTAATGTCCCATTCCGGGAATGATTGCATCTACGTAGTTCAAATCTTTCAGGCATCCTTTCAACATCTAATATGCCTTTTCTTTGAAGGTCATCTCTAATCCTTTATTTAATAATTATTCTCTTAGAAACAAAGATTCAAGGAATGAATTCATGACTTTCCACAGACAAGTACTTAAAGATTTGAAAAAAGTCTCATTTAAACGACCCAAGCATGGAAATCTGAAACCCAACTAATTCAACTTACTTAAAGGCTTGTTTGGAGATGATGACATAACAATACGTCCGGCGGACAAAGGGGGAGCACTTGTCATTATGAACAGTCAGGATTACCATAATGAATATATGGACCAACTCAAGAACACTGATGTAAACTCAGAACTGGATAATGATCCCACAATTGAAATACTGAAGAATCTCGAAGAACTTTTGAAGAAAGCAGAAGAACTAGGTTGGATAAGTGATAAAACAAGATCTTTCCTTACTAATAAATACCCAAGAATACCAAATTTCTACACATTGCCTAAAATACATAAAAATGTAACCAAACCACCAGGAAGACAGATAGTCTCCGGAGTGGATAGCGTATTACAACCATTAGGGCAATGTATTGATCAATTCTTGCAGCCACCGATACAAAAAACAGATACCTACATCAAGGACACCACCCATTTTTTGGAGAAAATGAGAAATATTAAATACACAGCTAATTCGATTATGTTCACCATTGATGTAAAGAGCCTATATACGTCCATCCCGCACAATCTAGCCATGGAAGCAATAGAATGGCTAATCCTAAAGGAAGGTGATCTAAAGGCAATCACGGAATTCATTTTGGTATTATTACAATTCATCTCTGAAAACTCTTATTTTCAATACAGAAATACATTTTTCATACAAACATCTGGCACAGCTACGGGGGCTTCAATGGCCCCTACATATGCAAACACTTTCATGCATACATTTGAGAAGGATTACGTTTTGGATCATACCATATGGAGGAATTACATCTCAATGTGGGTTAGGTTTATTGACGATATTTTTGGAATCTGGATGGGCACAGAGTAATCCCTTAATGATTTCTTCATATATTTAAATAATGTGGATCAGCGCATACAATTTACACATGAAACCTCGAAAAGTCAAACATTTTTGGACGTGTCTATACAAATTCAGAACAACATTTTCCTAACCAACATTTATAGGAAGGAGACAGACCGCAATAATCTACTCCACCGCCTCAGTTTCCATCAACCGAGCTTAATCAGAAATCTGCCCTTTAGTCAGATGATGAGGGTAAAAAGGATTGTGAATGACCAAACGACATGCGAAACAGAAATTGAGAACATGGGTGAAAGATTTGAAACGAGAGGGTACAAACCCTTAGAGATAGAGGCAGCAAAAGAACGCTTAAGGAATTCCTCTAACAGTGAGACAAAGAAGGAGAAGAAGGAACCAAATATAGTTTATGTCTCTTGTTACTCGGTACAAAGCAACAGGATCAAGAATGCGATCAAGAATAATTGGGGCACATTGACAAGTGAAATGAAAGTGGAAGATGTATTCAGAGAACTACCTACCTTTGCCTATAAAAGAAGTGTGAATTTAAGAGACAGACTGGAAAAAACAAGACCTGGAAAGAAATCAGCAGAGACAATAAGAAAAGGGACATACCAATGCTTACATTGCAGCGATTGCAATTTTGTAACAAAAGGCAACACCACAGATCACCCTCGTACTGGTGAAAAGATCAAACTAAAAGGATATGCGACATGTGACATACTGAATATAATCTATGGAATCAAATGCCCATGTGGCATTTACTACGTAGGCCAATCAAAATGACCAGGAAAACTACAATGGAACGAGCACAGATTGTGTATTCGGAATAACAATGTAAATTCAGCAGTGGCAAGACATTGGAACTCAATGAAACATAACATCAGCCAGATGAGAATACAAGTTCTTGAAGTAATCAAACAACAGAACGCACACGAAGATTTGGGGAGAAGGTTGAATCAACGGGAGTCATTCTGGATAGATCGACTTGACTCCCTGAGACCAGGGGTTATAAACGAGGAGTTGAATTTCATGCGTTTGTTGTAACTTCTTGAAAATATGGACAATCTTGTGTAAAGTTTTCAGTAACTTGGATACATTCAATGCGTTATCAATGGAGGGTCCACGATATGCCCCGCAGGGAATCAACCCCCTGTGGGACGTAAAGCAGTGGCTCCACTGCCAACAAGTGGATTCTCTACATTTGAACAACTGAAATAGGGCTATAAAAGTACAAATATGATTGTTAACAGAGTTTATATCCCATGTGATAAAGAGAATTATAAGAGGACGGTGGCACTACTGCCAAACAGGTGGATTCTCTATATTTGAACAACTAAACAAATGTACATATATGTTGGTAAACAGTGTTTATAACCTACGTGGTAAAGAGAATATGAGAATTGCGGAGAGATACAGTATCAACCTATGTGAAGGTAAAGATACGTATATAAACAGTGTATACATGTTTTGTGAGCCCGAAAATGAGAGAAGGAAATGAGGAAAATGGATACATATGTACCAATAACGGTTTGGGAATCAATTTGGAGAGTGTGTTTATCATTCCATGAATGTATAACTCTTTAAAAGTGGTAAATAACAAGTGGTACAGATGAGGGGGCAATGTAATAATGATAGATGTGCAAAAGAGACACTACACTTATTACATATTCCATTTTGGGAACTATGAACAGTAACACTACCTTTGTCTCCTGGGCGCATGCATGCTATCCGTAAGGATAGTGTACACCTGTCACGCACTCGCGATATATACATATACACTGTAGTCATGAATTCATTCCTTGAATCTCTTTGTTTCTAAGAGAATAATTATTAAATAAAGGATTAGAGATGACCTTCAAAGAAAAGGCATATTAGATGTTGAAAGGATGCCTGAAAGATTTGAACTACGAAGATACGATCATTCCCGGAATGGGACATTACGCGCATGCGTGCAATAGATTAGCGTTCATAAACGCTAAGAGACGGCGGCAGCCACTTTTGGGCAGCCAGCGCGTCGGGACTGTACGGAAGGTGTCAGGTAAGAAAGAGACTGGAGGGCGATCATATGGGTCTAAGCAAAGGAGCTACTAGATATTATGGGGATGTTAATGCGAGTGTTTAAATCCACAGGAAATACGTGCTGCTCAAGAGTAAATACAGCAAAGTGGAACAATTCTCTGGATGATAGAAGGAAAACAGGTAGCGATTTGAAAAGTATACACATAAAACACTTAAAATAGTAGACAATTTACGATGCATTACAATGAAATCTCTTGTTTTCTCGTTTTTTGCTCATTTGAATTTCACTTGGGACTGCAACTACCATCTGGTATGTGTAATTTACATTTTACGTTTTGTGGATTTTATTCAATGATGGATAATTGGAATGAAATGCACTAATGTACAATGTTATGATGGTGGGATTTTCACTGATTAATAAGTAGCAGTGTTAACAGCCCCGACGATGGACGGATATCCGAAATGCATTGGCTATAATAATGTGACACTGACTGGTCAGGAATAAAGATTGATATTTAAAAGAACAACACAAGGAAGTGTTAACTGCTGAATCAAAAGAATAGAATTGCATAAAAGGGAGTTAATTTAAATACTGGTTGAAACCTGGATAGGGTCGTACGAGTGAGCTCATCCAGGGATGGAAGATGTCCATTCCTTCTTTGTGGTTATCTTGATTGTGAACCACATCCTTAAGTATGGGAAGTCTGGATGGAGGTCAATAGAAAGAACCCCCTCCCACCAGACTCCCGACTCGTGAGTCTGGGGTGACATCCTGCTGAATCGCCTTCTGATTCACCAAACCCGCAGCTGCATCATGCATGTCCTGATTATAATATTCATTCGGTAAGTTCCCAGTAAGATATGCATAGACCGATTTCCTTAATTGGGTTCTCATAGGAAAAGCATTCGATGTTACTGATGGATTGCTATGAAGACCAGCAAGGTTGGGGACAGGCAGAGAAGTTTGGATGCTTGGAAATGAAGGCTGGAGAGACTGATCTAAGGCAATATTTCTGTTTGTTGTTAAAGGTACTAACTTTCTCTCCATGTAATCATCCACCATGTTTTGATCTCATCAATGGTTTGCACGTTATCCGTCTCATTGGTGAAGATGGAAGTAGATTTTGTTTCATTTTTATTCCTGGTGGTACTGGGCCAATCCCAGGGGCTCTTGTATTTTTTCTTGGTTAGTTGTGTCAATAGCCTGCAAAAGCGTATTCAAGGGTGAATAATGCAAAGGGCCTCTTTGTGGCAGCATCTGATTTGGAAGAGCAACACTCTCTTGAGCAAAAGTTGTTTTGCTAGTGTTTCTATGTGTGTGGTGCTTCTGCAAGATATTATCACTGATCAATGGATCAGGACGCAACACCCCTTCCACATTTGTAGTCTTAGGAACAGTGGAAACTGACTTAAAAAAAGTCATAAGATTGGTTTTGGAAATCTTGGTGGGCACAGCTAACTGAGACCGTCTAGCATTTATACACTTTCGGAGGTCGGATGATCTCTGGGAATATGGGTAGAAGTGATTGAACACTTTCAATATTAGGGACTGATTTAGAGTTTAGTGTACCTAAAGTGTGTGAAGTTAGGATGGGTTGTTGTGTTGCTGAAGCATCCATTGAAAGATTGATTCCACCTGTTGTGCCTGTTTCGCAAACCTTTGATCCAAGTTTTCAAGTAATTTAAAGAGGCTCAATATGGTGGTATTTATTGCTGAAAGTGTTACCTCCATCATTACTGTTGGGGAGGTATTAAGCTTTTGTGGTTGACCTCTAGGGCATTGACGAGGTGTAGGATGGACATATAAAGATGTTATCACCTAGAGGGGAAGAAACGACAAGCGAACTCGCTTGTCCATGAGATTTCTCACTACAGATGGTTATAGGGGACTCATATTGACTCGCATAAAGCGAGAGATCACCTTCCTGCTGGTAACTAGGCTTTGATGCGTCTTCAGGGATTGTGGATGATATACTAGGATGTGTATCTACAGTGACCTCCTCAGTATGTAACATGGTTGTGTCAGAGAGTAATTGGGGCATCGGGGGAACAATAACTGATCTACCTCTTTTTCGCCTATGTATATAAGGAGTTCCTCCTGGCCGCACCGGACTGTGTTCGAAAAAAGGATGTGGTTTAGGCACATCTAACGTACCCGCTCCTCTCCATTGGAGCGTTTTCTGCAGCGGTTTACTTGGAAGTTGCGACCTTGTAGCCACAGTCAGCATATTTGCCTGTCTAAATGGTGTAAGATTAATAGTTTGTGGGTGGTGCAAACATTCGTTGATCTGCTAAGAGCGGCCATGTTGGATTGGTAAGATACGTTTACAGGCATACACGACGTTAGTAAATAGGCTTGCCTAAACATATAATCACACCAAGATCTTAAAGATTACCTTAGCAAGAAGCCATATCAAGTTACATGCTGAAGTTATCAGATACTAAGAAAATCCCTGCTAACACGTAGCCACAGAAGGCAAAGCGGGCTAAGTGGTACTTGAATACGGTACTTTGCTTACAGGTGTGCGCGGGCGAGCCCGTAAAATACACAAACACCAAAGTCCAGCCCCTCCAAGGGCGTGTCTACACACTTGGGGAAAAAGTCTTGCTTTCAAATATGCAGCGTGGAAACCAAGTCCAACAGTGTATCCGGCGGGAAGTGGGCTAAGCGGTACTTGAATACGGTACTTTTTTTTTTTTAATATATTTTTTTTTTATTTTATTTTTTAAAGTCAAACACACTACAACCGTTTCAAAACATAGAAAGCATCATATTTCAACACATTTTCAAACTCCCCAACTCCTCCCTCCCCCTTTAAACTAGAGCCAGTTCTCACATATCATTTACGGGAACATCACTGGGTGGCACACTACCTAGACTGCCATCAACCGGGTCCTCTGTTTCGTTGTTACCCTGGTGAGGGTTTGCCAACGAGGCCACCAACTGCCGCCAGGCCAACAAGGGCCCTACTTCTTCTTCGTCCCCCCTGGTGACCGCTTCAAACCAGACTACGGATTCAGCTTCCGCCCATCTCAAGGTCTGTCCACCACAACTCCACCCTGGGTCTATGGGCCGCCTTCCAGCCCATGGCGATACTATGTTTAGCCAAGAAATAGGCCAGGTCCTTCATCTTGCTTATGTGTTTCAAATGCCGGGGTCTAGGGAATAGTCCAAGTAAGAATGACCAGGCTGATTCCACATCCAGCACTACCCCCCCCGCCAGCCAGTTTCGTCTTGACCTCATTCCAAAATCTATGCACCTCCGGGCAAGCCCAAAACATGTGTAGCAGTCCCGCGTTCACCTCCCCACACCTGGGGCATTGCTGTATAGCTGATCCCCCAAACTTTGCAATCTTCCCGGGGGTTAAATAAGCCCTGTGGGTAACATACAACTGAAGCTGTTGGAATCTCGCGTTACGGGACACCTTTTTATGGTACCTCTGGGCCCGTTCCCACTGCCCATCCGTCATGGGTCCTCCCACCTCCTCCTCCCAATCTTGTCTCAATTGGAGCAACTCCTTCCCTGCCCTTGCCCGTAGGAGCTTATATATCCTCGATATTTCGTGCCTGCCCTCCGATACATCGTACATGGTTTCCAGGGAGGCGTCTGGATCCTCCGCGAGCACCGTCTCCGGCCATCTTTCTCTAGTCTTTTTCACCAGCCTAGTGTAGGTTATATATTGGCCACCATGTACTCCCGTCTCTTCCTGCAGCTGCTGAAAGTCCACCGCCTCCCCTTCCTGCCATATGTCCCCGAGGGTGGCTAGGCCTACCTGTTCCCAGTATCTGCGGACCGATTCAAGTAGTTGGGAGTCGCTCCCACACAAAGCCGCCAAAGGGGCCTGCTGGGAGTATGGTTCCGAGTCCCCCCCAATCTTCCATGTCCTGTGCCAGATCTCCCAGTCCAACCTCAGTAACCGCCCCTTGCCCACCAGTTTATCTCTGCCCAACCACACCACTTCCATCAGAAAGTATGGGGCTGCATCTTCGCGCAGGAGCCTGGCTTCCGCCGAATCTTCAGTCGAGAGCCACCTGGCCACCTACTGCAGCTGCCCCGCCAGGTAATAGAGTTCGAAGTTAGGCAGGCCTATCCCCCCCCTGTCGCACAGGTTCTGGAGCTTCCACAGAGCCACCCTATTCCGAGAGCTGCCCCACACAAAACCCCTACACACGCTGTGAAGTTTCGCGAATAGGCTTCTGGGTATCAGAAACGGGACGTTTGTAAAAAAAGTGCAAGAGTCTAGGCAGGACCACCATCTTGAGCAAGGCCGCCCTCCCCATCATGGTCACGGGCAGTCTGGACCAAAATACCATACTGTTCCTAATCCCCTCTATCGCCTTTTCCGTGTTGTGCTTGTGTTCTGTCTCGATCTTGTGGTAAATGTTTATTCCCAGATACCTAAATGTTACGGGCTGCCATGGTATTGGCAGAACAGGCAGCCTCTGCACCGGGACATTCCTATATCTACCCAAAGGGAACAGGCTGGACTTTGCAGGGTTCACCGATATACCGGAGAGGATGGCGTACCGTTCTATCACCTCTAGGACGTACTGTAGGTTTTCTTCTGGATAGCGTAAATAAAGGAGCATATCATCCGCATATAATGATATCAAATGCTCTCCACTGGCCGTGTTTATGCCCACCTCCCCATATTGTTGACGCAGGCATATTGCCAGCGGCTCCAATGCCAGTATATATAGCATCGGTGACCAGGGACATCCCTGTCTGGTCCCCCTGCCCAGTTGCCAAGAATCTGAGACCGTGGACCCTGTCTTGACCCTCGCCATCGGGGTGCTGCAAAACAACTGTACCCATCTGAGGTATCCGGGTCCCACTCCATACCCCTTCAGGACCGCTTTCAGCCAGGGCCTTCGTACCGAGTCGAATGCCTTGACCGCATCTAACGACACTATGGCCAGCTCGCCCGTGTCCTCCTCAGTTTGGTCCATGACATGGTGTAGCCTCCGGTGGTTGTCGGTGATGTTCCTGCCCGGAACATATCCCGTCTGATCTGGATGTATCAGTTTCTTAATCACCCTTTTCAGTCTATTAGCCAGCAACGCTGTGAGTATTTTGCTGTCCTGGTTGAGCATGGACAACGGTCTGTAAGACCCGCACTCCATGGCCGGCTTGCTTGGTTTCAAGAGTGGGATGATTACGGCCTCAAGGAGAGACAACGGGAGTTCTCCTTTCTCATAGGCCTCGTTGAAAGTGGCAAGCAGAGGCTGGAGCAACTCTAGCTGGTTTGTTTTGTAGAACTCGCTGGGCAGCCCATCCGAACCCGGCGCCTTGCAAGTGGGCAAGTTCCGAATCCCCCGAGCGGGGGTCTCACTCTTATACAGCCAAGCCAGCAATCTGCCCGGCTTATCGCCCCCTGCGTGTATCCGCTCCGTATATTTCCTGTAGCTGAGTCTGCACAGTCTATCCCAGAGTGCACTACAGGACAACTGTAGCTCCTCTACTTTGGTTCTGTTATCATGAGCGGTGCTCGCGCAACGCGTGAGCTCCTCTAGCTCTCTTTCCGCCTCCCGGAGCTCCCTTTCAACCCCCCCCCTGTAGCCCTTTAACTTGGGAAATACCTACCCCACGCACCACCACCTTAAACGCTTCCCACAGTGTGCCCACAGAGCTTACGCTTCCCGTGTTTTTATCAAAATATTCTTCAATGGCGTCCCTCAGGCCCTCCCGAAACCCCTCATCCTGCAGAGCCTCGGTCCTAAGTCTCCATGTAGGGATCTGCGGGCGTGGGGGCTGGTGTCTCCAGTCTACCACCAAGGGCGAGTGGTCCGACAGCACTCGGGCCTTGTATTCAGCTCCTTCTATTTCTCTCACTATCCTGGCTGTTACAAACATGTAGTCTAACCTTGTGTACAAATCTTGTGGCGCTGTGTAGTGTGAGTACTGTCTATCCGTGGGATGCAGCCTCCTCCACGCATCCTCTGGGCCTGGGTCTTTCAGTAGGGTACTCGGCGCTTTAGCCGCCGGTGCCATTTTTCCTGCCCTATCCTTGGACCTATCCATACTGGGGTCTACGGTACAGTTAAAGTCCCCCCCCACACTACCGTACCCCCCGCCAGGGGGCCAAGTTTACCGTAGAGGGTCCTAAAGTAAGCCGCTGTATCGTTATTGGGGGCGTACAAATGTATGATGTGTATTTCTCTGTTTTCCAAGAGACCCGTTACCACCACCATTCTACCCTCCGGGTCCACCGTAGAATCAAGCACTCGAAACGGCACGTGGGGCGCCACCCAAGTGACGACCCCTCTGGCATACGCTGAATACGCCGCCCCCACAACGGTGCCCTTCCATTTCTTCCCGACCACCTCCAGCCTTTCCCTAGTGAGGTGGGTCTCTTGCAGCAGGGCTATGTCTACGCACATCCTCTTTAAATACATCATCACTTTGTTGCGTTTAAGGTCGCTGTTGAGGCCCCGTACATTCCAGGTCACAATTCTGAGATTACCCGATGCCATCTAGTCGGTCTATCTCCGTCCCATCCCTCCGCATAATGTTCCCCATGTAGGGTCGTTTCCTGGCTCCTTCCCTTCTATTAACGAACCGTGCCCCCCTCCCCCTTCTCCAACCTCACACCACTGCACACAACTCCCCCCCCCCTCCCCACCAACCCCCAACAATAGCCCAGCTCCATCCCTGGATCTCAGGCCTACCCACGTCTGGACCCGTCTCGTGACCAAGAACAAGGACCCCGCGGGGTGTCACCAATCTAACAGTGACCTAACTAAGTATACTACTATTGGGTGCAGAGGTTGCTCCCCAGGAGCTCCCAGTCATCTATTTAGGAGAAGTGAATTCAACGGGACCCGCCGGAAGATGCCGTGACTTCCCCCACACAAGCACAATATCAAACTATATTCTAGTCCCAATGTCATAGCTATGGCCTCACGGGTGCTTCTGCAGCGTGCTACTTATCTCCATCCGCTTCTGTCCTGGGCATCCGATTCCTGTGGCGACCTTGCATATCTAGCCATTCCATCGCGTCGCTCGGCGTCTCAAAGAAGAGGGATCTGTTCTTATGGATCACCTTTAACCTAGCGGGGTAAAGCAACATGTAGCGGTGGCCTGCCTCTCTGAGCCTCCTCTTCACCGTTCCAAAGTTCATTCGACTCGGTTGTACAAGCAGCGTGTAATCCGGATACGCTGTTATATTCGCTGACCCCCTTTCTATCGTGCCCCCTTTCCGGAAAAATTTGAGAATCTTCTCGCGGTCACGATAGTTCAAAATCTTTGCAATCAACGGCCGCGGGGGGGCTCCTGGGGCCGGTCTCCTGGTCAGGGCCCTGTGCGCCCTTTCGACCGCGAACCCCTGGGTTAGCTCTCCGCCTATAATCTCCTGCAAAAGCATGGTTTCAATGAAATCTGTGGGGTTCGATCCTTCCATTCCCTCCGGTACCCCCACTATGCGAATGTTGTTGCGCCTGGCGCGCCCCTCCGCCTGCTCTGCTCTGTCCTCCAAATTGCCCACTCGCTGCACAAGAGCATGAAGTTCCTTGGCGTGTGTATTGCACGCCTCCACGGTCGGGGCCAACTCCTGCTCCAGTTCCCCAGTGCGCTCCGCGATCGTTCGCACATCCTGGCGCAACAGGTTCACTTCTTCTCCGACCGCTCCTATCTTGAGGTTTAGGCCCTCTTGCAACTCTTTCATGGCCAGGCCCAGCTTCGTCTCCCAGGCCACCTTCAGGTCAGCAATTGCTGCCAGCACCTCCTGGATGGTACCCGGTGGGTCCGTCGCCGCCGCAGGGGTTTCTTTGCTCTTGCCCCCTTCCGCGCCCTAGGGCGACCTAGCATAGGTCTCCATCGTAGGCTGCTTGATCCGGGGTCGCACCACCTTGGAAGACATCCTGTTGCGTCGATTGGGCCCACGCACCCAGCTGTATCCTCGCGGGTTCACTCTGCTAGCCCGCCACAACCCATGGCCTCTGCAGTAGGGGCTCGCCCTTATGTTCTTGCTTTCAGCCCGAGGCGCATGCGACCCGTCTATCTGGTTGGGCTCGCCCACGTTCCGACCAACCTTGTCTTCCTCAGCTCGTCGGACCTTTTATGGCCCTTTGTCCACAGGCGGCCATCTTGGTTGCTCCCTTTCCTTTGCGCGACCGCCAACTTCTTCGGGGTCTAGTTCCGTGAATATGCAGTCTCGTCGTTGTGGAGGGCACGCACCGTATGCCCCCCACTTTCATACGCCTTTAGATGCACCATGGGCTCGAAAGTCTGCCAAAAACCATCACTTTTTTCCCAGGATCAGGATAGGATCATCGGGAGCTCCTCCAAGGAACGTCCTCTCACGTAGCCATCAAGCCACGCCCCCCTTGAATACGGTACTTTGCTTACAGGTGCCAATTGTTTTTACAGGTGCCTACATTCCTTCCCTGTGGGCACTTGTATTATGTTCTTGCTGACCCCTAATAAAAAGCCTATAGCCACTATGTGGCTCTGCTATCTGTCTCCAGCTCTCCACCACTCCTCCCAGGTCAATATGGGCATCTGGTGTCTGCTCCCATAATTTCTGTTACTAAACTGCTAGAGCTTGTTGTGGTAACCCTTTGCGCTTGGGGATTCAGGACGATAATATGACTGGGTGACATGGTATGTATGTTTCAGGCACAACAAACTCACAACCTCAATGTGTGTGCGCAACTTGCCATAGATCCATGGCAGGTTCAACATTGCATTAAACAAATTGCTAAAAGTCACAAACTTCTGGAAAAAGAAAAGTATTTTCTTAAGTTCACAGTAGGAACAATCCCTGAAAAGCTAGACGATTCACACAATTAGGTGGGAGAGTGGCAGCACCATGGCAAAAGGGATTGATGTAAACGACTTAACCAGATCACCCCCGGACTTTCTCAGAGGAAGAGGCAGGTTATTCTACTTTAAAATTCCAAAGTGCAAAGGTGTGTACTGAGAGACGTGGCCGACAGAAGAATTTGGACCTAAAATACACTGCTTAAAGTTAGTGGCAGGATACTTTAGAGCAGTGGTGTCCAACTCCAGGCCCCCAAACCAGAGATGTTTTTAGGATATCCGACATTAATATTCATGAGAAAGAAATGGGTCTACATTTAGAATAATTGCATGCAAATTGATCTCCTGAATATTGTAGAGGGGTAGCCTGAAAAACCGTCATGCTTCCAAGCCCTCTAGGCCTGGAGTTGAACAACCCTGCTTTAGAGGATTGGTCATAAAACATTCATGGTTTTTTTGCATGTCAAAAAGCTATCCACGCTTAGTTTGACATTCTACACCCTATTTAAAATGTGTTTTAGTGAGCATGAACATTCAAAATAAATGTTAGAAAAACAATTTCTTTCATGTGCCAGTATTTAGAGTGTATGTGGTGTGCACTCTAAATACTGGCACATCTCATACACTATTGGATTCATTAAAAAATACTGGTGCATTATTCTAAGATGTTTGCATTGCCTCGCCATTAAATTAGAAATAATCCCATTTAAAATCCAACACCATATTAAAATTAACTAGCGAGCAGGACAGTCAGTGTAAGTAATGTTAGAAAGACAACATTAGTGAGTAAAAAGAAACATTGTTTTCCTGTCCCACAATTATCGTGTAGCTGCCGTAGATGCAGGAAATGATTGTTAGATAACTAAAGAAAGTATTAAAATCAATTGAGAGCAAATAGTTAATCCAAATTGGAAAAACACTTAAAGTTTAACGTGTTACATGAACAGGGATCAAAAAGGCTTTTAGAACAGATCACACATTTTTGTAAGAGTCACCTCCAGCAGGTTTTTATGATGGCTAGTGCATACATTGTGCATACAAATGAATGAAATAACGGTAGTTTTGTATACTGTCGGTCAACCTGTTGTGGCAGTCTATAAGTCTTGAAAAATCATTTTGACTAACAAAACCTCCTACCCCATCAAGAATGAAATCGGAAACTTCTACGGGGAGAGGAGAAAACTGCCCAATATAACCTTTCAGAGACTACATTGTATCGTTGGGATACACCGATTTATCCATGCTAGAGTAAAGAGGTTAAAAGTCCCCCTGCAATGTATGCTATGAATAGCTTTACGTTCCCTGGTGGAAAAGAATAACTAGCTCTCAGGGATATATATATATCACAAATTTGTCAAAAAGGTATGATTATCCTCTCTTACATAAATCATGATTTAACACTGGGTGGGGTGATGCAACATATTCACTAATGCTTAGGGCCAAACGGGAAGTAGCACCAAATTTGCCATATGATTTAAAATCAGAACGTGTAAATTAGGAATAAAGTGGTATCATGGAAATTAAGTGACTAGATTAACATATCCAAAATATGTCAGTTTTTAAATAAAATATGTGATTCGATGCCCTCTGAACTATAGTGATCTTGCAACAACCCAACTACTATTTTCGTGTAAGGTGGAGGACCAAAACGTATTGCCTCTAAAGCGATGGACTAAAAAAACCTTATTGATCCATGTACCTATAACAGTTTGGAATTTCAAATAACTCCATGCTAATCTTGCAATACTGTAAATTAGCTACGCACACACTTTAGTGTCCATCCAAGTCAGCTTTTATCATGGTTCTTTAAGTGTTAGCTGCCCGCTGATGCCCAAAAGGAAGACCAAAAGCTCAATTGAGCCTTTCTGCTACCCATGCAGGTTACCTGTTCACCAGCCTTCTCACTGCTCCCTGCACGTTTATGAAGTCCTTTATACCTTGGTATCTGAACATGAGAACAAAAATTAAAGTTTACCACAAAATATAATCCTACTGGGTGTGGGAAAGCAATATGTGATGCAAAAAAATAACATGGCAGGTTTTAGTATCCATCCGCGGCGGTCAGCATCAAAGCACGTCCAGAGATGCTTTAATATTAAGGAACGAACAGTGCTTAAAAGGTGAACTGATCTTTAACTGAACTTCAATGAACTCGACCCGCACAGGATGCGAACTGCACTTTGTAACTTAAAAGTGGTTACGCTTGTCTGGTTACAAGTATTCTGCCTCACAAAAAAAGCAATGCTTCTCAATGTTTTGCCATGCAACTGTTCTACTCTCCCTTGTGGAGGTATTCTTTCAGATGTATCTCAGTTAATGGGATTTTAAGCCTAGACACATTAAATATGATGGAAAATTAGGGCATTTTATGAGCAGTCTGAGGCAATTTAATGTAGCAAAACAGCACAGCTGCAAAGTCACGTTTTTCTTATGGCACCACCATGTTCTACCAAAAATGATGAATGTAGTTCACCTACAACAGCTAAAAAATCATTCCATGTGAATATAAATGATCATAAGACCCACCTCGAGCCCCTATGTATGAATAATCTGACTATGGCTTCCCTGAACCAATTTCAAATGCCACAATTCCATCTCAAGATGTTAACGATAGACTGACGGGTGTTAGCAAGAAGAATAGCTATGTTTAATAGAGTTTTAGTTTTACAAAGGTAGCGGGCGCCCCTCTCTCGCAAGAACAGACATGATAACCTGTTCAGTGGTTATTAACCACTTGAGAGTTCGCAGCCACTGCTTTTACTCACTGTGCCTTTCACAGATGGGAAATATCCATTTGCATATCAGTCTTTGTCCTGCCCAGGGGCAGTCCAGCACCGAAATACAATGGCAATTCCAATCTGAACGAGAGTACCACCAGCAACCCCAGACACGTGTTTCACCCTTGTTGGGGATCATCAGTGAGGTGAAGCTGATGCCTCTCTAAGCACAGTGAGAGGGAGACCACGTCTGGTTGCCCCCAGGAGACCTAGGGTTACCAATCCCAGGTTCCTTACAAAATAGTTTTACAAAGGTAGCGGGCGCCCCTCTCTCGCAAGAACAGACATGATAACCTGTTCAGTGGTTATTAACCACTTGAGAGTTCGCAGCCACTGCTTTTACTCACTGTGCCTTTCACAGATGGGAAATATCCATTTGCATATCAGTCTTTGTCCTGCCCAGGGGCAGTCCAGCACCGAAATACAATGGCAATTCCAATCTGAACGAGAGTACCACCAGCAACCCCATACACGTGTTTCACCCTTGTTGGGGGATCATCAGTGAGGTGAAGCTGATGCCTCTCTAAGCACAGTGAGAGGGAGACCACGTCTGGTTGCCCCCAGGAGACCTAGGGTTACCAATCCCAGGTTCCTTACAAAATAGTTTTACAAAGGTAGCGGGCGCCCCTCTCTCGCAAGAACAGACATGATAACCTGTTCAGTGGTTATTAACCACTTGAGAGTTCGCAGCCACTGCTTTTACTCACTGTGCCTTTCACAGATGGGAAATATCCATTTGCATATCAGTCTTTGTCCTGCCCAGGGGCAGTCCAGCACCGAAATACAATGGCAATTCCAATCTGAACGAGAGTACCACCAGCAACCCCATACACGTGTTTCACCCTTGTTGGGGATCATCAGTGAGGTGAAGCTGATGCCTCTCTAAGCACAGTGAGAGGGAGACCACGTCTGGTTGCCCCCAGGAGACCTATGGTTACCAATCCCAGGTTCCTTACAAAATAGTTTTACAAAGGTAGCGGGCGCCCCTCTCTCGCAAGAACAGACATGATAACCTGTTCAGTGGTTATTAACCACTTGAGAGTTCGCAGCCACTGCTTTTACTCACTGTGCCTTTCACAGATGGGAAATATCCATTTGCATATCAGTCTTTGTCCTGCCCAGGGGCAGTCCAGCACCGAAATACAATGGCAATTCCAATCTGAACGAGAGTACCACCAGCAACCCCATACACGTGTTTCACCCTTGTTGGGGATCATCAGTGAGGTGAAGCTGATGCCTCTCTAAGCACAGTGAGAGGGAGACCACGTCTGGTTGCCCCCAGGAGACCTAGGGTTACCAATCCCAGGTTCCTTACAAAATAGTTTTACAAAGGTAGCGGGCGCCCCTCTCTCGCAAGAACAGACATGATAACCTGTTCAGTGGTTATTAACCACTTGAGAGTTCGCAGCCACTGCTTTTACTCACTGTGCCTTTCACAGATGGGAAATATCCATTTGCATATCAGTCTTTGTCCTGCCCAGGGGCAGTCCAGCACTGAAATACAATGGCAATTCCAATCTGAACGAGAGTACCACCAGCAACCCCAGACACGTGTTTCACCCTTGTTGGGGATCATCAGTGAGGTGAAGCTGATGCCTCTCTAAGCACAGTGAGAGGGAGACCACGTCTGGTTGCCCCCAGGAGACCTAGGGTTACCAATCCCAGGTTCCTTACAAAATAGTTTTACAAAGGTAGCGGGCGCCCCTCTCTCGCAAGAACAGACATGATAACCTGTTCAGTGGTTATTAACCACTTGAGAGTTCGCAGCCACTGCTTTTACTCACTGTGCCTTTCACAGATGGGAAATATCCATTTGCATATCAGTCTTTGTCCTGCCCAGGGGCAGTCCAGCACCGAAATACAATGGCAATTCCAATCTGAACGAGAGTACCACCAGCAACCCCATACACGTGTTTCACCCTTGTTGGGGATCATCAGTGAGGTGAAGCTGATGCCTCTCTAAGCACAGTGAGAGGGAGACCACGTCTGGTTGCCCCCAGGAGACCTAGGGTTACCAATCCCAGGTTCCTTACAAAATAGTTTTACAAAGGTAGCGGGCGCCCCTCTCTCGCAAGAACAGACATGATAACCTGTTCAGTGGTTATTAACCACTTGAGAGTTCGCAGCCACTGCTTTTACTCACTGTGCCTTTCACAGATGGGAAATATCCATTTGCATATCAGTCTTTGTCCTGCCCAGGGGCAGTCCAGCACCGAAATACAATGGCAATTCCAATCTGAACGAGAGTACCACCAGCAACCCCATACACGTGTTTCACCCTTGTTGGGGATCATCAGTGAGGTGAAGCTGATGCCTCTCTAAGCACAGTGAGAGGGAGACCACGTCTGGTTGCCCCCAGGAGACCTAGGGTTACCAATCCCAGGTTCCTTACAAAATAGTTTTACAAAGGTAGCGGGCGCCCCTCTCTCGCAAGAACAGACATGATAACCTGTTCAGTGGTTATTAACCACTTGAGAGTTCGCAGCCACTGCTTTTACTCACTGTGCCTTTCACAGATGGGAAATATCCATTTGCATATCTGTCTTTGTCCTGCCCAGGGGCAGTCCAGCACCGAAATACAATGGCAATTCCAATCTGAACGAGAGTACCACCAGCAACCCCATACACGTGTTTCACCCTTGTTGGGGATCATCAGTGAGGTGAAGCTGATGCCTCTCTAAGCACAGTGAGAGGGAGACCACCTCTAGTTGCCCCCAGGAGACCTAGGGTTACCAATCCCAGGTTCCTTACAAAATAGTTTTACAAAGGTAGCGGGCGCCCCTCTCTCGCAAGAACAGACATGATAACCTGTTCAGTGGTTATTAACCACTTGAGAGTTCGCAGCCACTGCTTTTACTCACTGTGCCTTTCACAGATGGGAAATATCCATTTGCATATCAGTCTTTGTCCTGCTCAGGGGCAGTCCAGCACCGAAATACAATGGCAATTCCAATCTGAACGAGAGTACCACCAGCAACCCCATACACGTGTTTCACCCTTGTTGGGGATCATCAGTGAGGTGAAGCTGATGCCTCTCTAAGCACAGTGAGAGGGAGACCACGTCTGGTTGCCCCCAGGAGACCTAGGGTTACCAATCCCAGGTTCCTTACAAAATAGTTTTACAAAGGTAGCGGGCGCCCCTCTCTCGCAAGAACAGACATGATAACCTGTTCAGTGGTTATTAACCACTTGAGAGTTCGCAGCCACTGCTTTTACTCACTGTGCCTTTCACAGATGGGAAATATCCATTTGCATATCAGTCTTTGTCCTGCCCAGGGGCAGTCCAGCACCGAAATGCAATGGCAATTCCAATCTGAACGAGAGTACCACCAGCAACCCCATACACGTGTTTCACCCTTGTTGGGGATCATCAGTGAGGTGAAGCTGATGCCTCTCTAAGCACAGTGAGAGGGAGACCACGTCTGGTTGCCCCCAGGAGACCTAGGGTTACCAATCCCAGGTTCCTTACAAAATAGTTTTACAAAGGTAGCGGGCGCCCCTCTCTCGCAAGAACAGACATGATAACCTGTTCAGTGGTTATTAACCACTTGAGAGTTCGCAGCCACTGCTTTTACTCACTGTGCCTTTCACAGATGGGAAATATCCATTTGCATATCAGTCTTTGTCCTGCCCAGGGGCAGTCCAGCACCGAAATACAATGGCAATTCCAATCTGAACGAGAGTACCACCAGCAACCCCATACACGTGTTTCACCCTTGTTGGGGATCATCAGTGAGGTGAAGCTGATGCCTCTCTAAGCACAGTGAGAGGGAGACCACGTCTGGTTGCCCCCAGGAGACCTAGGGTTACCAATCCCAGGTTCCTTACAAAATAGTTTTACAAAGGTAGCGGGCGCCCCTCTCTCGCAAGAACAGACACGATAACCTGTTCAGTGGTTATTAACCACTTGAGAGTTCGCAGCCACTGCTTTTACTCACTGTGCCTTTCACAGATGGGAAATATCCATTTGCATATCAGTCCAGGGGCAGTCCAGCACCGAAATACAATGGCAATTCCAATCTTCCCTGAACCAATTTCAAATGCCACAATTCCATCTCAAGATGTTAACGATAGACTGACGGGTGTTAGCAAGAAGAATAGCTATGTTTAATAGAGTTTTACTCTCATATTTATTAACACCCAGGAAATATGTTCTTATTACAACGTTTTTTAATGAAACATATGTCACAGAATATAAGTGATGGAAAAGAGAGGTGTTAGAGCAGTGCAATAGTGAAGAAGAGGCTAGGAAACCGTAGAGGGTGGGGCTCTAAACACAAAGGAGTGGCATGGTGAGTTCTTATTACAAGGATGCAGATTACAGGTAAAGATCAGAACTGAACTACTTGGTCTCGCAGAAGTCATCCTCTTTATCAGAAGCTGGAATAAGGGTTCAACATTCTGATCACTGTGCATAATCTTTGACAAGCCGTAGCTATAGACAGTCTAATGCCTATACCAAATAATGGGGGTCCTTAATGGTCAAGCAGTGTGGCATCTGGCTAGCAAACTCATCACCAATGACCTGAAATGCAGGTGGTGGGTATGGATCAAAGTAGAAAACCACACCTGGCCTTAGGAACTACATGTTTGCTAAAATGGGTCTTCCACAGCAGCTAGGTTCATTGTGGGTCCCATATTACATTTAAGTTGTTTCCATGAGTCGATAAGTGGCTCTCTCCCGGGTGACTAAATGTGGCATCATTCTATTGAATCCCCCATGGAAAAAATGCTCTTAGTTCTTAACAAATTTACCGGTGGGGCTAAATCACAGTGTGTGGCCAGAATGCGAGAGGCAATCTGCCCCCTGCATTAGCTCTGACCCATATCTAGCTGCATGCTAAACCTGGATTCACATAAGGGAAATTCGTGCAGTGAGAGGGACTTGCTGTGGCTGCAATAGATCCACATTCATACCCAAGTCTCAGGTATACATGCAGTTTTTACATGTTCATAAGGTGAAAAAATGGAGAGAAAAAAAAGACAAAAAGGATCATGCTTTTGCATGAGCGTTTCCACCAGGTGTGCTGTCAAATCACAGGTTAGTTATCTTGGGTAATGCTTTTTCTGATGGAAAAGTAATTTCTTTGACAGGATTCCTCATTGGTTATGCCACAATAAAAATGTCCTATTTCGACATTTAGTTCTTGATGTTGCACTGACTCAAACTGGTGTTTGACCAATTCCCTCTAAAGCCAATTCGAAAGTATGCCAGACAAACGAAAAGGTTACAAGATTTTTCTGTTCACAAATGTTTTCTTTACTTTGTGTGACAAAGGCAAGTCCAAGAACATTGCAAGCAAGAGAACCAGCATTAGCATTCCATGCTCTGAACGGTGAGGAGGGACTGAAAAGAGTCGTCACGGCCCCAAAGAGACCAGAGCGCAGCAGTGCCCCCTGACAGAGACAGAGAGCGAGATATTGCTGCACACCAGAGCAACGAGGAAACCCATGTAGCAAACCCAGCTGAGAGATAGAGGTTTAAAAAAGTTAACATGTGTTAAGTGACCTGCAGGTTTTTAAAGAACTACAAAGATAAAAAGTCAGAATCGGCTAATTGACTTTAAAATCATTTTCATCAATTAAAGTAATCCGGTCGATATGGATATTTGAAATAAATATGGGGGGATTCCAAGATGGCTGCCTGGTGAGGGAGGACGTGTTAACCCCGGCCCATCATTAAAGGGGACAATTAGCAGTGTATGAACCCCTCCACCGTGAGCTGACACAGAGAATGCGGGACCCCCGCCCCAGAAGTAGCGGAGACTGCAGGAAGCCATCTGTAGCCCCGGGGTCGTGGTGAGGCGACACAACCGCGGGCGATAAACTCTGAACGGAGCAAGAGCAGAGGCAGAGGCGAGCCCTGTGGAACGTGGTTACTGGGCTCTGCTGGAAAGGGATGTGGAGAGCTGCGCCGGTGAAATTGGAGTAGGCTGGGGCCAAGTGCAGGCTCAGAGCGAGACCGGAGGACAAGGATGAGCTGGGTATTACCTGAATTGTTCGTTTACAATTGTTCGAATGACACAATTGTTCGAATAATAGGGGGTCCGAATTGACCTTCTGCACAATTGACCGTATGGTCATTTTTATATATATTATGGGTTGGGTTGGTGTAATAATAATATAAGGGGATTGAGTGGGGGGTTGGATTGGGTGGGGGCTGCGGGGGGTTTCCCCCCGCATATATATCCTAATTGACCGTTTAAATTCGGTCAATTGTGCAGAAGGTAAATTGTTATTCGAACAATTGTCATTTGTACAATTCGCATACAACCATGAGCTGATTGTGTATGCAACTGCTGGAGGGGCCAGTGGAAGGCCGGAGAATGGCACAGTCCTCGAGAAGACTTCCCGACCGCATAACGGCATGGGGGGGCAGGCCCGGCCTTAGGGGGGGGGAGCCGGGCGACTGCCCGGGGCGCCATTAGCCCCCGCCACGCCAGCTCAGGGGAGTCTTTCAAGGGCTCCCCCAAACTGGCGTAGCGGGAGAAGGCGCAGCAGGCGGGCGCATTCAATGTCAATCGGCAGGCACCTCATTGTTAGGCAATGCGCCCGCGGCAGCAGAGCGCATTTAGGAACAATAGGGTGCTAATGCACCCTATTTATAGAATTGCCTCCTCGCAGGAGCGAGGAGGTTTAAAAAAAAAAACCCCAAAAAAAGAAAAAAGTGTCACTCCGTGGCCACGTCCCCTGTTGACCAGGGGCGCGCAGGGAAAGGGGGGGAGCCAATCCACCCAGGGCGCTGCTGCCCTTAAGGCCGGCCCTGGGGGGAGGCGTAGTGGAGCCGAGACCCCCTCCCACATCAATGGCACTGTGGAGGCGGGCCGCATTGGGGCACAAAGTAACGTGGTGACTGGAGAGAGGAGGTGTGAGCTGTGTGGCCCGCAGTGGTTCGGGCAAAGAAAGGAGCACAGTGGGGAGCCCAAGACGGAGCAGAAAAGGTTCCCAGCGAGAGTAGGCACCAGGGAGAGGTGATGCGCGGCCCAGACCACTAAAGCTAAGATAGAAAGGAAGAGGTTCCTGGAGAAGCCCCCCCACTCCCAGGTAACTGGTGCATTCCAGCCCTATAGAAGAGATCTCAGCCGCCGTGGGAGAGCCCAGTAGAGACCAACAGGGCTTCTCACAGACTGGGAGGAGCCCCCCGACCCCGGGGACAGATGACACCAGGCTGTAGGAATTGAAAATCAGCACCTCCCCCACCTCTGGGTGAAGCAAACAGGGTGCCTGGGCTCTGCAGTGCCCCCATTTCACGGCAAAGAGGCCAAGCTTTGCCCAGGGGGAGAACAAGTAACCTGGGCGTACAGGCTCCGTGAGATCTGTGGTGACAGGATCTGTGGCCAGAACTGAGACTGTGTGAGAGGAGGGGCCGGGCCGTGGCGACCATCAAACAGAGTGGACCCTGGTACTGCAGCGAAAGGAACACAGACCATGAGAGCTGGGGGGCAACCTCCAGTAAGGCACATGTCTAAAAACAAGAGCAAAGGAAGGAACAAGGAGGCTCCAGCCCATTCAACGGCGGCTCCCAGGGGGCAGAGGGCATGCTAAACAGGTGCTGGCAATTGGACAAACAGAGAGCCAGAAGGGCCACACTGCCCTTGGACGGGGCTGCAGAAGTAGGCAGGACTGCTTCATTGACAAGCCCAATGGCTGTCAACAGGGAGGATCTGGTGCCGTGCATAGCTGACCTCCAAACCAGGATCACAGACCTCTCATGAACAGTTCACCTCCCTAAAGTCTGATTTCAAAGAACAGGTCACAGCGCTCCAATATATGACTTAAGAATGTCCCGTGGGAGATTATGGATAGAGGCCTCAAAGCAAAAGAGCAGTCCTTGACGGAACTACTCCTCGCGGTCCCTCCAGATGGGGGCCGCCTTGATATAATCCACAGAGTGGGCCCAGTGAGAAGGGGCTCGGGGGCTTGTCCGAGGGACGTTCTGGCCGCTTTCACGGCCTACTCACAAGAAGATGATATCTTGAGGACTGCCCGCATGGCCACTTCCCTGAAGATCAACAGGACTAAAGTCCAATTATTTCAGGACCTGGAACAATCCACATCGATTAAGAGGAAACTGATGAGACCAGTAGTCAAAATTCTCAATAAGGAGACAATCTGATACAAGTGGACTTTTCCGTTTGGCTTGTTCACGTGGAAAGGGAGGCAATGCAGGATGACATCTTGCGCCGAAGGGCTCAGCTTGGTCTCGCCGAAAGCTGCGATGGGGCTTCTGCCCTGGAGGACACAGGCTTTCACACCCAGAGAAGGCAGCAGTTGGAGTGGTCAACAGTGACGAGGGGGGGGGGGGGGAACAAGCGGCATTGTGCATCAAAAGTCTGGAGCGGGTCCAAGGATAAGGCAGAGGGGGGATGACGACGAGAAAGGGAAATCAGAACGCTGCTGCTGTGGCCACAGAGACAGTCGGGCGGGTTAAGATGGGAGAGAATGGGTTAGTTCTTTGGAGATCCCAAGGCAATGACCTAGGGGAATGCAACAGGGATTGTACTGGGGGGCGGTGAGATGGGGAAACATTGGAGGGATGGGGAAGGGAGCTAGCTTAGGGGAGTTTGCTCTCTTGGAATCGGGAGAGGTGTAATGATGCCCCTCTGCAGTTCTTAAGCTCAGGTGGTTGATCGGCACATGGTTGGGATTTTGTCCCGAGGTAGTCACTAGGACCCATAGATGGGCCTGGGACGTTGGCGGGGTGGGCAGGCGGGGGAGCTGCAGCACACTCAATCGGCTTTCAGCGAAGGGATGAGGGAGGGGAAGGGGAGGGGAGGCGAGGTGACAGCATCTGTGCATCAATCACATCACACAAAGGGGTTAGCTGGTATTCGGTGGGCGGCTAGCGGAGACCAAAAGATGTTCCCAGGTGGTTGAGGGGGGGGGAGGGTAGGCTCAAGCTCAAACGATGGGGTTACGGTTCTCACCTATGTTAAGGGGATTGAATTCTTAATTCCCCAGTGAAATGGCGCAAGGTGGACCATTTCTTGAGGCGGGAGAACCAGACTCTAGCTCCAAGAGACCCACATTTGTCAATGTGACAAATTGAGGCTCCGCTTCCAGAGGTTCCCACATATGTATCAGTCTAACGCAGTTGATAAAACAGCGGGGTCCTAATAGCCTTCAAGAATATTCTCAATCTGGTGGTACTAGAGTCAAAGGGGGATGGGCATGGGCGTTTTCTGGCCGTTAAATTTCGTATCAATGCCGACACATTCACCCTTGCAGCAGTGTACGCGCCGAATACCGGGCAAGATGGCCTTCTTAGGAAAACTTTGGCTGAGCTTGAAGTGATGGCTGCGGGATACATAATATGGACTGGAGACCTGAATGTGGCATAGGATCCGAAGGAGGACCATAGTGGAAAGGGACACGCCACCTAGGGGGAAACATCTCACAACCTCAAGGAGAGGTTGAGTTTAGTGTATTGTTTGCTTGTTAGGCGCTTATACAGTACATACTTTATGTTTCAAAGCGCCCACAGGCCAACAGGGAGGGAACATGGGATTGCAGTACAATTAAATATACAAAAAATACAGTGAGGGAAGGGACGGCCGAGCCTACTATGCCTTGTGAGTATTCAGAATGTCCAAGTGGAGCAAGGAAGAGGGCAGTGGGGTAGGTGCTGATGTGTCCGTACTCTAGGTTGAACCACAGATGAAGTGCAAGGTATGGTAAGCGCTGTGCGGCCAGCCACTTTGGGTGGGGAAGTGCGAGTCTCTGGCGTGGAGGGTGTGCCGAGGCAAGTGCTATAGGTAGACAGAAGCTGGGGAGATTGGGTGTGGGTGGTCAGGGGCCCAGAGGATGCATAAGCGTCCAAGACACCAATCACAGCAACTGTGACATTAGCAAAGAAGGGAAGGAGGAGGAAAAGAGGAAAGTCTTGAGGTGCTTTTGTAACTTAAGAAGGTCCTGCTCAAGAGGGGTTGGAGGGGTATGGCTGTTCCATAGGAGGGATCCAACTGAGGAAAGCAAACATCCTCCTGCTCTCCGTTTAGCGAAACGCTTTACACACAGGGAGCTGGTGCCAGAGGAACAAAGAGGTTTAGAAGGAGAGTATTCTTCAAGAGAGTTGCAAATAGTGTGGTCCCTGGCCCCAGACAGCCTTGTGGATGATGCAGAGGGGTTTGAATTTGATCCGTACAGCAACCGGGAGATAGTTTAGGGCAGGAGAGATGCAATCCCTGGGATTAAGGCCAAGGATAAATCTTGCTGCTCTATTCTGGATTAGCCAAAGGGGTCATAGAGTGGAAGGAAGGTAGATTCAGGAGGAGGCTATTGCAATCGTGAAGCCTAGAGAGAAACAGGGCTCGGGTAACATTGAGCTTCTTGGGTGAAAGTGAGTAAAGGGAGAATTCCTTTGAGAAGGAAGAGTTGAAAGTGGGACTTCTTGGCAATGTCCTGAGTGCGAGGGGGGCAGGAAGGAGAGAGGGGAGTCAAAGATGACTCCAAGGTTTCTGGCTTCAGATGAAGGAGCAGGGGGACAGCCCATAAAGGAAGGCCAGTGAAGAGGGAAGAAGGAAGGAGCGGGGGTCCCAATCGGAAGGATCTCAGTTTTGCTGGAATTGAGGAAAAGATTGGATGTACACCAGGCCTGGAGGGCAGATGGGCAGTTAGAGATGAAGGAAGGTGGAAGTGAGTCCGTGGGAAGTCTGAAAACGTGTGGAGTGTCATCTGCATAACACTGGAAGCTGAGGGAGAAGGAGGCGATGCAGAGTTCCAGCTGAGCAAGATAAATGTTCAAGAGCCAGAGGGAGTGGATAGATCCCTGGGGGACACCACAGGTGGAGAAGGAAGTAGGAGAGGAGAAGGTGCCCAAGATGATTGGGAAGAGTGGTCAGTTAGAAAAGGTGCCAGCCATTCCAGTGCCCGTTCCGAGTTGCCATGGGTATCGTGGAGCCTTTGTATGGGGATGGAATGGTTGAAAGATTCAAAAGGTAGAGGAGAGATCAAGTAGGATGAGGACAGCTGGGGAGTTGGGAGTCAAGGGATGCAGGCAGTTCTTCATGGGTGTTCAGAAGAACAGTTTTGTGCGTCTGGATGCTTGGAATCCAGATTGATGATCATGGAGAACACGGACAAGTTCAGTGTGTGAGTTGAGTTGGGACAAGGCCAGCTTCTCCAGCATTTTCTCCATGAAGGGGGCGATTGAAAGGGGTCGGGGCTGGTGGACGCGCACATGTAGGGGTGCAGAAGTGGGGCACACATAATATTCACACTTCCACACAACACTGTCCCGCATAGACTATATCTGGGTGACACCTCAACTAGCGGTGCCAATTCGGGGAGGTATGCATAGGCGCAATTACATTATCTGATATCGCACCCTTGGGCACGACTGTCGACATACAGCATGCCCGGAGGACGCTCTGGCAATGGTCCATGCCGGAATGGATCCTGACTGATGCGGCCCTGCCGGGGACAAGAATCCAGATGTACTTTCGGGACAATGACATTTCCAACACCCCACCTCACCCCCTGGGGATTGGTGGGACATCGTCAAAGCGGTAATTAGGGGAGAGCCGATAGCTCTCGAGTCCTCCAGTGTCAAAATTACTAGGAGACTGGAGGAAGATTCAGAGGCCCAACTCAAAAGCGTTATGCCTAAAATGGGAAACTGCCCAATAAAAGCCATGCTGAAAAGCTATATGGCGGTTAGGGGCCAGCTGGACATGCCGAGGGCTGGGAGAATCCAGAGGGTGTCTCACCCCAATAGTCTCCGGGGATCTCTCTCTGTTAGATGGCCAGGGCACGGCCATCATCTTTGAATCCAGAGCCTAGGGGTGGGCCAGTGCAGGAGAATCACCTGGGTGAGGGGTCTTTGGGGAGTGGGGGTGAGGCAGCCAATGGAGAGACGCAGTATTCCCCCCTTTTTTGTTCATCTAACCCATCCTATTTGTTAGGATTCTCTGAGGTCCCAACCCCCACCCTCCCTTTTTTTATTTTTTAAACACAAATACTGGACGAGGAAGAGGGTGACTGAGATTAACAAGATTAACTCTCATATATCGTACTGTCCCGCTAATGCGGTCAGGCAAAGTCAGGCGCTTGACTACAAGTGCATACACCTGATACTAATTAGCTCTCCTCACACGGATAAAAGGCAGAACCTAGAGACCCACTCTGAGCAAGGCGGAACACAAGTACGAGCAGATCTTCTGGGACTAAGGCCAACCTACTGGAGCAGACAGACGGACCAAGGGACGAGAGCAGCGGGTCGAAAACCCAAAGAGTTCCCTACTGGAGGTTGTTGCCTTCGACAGGCCACGAAAGACACATGGAGAAGGCCAGATCCCACATCAGAAGGTGAACAGTAGAGTTGGAGAGGCGAGGCCAAGCCTGTGGTACTAACCTTCACTCGTGAATGGGAAATCATAAAATCAAGAAACGCACACAGCCAGTGAGTTGGCATGCAACCTAAGAGACCGGGGTGTGTTAAAGAAAGCTTGAAGTGGCAACATTATATCGCAAGTGAAGGCTGCATGCGTGTGTATGAGACTAAGAAAGGCAGACCTGTGAATGAACTTTTGAAGTAAGGACAGCTGTGAAATCAGCGATACTGAGTAACAGAGTGGTCCGGCGAAAGCAAGTAGCCCACTCGAAAGTCTCAGTGAAAGGTACGTTGTAACAATAAAGCAAATTAACTCCTAGAGAAGGGGAGGGTGAAAGTTGAACCTTGAACTATGATCCCAATGATGCAAACGCTACCCTGATTAATGACACCATCACTCAACTAGGTCTTACACAACACATTAACAAGCCTACACATTCCAAAAGGTATAACTCTGGACTGGTTGGCCGACGCCAACTGTAACATCTCCTCGATTGACATCCTACCATGTGCCTGGACAGACCACCACTTTATCACCTTCACCATACCCAAAGATACTCATAAAAGCATACCTACAACCGCTGTACCTGATATTATGACTAGGAACAAACGTAATATCACCATAGAGATTTTAATAACCCTACTACAACCGATCAACACCCACATCATCACTAACACAAACCCATCTGCCCTAGTCAATCTCTACAAAGACACATTGCGGGGATCTGTAAAGAAAGCCACGCACATTTGAAAGTCTTCGACATCCGAAAGCGCTATGAGCCCGACTGAGGGAGACCTGAAGTGTAGTAAGCTTGGGGAAGGGAGCCCCCTTGCAAGTTTGTTGAACTTTGTTTTGAAGCGGTCCAAGTCCGACAGAGGGTGACCCATGTGAACTGTGTTTTGAAGAGGTCTAAGCCCGACAGAGGGGGGCCTAAATGTTGCTGAAACATTATTTGGAAGTGGAAAGAGACATCAACGTGGAAGGCCAGGCAGACCTCAATCCACATTTTGGAACGGTTTATGTTATGGAAAACCCAAGCCAGAGTGTGTCATTCAGGACCGCCTTACTCTGTGTTTTCTTACATGGGGAGGAGAGCTGATTCTTCCTTTACATACATTTCTCCTTTATACACTTTTTGGTGCAAGAGATAGGGTAGGCATTAGGTTTTTGTTCGCATAGGCCATTTTGATTTGACAGGCTCCACTAGGACTGTTTTGTTTATCGTTTGATGGTCGAGACTCCTCCCATTTTAGTTGTAGGGCAACGTAGTAGTGTTTCCAACCCCAGAAACTTCAATGAAGGTTTTACAAATTGTATCTATTGTGTCACTGTCATACTTGTGATACCATGCCTCCCCTACAGGGCCAAGAGGGCAGAGAGGAGTCTCCTATTTGCGAAGCAGAAATGTTATGTGGGAGGGAACAGAGCGGGTAAGCTACTAGCAAGGCAGCTAAAACATGAGGGAGCAGTCCAGACAAAGTCTGAAAATTTGGAATGGAGAGTGGGACGACATAGTAGATATGGAGAGAATTCTTAGGTGCTTCGAGCGCTTCTATGGCGCCCTACGCAGAAAGACTATCTGAATGCAATGGTGCTACCATCGGCAGACACAAAAGCATTAGAAAGGAATATAACATAGGAGGAGGTCTGTGTGGCCATAGGGCAACTCCCCCTGCATAAAGGCCAGGGCCCTGACTGCTTCATGGCCGCCTTCTACAAAAAATACTGAACTATCCTTACCGTGCACTTAGTACAACTGTATAATTCCCTCGAGGAGAGAGGGGGCATTACGGAGTCCATCGACCAGGCTAAATTAGTGGTGTTCCCAAAGCCGGGCAAAGATCCAACGCAGTGTGGCTCATACCGCCCGATTGCATTGTTCAACACTGATTCCAAGATCTATACTAAGATCCTGGCAACTAGAATAGAGGGCCTACTTCCAGATCTTATCCATCACGACCAGCCGTGGTTCATTAGGTCCCGCCAGACCTGACAACACCATGAGGGTGTGGCACCTGGTGGAGAAGGTGACAAAACAAGAGATCCCAGCAGTCATGCTCACCTTGGACACAGAGAAATAATTCTACCACGTGGAGTGGTCGTTTCTCTTTATCACAATGGCACGCATGGGATTTGGGGAGCGGTTCCTTACACAAGTGCAAACAAACTATCAAACATCTACTCTACGCTACAGAAGGGGACTAAAAACGGCTGCCCATTGTTACTCCTGCTATATGCGATTTTCTTGGAACCCTTCCAGCAGCGCCAGAGGGAGGCACCTGAGGTGAAAGGTGCCCCGTTCAGGGGGCGTGGTCCATGAAATAATGGCATTCGCCAATGACATGCTTCTGACTCTCTTGGATCCGGCCGCCTCCCTCGAAGCGGTGGCCTCAGAGATGGTGTCCTTCGGTAGGATATCAGTTAAAAATTATGTGCACAAGTCAGTGGTGCTGAACCTCACACTGCTGAGGGAAGCCCACGCGAAGGCTAAGGGTAGTAACCCATTTCAATGGGCAAAGGAGATTATTAAATATCTGGGGGTCCACGTTACAAAGACCTTGGACGCCCTCTACGATGCGTACTACCCGATCTGCTTAGTGCTCTGAAAACAAACTTGACGCGCTGGAACCCTCTCCATGTTTCCTGGTTGGGGAGGATGGCCTCGATCAGGATGGTGACCCTTCTGCGATTTATCTATTACTTCCAGGCCCTGCCAATCCCTGCCCCCTGAAGGTTCTTCGTCGCTCAATTGGCTCCTCTCTGGCTTTATTTGGATTAACAAAAGTCTGAGGGTGGCGATGCGGGTACTTATGGCCCTGAGGAGCAAGGGGGCGCCTGGCGGTACCAGACATACTGCAAAATGCTAATAAAAAAATATTTTAAAAAAGAAATAAAGGAACCAGAATGATGGTAGGTGAACCTGCAAGAAATGACCATGTGAGTTCTGGGCCATTAACCAAACCCTTTGGGCAGGCCCGCCTAAACAGTTAATGCTGTTAGCCCCAAATTCAGAATTGAATAGAGTTAATAGTGGCAAAAGTAAGAGAGTTAAGGCCAATTCTGATTGACATGGGGATAAAAGGATGGAAAAAGAATAGGTGGGGATGATGGAAGAATATTTCATTTGACCATAGTGAGAAAACTTTCAGAAAAAGTTGGGAACAACCATACATTTTGACAAATAAAACCATATAATGGATCCGGCATGTAAAACGATTTTGTGGAATAGGATGATATAATGGGCCTGATTCATGGAAGTGTTTTATAATGGCACAATGCCATAGGAAAACTTTCCATGAATCAGGCCCAGTGTGTGTGTGTAAATTACCAGACTCAATTAATCCATCATATCATATAATCAAGGTTGTTTCAGTTAATGCCGAAGGAGTGGATGGCTTACTTCTGTATACTCTCGCTGTTTTCCCCCCTTGAGAGATCACAGATTGTGTTAAATACACTTTGTGGGGCGGGGGGGGGGGTGAAGCTTTACTTATATTGCCAACTACACCAATGAAACGTTACAAAAGACACTGCCTATTTCACAGAAACTGCTACAAATGTACACTATAAACCTAACTGATATCCTTGCCAATGGTGCAGAATACTATTCTCCCCAAGAAAGGGGGGCGAACGGTCCAACTATAGTTCCTTAGATTATAGCTAGACTGGGCCCCAAAATGGAAGACCCTGATTGGCGAAACTATATTGAAGCTTTTGATATCATTTGTTTTCAAGTGACATGGTCCACTATAGCCCATGTAATAGCTGTGTACCAAGCGTTTTGGGTTTGGCAATTAAGGGCCGTTTGGGTAGACCAAGTGGGGGTTTGACTATACAGAGTCGTTCAACCTTGGGATACAAAATTGCAGAGTGTTCTACATAATAATCCTGGCGTACACTGCCTTAGCTTTTGTGTTTAAGTTTTGCAATTTACCCGTTGCAATATTTACCTGAGACCAAACAGAAGACATGTCGATCTGTGACCCATAGACTGCTGTCAGGAGATGCATACCTGACATCAAGATTCTGAATAATCAGTCATTTGCTGCCAGGACGACACTGGCAACCTCTATGGGCGTAACGATCTATGCCGTGTCCCAATTCTCATGTATCCACAAAACTGCTGTCGCCAACCAGGTAGGAGACCCCATCCAAGATAGCAAATGCTCTCCCTAGCCAAGATGGCGGATGCAACTACCACACCGGGAACGACATCAGGGCGTATACATTGTCGCATATCGGGAAGTCGCTAACAAGACTGTCTCTTACAACTAGAACTCCATGGACTCTAGCTACGATGCATAATGCCACTGACCTCTCAAGTGTATATTAGGCCTGATTTCTATTTTTGTTACGGTCTTGATGGCGACTGTCAGTGCACCCGATTTTCCTTTTGGATTATTGATTATAAGCTACATTGCCCAAATTACATGCCTCTTTATGTTAGGAGAGGCTTCTGGGTCTTACTACAAAAAGGACTGACCATATTTTTCAGTTCTTCTGGTTGAGAAGACTTTACCACTTCCAGTCTCACTCTTACGGTGCAGAAGGGTTGCTGAGATTTATTCTATGGTGCGGGTGGAAACAGGGGGCCCTTGTGTACATACACAGAGGCAGGGTCCCACTTCTTTCTTTCTCGCCAAAGTGTGCAGACTACATGGTTCCTGAGAGTCAGGCGAGTGCTTCCTCTGACAATGCCCTACAGAATAAATTAATTACCTCAAGTTAATGTTCTTTCCAATAGGTGTTCCTCCCATGGATTCCTCATCTATGATATCTATCTCCCAGCGCAGCTGCTCTTCGGAAACCTTTCTGCCTCCAAGGGGCACTGCATGGCTACGCCGAACCCATCTACGTGCCCCCGGCCGGATACAACATTGGAATCATTCTATATAAAGGCGTGGCGCCCCATGGCCTCAGTTCACCCTTTTACCGTAGCACTGTGACGCGGAGGGACCTCAGAACCAAGGTGTACTAGCTAACCCTAGAGCGACAGGTAAACGGGTGATAAGGAATCCGTGGCAGGAATGTAAATCGGAGAGAACATCACCGACAGGTAAGTCATTTGTTCTTCTACTGGACTCCTTCCTCCCACAGATTCCTCATCTACGATAAGACTCCCAAAGCAGTACAAGGACCTGGAGGGGGTAGGAATAGCAAATACAGCACCTAAATCAGAAAACTCTGAAGGACAGCTCTGCCAAACAGCATCCTGAACAGACAGAATCCAAGGAGTAGTGCTTAGCAAACGTTTGCAAGGATGTCCGCGTGGCAACTATCCAGAATAGGTACTCTGTGTTGCAGAGCCGAGGTGACGGCCAATCCTCCACTGGTGTGAACCCCGAGACATTTAGAGGCCTCCTTGCCAGCCGATCATAGCATTATGAGATGGAGAGAATGATCCACCAAGACATGGTCTGTTTGGTGATAGACCTGCTAGCTCCGGCACCCACATAACCAAGAGACATTGAAATTGAGGGCCCGCCTCGGATACAGCCATTGAAAATGCTCCTCTGCCTTGAAAGGATGAGGCAAAGAAAAGACGGGTAGATGGATCTTTTGAGATGGAAATCTGAGCCCACCTTCAGAAGGAGGGTCTAATTTGCAACCTCACCTTTTCATAGGAGAAAACCAAGTAGGGAGGATAAAACAGAAAGCATCAGGATTTCACTCACGCCTCTAGAGGAAGTGATGGCAGCCAGGAAAATCACCTTATGGGTGTCAGCAGTCTTAAAGAACATGAATGAAGGGGCTCAAACGTCAACACTAAACTTAAATCTTACGGCGGAAGAACAAACTGGAGTGGGGAAACATACTGGAAAGACCCCCAGGAAATGAATGACCGTGGGGTCTGTGAAAATAGAGGGGCCCTCTTGAAGACCAAAATGGCTGCGAGATAACCCTTCATTGCAACAATCTGCAGGCTCCTCTGGCAAATGGCACTCCTTATACCTTAGCATTTCACCAGCCAGGTATGAAGATTCGGGTGCAGGACCCTCGCCCTGAGTGGGAGAGGAGGACTGTCCTCTGCAGTAGATGCCAAGAAGGTCGGACTGCCATGTCCAGCAACTCCGGGTACCCCGTTCTCCGGGCCCAGTATGGGTCGATCAAGATCGTGGATCTGAACAGACGCAGTCTCCAGAGAAGCAGCGGAATGACAGGTATCAGCGGTAACAAAGTAGGTTGAAGTCCCATTCAACCATCAAGGTGTCCCCCGAGCTCCCGGACTAAGAAATTCCCAGCAGAAACACCTGCTCTTCCTGTTCACAGGGGAAGCGAAGATGTACACCCGAGGAGAACCCCAGTTGGATAAAATCTCCTCCAGAAATTCCTGGCAGAACTCACACTTATGGGAGGTTGACTATTGTCTGCTCCGTGCATTCCCCAACACGTTCTTGCCAGCCAGATGGGCCGCAGTCAGAGAAAAGCTGTTGTCCATAGCCCAGAAGCACAATTGCACTGCTTCTTTGCACCTAGGTCAGGACCCCACGCCACCCCGCTTGTTGAGGTAATGCATCGCTACAGTATTGCACTTTAGGAGGATAGGGTGAGCCGCTTATGGGATACTGGACTCAGCCCTTCAGCTTCCACTAGTTCTGCCAGAGTCCCTGGATCATCCAGTCTCCCTCTCTTGGGGAAGGTGTCTCCAGATGCAGGGGATACACCAGCTTCTGTATTATGGTGTGGTTAAGTTTGTAGAAGCAACTTTGTTCAACTGGTTAAGTTGGGAAAAGAATTGTAGTAGTTATTGTTCTGTCAGAATATCTTGAAATACTGCTTATGTGAAGAGCACCTGGAGCGACACTTATCCTTGGATTGTTCACCCTCTTTGAAGTGATTCAGAGACATGGGGCATGAAAGGCACTGCAGGGGAGGATAAATCCCTGCAGCCTTTGTGCAAACGTGTGACAATAGTGGTTACTCTCCCTCCTGCCCCCTACTGCCTTGTGGTGCATAAACTAATGAGGACAGTTTACAATTCAGTGTTCCTTTCTTTTTCCTCCTGGTCCCTTTCCTTGCCATCTGGTGTTTTGGGTTCACCTTTCCTTTCTCTTTCTGCTGCAAATCCCTCCAACTCCTTTGTACTACAACCATCACCTCTGGATGTTCTCTCCTCAAGGTTTGCATCACTTTTTGAGGTTACTTCCACCTTGTTACTACTAATTTCTGATGTTGCAAACACCACCTCTGTTCTCACCACCTCCTCCTGCACTTAGTCTCCTATCACCTCCTCTTGACTGCCACTCATTTTACTGGATGTTATTTTCTCCTCATGCCACAGTCGACCTGATGTTACAAGCTCCATTCTTATTTCCACATCTCCTCGTCTGTCCCTCCGTTGTCACTACTTCTCTGGTTACAACCTAGTCCTGCCCACTAAACCTTTGATGTCACTGCCACCTTCTGTCGACTCTCACACTCAGATGTTACTGCCTCTTCCACCTATTTCCAAAATACCATCACCTCCTTTTGTTTGCTCTCACCATCTGATGTTACTACCTCAATTCTTGAAACGTGGCTCTTCAAACCTCCTCCTCCCTTCACAGCTGCCATTTCTGTCTCCTGCATCTCTGCAGCATCTACCTTTTCAACCGCTTTACAGTCTTCAGCCTACTCCAAGCCCCCTGCTCCTACAACCCAGAGTGAGCAACCAAGGCAGGGCACTTTTATACTGTGCTCCCTCCTCTCTCAGTAGGATTTTAGTGAGGACCTGCATTTGTGACCAGTATTTGGGCGTAAGCTTGTGAGGTTTGGCCGCCAATTTGGATTAATATTTTCCCCCTCCGACTCTCCCTTGTGCTGTCTGTGCTACGCTGGCAGTTTCAGTGTCTCCAATGCACGAATAAGAAGTTGAAAAAAGACTGGGTAAGTTTCCACAACAGATCATTTTACATATGTCGTTGTGCTTGCAACATTGTATCCCAGGCATGAGCATCTCTTGGTACGGAACACTTTGGGTAAGCATTTCCCACAATGAACCTTCAAGCTTCCACAAAGTCGCAAACTGGACGCATTGTGGCAGCGGGACAGAGTTTACAACACATTCTGAGATCATTGTGAAATTACATCTCTGTACTGTTGGGTGAAGCAGCAACTGCACAAAACACTTGTATCTCGTAGAGTGAAAAATGTTACCTTTAAGGTAAAGTGCCCCATTTACTGCTATAGGTTTGGGTCTCCTTAAAGGTAACTTTTTGGTTTACTCAACATTGGAATGGATGTCTGCACAACTATTGCCCTGCATTGTCACAGAGGTTTTGGCTGCTTCTACACTTTCAGGTTCATCTGTTTTACTAGGATGATGTGGTTGGGTGGATCCAGAGCCCTAAGACAGGGCTGTGATGAACCACTGATTGTTCCATGCCATATGACCGTGACCAAGATGGAGTGACCCAGGGATCAGCCCCATACTACCTCTGTGCCCAACATCCACTGGCGTGGGGTGGAACTGTGCCCTTAGGTCACCAGTGTGGCGTGCCCCAAAGCAGACAGGGGATGTCATGATACAGCAGTCCAACTCAAATACAAAAAATCTCTGGTATGGTGTACTTCCATGACGGTTTAAAGTTTTTTTCTAACAATCTAAAAACGTTAGTTGGGTGACACCATTCAAGGCAACCCAAACATTTTAGCTTCTCGAATCCTAATTTTGCACACAAAAAATCTGTTGCAAAAAGAGGGTGTGTGTAACAAGTGATTTCATCCATAGTGTGAGAGAATTGGAAACGTACAACCTTTAATACCTGAATAACAGAGGAGCATGAATCTTTAAATTATCCAAATTAGAACATACTTTCAATACTCCACATTCACAGATCCATCTGTCAAGTTGGGTTGTTTAGTGCCATTTTTAAGATATGATAATATTTAACCAAGTGGTGGGATTAAAGACTGTTAAAACTGGCAATTTAATTACAGGCACCTCATTTTGACTATCACTGGAGTCCGCTACCTTTGGCTCCACAGATGTTTTGGACAACAAATCTCATCAGCCATAGCCAGGATAGCCAATGGAGAGGGATCATAGTAGTATAAAACATCTGGAGAGCTGCAGGTTTTTATATGTCATTTTTTAAAAATATATTCTTTACATGAGTCAAACTTAAATGCAGTCTGCCAACATACAATTTTCAGTCGGCCTACGGAATGCAATATTTAAATATACTACACAAAATAAACACAACAATATAGACATAAGGGTCTTTTCCCAATTGTCACACACGTTGTGCACACACGTTGTGTCAGTATTGTAACAATTCTTCAGTATTCAGGTGGTTTCCGACATAGGCTCTTCCTTAGACTTCCCTCTATATGGATTTTGATATTATGAATACTACAAACAGTTAGATCAAACAACTATGCTGGTATTTTGTCTATATTTGTCTATGCAAATCTTCTAATGTGCCTTAACAGTGCATACTAATTTAAAGTACTATATTTAAATGTTGTATTCCTATGTAACCTGTGGGAAATAGGGATACAGTGAAACCCCCTTTGATCATTCGACAACATTTAACAGGCCTATTCAAGGTACAAACAAATAATGGTTGCTGTAGAATATAAAAGCAGATATATTAAAAATCACCTGTCTTTCTTAGTTCAATGACAACCATTGTTTCTCCTAAGTGAACTTCCCAAAAGTCTTCCTTGGAATGGTTACTTCCATAACGTGAAGATCTTTGATTAATATGCGTACCTTGCTCTGTGCACTGTGTGTGCTTGGTGTACTCTGCATGTTCAGTGCACTCTGTCCAGTAGCCTTCCCATCTGTGAACCTCCAGGTTGCTGGTGTGAGGTCAGATATGTCCTGGGAAACCTAAACCCAAAGCAGCCGACAAAAGCACACACATTCAAGACATTGCCAAAATAAAAAGGAATGCTGTTTTCATAGCAGTAATCCGTCGATTAAGCAATGCACGTGAAATGATTCTAGCTAATGTATTCACTTGAGAAAGGCCTCACAAGACTTAAGTTCCATGAAAACACACTAACAAAAGAGAACTTTGCTGGAGTCACTAGAACTATAAAAATTACATTTCTTTGATATTAATAAGACCAAATGTAATGCTCAAAAAGTAACAGGGATTGAAACCCACACCTGGGGGACTGGGTCATGTTGACCATCCTCCCGCCAACCAATCAGCATATACTCTACGATTTGTTTCTTGAGCAAAATCACAATGCCAGTGCTTTAGGTTTCTTTCTTGAAGAATATTCCTCCACAGTCCAAAATTACCAGAATTCTATATCAAAGGCTTGCTTCAGTTGACGTTGCATGTTGAGGTGGACTTTGGATATAGAAAAACGTGACCAATCTTATTTGAACCACCCAATGAAAAGTTTCACAGATACCAGACAATCGGTATGTTGCTTTGTATTCATTGGCAGCTCTGCTGAAAGCTTACACGAATAAACTGCATCATTGTTCATCTCTGCCAACGAAAAAAGGTGGAAAGGCATCTAGCATTGTGCGCTCGCCAACAAGTGGAAACAAATGGACTTACCAATGCACAGAATGGAAAACAGGAAGCCTCAACGGAGGGCAATGAACGCAATCAAAGCAAATGCAGGAGGAAATACAACATGGCAGCTTACTATTATATAGATTTAGGCCAGCCCCCTGAGAAACCGCCTCACCCCCAGGTACATTGGCCAATGAGAGAATAGCATAACCCACACAGGTGCGGGTCTATCACCCTGGAGCCCACCTAAGAGTAGCAGGCACCACATAAAAAGAGGCCACCAGGCTAAACATACTTTTGCCAGTCCTGGGAAGAGTGTTGTGGAGGAAGACAGATCATTGGAAATCCAAAGTAGGGAGCCTTGGCTAGAAGAGCTACACAGACCTGGGAGAGCTGGCCAGAAGCGGCAGCAGACCCTGAGAAACCTGCACCCAAGAGGGTATGGAAAAAAGAAGAGCACAACTGTAAATTGCTGCCAGGAGGAAGCTATGGTGAGTGTCACATTGAAAAAGCATGGAGTAGTATAGAGAGTGGGCTTGTTTTAAGCAGGGGAACAGAGCAAAAAGGGTATAACCTTGGTAAGGGATAGAAGGGGTCCGATTTGGGAAGTAGACAGGAATGTGGAACAGCAGAACACTTTGGAAGAGCTACAGAGAAATATTGTCCAGGAAGAGAGAGAAGGGTCCACCTTCGAGAAGTACTTGCTGGGAAGTGGGAAGAAGGAATCAAGAAGAGAGTGAAGTTACACAAGATAGGGAGATTGTTAGAAAAGTGATAGAGGATGATGTGAGATTGAAGGGGAAAGAGTGGAAGACTTTGACCATAGAGATGAAGAGAGTGGTTGGAACGAGAAGACAGAAGGAGGTCATCAAGGGAGAGAATATATTTGGAACAAAGTGGGTGATCGATAGACTGAGGAGTGAGGTCAAAACCAACTAACTGGAGAGGGGGATAGACCATTTGAGACCAAAAGGCAAAGAATAGGAGAACACCAGCAGTAATAAAAAGGGAGCTGAAATAGGGAATAGAAAGAGGTGGGAGAAGGAAGGCAGACCCGTATCATAGGAAGAAGTCAGCAATTATGGGCAGGGAAACACTTTTTCAGCCATCCCAACCAGGGCCAGCAAACGAAAATCTAAACAAACAACTGGGAGAACTCCTAGAAGGCAATGGTATGGCAGACCAGAAAAGCAGCCATTTGTCTTGAGAGCTGTGATGCTGTGGGAGAAGTTGAGAGCTGGAATGAGATACCAGCCTCCGTAAGTTTACAGGAGAAGGAGGAGACTGAATCATTGAAAGACTAAGATACGTTTGTTCGGCCACTGGAGGATTCCTATTATACTGTGGGGGATCTTGTTGGTACACTGAGAATTTTTGTGCTGACACCAGACTTTGCATCGAGGAACCCGGTTGACACAAGAGAGGAAGGTTGTAGTCTTAAGTTATTGATTAGGAATTCCATTGTTCCTTTTCTCAAGTTCAGAGGCACTTTGGGAATATTATCCTGCATGTTACTTTTGGTCATCCTTATCGCCCTGAAATTGTTTAATATGCACAGTTGTAAATAAACACTTCAAGCTAATCCTTTTGTACGTCTCTGCATCTGAAAATGAGAGTGCCACAGTTGAGAGCTATGGGAGTCTTGCCACATCTGTTATAGTCATCACATTTAATCCAGACGTATGCAGAAGCTGAGTGCATGTGGCAAGAAGCCCATAGATGGCACAACCACATAGCGTGGAACAAAAAAGCATGTTCAGAGCTGAATGAAACCCGCTTTTGAGTAATCAACCTCTGCGGAACAGTAACCATTGAAAGCCAGTTTGGTAAATCTCTACTGATCCCCTCTTACCAATCAGTTAGAAGAGTAGTATTAGAAAAGAGATATTGTTTGCATGGTCACAACACATTAAGGTATACAGAAGCATCTTATAACATGAAGAAGCCAGAAAATTAATTGTATAATCTGAAAAGTTAAACACAAATTCGGTACTGCTAAAATGATGGAAGTAGGTCTTCAGCAATATAGACTAGAAAGACGACAAAACTGGGATAAAGATCTACAATACCGAGTGGCCTGTTGTCAGTAAAACCAATGTCAAACTACTATGTGTGGTCATCAATTCTTCCTGCTGTCAGATGCAAGTTGAACCAAGTCTCTGCTCATGTGTGGCAAGTTTCTGTTAGGTTTATAAATTAAATACAAAATAAGAATCTTAAAAAGTTACAGAAACCTGCCAAGATTTGCGAGTCTAAATTAAAAAGCAGCTGGTAGAAACACCAACACCGGATCTGCACATTCTTTTTATTACACTCAAATCGTGTAAAACTAAAGGGATTTTGGTTGGGCCATTGTTGCATGTTCTAGAATTGTACAAAATCCTAAGTGAAGAGGTGATGAATCAGGTCGTGGTATGTAGCCATTCCAAGTGTGCGGTTTCCTGCGCTAGTCTCCATTTTTTAATGCCATTATTGTACATTTGCACCTGCCCACTCGCATTGCCTTTTGCAAAACATTGAAAACCTTTCTACCTAAATGAGCCTTTTGATTATGCTTAATCATTGCTTGCTATTGCACCTTAGGCTCAAAGCTTTAGTTTGTACTTTAGGCCTTGTCCTGAAACTGTTATTTTACTCTGTATTGTACATCACTCTCTATGCATTTAGGCAAAGTTCACGCCATGGCAAATAAAAAATAACAAATTCATGGAAATATTAAGCCCGACTATTTTGTGCTTGGTGACTGATCTCTGCAGAATGACACACAACTTAAATTATGTATCACATGGCCCGACACTGAAAGATTTGGGGCAAAGCATAGACCTGCAGGTTTTCCAGGGAAAAAAACTGCATTCATGGGGAAGTGTGCAACTGCATGATCCCAGTGTACTAAAATGCTTCCAAACAAACATGGAGTTATCAGACAGATTACTTTTGGATTGTCAATGACGTATAGTGCATGTCTGACCAGTACATGAAAGTGGAAAACGAGAAAGCAGTTAGGAAACCTGAAGGTGATTTTAGAACTGGATAGGATTTTTTGTTTAATACGCTGTGAAATACACTGGTTGGCCACAGTCTATTGTTGTTGAGGGCACTCAGGGGCAAGCATGTTGTATTATTTCAGGAGTTGCATTCTAACAAAGATCCAGTGTCTTTGCATCAGTTCTTGGCACTGTTAGAAAATACATTTTCATAAAAATGCAACTATTCATTCTTGCTAAACCTGACATTAGTAAACCGGCATGAGGTTACAGAAAACAAACATCTTTGACTGTTTTCAGTAATTACTGCATTTCCTTAAACAATTACATTCCTGAACAATGTGGGACTGTACATGTTAAGGTAAGAGCACAACTCTTCAAAGGATCAACAGTGACTTCGGATACATAGACACTTCTTGTTAGGATGGCTTGATGCAAAAGTGGAAGAAAAATGATTCATATTTGTGGATTAGTCGGAAGGTCCTAGAACTGTGTCAAGTGGGACTGATCTATCAGTTTTTGTTTTTACCTTCCTAAATCCATAAACAATCGTTTGTCAAGTGTTTTCCTTTTTCTTTCAAGACCCCGAGGCCACAGTAATCACAGCACCTAAAACGTTGACTTATACCTGCACTAACAGTCGCTTTCTTTTTTTTAATTTTATTTTTATTTTATTTTTAACTGTCACTGTAATCTCGTATGCTTTAACTCATGTTTGAACCTGCAGTTTCTTATAAGATTGCCTTTACAATGGTTCTGTTTAGAATTTTATGACATTAGAACTCAGGTTTTTGAGTGGTTAGTTAAAACAAGTAGGGTGTTCTTTCATGTGTGCAGAACTTAAAAACAAAACCCATATTTTGACAGCAAAAGAAAAGCAAGGGTGCCATGGCTCCACAAAATCCAACCATGGGGAGAGGGATTCTTGATTGTGGGAGGGGACTTTAATTCTACTCTTCACCCGACATTGGGCAGACTAAACACAGGGAACAAAAAAGAAGGTTGGGAGGGCGATCAGGTTTCCTTATGGCCAAAAAATGTATAAGCATAATTTAGTGGACACTTTGGGACTGATGAATCCAGGTGCGCGGGCCTACACCTTTTACTCAAAGGCCCATCATAGCTATTTGAGAACTGACTACTTTTTTTGGAGGCTATGTAGGGATCTACTTTACTCAGTTATGATCTTGACTATGGTATGGTCTGATCACGATATGATGATTTCCAAACAGGTGCTCCCAATAGTGGAAAAGAGCACTTGGTGCTAGCAGTGTAACGAGACCCTATTCAGGAATCAAGTGTTTAGATAGAAGCTAGAAAAAGAGATGCAGTTTTTCTTTGCCGAAAATTAGGGTAAAGAGGTGAAACAGGGAATGGTATCCGATGCAGGCAAGGCAATTTTTAGAAGGCTTCCAATTCAAAGAGACTGCAGAGTCAGAGGGCTGAGAGAGATGTTGTTAGTGCAAAAGACAACACAAGGAGAACAGGCAAACCAATGAGACAAAATGGTTTGTAGAATATTACTCAAAGCTGTACATTGAGGAAGATCAAGCATCAGACGAGCAGACCTGGAAGTACTTGGATGCCCTCCATCTATCAAAAACTACTCAGGAAAAATGGATAGTTTTAGAAGGTCCTATTTCTGAGAAGGAGGTTAGACAAGCTATCATGAGCATGTAATCAGGAAAAGCCCCAGGGACAAATGGATTTACTGTAATTTTCTAGAAGGCCTACGTAGTTCTGCTATCACCAAAGTTAGTGTCTATTTTTAATAGGATATTGGTGGGCCCTCCCTCCCTTCCCATGCCCTCTCCTCCCAAAAGAACAAGTTACTTACCCCTGGTAACGTTCTTTCGACTAGATGTTCCTCCCACGTATTCCTCATTTTTGACATGCTGTCCCAGTTTCAGAATTTCTTTTTCGGCAGAGGGTGCTGTCCGTTGATTCAATGTCCCTCGAAGGCCTCTGTTGAGGATGTCATCGAAGGCATATATAGCACACGCAGCACCCGTTGACCTCAGTACCGTTTTTGCGCGACAGCTTTGACTAAATTTGGAGTGCCTCACATCTTGTGACGTACTTGTTAACCTTTGCCATTGAGATGTCCATCATCGACACAGACAACTCCGAAGTCCGGTTTTAAAAAGTGTTGGGATTGAGGATCAAAAATGTCTCGGACTGATCCGCACCCTATCTGTTTGTGGTGCCTCCGAGCGGACCATGATACCTCTGACTGCTCAAAGTGCCAGTCCATAACTGTAAAGGCCTTGAGGGAACGGAAGGGGAAGCTGAAGGTAGGCCAAATTCCTAAAAAAATCCCCTAACTGATCCGTGAAGCCTTAGACTGACGAGTGGAGACTCTCCTCGGAGGAATAAGGCCAAGCGGTTCCGATCGAGGAGTGGCTCACACCACTCTTCTTCGTACTTGAAGTCGAAGAGAAGGCACCGCAGGTCGACTTCATCATCGGACACTTCTCCCGAAAGAGTTGCTTGCCCCACCAAGAAATACACTCCAGCCGAGTGGGAAGCCTTCAGGGTTGAAATGCTTAACATTTTCGGAAAGCATAAACCTATCCATGCTCCTACCGAGCCTTTGAAAGAAGCCAGAAAGGAAAGGTCTCCTCCCAAGTCTCGCGCTCCCTCGAGCCCGGGAAAAAGGCCTGATCCACATTGTGAGCCTTCAAGGCCTCAATCCCATGTTTCATCGAAGGATCCATCTAGACATAAGCAGAGGTCAAGGTAGTCCACGCCATTGAAGCCAACCAAACCTTTGTCTACGAAAAGACTTCAACGCCAGCTGCGCCATCTTTACCAACTGTGCCATCGACGCTCAGCACCCCTCCCAAACCAGTGGTGCCGATAAAGAAAACATCGACAATTACTACGGCTTCAAAGCCAACTTTGCCAAAAACTATAATTCCTGACAAAACCTATGTTCCACTGCATAGGAAGGACTTTTTCAAGTCACTTTCTTCAATTTATGAAGAGCAGGAATATTCTGATGAAGAGGCCCCATTTGGCCTACAAAGTGGCATGCCCAATGTACCAGAGAGTTTCATTGCGGAAGAGTCCAGAATAAAGGACCTTTATGATAATGTACAGACTGCAAGTGGGGTGATACCTCACCCGAACTAGAATTTGGGAAACCAGAGGCGGGGAGCATGCAGGTGCATCCTATAGGCAGCTCATGTCAAAAGGTGGTGGATTACATGGGTGGGAGTAGGCCCCCATTACCATATAAACAGGACAACCTTACTGACATTCTTGATCAAGGTCCACAATCAAATCCCATCTTACCATTCCATATAGACTTGCAGAAAAGGCTGGCCAGGAACTGGGAGATTCCCGAGTCCAATCGGGCAGTTGGTAAAAACCAAGCTAAGAAGTACTGCCATTCCAGTAGTGACCCTGACTACCTGTCAAAACAACCCACTCCGGAGAGCCTGGTGGTGCAGGCAGCTACTGCAACTTCAAAACAAGCAGCATACCCTACCATCCCTCCTGATAGGGATGGCAAACGCGTAGATGGATGGGCAAGGAAGGTATTCTTTGCAGGGAGCATGGCACTAAAATCTGCTAACTCCACTTGTGCCCTTGAAAAGTTTACGTTCACTCTATGGGACAGCATTTCCATGGCGGCAGAGCACATTCCCGAAGGGGATGAAAGAGGCGGCTTCTTAGCCATTGTTAGAGACGGCAAAGAGGCCATGTGTGAGTCCCTTCTGTCAGGTTTAGATTCTGCTGATAGCGTCAGGAAAGCCATGGCTAGCATCAGCAGAGCTATGGCTACCAGCACCGTTATGCGCAGATTTGCGTGAATGAGGAAATCGGGATTTGCACCGGATGTGCAATCCAGACTTCTCAACATGCCTTTTGACGGGTCTCACCTTTTTGGCAACAAGGCTGAGAGCCTTGAGAAGTTGCAGACCTCAAAAGGCGGCAGCCAAATCTTAAGGTGCTGCTATTAGGCAACCTCAGCCTTTTCGTCCTAGTGGGCCACCTTAATCTTAGATGGGTAGATCTTTTCGCTACTACTCCTCAGTTGGAAGGGCGGGAGAAATTGCCAGTCAAAGGGGCCAGAGAAAGTTTCCTCGTGGTGGACGAAGTAGAGGTGCAAAGCCAGCTCAAGCAGCAGCCTCTGTACCATCGGCCATTGCACCAGCCACCTAAAAACCTCTGTGGTCTTGAGTCATAGTTCACCAGTGGGTGGGAAGACTGTCAGCAACCAGAAGAATGGCGAGACATTTACTTCGGATGCTTGGGCTTTAGAAATAGTAGCCCAGGGTTACCGACTTCCGTTTATAAGGAGACCCCAGAACAATCTACTGGGGAACCACTCTGAGGAATCCGGATCCGCTCCTTGTGCAGGAAATGTTAAACCTGCTAAAGAAAGGTGCTATAGATCCAGGGCCTGTAACTGAGAGGAACAAAAGGATGGTACTCCCCTTATTTTCTAATACTCAAGAAGGACGGAGGACTGAGATCCATCTTGGACTTGAGATACTTGAACAAGTTCCTCAGGAAGGAGTAGTTCAAGATGGTCTCACTTCCTCAGATCCTTCAGGTCCTTCCACTCCAGGATTGGTTGGTGTCATTGGACATTCAGGATGGTTATTTTCATGTGCCAAGCCATCTCAAGCACAGAAAATACCCGAGGTTTGCAGTTGGCAGCTCTCATTATCAATTTCGAGTTCTGTCATTTGGGCTAATGCTTGCCTGAGGGTTTTCTCCAAACTGATGACGGTTGCAACAGTGAATCTCAGGAGCGGGGGGGATTCACGTCTACCCCTACCTGGATGATTGGCTGATCAGGGCACATTCTCCCGAACAAGCCTGGAATCATCTCAACGTCACATGCCACTCTCTTCACAGACTGGGCTTCTCCCTCAATTACAATAGGACACCTTCTCAAAAGCTCCAGTACATCAAAGCTGTACTAGATACATTCTTGGGGAAGAGCTCACCACTCGAGGTGAGGGCTCAAGACATTCTTCAGATGGTTACCGAATTTCAAAATGCCCACAGTCTACCGGCCTTCGATTTTTTGAGGTTGCTCGGCCTCATGGCATCCTGCATTTTTCTGGTGTCAGAGGCTAGCCTGGGAATGAGATCCCTTTAATGGGCTGTAAGAACTCAATGGTCCCAGTTCTCAGGAAAGACCTACTTCATATTCCAACCAGGGTGTCGCAGGATCTTCTGTGGTGGGCCTGCGAGGACAATATTCTGAAGCTAGAACCTTTTGGCAACCATGGCCGGAGATGATAGTGATTGACGCCTCACTCACGGAGTGGGGAGCCCATGCCAACGGTCTGACAGTCAGCAGTCGCTGGTCTCCATTGGAAATACAAACTACTTATCAATCTTTTGGATCTGAGCACAATCAGACTAGCGCTGAAAGCCTTCTGCCCTCTGTACAGGGAAAGAATGTTCTGATAATGACGGACGACACAGTGGCCATGTACTACATCAAAAAAAGAGGAGATGTAGGGTCACTACCACTGTGCAGAGAGGCAATGCAGCTCTGGTATTGGGCAATTCAAGAAGAAATATCTCCATCAGCAATTCACCTAGCCGGAGAGGAGGACACGGTGGCAGACACTCTGAGCAGGCAGAGCACAGTCTCCCACGAGTGGGAACTAGCTCAGGAAGTCTTTCAAGAGATCTTCACCCTTTAGGGAACCCCTCAAGTAGATCTGTTCGTGACCGTGGTCAATCAAGTGCGAACGGATTTGCTCCAGGGAATTTCCCCCATGAGGGGCTCTAGGAGACGTGTTTGTGGTGGACTGGGAGTTTCCACTCCTGTATGTGTTTCCTCCAGTCCCCGTCATTCCTCATGTGATCAGGAGGTTGAGAAGGTTCGGGAAACACATGATCCTAATTGCCCCGGATTGGGCCAGGAGGACGTGGTACCCAGACCTTCTGGACATGTCCCTCTGTCCTCCAATAAGTCTTCCACAAAGAGGACCTCACGAGAGGAGGGTCGGGTTCTCCATCCAGAAGTCAAAACACAACCTTGACGCTTGGTTTATGAAAGGCTGTGATACAAGGGTTGGGACCTCCCGGATGACGTAATGGAGGTTTTGCTTTCGGCCAGAATGCTAGCAACAAAGTCTTTGTACCGTTGCCGTTGGAATACATTCTGCAACTGGTGCAGAGAAAAGCATGTAGATCCTTTTCTATGTAAAAACACCTGAAATTGTATCCTTTCTTCTATCTTTAGTCAATCTGGCGCTCCAGATTAGTAGCATTAAAGGCTATTTGGCGGCACTGTCCATCTTTAGGCGCTCGTCAGAGGAATGCTCCTACTTCAAAATTCCACTGGTGATACAATTTCTAAAGGGACTCACCAATGTGTTCCCACCATCTCCTTTCCAGGTTCCAGGTTTGGGACCTTAATCTGGTTCTAAAATGTCTAATGTGTGCACCTTTTGAGCCCTTTCACTCATGTCCTTTAAGGTTAACCTTTAAGACCATTCTATTGGTAGCTCTGACATAGCCCGTAAAGTGAGCTAGTTGCAGGCACTTCGTTCAAGCCACGCTTTACTATCTTCCACAATGATGGGGTTGTATTAAGGGTCAAACCTTCATTTGTGCCCAAACTAATTTCTGATTTTTATACAGGTCAGAAAATTGTTCTACCTTATTTCTATCCCCCACCTCATCCTGGCAAGGAGGAGGAAAGACTACATAGGTTAGACCCTTGGGGAGTGTTAAGCTTTTATATATCTAGAATGTCTAAGCTACATTTGGATGACTAACTTTTCGTTGGATAGACAGGACATAAACTGGGTCAGGCTGTTACTAAATAGACCTTATCCAGGTGGATAATTCTGGCAATCACAGAATGTTACAGGCTGGCAGGGAAAGACCCCCCTGAAGGATTAAAGGCCCATTCGACCAGGGGCATGGCTACCTCTTCAGCCCAGCAAAGGGGCGCTCCAATTAAAAACATTTGAGAAGCAGCTACGTAGTCTTTCATCCACCCATTCACAAAACACTCTGGAATCTTCTCTCGGTCAGGATGGTACCTTTGGCAAGGCGATCCTGCACTCTGTCCATGAAAATATATTAATTGAAATGATACTCCCTCCTCCAATCTAAATACAGCTGTGGTAGTCTGTCAAAGATGAGGAATACGTGTGAGGACACAATCCATTCGAAGAACAAGTTACTTACCCCTGGTAACGTTCTTTCGACTGGATGTTCCTCCCACGTATTCCTCATCGCCCTCCCATCCTACCCATCAGTCGAATTTCCTGTGCTATTACAGCTTCCGTTCCATCAAGGCAGAGTACGGTCACTCCCGTGTTTTGCGGGTATCTCTGCTGTTAAAGGGGAAAAATAGAACTAAGGCCAAAAGGCGATGCGCATGCTATATATGCCTTCGATGACATCCTCAACAGAGGCCTTCGAGGGACATCAACTCGATGCCACTGACGCACTTCGCCCTTTGCCGGAAAAAGAATTTTGAAGCAGCTGAAGCTGGGACAACGTGTCAAAGATGAGGAATACGTGGGAGGACAATCCATTCGAAATTTGGATTTGGTCCAAGCTGAAGAAGTTGGGTAGGAGAAATGTACTCCAAGTTGGTGACTTTAATATGCATCAATGGGAAAACCTCAAAGTCTTTACCGATGTATAGAGGCACAAGGCAGGACTGTCCGTTGTCCCCACTATTGTTCACTCTGGTTATCAAACCTCTAGCTGAGAATTTGGCAAAGAAGAGAAATACAAGGAGTAATGGATAGGGATAAAGGGTACACACTAGGACTGTTTTCAGAAGATGTTCTAGTGTACTTCACTCATCCCAGCAAATTCCTCAAGGAACTATTAGAGGTCCTAGCACAATATGGAAGAATGTTGGACTATAACGTTAACCGAGAAATCCCAATTGCTGCCCCTAGGGTTGAGAAACTAGGGGAACAGAATTAGACCAACAATTCCCCTTTGAGGTCTGTCAAACAAAACTAAAATACTTAGGAGTCTGCTGAAAAGAGAGTTAGACTCCGTATTGAATTTGAATTTCCCCTTACTCTGGCAAGAGCCGACTGTCGACCTGAGAAGATGGGAAACCATCTGCCTACGATGGCTAGGCAGGCTAAATGCCATACAAATGAATGTACTGCTACGCTCATAGTTTCCTTTTACTACGAGTTCCAGTACAATTTTTGACAGAAGTCAAGTTGGCCCTACTTCCATATCTATGGGAAGGCAAAAGTCCTAGAATCCCCTAGGGTAGGATTGCCCGATGAGGGAAGCTACTTTATAGCAGCCCAATTTAGAGTTATTTGGGATCCTCTGAGATCGGACAGAAATAAGAAATGAGTAGGGTTAGAGAATAACTAGCTTATGACGGTCCCGGTAGGAAAATGGTTGTGGGCGCGGAGGTCAGCTATCCCCACAACAGCTCTCATCACCCAGTTCTAAGAATCTTGTGGGATATTTGGAGGAATCTAGGGAAGGTCAGTTAATAACATGGCCCACTCCTGTCAGTGGTTTGTGGGCTTCCCCTTTTCTCAAAGATTTAGAAAACTCACTGGAATTTCCAAACCAGCCTGGAGAGTACAAGACAGCTTTGGTAGAGAGGAACATTCATGGAGATAGTAGAGCTCCAGACAGCAGTGATTACAAGGTAACCTTTCAGTTTTCTGATACCTGCAGCTAAAGGGGGAACCTCCCAGGAAAAATGGAAGGCGAAATGGTCCAGGCAGCTCACACCCCTTGAGAAAGTCGTATATGCTCCCCCCTCTAGTAGAGGTTTGAATGCGGCCATGTATAAAGCGATAGTGGAATCAAATGTTAAGCCGCTGCCGACATTGAAAATTAAAATGCGAAAACAATCGAGGATGGACAATATCTGAAAGGCAGTGGGTTATTTGGGAAAACGTATAAAGTCTTGCAATCTCCAGAGTTTAGGCTACACAGAATTATATTGGAGATGGCAATTGCCGCCAGTTAGATAATTGAAAATGTACGTAGAGGTTAGGGAAGAATGTTGGGGTGGGCGGTGAAGGGGACGTAAGAGGCACAGATCACCAAGATGTGGTGGTCCAATAGGTATTCACAAGTTTACTGAACTGTGGTTCCCTGTTGGCTAAAAGAGACAGACATAAGAGAAAGGAGGGTAGACCTGATGCTGTTTTTATTCAGGCTTCCATCGGAGGACGACAAGCCATCCCACATATATGGCACACCACCTGCTATTGGCTACAAGAGCTTGTTTAATGAAGTATTGGAAGCGGCCCATTACCTACTAAAGAGGAATGGGTAGGAAAAGCCAAAATATTTTTGATAGAAAAATAACATTGTTGCTGAACGAGGACATGGAAATGGAATGGTACCCATTCTGGTCTTTGCACAGTACAGATAAAGAGTCAGGGAAAGAAATAGAAAAACAGCTCTCATTGCCATATGACAGGGAAGTTTATATTTTAATAGAACTCTATCTAGAAGGGACAATGGGCCTCACTCCGAGTTCTGCGGTGTGGGCAAAAAGGCCAGTAATTCAGTAGTTACAGAGTTATCAATGCATTACCAATGCATTACCACACCGCAGAACTATGGGTTTGAATGCAAGGTGGAGAAACCCCCCCCAGCAAAATGCTGGAGGTGATTCCGCCACCTTACCACCAAAAAAGCCCATTTTGGTGGAACTACTGCCGGCGAGAAATTCTGCCGAAATCCCTATGGAGTCCAAAAATGGGGACCAATATTCCTGCTAACTAAGGAGAGGGGACAGGGAGGCAGATGTAGTCTGCAAGCCATGAGGGCTCCACTCGACACAATGACGAGTACTGCATCTACGGCGAAGGTGTCAGCGTCTTTCAAAGTATGTGGCACAGGTGCCCCATCCTTCAGAGGTCTAGGGAGGCCACAGGAAGCTTCAGGCACACTTTGGACGCCAGACCAACCAACCCAGGGCCTCTGGAGCCCAGGTAGGTGGAAGGGACTACCTAGGAGACTGACATACTGACCAGACAGAGAAACCACTCAGCCTTGGCAAGAAAAAAGTGCAGCACCTTCGCAAGTTCTGCAAAGGTCACTTGCCCCTGATTATCAATGTGCCAAATCCCGATTTATATACTCAGGGGGTGCAAATGCTGCTTCTTTCTGCACAGTACATGTGCAATGATATTTAATTAAGAACCTGTAATATATGCTAGAACGGCGTATGTTACGCTGGGTTCAGCTAGTGAGAAATATTTGGCTACTACTTCATAACTTATTTATATATAGATTGAAGCAATATGAAAGAAGATGGAAAGATATGAATTTGAATTTTGAGGAGGAGTATTTAATTTTTTGTTTTGTTGGACACATGAATAATGCAACACCTTCTATAAATGTTATTTTTGGCTATTTACCATCCATGACCCTGAAATCAAGAGTTTCGGGAATTTCATAGCTTTGTCAGTCTGTGTTTCCTCCAGGTTTGCCCCATCCTTCTGTTATTTTAAAGGTTGCTGGTGTGCCATTTGCAAACATGTTTTCCGAGACCCACTTATCAGGGATTGTGGTATCCATACATTGTGGATTCCTTTTTCTAGGGTTACTATGTAGCATGGGGGTTGCTAGGAGTCTGTCCAGTTTCATGCCCTCGCATGGATTGATATCCAACTGTGGGGCCTTTGTGTTTTTCGGCAGAACGGCAGCTCTGTTGAATATGGTTAACTAATGATGAGGTGGTTGCGTCAAGTTAAGAGTGACACTATTGTGAGATTGTTAATGCAGAAAGTCTCATGAAAAGTGAGTCTTACAACATCGGTGCGCCCCCTCACTGTGCGTGAGGGCATTAAGGTTTCCTTATAGATTTTGGTTTCAGCATTCCATTATAATAATGTCCGATTTACATTTTGTAGGGTGCTGAGGTATTAGCGGTTAATCATACGGTTTGCTACAACATACACAAAAGTATCTGCAGACAGAGTTGTGAAATGGTGGCTAGTCTGAAGAGACAAGTAAAAGTAGTAATAGACAAGTGAGATATAACTGAATTGTTTCAGCATCTAAGAAGGTGTCCAGGAGTGATCATTCTGCAACCAAGTCCTTGTGCAAGAGTGAGCCTTGTCCTTTCTTGCAGTGCAGGATACAATTGTGATCTTGTAATCCTCTGGGTGAGCCTTGCGTAAATCGGTTATCCAGGTTTGGATGAAATGTTTGAAGTGGGACTGATTAGTCTTCAAAGAGGGTGAGATCATCCCTTTTAGGATTGAGATTACACAAATGCAAATTTATTTGATGAAATGGAAAAATTATGCCATTATGGTACACATGAATGAGCGTTGGGGACTTTGCAAGCCAATGCATTGTACCTTCTCTGCATAATATTTCCAGTAAACCCAATAAAATACAACTAAACCTGTATTTTGTACAATTATAAAACTGGACCAAACCTGTGCTAAAGCCCTTTTTGCACTTCAGGATTACGATTATAATCCTGGCACCTGCACAGATTGTTATGATGACAGTGTTTATTAAGTGTGATCCAAAATAAGGTCATTATATGGTTCGATTGTTGTGTTTTAAGCCGGAAATTAGTGTCTGTTCTTTCTTTTAGGGTTGCTTTGGCATGATGTTTGCACTTCCACTCTCAACTTTTACCATTATCTTGCAGAGTAATAACAGACCTCACGTTACTTTCAGATTGAATAAGCAGTAGCTTCTTGCACGTTAAGTAAACTGTGCAGGGATTAAAAGATGGTGATCCGATCAGGATTTTGCCTGTAAGTAAGTAGTTTAACAAATTATTTGAATACACAGTTGGATAATTTATGTCGAGAATTTTAAGAAGAATAATTGCAACATGAGGTCTGTTGCTAATGTACGTTCAAACAAAGTGAATGCAATTGGAGAGGAGAATCCAGTCTTGAAATAAGTGCGACAAGAAGGAACATGTGTGAGTAATTGCAGCATATATCAGAGATCGCGGAATGCCGGGCAAACTTTCGGTTTTAATTTTTTGGAGCGCCACACTATCGATTTTTAAACATGTTTGTGCAGCACCAATAAAGGAATTTAGAAATTATATGGAATCTGCTTCGTGGGTGAAATTCGATCTTCAAAGAGTGCAGCTTGCTTTTCTGTTGCGTTTGCAGCAGCTTTTGAATGAAATAAAAAAAAAAAAAAGAACACATTACTCACCGTAATCGTATTTCTAATGCTTTTATCTGCTTAGATTCACATGCTGCGCATAGGCCGACATCTAGTGGAAGCTGCAGAGTATTACAGTTGTTGTTTTCGAAACTCGAAAAGGGACGTCGACAGGGCGTGCCAGTAATACTATCCCTAGTGCGACATCCATTGTACCCATGATCTCTCACGCGTCGAGGTCCCTCAGATTGTTATTTTTCTGACATGGTGTAGCGCGAGTACCGTAGTATCCAAGCAGATACGTATCAGACAAGCTCATAAGCATCCATGCGCCTTCTCTCAGAGGGGAGGAAGGGTGGGTCACATGTGAATCTAAGCAGCTACAAGCATCAGAAATACGATGATGGTGAGTAATGTATCCCTTCTGAGGCTTGTGGAATCTGCTTAGATCACATGCTGTGCATAGATTAGCGAGCAGCGGAAGAAGGCGGTGGGATGTGAGAGGGTTCATGAGCGAATAAATGTCTTAGAACCACTTGTCCCACTTGTTTATCCGTCTTGGAATTAGTGTCAATACAGTAGTGCTGAGTGAAAGTGAAAGTATGTATTGAGCTCCATGTAGCTGCTTTGCAAATACTGTCTAAGGGGACATTTGCAATGAAAGCCAGACTGGCTCCAGTACCTCTTGTGGAGTGGCCCCTTGGCGTGAAAGACAGTGTTTTACCTGATAGGGAATAGCACAGTTGGATACATCTGACTATCCACCGAGAGATGGCATTCTTAGAGATGCGGTCACCTTCTCTGCCTGGCGCTATGGACACAAACAGTTGATCTGTCTTTCTTAGCGGTCTGGTCTTGTCTATGTAGTAGAGGTCAGCTCTCCTCACATCTAGTGTGTGGAGTTTTACCTCAGCAGAGCTCTTGGGTTCCTGGAAGAAAGCCGGTAGCTCAATAGACTGGTTTACATGGAATTTGGAGATGAATTTAGGTGAGAACCTAGGGTGAGTGCGTAAAACCAGTTTGTCCTTATGTATAGTAAAGAAAGGATCCTGTACTGACAAAGCTTGGATTTCACTAACCCTTCTTATGGAAGTGATGGCTACTAAGAAGGCAGTTTTATAAGTCATGTGTTTGAGACTAGACTTGTGCATAGGCTCGAATGGGGATCCCATGAGCTTAGCGAGTACCACATTAAGGTCCCAACCTGGCGGTGGGTTAGAGATTGGAGGGTGGAGTCTCTTTACCCCTTCCATAAATGCTTTGATGACCGGTACCTTCCACCTTGAGACCTTATTATGGGAAGTGGTGTAGGCCGACAGGGCCACCAGGTGGACGTTTAGGGAGTTGAACACTAACCCTGCATCTAGGAAGTAGAGCATATAGGTTAGGATGTTAGATGGAGTACAATCTATGGGATTGATTTGGTTAGTCTGGCACCAGATTACGAATCATCTCGATTTATCATAGTAACATTGACTAGTATTTGGTTTTCTTGATTCTTTCAAGATATCCATGCATCTCTGTGGTAGATTGAGATGTCCGAACTCTGACTTCAGGAGCCATGCTGCCAAGTTCATTGAGTGTGGTTGTGGGTGCACTGTTAGCCCCTCCTGCTGGGTGAGTAGGTTGTACTGGCACGGACGCTTGATGGGAATCGCACATCACCTGTTTGCGCAGATGTGGATACTACGGTTGTCGTGCCCACATAGGAGCAACTAGGATAAGCGTCGTCGGGTCCTTGTGTAACTTGTTCACCACCTTCCTCATGAGGAGAGTTGGGGGAATAGCGTAGGCACATTTCCCTGACCAGTTCATCCATAGGGCATTCCCCTTAGAGCCTGGCTGGGGGAACCTGGACGCGAAGTCTGGCCATTGACGATTTTCGCTTGTGGCGAATAGGTCTATAGTTGGGAAACCCCATTGAGAGAAGAGGTGTTCTACGACTTCTTCGTGTAGATGCCACTCGTGTTCCTCTGGTAGGGGATCTCTGCTCAGTGAGTCTGCTAGAGCGTTGAGTTCCCCTGAAAAATGTTGCGATGGCAGGAACATTTTCCATCTGAGTGCCCATTTCCAGATTTTCTGTGCAAGTCTGGATAGATTTGGAGAACGTGCATCCCCCTGTTTGTTGGTATAAAACATTGCTGTGGTGCTGTCTGTTAGGATCTGCACCGACAGGTCTGTTAAATGGGGTTTGAATGCCTGAGGGGCTTTCAATACTGCCAGAAGTTCCAGCACATTGATGTGGTTCTGAGCTGCAGTGTGAGACCACAGACCTTGAGCTGTGTGGTGAAGGTAGTGAGCCCCCCACCCTGCCAATGAGGCGTCCGTTGTGACCACTGCCTGTATCTGTGGGTCGTAGAAGGGTTTCCCTCTCGCTAGGTTTTATCTCGTCCACCAGTGAAGATTTTGTACAAGTGTTGGCGAAACGACCACTAGATCGGCCCACTGACCGCTTGCCTGAGGCCATTGTTTCGCCAACCACTCCTGTATGGGATGCATGCGCAGGCGCGCGTGAGGAACCAGGTATATGTAAGATGCCATCATGCCTATCAAACGCATTGCTTTGCGCACCATTATCTTGCGGCCGGCCTGATAATGTGCTATTTGCAGTAACAAATCTTTTACTCTTTCCTTTGAGGGAAAGACCAATCCTTCCTCTGTGTTTAGGATAGCTCCTAGGAACTGTTTGGAAGTGCTTGGCACTAGGCTTGTTTTTTTTACGTTGATTGAGAAGCTCAATTGAAAGAGGAGGTTGATTGTTGTTTGTTGGCTGTTTTGTCTGCAAATCAGAGGCGATTCCCCTGCTATGAGCCAGTCGTCCAGGTAAGGGTACACTGGGATTTCTCCCCTGCGCAGGTGCACTGCCACTACCACCAGTACCTTTGTGACTACCCTTGGAGCCGAGGCTATTCCAAAGGGCAGCACCTTGAATTGGTAGTGCTTGTTCCCTACCTTGAAACGCAAGAATTTTCTGTGCGCTGGGAACATTGAAATATGAAAATAGGCATCTTTCATATCCAGTGTTGCCATGTAATCCCCCTTTTTTAGTAGCGGGATTACCTCTTGTAGCAGTCATGCAGAACTTTTGTGACTTGACATACTTACAGGGCGCATTGTTAGATTTTTTTTGGCACAAAGTAGTAAGTTGAATAAATACCCCTGTTTACCTGGTTGGTTGGGACCACTTCGATGGCGTATTTTAATAGAAGCGCTGTTATTTCTTCTAGAAGGATCCGCTGATGTTACTCCGAGTGGACTCTGTCGCGGGTGTGGTCATGAGGACGTTGGAGAAGTTCTATGCAGTAGCCCCCTGCTATCGTGGACAGCACCCATCTGTCCGAGGTGATACCCTCCCATGCGTTGGTGAAGTTGGAAATGCGTCCTCCTACTAGGGATGCATGGCAGGGTACCTGGAGCAGAACGTCACTTGCTCTGAGGTGGGGTACCACGTCGAGCTGGGCCTCTGCCCAGACCACCACGACCTCTGCGTTGTCCTCGTGGATAGCCTTGGAAGGCTTGTCCTTGATTGTTGCCATAGGAACTTTGGCCTCGAGTGTTGCCGGATCCTCTGTGAATTTTGGCCCTGAAAACGGCAAAAATTACCATTACTCCTTTGACCAGTAGGCTTGTTTGTGAGCTGACCTAAAGATTTTACAGTGTCATACTCATCCTTTGCTGTCTTGAGTGCGTCTTCTACAGCCTTGCCGAAGAGCACATTAGGTTCCACTGGCATATTTATCAGAGTACCTTGTGTTTCTGGCCTAAAGCCTGACTGGCAAAGCCATGCATGCCTCTTTATAATAGTCCCCAATGCATTGATTCTCCCGGCATTGTCAGCTGCATCGAAATTTGACTTGAGGAGACAAGTAGACACGGCCCTTCTGTCTGCTGCCACCTGAGCTAGTTGTGATTTAAGTGGCTCCGGGGCGGATGAAAGTAACGCAGAAACCTCCTCCCACATATGGCAGTTATAACTTGCCAAATGTGTAGCGTTGTTGGCTATTCTCGTCTGGTAGGCCGCAGAAGCGGCGACCTTTCTGCCCATTGCATACATCTTCTTGCTTTCCTTTTCCGGTGGTGCCTCGGAGGAAGCAAGGGATGTGCCTGCTCTTTTTCTTGTCGTGGTGACAACCAAGGAGTCTGGTTTCAATTGGCCCCTTATGTGTAAGGGGTCTGATGGTGCATGCCTGAATGGTTTTTCCACACGCGGGTTAACGGCACATGTGAGATTGGGTGCTTCTAAGGAAGGTTGTTTTCTGCGTTGTATCGATTTTAGCAGTGGGATAAACTGACCTACTGTCTTTTTGTCCCCCAATATTTGTTCAGCGAAGTCTCCATCCTCCTGTACCTCCTGCGTGTCAATTTGGAAGTGTTCTGCCGCTTTGGCTAAGACTTCATTGAGGAGGGGTTGATTGTCGACAGGGGAAATCTACCACGGAGGGGTCCTGATTAATAGGAGAATCTATAGAGTACATGTTCGCCTCCTGGTCAGCGTCTGGGTCTTCATCATCCCCATAATAAAGTTCATATGTATCCTCCTCATTATGTTGCGGGTCAGATGTTTCCACAAATGAGAGATCCTCTTGGTCTTCTGGATCTATTTCAGGCTCATATAGATCTATAACTTTGCTTTGTACGGGGACACTAGACGAGACCTCTTAGAAGGGGGTTGAGAGGGTAAAGCAGAGGTTTGAGAGCCGGAAGGGGCTGAGGTGGGAGGAGTGGAGTGAAAACTTTGAAAGTAATCTAGGTTCTTTTCATAAAAATTCACAATAAAGGTAATTCTTTGCATAACCCTATCGCTATCTTGCGAAGACCATTCCTTCGAATTTGGGATTACAATAGGCTGAGTGGAAATACCCATAATCCTCATCAGTGAGAGGTTATAACCTTTGGCCTAGAGTCGTTGGGTTTCCCTATGGGCTTGGACAATATTCCCTTTTGTGATGACTTGTCCCTAGTAGGACTCTTGTCCCTATGAGGGGTCTTAAAGGACTTTTTATGATGCGTTTCCCCAACCTGGGGCCCAGAGAAGTGTTTAACAGACCTCTTGGGGCCTGCTGTTTTATCAGACGAAGAACGTCAAACTTCGAGTGTGGGAGCCGTGGCTTTGTTCGCGGACGATCGGACTTTGGAAGGAGTTTTTCGTGCAACACCCTTGCCGTCTTTCGATGGTTGAACCCTGTCGTGTGGCGATCTTGAACGAGATTGCCCAGAGGACCGGGACTCGGTGGACCTTTCACGGGGTGTCGAACGTTGTCGAGTATTCGACTCATCTGCCGAATGTCGACTGGGGCTTATGTGCTTGGTGGTGTGTGCTTTTGTAGCGCTGCCGGGTGTAGTCCCCACAACATGGCCACCGGCCTGTCCTATGGGGTCGGGGGTCTGCGCTTGAGTAGCTGAAGCTGCTCAGATGCCCTCGCCATCCGAAAGTGCGGCATCGCTGCCATCGCAAAAGGCTCCCTCTAACTCCATGGCCTCGAGTTGCCTTGCGTAGTGGGCCCAGCGTTTTGTGGAGCGGTCCTTTAACCTCTTAGGCTTGAAGAGCCTGCACGCTCGACAAGACGTTTCGACGTGGTCTCTCAGGAGATACAAATTGCAAACTAAGTGTTTGTCGACCCAGGGGAATTTACGATTACACTTAGGGCAAAATTTAAATGGTGTATTTTCCATAATTATGGGTTATGGAAATGGCAGCTGGGCAAACAAAGTGTAGGAAGGGGAGAATATACATTCTAAAATGGCCTCCCCCCTTCGCTCCTACTGTCTGGGCCGAGGCCCCGGGCAGCCTTCCAAGGCCGTACGGTCCGTCGCGATGGTCTCCGAAGTGCAGTTTTCTTTTTCTTTCACCGGCTTGGTGTTTCGGCAGTCGATGAAAGGATAGAAAGAAAAACTATAGTAATTGTATAAAGTCAATGGCTTATCACCGAAAGGAACTCCGCTATACATGTCCGTCTAGCATGGTGGAAAAAAACAATCTGAGGGACCTCGACGCGTGAGGGTTCATGGGTACAGTGGTTGTCACACTACCGATAGTATTACTGGCACGCCCTGTCGACGTCCCTTTTCGAGTTTCGAAAACAATGACTGTAATACTCTGCATCTTCCACTAGATGTCGGCCTATGCACAGCATGTGATCTAAGCAGATTCCACAAGCCTCAGAAATATATATATTACACAGCCACACTAGTGGCTGTGTAGTTATGGTTAAGTTGCTGTTTCTATAGGAAGAGCACTTTTTGGGCGGCCTATAACTCCGCTCCCCCTGGACGAATCCTCACCAAACTTTGTTAAAAAAAAAGTATATGGGCCACTCCGATTTTTTTTGCAAAGTTTGGTGACGATTGGTCCAGGGGGGCAAAAGTTATACAGTGGGTCCTAAAACGTCTTTTTTCCCCATAGACTGAATGGGGGAAAAACTTTGTGCACACCTACAGGTCAAACCGCTGGATGGATTTTCACCAAATGTGCGGCAGGGGTAGGTCCCAAAAGCGTGCTTTTGTAAATTTGGTGCCAATCCGTCCAGTAGTTTCCTTTAAAACGACCCAAAAATAAGTCTAAATAAATTAGTGATATTTATGTCCGCTCCGCGGTCACACTTCCCTGTTCGCTCCGCGGACAAGATACCGATTGGCTAGGGGGTGGCGTCATGACCACGGACACTCAACGTCTTCGCCGATTGGCTGCAGCAAGCCGTGATGTGCGTCAGAATGTGTGGATGCGCCCGACATCTTGGATCCGACGACGGCGCGGTCGCACCCAGAGACGAAATGCTGTTTCGGAAACTGTTTTGGTCTGCTACAGTGTTTGAGGAGGTCCAGAGTGTAAGAGATGGGTGAAATACTGTACTTATTTAGGAGACAGGTGTTAATGATGTATTCGCCATGCCCGCCTTGTCTGGGATGTTTTTAAGTTCTGAAAATGAGGGGTCTTATAAGGATAGTACTTCAGTCCGTGTTTTGGGCAGGCAACTTCAAACTGTTCTAAGGACATGCGTGGTGTTAGCGAACACTACAATTGAGTAGATGCTATAGTTCCTATTTTTGTTTGTATGGGTGTGCTACTAATTTATACGCCACCATGGGTGTGATATGCTGCGGTGGTTGTGGCCAGGGCCTAGAGTCTTGGGTGCATGCCATACTCCCAAGGCGCTAGGCCCTGGCCACAACCACCGCAGCAATACCTGCACCCGTAGTCTCGCTTATTGATCAGGTGTTTGTGGGGAGGGACTAGAGTCTTGGATGCATGGCCAAAGGCCATGTACACAAGATCATATTTGTACGTACAGAATTTATAAGGCACTATGGCTGTGATATGCTGTGGTAGTTGTGGACAGTACGTAGAGTCTTGGCTGCATGGCTGAAGGCCATGCACCCGAAAACACAGTTATAAGCAGTGCAGTTATAAGCAGTGCAGTTATAAGCCACTATGGGAATTCATATACTGTACACCCCTGCATTCACATATATATGGCCTTACACCCAAGACTCTAGCCTCCGGCCAGAACCACTGCACCATATCGCAGCTATAGATACACCCATAGTATCAAACATCAATTTATACGTAGTGGACTTGCAAGCCACAATGGGTGCAATATGCTGTGGTGGTCATGGCCAGGATGTAGAGTTTTGGGTGCATGGCCTTTTTATGAGCAGTAAAGTTATAAGGCACCATGGTTTTCATATAGTACATTGATTGTGGACAGGATGTACATTTTTGGTTGCATGGCTGAAGGCCGTAGGCCGTGCGCCATACTTCCAAAACTCTAGGCCCTATCCACAACCACCACACCATAGCACTGCAATGCATACACTACCGTACTATCGCTTATTGCTCAGATGGTTCTGGGGAGGGTGTACAGTGTTGGGTGCATGGCCAAAGGCCATGCATCCAAGAACGAACGTACAAGCACTGGAGTTATAAGTCACTGTACACCCATACATTTAAATATGTATGACCATACCCCCAAAACTCTAGGCCCTGCGCACAACCACTGCAGCTTATAACATAGCCACAGTAGTGGCGGTGTACTTATGGTGAAGTTGCTGTTTCCATAGGAAGAGTACTTTTTGGGTGCCTTATAACTCTGCTTCCATATGGACGAATGCTCACCAAACTTTGTACGAAACATTTATGGGCCACTCTGAATGTCTTTGGAAAGTTTGGTGATGTTTGGTCCGGGGGGGGTGGTGGGGGAGTTATAGGGCGTTGTCTAAAACGTCTTTTCCCCATAGACTGAATGGGGGAAAAAACTGTGTCCGTTGACATATGGCGCTTTCCCTGATTGGTTGTGGAACAGCGTGAAGTAGGTCCGCTTTCTTCGGTGCCCCCGCCATCTTTTATACATGTTTTGGTGTACGCGGAGATCGCCAGTAACACACACAAAAGAAGACAGCATTGCACTGGTCACACTTATGAAATACTATTTCAGAAGGTGACCTTTAAGGAGGGTGGGATGGGATGTGGCAGCACAAACAGAAAAAGTGGCGTTTTCTTTTCACCAAAGTCATACGGTTAAATGGAAGTTGGTGCTCACTGTACCACTACTAATTAGTGCGTCTGGGTTACAATATTTTTTGAATAATATTGCCGTCAGACTGGCGTATTAAGTTTTGAAAACTAAGCCCGCCATCAGCACTGTTTGCTGGAAACAGCGATTCTGGAGGTGTATGGGAGTAGCGGTTCTCATAATTGGATTTCAATATGTTTTTGCAAAGTAAGAATGCATTTGCCTTCTGAGTGAAGGTCATACGAGTTGCTTTTTTGGTTGCACGCTCAATAGGCCCACGCATCCGAGTGAATGTATAAGGGACAATTGTTTTTTGACCTTGAGCGAAAGGGAAACTTTAGAAGCAATTCAAGGAATGAAAGGTTCGAAAAAAATAGCAATTGATAAAGTTATGTTTTAAAAACATTTGTAAGGCACATGCATCATCAGTCCACGAAGATTCTTCGGTGCAAATACGTTGGTGTCTGACTTGGCGAAAAAGAATGGAGGCAGTACATATTATGTAAGTTACTTTTCACCACTCTACACCGACCCACGTTTTAAATTTTAAATTACTGAAACTCTACTTGTGCCAATATAACTGAAGTATTATCTTTCTGCGCTGTTATATGTTTCCTCCAATAATGGAGAGTGCAGAGTTTCCGCGTTTGCAGGCTATGACTACACTCACCCTTTTTTAGCATTAATATTTCTTGTTTGAAAAGTTCTGTTTGCCCACATAGCTTTGTGCATCACTTTGCACGTTCTTTTGGTCTTGTTTGAAATCCAGACATATAATTTTTTTTTTTTACGTGCCCATTCATTTTGTCTTCAAAACTCATTTATCGTCTTCCTGTGCAGTTGCCTTTTTTTTTTTTTAACCTTACGGCGCATGCAGAATCTCGGCATTTGTAGCCTGTTACTATATATACACATGGTCAATAGTAACATTTCACTAAAATGTCATGTTTGACCACTTACATTTGTGTATTACTTTGCACCTTCTTTGTGTCTTTTTTGCAATTTTTTGCTAGAGGTTGGTTTTTGACATGTATTTTTCTGTTACGTTTTCCGCCCAGGTACATCTTGTCGTACTGTCCGTGCCATGGTTTCCAGATGCTGAGTGATAGCTTTTTTGGACGGCAAATACAACTGCTCGTGAGCGGTTGCCTGTCCATAACAATTATGTGGGATGACACCCTAAGCCCGCTTTGCCCGTACGCTGAACTCGCTATTCGGAGCAACCTCACATCATTTATGGTGCTGTAGGCCGAAGGTCATGGCGCCTTCTTGGAAATCACTGTGGAAACAAAGCGGCTGCTTTAACCAAGAACCCATCATTTTTGTATGGGAAAAAACCAACATGTTCCTCATCTTTAACATTTGCAATGACGCCCTTAGAACCATTGTTATCATTCAATTGAAAATGGGATTACTCCGATGGTCTCTGACAGTTTCTTGTTAAATAAACCTACTTTACGAACTCTAAAATGTTAACATTTTCTTTTACAATCCAGTCTATTATTTCAAAATGTAAGTTATTATGTTGTACGTCGCTGTATGTTTATTTACAGGTTCTGCGTCACGTCACATACTTGTGCTTTTTGCAGGCTACCATGGAAAGGGAAGAGGGGTTATGTATGAAACAACCGCCTTCCCTTTCTATGGTGGCCATCTTGGAAAAGGATTTTGTTTTGTAATCCGACGCGCCAAACCCGCCCCGGATTATAACCATGTAATCCTATTTTTTAGTAACACATGTTACTGCTTTGCAAATCTAGACTATTACTGGCAAAGATTATTGCGTCTATGTATTTTACTGAGAAATATGAGGTACATGGAGTGTAATTTTTTTGTTTACATTTATTTACACTGTGAAAGGTCGCTCTTAACGGAATATTTACTTTGTTTATGGGTGGCTTGTGTACGACAGGTAATAAGGCAATTTGCCAACGGCAATGAGCAAAGAGGCAACAAACGGTAATATGGGCCGGTAGATGTACAGCGAAAAATTGTGTGCGTTTGTTATTTGCAAGGTAGCAGCACTGTTTCTCATGCTTCTTCATTACAGCAGTGCTGCTGTTTCTTGAGGAGGAGGGATGGCTTTAGCTCATGTCATTTTCAGATAAGTAGAACATTTGCTAAAAATATATAATGTGTAGCGCATTGGTAATCGCTGCCTACCATATGTGTTGGCGCTGTGTAAAGGAAATGTTGTTGGTGGATGTTCTTACATCAATATAAAATCTATTTCCACACTGTCCACGAGGCATAGATCTTACTGTTAAGTGTGTACTGATTCTGGGACACGTCACCGTGCTGTACGCCAGCATATTGTCATGTGGCATTCTTCGCAAGGTGTATACTGTTTAGCAAAAGAACCTCGTTAAAGGGACGTTATGGTTACGTTGCCCTACTGAAAATCTGTGACATTCAGTAAAAAATGTTTTTAATCAAATGACGTTATACTTAAATTGACCTACTAAAAACCCGTAAAATTCACTCAAAAAAAACTTTAAGGGGACGTTATGGTTAAGTTGTACTACTAAAAACATGTGCAATTCACTACATTTTTTTTTTTTTTTACACAAACGTGCCATTATGGTTCAAAGTAAAACCGAAAACCCCCTGAAATTCGACAGTTATGGTAGGCTAAGCAACCATACCTGCCCGCACCACTGTGCACTGCTAACACTAACACCCAGGACATGAAAGATGGCATCACAAATGTCATTGATGACATCACTGATGATATCACATGTGTAGCCCCTTTGTTTTTGTTCACTGCTATATATATATATATATATATATATATATATATATATATATATATATATAAATATATATATATATGTATATTCAGTAAAAAAAAACATTAAAGGGACGTTATGGTTCACAGTAAAACCGAAAAACACTTGACATTTGCTAATTATGGTAAGCTAAGCAACCATAACTCGCGCCACCTACGTGCATTGCTAAGACTGACACCCAGGACATCAAAGATGACATCACAAATGTCATTGATGACTTCACTGATGACATCATATGTCTGGCTCCCTCTTTTTTCCTTTAGTGATATATCTTAGCCAGTAATACTTAGGAACAAAAAAAAACGAAAACTACTATAATTGAAGACTTACACTTCAAATATGTTTTTACATTAATTCATTAGGGGTTCACTCATAGCATATGAAACATATACATAGGGAGAATACACACTTGAAAGATACCAATGCTTTCTGTGTATGAAGACAATCAATAAGGTTATGAACACTTTCTTATTGGTCTGCTTTTTTTTATTACTGTACTTTCTGTGGACATGCTCATATTTGTATTTGCATTACTCTCTTTAGGATGCATGCACATCATGTGATAGTTATTCATAGGGAAGTAGTAGATTTGAAGCAGAACAATCATTTATGTGCATAAAAATAATCAGGTAGGTTATGAACAATTTCTGGTTCTACTGCTGCTTTTTTGCGTACTTCACTTTCACTGTATATACTCATATTTCTATTTGTTGTTATGTCTTTGTGTTTTGTGTGTAATAATGAAATTATATAGGAAGTGGGTTTCATTAGCTACTTATTACATGTTGCATAGTACACAAAACTCTAAAAAGAAAGCATTTACCATTTCACTAGTTAACATGGGAAGATTATGAACATTGCACCTCCATTATGTATGCTGCACACAATGCTTATGTTTATACATGAGTACATTATTGTACTGTAAAGAACTTCATAATAGAATGCTATTTATATCAATGCATTGTTTAATGCACCACATAGCTCATGTCATCTATTCCAATGATCCTTGACAGTTTTTTTTATCAACATTATAATAAGACTCCCTTCTGCAGCCTTTTCATGAAAAGTACATGCACATGTGATGTCATCAGTGATGTCATCAATGACATTTGTGATGCCATCTTTCATGTCCTGGGTGTTAGTGTTAGCAGTGCACAGTGGTGCGGGCAGGTATGGTTGCTTAGACTACCATAACTGGCGAATTTCAGGGGGTTTTTGGTTTTACTTTGAACAGAGTATGGTTAACACATTAGCTGAGTTTGATGATCTCTAAATATGCATGAACTGAATTTGTCGGTTCCGATTGATGTAGGAAGGATTAGATGACCGCGCTGGAATGTTGTGTCAAGCACATTTTTGAGAAGAGAAACCCAAGGAATCGACTAAAGAGGGTTTTGGCGCCCTGATAAAGATTCCGATATGTTTGTTCTAAGGGGTCGAAATCATGCTTGCTTCAAAATGTGCACTTGCAATTAGTTATTGGCTAGCAATCACTGACTCCAAGCAAACAAGAAATGGTGTGCATGTGGATAATTGAGAGAGGGGGTGGGGTGAGAGTTACTTTATGCCTGGCTAGTTGTTATGACTGTTTTTCTGAAGTCCAACTGATGGCTTAGTAAACCCATTCAACTGAGAGCGTACAAGACTTCACTCTTAGTATAAGGCTGTACCACCTGAATATATGGTATCTTAGACAGAGCAGCCAGGCTCATCTTAGGAGGGGGAGAAGGCTGTAGGAAAGTACACTGAACCTTTAGTACACCAAGCAATCAATAGAAACACTTACAACCATAAGTATTATAAAAAACAAAGGTTTATTTTAAATACAAGTAGGCCAAGTTAAGTCTTGGGTGAAGTACTGGTCATAGAGTCAAACACATTTATAAAAACTCACCACAATGCTTGAAGGTACACAGACCAAAGCAAAAAACCTTCTTCGGAATACCTAACAGTAATTCTAGGGAAGGCAGACCTTCTCATTCACATTTAGTACAGGACACATATATTCATGGGGCGTAGAGACAATTAGTTACTTTTAGATTACTTTCTGTAATACAAGGTTAGGAGACCCAGTCAGTTATGCGGTGACACTCAGCAAAGTAATCACATAATCAACCAACCCTGTTACCAGGATACTTTTCTGAATAGTGGAACACTGATTCAAGGAACAGTATATACCTATAAATACTTTGAGAATAACAGTTACTCTAGGTGACTAAAACCTGTTTGGTGTAATATATAATCACAGTTGCTTTTTCAGCTAAGTGGAACAAAGACTAAATAAATTAAGCAAGAACTCTTTAATTAATTTAGGATGCAACAGGCAGACCAAGGGCAACAACACATAAAGAACCCTTTTCAAGAATGGCACAAAGCTATTCAAGGCAGGTAAAACCTAATGTTGTAAATATATTATTACAGTTGCTTTTCAGATAAGTGTAACACAGACTGAGGTAAACAATAACTTTAAGGTATGGATGGCACAGAGCTCACTCAAGATAAGTAAGTCAAGTCTTCATTGGGCATGATCTCCCTCAAAGTAGTGTGAAGATAAAAAGTCAAAGTACAGGGGTGCCTTGGGAGTGAGCTCCCTCCACACAGTGAGAACCTTAAAATATGAGACACACCAGAAGTATAAAGATCTGAACCAGGAGTAGAGTGAATAAGGCCTTGAAATTGTCATTTAAAATTCCCTGGGAGGAACTAAAGAGACTTCTCAAAACTTGTGAAAAGATCCCCCAGGAACTCGTCTACGGAACATTTCCAGAAAGACCCGGGGAAGGGAGTCATTCTCCTGGTCTAGGCCTAGTTGGTAAATCAGACACTATTGCAAGAGACTGTTGCTGAGTCAACCTGAGACTGAAGTACTTCACCAGGAGAAGGGAGTCCTTTTCCTGGTGGTTAAATAAGATTGAATGCTTTTTGGTTTACTTTCTTAGAGACAGGGATAGGGTAGTTGGTTTGGACGGAGGACAGTATCTATGTTTCTTTTGCCTTGCATCCTGATGAGCACGCAAGTTATTCTAGGTTGAGGTAGGGAACCCCTGCTCCCCCTCTAGAAGTAGGGAGAGAAAGGTTTCTCAATTCATTTAATACAAGTCTATAGTCAAAATGATAACACCTCGTCAGCCTCCTTACTTCATCATGCCACAGCCATCTGATCTCTAAAGAAGTAAAGTGTCCGCAGACACTGGCAGAGATTCAAAATCAGATGGGCTTTGAAAAGTTGCCATAGAAAGACTTCCTTATGATCTTCAGTTTGGTGGTGTTTCGAGACTTGTTACAAAGTTAGACCAATTATCAGAGCAAACACATAGGTTTTATAGCAAAATTTCAGGGCTAAGGGAAAACTTTGCTTGTAATAAGGAAGATGCATCCATTCAAACTTTCGCTATCCACCCAAGGGAACCGTTAACCTTTGTGGGGCTGCTTGACAGGCAATATTTAAATGTGGGTCCCACTCTGAAATGCCAAATGTCATGCAAGTATTCAGTCAGATCTGGTCTTGGCTATTTCCTGCCATTGTTTCCAGAGGAAGGCAGAAACTATGACCATATATGGCCTCTTCTATTTCACCTTGCAGGAACAAAAGAAGGTTTAGCTGTGAAAATCATTCTGGAATCTGAACACAGGAGCGTCCTCTACGGTCTCCAATGGATTCAGGAGCCTGAATCCCACAATTAATGGTTTGAGGTGTTCTCCGTCCCCAACCAGGTAAGTACATAACTACCCTTGAGCGGACTTGTGCAGGGGATATGGTGCATTTGGGACTCACTAAAGGCGCCATACCCATTTGGGAGAGGAGGCATTCAAAAACTGATACCTCAGATATTGCGAAGACCTGGCCACTGGTTGAATCCAAATTGGTGTGATAGCCCTGAAGGAGAGTGAATGGTTGGAGGAATATATATATATCGATTTGTGTCTGCCGTTACAGCTATTAAAGCCAACAATCTGCTTCAAAGCAAAAAAAGAAAAGAGAAAAAAAGAAATTGTTGTTATCCACGAGAGAGAAAACAGCCTAAGGCCCACAAACTACTGGTCTCAACAGATACTAAAATAGAAGACCACAGCTTAGTAGCACCTCATTATTACAATATCCCACTGGAAATCTGTAGTTTATTCACTCCTTCACAGGAAGAACCTCAAGGTCCTTTGAAGTGGTTGCATGAGGGAACAAACATGTGTGTGCTATTTAACTGCTGATCGAACCAAACCAATTTGTGTATATATCTGGGCACATCTGATCTTAACATGGGGAAGATGAGAATTGCCCCGCAGACCTTCATCAACGTTGATTCTGAGGTACTTGTGTTCCCTAACCACCTCAAGGGGAACACTGTTGAGGTTCCCAGGAATATTAATCCTGCAACGCTCAGGTGAATGGAAGACCAGAATCTTGGTTTTCTGAATGTTAACTGCAAGGTACAAGGAGTCAGAGAACCTCTTTAGGGAGTCAAGTGATGCCTGCAATCCCGCTGGGGTTAGGTCTAAAATGAGGATGTTGTCCGCATAGCCGAGCCACTGCAAGGGAAAATCACTCAGCTTGAGAGGAATCGACTTGGGATTAGCAAGGGCGGGCATATCTGCAAGGTAAAGGATGAACAACAAAGGGGCAATATTACAGCCCTATTTCAGGCCCTGCGTCATTGGAATCCAGGTAGAAAAAGACCCAGTTTGATCCAGTCCGATCTTGACCAGAGTGTCTGTATGAAGCTGGACTCTCATGGACAAGAGCCCTGCTGGAATATTGCAAGCTGACAATTTCCGCCAAAGTTTATCCCGATTTACAGTGTCAAAGGCGGCACTATAATAGATGAAAGCGGCATATACGGGGACTGGCAGGTCGACCATGCCTGTCGGATTACAGCACACAGTGCAAGGCAATTAGTTGACGTGCTTGAGCCACGTTGGAACACTGTTTGATTAAGTGGGATGAGGTTAGCCTCAGTGGCCCAGAGGTGCATGTCATTGAGAAGCAGCTGAGTGAAGATCTTTGAAGATACGTCGAGCATCGCCAGAATCCGGTAGTTACTAATGAGAGATTGATCACCCTTCTTCCAAATGGGGACTATGATGCGGTCTCTCCAAGAACAAGGAATACGTTGAGACTCAGCAATGCTCCTAAAAAGGCAATCCAGTGCCACGGCCCAGGTGCCCGCATCGTTCTTAACCACTTTGCTACATATACCATCAGGGTCAGGAGCACGCAAATTGTTAAAGCTGGTAATAATCCTCAAGATGTTTGCTGAATTAGTACAGTAATGCTATCAAAATGCCCCATTGCTAGTGCTTGTTGAACAAGCCCCAATTCTCCAATCTTGAGTCAACTCACGCTGCATAATCAATAAGGTAAGCTTTTCAGATAATGTGCATACCCATATTGCTGCATGGCTCTGACTAGGAGGTTACTTCCAGGTTTGGCTCCTAAGTGGCACCGTGTTGTGTATGTTTTATTAGCCGAAATGGCCTATTCTACTCCATGCACAAGTGACATTCTTTGTTCTAATAAAATAGAATAAACATAGTAAGGATACTCACCACACTCCTGCAATGAAGAAATAAGCGCTTATACATCCCAATGAATTCCTGAAAGTCTATTCCTGTAGAATAAGAAACAAATGGCAATGGAATGCAATGAGTATTTAGGAAAGTCCTTTCACATTTGAATATGGAGACCTGGTTCAAACTGTTCTAGTTTAATCCTAAATATTACACGCTCACTAATCTTATCTGAAAAATATGATTACTGTATACCAAGAAAATTGCCTCCAGACACCATTATGCGTGCCATGCTTCACATTGGCAGAAACATTCTCCGCACAAACCAAACAAAAATGGGCTAACAGACCTAATAATATGAAACATCGTCCTTAGGTGCAGTTAATGGCTACTTATAAAAATACATTGGTCCAAAGTTGTTAGGGCAGTTTTTCTGAAGTCCAACTAAGGGCTTAGGGCTCAGTAAAACCATTCAACTGAGGCAGTACAAGACTCCACTCTTAGTATAAGGCTGTACCACCTGAGTTCAGGGTAGGATAGACAGAGTAGCCAGGCCTCTCTTAGGAGGAAGAGATGGCTGTAGAATCAGCACAAAGAAATTGTATTGTACATTAGTCCAAAGAAATACTGACACACTATGTATTGTAAAAATAAAGGGTTTATTTTATATACAAACAGACCAAGAGATTCTTAGGTAAGTACTATCATAAAGCATAAAAACACATTATAAAAACACATTATAAAAATACAACACTATGCTTTAAATACACAGATCAAAGCACAGACCTTGGAACACCTAACAGTAGGTCTATGTAAGTCAGACCTTGGTATACACATTCAGTATAGGGCACACCTATTATTGGGGAGTAGAACCAAAGATTAATTTCTGATTACTTTCAGTAATACAAGGGTAGTAGACCCTGTCAATTATGCAGCGACATTCAACAAGGAAATCACAGACCATCAACTTGCAAATATACTTTTATGAATAGTGGAAAACAGATTCAAGGAACAGTATATGCCTCTACTACTTTCGTGATAACAGTGGTACCAGGTGAGCAAGACCTCTTTGGTGTAAATATACAATTACAGCTGCTTTTCAGCCCAGTGGAACACAGGCAAAGATAAGCAAGAACTCTTTACACTGTTGTTGTTTGCACCAGGCAGACCAAGGTCAACTACACCTAAAGGAACGCTTTTCAGGATTGGCACACCCAGCTATTCTAGGCAGGTAAGATCTAATGTTTTAATATTCTATTGCAGATGCTTTTTAAGATCAGTGGAACACAGATTGAGATAAGCAATAACTCTTTAACTTGTTTTAGGATGGCACACAACGAGCACAAGCAAATCAAAACCTTTATACTTTTTAAAGGGGCTATCAGCAATTTAAAAGTAAGTATAACCCTTAGGCAGACTTATTCTGGACAGGATAACAGCAAGTCGGGGGAAGTAACACCCAACGAGAGTGACACTCATACATTTATCCTAACAGGAATAGTAAAGTGAAACCAACAGCATTCCTTTTGGGGAAAAGGCACAACCAATTCAGAGGTGAGTAACTTAACCTTATATATACTTTTCAGAATAGTGCAACACACATTCAAGGTAAGTAAGCACTTTTGTAACTGTTCACTCTCAGAGTTAGTTACCCACCAACCTCTTTTACAAGTAAGTCACTTTTGCACACTTGTTATACTTTTCAAGGCAGAGCCTTTTTCTTATCCAGTCCTTCCCTTAGTACATAGCATGAGTTCACTCAGAGGCAGTAGAGGGGACCCTGTTGGTCTAGGTGTCAGCTGTACGCAGGGTGAGCTAGGGTTCAGTTGCAGACAAAGTCAGACTGTTCAAACAAGTACGCTTTTCACTTTAAAATTAGTTGAGGGTCCAGGGACTTCAGAGAAGACACAATATGAGCATTCCGCAGTGGGCCTGGGTTAACTGGATGAGTGGCCTCCCAATCACAGAAAACACCCCAAAGCTATAAAGAAATCAAAAGCTTATGGTAGGTAAAATCCCCCAGCCAACACAGTACCTCAGCACAGAAGAAGGGTTGCAGCAGGAAAACCTCTGGATCTGCAGCCAAAAACCTGATGGATTTATTTGTCATGAAGACGCAAGACAGGATTTTGGAAGGACTTTTGCAGTAGGGAATCGTGGAAGAAGGTTCCCGGCAAAAGTTTCCTCGCGGCTGGATGCAGCTCTGTGGATTTGGCACCTTTTCAGGCGCACACAAGTAGACAGAATATCGCTGGTTGGATTCCTGTCATTTGCAAGGTCCAGCACTCTGGGAGGGGACTTTTTGGACTGGAATCCAACGAAGTTTAAGCGAGATACGGAAGACTGTACACATCACAATGGCTCAAGGTCCCAAGGTATTGGGGTACTGCAGCCCTGCAAGGTCGCAGCACAACAGGAGATGGTTACAAATGCAGGTCTTCTTGAATCTAGTGGGACACACCAGGCTCTGGGTCGTCTTTTTTGGAGTCCCAAGGTCGATTGAAGGGAAGGGCTACTGCAGGCTCTGGTTACATAGCAGGCTCTACGGTCGCTAGAAATCGTTTGAGCTGTGGTTTCTTCATCTTCCTCTTCGGTTTTGGTTCCAGTGGTCGACTACCTTGTCAGGTTCCAGGATTAAACTTTTATGCAGGAACCCAGCCAATCAAACAGCCATGCAACATTCAAACTTGGGGGGATAGGGGGTTGGCAGTTTGAACTGGATTCTCACAGTCAGGCTGGAAGACAAAGGGCTGCAGAGTTATTGACTCCCCCCTTGCTTTCTGCCTTCACAGACACTCTGGAGCCTGGGCAGGGAATCCACAGTTTTCCCGCCGAAGTTCACAAAGAAATTTCCAGCCCTGGATGTCAGGAGAAGGAACAAGGAATGCTGAAATGGTGAAAAAAAGACAGGGACCATTTAGGTAAAATGAGCACCCGTGGGTGCCTTTACCGGGGTTGTGCAAACAGCCTGCAGTAAAGGTGCATCGAATTAATAAAAAGGTCCACTGCCACCAGCCATTAAAGTTAAGTTTGTTCTTGTAACAAATGTTCCATTTAAAATGAGAAAGGGGATACTCAGTATCTCCCCAGCATTCCACATAGGGTTTGGGGTGTGCTGGTCTCACCTAAGAAAATGTAAAAGGGATCCAAAGATCCTTTCTAACCTTGGGAACTGTAGTTCTCACAAGGTTAGCCAGAGAAAGTTAAAAGTGGAGCACCTAGGGCAACCCAGCAACAACAGGCACTTGTTGTCAAAGAGGGTAACTTTTAAAAGACACTATGTAGAGTATTCAAAATGACACCCATAAAAAGAGTAAAAGATTCTGTGAGCATTGAAAAAAAAATTCCCACTCACTGAGGTATCGGGAAAAATAAACTAGTCCAGCAAAAAAGTTCTGGGGTTGACACAGGTCAGGAAGGTTTATCATTGATATGAAAATCTTACCTAACACAAGTGAATGGATTATGTTGATTTATACCACACAACGCTGCCATTCGCATTGTCTCCAGGCGCTCAGAGGCGCTACGAAAAATGGGTAGGGTTAGTTAGTGAGGGAGAGAAGGATAGGATAGAGGCTGTGCTAATCGGTTGATAAGTGTAGAACCAGGAGAAATTGGCATCTTGTGTCTATAAGGGTGGCGTCCAGTGTCTGAGTTTGTTGTCTGCAAGTATTAGGTTTGTAGCATGATTAGAGAGGGGTGTTCAGTTCAAGTGTTTTGGTGGGTTGTTTCACAAGCCCTATGGCCGTGTGTTGTACGTGTGAGTTCGTAAAAGAGAAGGGGGAGGTTGGTTAGCTGGTTTTGGGTGATCTCTGGGTGTTAGTAGTTTTATTGTCAGTTCTTCAGTCTGTATTGTCCCAGGTTGGCTTTGGTCCAGGTGTATTGAAGGTGCATCTAAACTAAAACCAAACAACTTAATCAGTACAGTTCTAGTGTGGCTAAATTTAAAAGCAGCAGACACCAAATCAGTACAGTTCTAGTGTGGCTAATTTCAAAAGCAGCAGACGCCAAATCAGTACAGTTCTAGAGTGGTTAAACACAAAAGCAGCGTTAAACAGATTACAATTCTAGTGTGGTTAAATTCAAAAGCAGCGTGAAAAAGCAGGTTGATGTGTCTTTTTATTTTTGCCATTACTGCTGCAGGAGCCTGTTACTATTGGGCCTAGATAACAATGCTTCATGGGGTCAATGGGCATACTATGCATCTCAGTTTGAATTCAAATCAGTTAATTTGGACATCGACTCTACTCAGGTCGGTAAATTGAGCATTAGTTCAGTAATATTAACGTGCAAAACCCTATAGCAAGAAAGCACCAAAGCAAAATGGTTTGCCTTCAGCGTTGCACTCAGAATTTCTACAAGTATAAAAAGTGTTTTGCACCAAGTAGATTGCAACACATTAACAGCAGATATAACGGTAAAGATTAAAAGGCACATTCTGAAATTGTTGCAGGAATGGTGGGACTATTGCGAGAAGGGAAATGACTATTTTAGGTTACAACCACTGGTTCGAGATCCTATTGAATCGAATAATATATTGACTAGGACACATGATATGATTTTGTGAAGAGTATGGCCGGGACCTGCAATGAGATTTAATGGCACTTTACATAAGATCGGCTGTCATAATGAAGGAAATTGTAACTATTGCATGGGATTTGGGATATGGAACAAGTTTATTACCTGTAACTATTGTTCTCCAGCCTGGGTCTGGCATGTATTCACATGCTCATAAATATTCCCCGTCGTTAGGCTGGGAATGCTCAGTAAAAGAAAAACAGTTTCACTTTCGCTTACAAAACTGGATTTCATCCATAAACCAATCACTGTGCTCTGGGTCATACTGCCCCAGCCAATGACAGTCCTTTCCTAAGCCCCTCCCCTGACAGCCATCGTCAGCTTTGGTAAGCACGCAAAGTGGCAGTATGACCAAGAAGAGCCGCAGAGGGGTTGCAGGGAGGGTTCGCATGTGAATCCATGCCAGACCCATGCTGGAGAACAACAGTTACAGATAAGTAACGTGTTCCTTCTCCAGCATAGAGTCTGGCATGGATTCCCCTGCTCATGAATAACTAAAACACAGCCGTGCAACATTACACAACCACAGGAGGTGGCAAGGCTCAACAGAAGCTATTCACTCTTACCTCTGGAACAGACTCACCTCAAGCGAACAGGTTACGCAGCATTGCTTGGCCGACTCTGGACTCCTCCCTGGAAGCCCTGCTGATGCAGTAGAACTTCGTGAAGGTGTGAGTGGACCTCCACGTAGCAGCCCTGCAGATGTCCAGCAGGGGCACACCAGCCAGGAACGCAGCCGTCGCAGCGATCGCACTAGTGGAATGGGCTCTCGGACGGCCAGACAGCAGTCGGTTTGCCAACCGCTGACAGTACATGATGCAGCCGGAGAGCCACCTTGAGATGGAAGCCTTGGACAAAGCACTTCCCATGGTTCACAGGACCAAAGTTCACAAACAGCTGTGAAGTCTTTTGAAAACTTTGTGCGTGCCATGTAGAACCTCAGGGCACGAGTAACGTCCAGCGAGTGCAAGTTTCTCTCAGGCCGAGACGAAGGTTTCGGGGGGAGAAAAAAAACAGGTAACAAAGGTTTGTTGAGGTGGTATTCCGATGGAGTGAAGTGAGTCTGCAGCACCACCTTCGATTTATGGAAAGTCGGTTATGGCTGTTTGCAGGACAGAGCCTGTATCTCATCCACCCTCAGTGGTCGAAGTATACGAAAAGAAGTAGTGGAACTATGTGCCCTGCTGGCCTGCACCCACTCCCCACTCCCCACAAAAACCCATCACCACGCCCCCTCCCACACACAATACAAAACCCCAAACACTTGCACCTGCTGTTTAAAGGAACGTTCAGCATAGTGCACTGAACATGCAAGTTTCAACTATTTCCTACACTTAGTCTCTTTTCATAATAAAAGTATAGGAACAGTAAACCTTAGTTTAAAAAAGTAGAGGAGCACCACTCCCGACCGCTCCCGCTCACTTCGACCAATGCCCATCATCCTGGCAGAGGTGATGGCCACAAGGAAAGCAGTTTTCCACGAGAGGAGTGGGGACTGATGCGTAGGCTCGAAGGGGGACCCCATGAGCCTCGCCAGAACCACGTTGAGTTCCTACTCTGGGGCAGGCGCCTTCAACGGCAGTAAAGATCGGACAAAAATCCTTTGAAGAACTCCTTGATGAGCCGATGAGACGAAAGTCAAGACCTTCCTGGAGAACAGGTGTAGCGGGAGAAATTAGCTTCCAGATGTTCTTTGATCAAGGCGTGTGCCAGTCCAGTCTTAGCCAAGGATAGCATGTACGGAAGAATCTGCAGGGCGTGACCCTCAGAGGGGTAAACTTTTGCGACCGGCACCACGTAGCGAAACGCTTGCACTTGTGCCGATAGCACTTAAGAGTCGACGATGCCCTGGCCATGGCGAGGACCTCCCTGCACTCCGCCGGCAACTCATATCCCCCAAACTCTAGGGCTGCAGGATCCAAGCCCTCAGGTGGAGCGATCCTGGGTTGTGATGCAGGATTGCACCTCCTTCTCTGGTGAGCAGATCCGGGGCCGCTGGTAGCTTGACCGGTGGCGACACCGACAGGGTGAGAAAGTCTGGGTACCAAATCCTGCACTGACACAGAGTGCGTTGACTCGCAGCAGGAGAGGCAACGGAGGAAACGCATACAGTAACATCCCTTCCCACGGGAAGGAGAACACGTCCCCCAGGCTCCTCGGCTGATGGAATCTGCTGGCGAACTTCTGGCATTTGGAGTTCGCCGCCATCGCAAACAGGTCGATCTGGGGCATGCCCCACTTGGCGAAGATGTGGTCCACCTGGTCCTGCCGAAGTTCCTTCTCATGGCAGGAGCACAACTCCATGCTGAGGGAGTTTGCGATTGTGTTTTTGTCCGACAGCCCAGTGTCACAGTTCCTGCGCTTCCTTGGAGAGAACCGGCGAGCGATTGCCCCCTTGTTTCCTGATGTAGAACGTTGTGGTGGTGTTGTCCGTGAAGATCCACAACACCTTTCCCACCATCAGGGACGGAAGGAACGACCTGAGGGCCTAGAACACTGCCCGTAGTTCCACGATGTTGATATGGCACAGGTTCTGAGTTTGTGTCCATTTCTCCCATTCCAATTCGAGATAGCGCGTCTGTTTTGCCATTCTTACAGCCGGGACGGTAGGTGATTACAAAATCGAACTCAGCAAAGAATAAAGCCCATCGGAGCTGTCGTGAAGACTGAGCCTTGGCAGTTTTTAAATATTGTAAATTTCGGTGATCAGTGATCACGGTGATGGTATGCCTGGCGCCAAGAAGATAATGCCGCCAAGCCTTAAAGGCGGACTTAATGGCTAATAATTCCTTATCGGTGATTGCATAATTTATCTCCGGCAGCGAGAACTTTCTGGACCAAAATGCTACGGGGTGCAGTTGGTTGGTTTCGGGGTCTCTCTGAGACAGGACAGCTCCCATGGCTAAGCCGGATGCGTCGGTTTCGACTATATATGGGAGATCAGGACGCGGGTGTTTCAAAATAGGTGCGGACGTAAATTTAGCTTTTAATTCCTGAAAGGCCTGTTCAGCTTCCTCGGTCCATTCAAAACGTTTATTCTTCCGCAAGAGTGCAGTGATGGGTTGCACCACCCGTGAAAATTCCGGGTTAAACCTGCGATAAAAATTGGCAAAACCAAGCATGCTTTGGACACCTTTCACCGAACTAGGTGATGGCCATTGATGGCATCCACTTTCCGTGAGTCCATTCGGACCCCTTTAGGTGTCAGGATGAATCCAAGAAACTCAACCTCGGTGGTATGGAAAACGCATTTTTCCAGCTTTGCGAACAGTTTGCGCTGGCGCAATTTCTCAAGGACGGCCCTGACATATTTTCTGTGATCAGATTCCGAAGAGGAGTACACCAGAATGTCATCGATATACACGACAACAAAGACATCGATGAGTTCCCGAAGGACATCATTCATGAAGAATTAGAAGGCAGCAGGCGCGTTGCACAACCCGAAAGGCATCACCTGGTATTCGAATAGTCCATATTTTGTACGGAAGGCCGTTTTCCATTCGTCGCCTTCTTTTACTCGTACCAGATAAGCCCCCCGGAGATCTAACTTGGTGTATATGCAAGCGTCCTTCACCTGGTCAAGGAGTTCAGGGATCAAAGGCAGAGGGTAACGATTTTTAACAGTTATCTGGTTCAATGCGCGGTAATCGATACATGTTCTAAGGTCGCCTTCTTTTTTTGGCACGAAGAACAAAGCCGAGGATGCCAGAGACTTTGACGGGCGAATGAAACCATTGGCTAGGTATTGGTCTAATGGAAGGTGCAGTGGCTGTTGCCGATTAAGAAGGCCACGGTGCGGACCATCAAGTCGTTGCTCGGCATGATGTGCTGCATCTACCTCATCCGGCTCTGCAGGTTACAGATGTAACTGTAACGCTCACCTGGCTCCCACGGGTATTGGTATTGGTCTAAATATTGTCTCAAATGCAGATTCTCCGGCTCAGTAAGGGCATAAATCCTGCTACAAGGGGGTTGTGCACCGGGCACCAGATCGATTTGGCAATCATACGATCTGTGAGGAGGTAAAGTGTTGGCCTGTTCCTTTTGGAAGACGTCCTGAAAGTCTTGGTATTCCAGAGGTAGTTGAATGGAGACAGAGGTTACTGATGCTAGACTGATCTTCAGATTTTCTGGGTAGCAGGTTCGTGCACACTCCGGAAAGGTTATTCTCTTTGCTCGCCAATCAATTCGAGGATTATGTGTCTCTAACCAAGGGATTCCGAGAATAACCTGAAACTGTGGAGCCTTGATTACATCAAACACAACTGCCTCCCGATGGCCGTCCGGACCTACAAGTGTCACCTCAGCTGTGGAATGTGTTACCTGTCCCGAGGCAATTTCAGTTCCATCAACTGTGGTGATGACATCTTTGCTGGTTTTAAGACGCAGGGGAAGGTTAATCCTGGAGACCAATTCACGATCCACGTAGTTTCCTATAGCCCCACTATCGATGTATGCCTTTATTGCATGCAACCGCTTAGGCTGTTCCGGATCTACGAGGACCATTGGCACAGTGAAATGCGAGGTCTGAGAGTTCGTTTTCAAGCTCGGCAAGCGGACCCCTACGCTTGTCGGGCGGGGTCGTTTCCCGATACAGAGGTTTCATGGATTTTATCAGCGGCTCCTACCACCTTCCTGGGCGGCCTTGCCAGGCAATCTCTTAGAAAGTGTCCAGAGGATCCACAATAAAGACATAAGTGCATCTGCCGTCTTCTTTCACGTTCCTTTTGCGTTAAAGGTCCTTTAACTCCTCCGATTTGCATTGGCTCAGAGGCTTCAGCCCCTTGAGGTTAGCGTGGGTCTTGACTAACACCCGGGTCTCAAACTTGGACCGATCCGCTTTTCTGTTTTGCAGTCTGTGATCCAATTGTACCACTAAGCCTATATATTCTGAGCATTCTTGGGGCGGATTTACAACTTGGCCAGGACATCTTTAAGTTCTCCGCGTAGACCTCGATAAAATAACGTGATTCTTTTATCTTCTGGCCACCCAGTTTCCACAATTAGTCTATTAAAGGTTGCAATGTAGGAAAGGAGGTCTTGATTGCCCTGTCGCAGAGATAGAAGTTCGTCATCTAGAGCCTGCCCCTGGGAGTGACGAGCAAATAACCTTTCCATGCTTGCTTGAAATCCTTGAAAATAACGTAGAATCGGGTCATCTTGAGTTACCAGTGGAACTGACCAATCGGCAGCACTGCTGCTGAGATATGATAATACAAAGGCTACCTTGGTCTGGTCATTAGGGAAGGCCCCAGGTCTGCACAGGAAATGCAAACGACACTGATTCATGAATATGGCGAATCGTTTGGGGTCCCCAGCAAAGCGTTCGGGTGGGGCCTGCGGCATGTTTCCAGGTAGATTTATCTGCACCGGGTTACTGGAAAGCACAGGAGCGGGGTTCCCTCCGGAACCGGGTAAAGGGGTTTGTCCAGCTTGACCTTGCAAAAGCTGTCTAGCCAGGTCATCAGCTCTTTCCTTTGTTACAATCACTTCCCTCCTGAGAGCATTAGTTTCTTGACGAGCGGCGCGTACTTCGGTCCGTAATTCCCCCAGTAGTTGGGCCAACTGGTCAGTCTCGGAAGTTTCCATAGCGCCTGGGTGGGAATTTGTAGGAAGGCTTCGCGTTCTGTAACGCTCACCTGGCTCCCACAGAGGCGCTGGTCTGGTCTGGGTTGCTGTGGCCTTTTCAAGCGTGATGCGCAGAATTCGGACCACCGATTGAACAGGACCCCCAAATCTTGCTTGTCGGGCCCGTAGGATTATCCTTCTGCAGATGAGAAAGGGGATTAACTGGCTGCCGAATAGTGTGCTTGCTCCCCCCTTGCCCCCTTCCCTTGAATGGCCGCTACCCTCTCCTCCGAGTGTGATGTTAGACAGGACACTATCGGGCCTGGCTCCCAGGAATAGCACGTTCTGCGATGGTGTTAAGCAGGACTTTGGATAGTTGATGAAAAATCCCAGATCCGTCAGCAGCTTGATGCCCAACTGTCGTGAGTGGACCTGGATGAGCCAGTCGTCGAGTATGTGAATCCTGCATAGATGCAGATGGGCCTCCACCGGTGCCAGGCACTTCATGAACACTGTGGGGGCCGATTTTAAGCCAAAGGGCAGGTCCTTGAACTGGTAGTGCTGTCCCTGCACTATGAAGCGTAGAAGCTTGCAGTGTTTCATGTGAATGGGGACATGTAAGTAGGCGTCCTCCAGGTCAAGAGACATCAAGAAATCCCCTCTTTCCAGTTGACCGAGCACATGCTGCAACGTGACCATCATGAATTTCTCAGACTTGAGGTACTGGTTTAGACATCGCTGGTCTAGAATGGGCCTCCAGCCTCCAGTCTTCTTTCTTAACAAGAAGTCTCTGGAGTAGACTCTGGAGCCCCGTAGTCGCTGGGGAACCAGTTCAATCACCCCTTTTTAGAAGCATGGCCTGTATGTCCTCCAAGAGCTGAAGGACGTGTTGCTCCCGACAGGCCACCGTTGGGATCCGCGGACACCTGTGCTGAAAGGGTATGTCCTTGGGCGTGAGCGTCCAGCACCCATCTGTTTGTGGTGATATTTTCCCCACTCGCTTACAAACCTAGTCAGCCGGCCTCCCACAGGGGTACACGGGTGGGGGCCCGATTCCTTGGCCGGTTCAGGCTTGTTTTGGCATTGGGGTCCTACTTTGCTGGCGACAATGCTGACCTCCTCTGTAGGCCTTGGAACAGCCTCTGTGGACTTCTTGGGTCATGGATCTGGAAGGCTGACGGTACGAGGAGGAGAAACCTTTCGACAACCTGCCCGACTTTGCTCTGGAAGAAGAAAAGGAAGAGCAGTGCTGTTGGAGGGTGCCCAGGGCACGGGACGTCTCGTATCCGCCTTAATGGCCTGCAGGGACTCATCAGCGGCCTTCCCAAAAAGGTTATCTCTATGGAAAGGCATGTCTAGTACCTTTGTTTGAACATCCTGACAGAAATTAGTGGCCGTCATCAAGCCTTGGCGACGAAGGCAGACACCATTCCCCATCTGGCTGAACCCCATGTCAGCAACATCCAGCACCACTGTGATTGCGTGATCCAAAGCCACCTCTCCCTCCTGGAAGAGGGCGATCACCTCCATCCTCTTGTCGGGGAGGAACTCCAGGATAGGCCCCAGCTTGTACCCCAGCTCTCTGACGTATCTTGCTAGGATCGCCAGTGCGTTGGCCGCTTTGATGGTGGACGCTGCGCTGTACATTACCTTCCTCCCCATGGTGTCCAACTTTTACCCTCGCTGTCTGGAGGGACTGAAGACGAGGACGGGTTAGAGGACCGCTTCTTCGTGGTTGCCAAAAACAGAGTCTGGCGATGGTTGCGACCTCAGGCACTTGGGGGCGGATTCCAGTACCCAGTACTTCTCCAGCCTATCTTGCTTGGCTGGAGCCGTGCAAGGGTTCTTCAAGAGGGCTACGCCCTCCTCTGGCACGTCGTCCACGAGGGGTACCACCATGATGGTCTTGCTCTTGGCTTCACGCCTCTGGTACAGGACAGCTTGGAGGCTTTGGTGATCATAGAATGGAACGATCCCACCTCACCCAGTGGGGACGCCCTAGAATACAGGGACCCGCTGCCCGCTTCGATGATATCGTCATCGTCCATCGTCGTGGCCGTATCCGTCCCCGTGTCCGAGTATGCTAGGGGAGATGGGACCAGACGCGGGTGTGGAGGCTGAAAAGGGGGGCATCAGATGGCGCTTTTACTTAGTCAGCGGTTGATCAGGGATCTGGGAGACTGGTGGAACAGGCCCCTGTGGCATCCGCTTCTGGATCTCCGACACCAAGGTGTGGAGGGTTGATAGGATGTCCAGAGACACATCTCTCGGTGGCACTTGTGTGAACGGAACACTAGGTACCACGCCTTCTTCGTCATAGTCATCCTCTTCCATGTCCTTGAGGACAGTGTTGTAGGGACTCCATATCCTCCTCCTCTGTGGACGAAATGCCCATGGCTTGGGCCATGGCCTGGGACTGGGACTGATCCGCAGCCTCCTTGCCCCCGACCCTTTTTTTCCACCCCGAGGGGTTGGAACCAGTTTCTGAGGCAGTGTCCCATTCTCTGGAGTGCCGGTAGACCGGGTCAAAGTCACCACAGCGCCTTCTTACCTCAGAGGGAAGGATACCTTTGGCATGTGTGGACCCCACCCTCTCCCGGTTAGCCCCTTTAGCTTTCAAAAGAACAGCCACCGCCAGCTCCATCGTCGACTAAGACTTTTCCTGTGCCGCCTGGGCCTTTTTGGGCAGCTCGGTCTTCTCCTCCGTCTGCGGCTTCTCAGGCTTCTACCGCAGCTTAGCCAGGTTAGACGATTTTCTCTTCGAGGAGGAGCTCGACTGCCACCTGGCAATGGAGGCGGAGGGTGATGTTTATCGTGCCCCGTCTGCCGTGGGACCCGCTTCCGACCCCGGTGGACCTGGACTTGCCGTGCTTGGCCTTATCTTGGGCCCACATGGACGACCGCCTTGGGTGAAGCATGCCCATGCCCTGTGCCTGTCCTTGGTCGTCTTCTTGGAGAATCCGTGGCATATCTCGCAATCTCCTTCCTTGTGGTCAGGATGCAGGCAGTAGAGGCATTGTAGGTGCTCGTCTTCGACAAACACATTTCGGAGCCCGCACTTAGTGCAGGGATTGAAGAGGAATCTTCCTTCTTTCTTCTGCTCAGTCATGGTCGGAAGGTGCAAAGTAGGCCCGATGGCTTTATGGAAACTGACTATCTTCGCCCTTGTGGGGCGCTGAACTTCAGACAATGTATCCCCGCTGTTGGCAGATGGCGAGAAGAGCACACGGCAATTTGGGGAAAAAAATAGAACCTTTTTCTGCGAAAAAACACGAAGAAACCTACAAGTAGCTCGCAGAGCAAAACTCGAGTACTCCCAACACTGAAACATGCAGTAAAAATCTGAAGATGGTTGCCAAGGGAGGGGCTAAGGAAGAGGACTGTCATTGGCTGGGTGCAGTATGACCCAGAGGACAGCGATTGGTTTATGGGAGAAATACAGTTTTGTTAGTGAAAGTGAAAATGTTTTTCTTTTACTGAGGAGTCCCAGCCTGAATATTCATTAGCATGTGAATCCATGCCAGACCCCATGCTGGAGAATAAACAACTGCTTAATGAGGTGAGAGATACAGGATTTAAAAATCGGACATTTTTAAAAGTATGATTGATTTTGAATCAAGACGCAGGAACTATATAATATAGTTTAGACATTGAAGAAGGGGAAAAAGAAACTGGGTTGAAAAAAAAGTATTTAAAAACAATTATTATGGGCAGGTAAACATTAGCAAGTTTTGATGGAAAGCACTTCACACAAATTGTTGGACGAAGCTCTACTGCTGCCTGATGCAGCAAGTGTATAGAGAAGATGGTGCTAGATATACCGAAAGACAGCCCTACAAACACTGCAATTGCTGTTATCTGCGATACTGCCAATTGCAATGGTTTTCTGAATGGCTGCAGAGCTTGTTCCCCAGTGTCACTGATTATTTTGTTATGCCCAATTTCCAATTCATACACCTCTTCCACTTCCCCTAAACAAGTAGGGCTTCTCGTTTTCAGTTTTCTTGTATGAATTCAATGTGTAAAGCTCTTTCAAATGCAGATTACATTTTCCCTAAAACGAGCACTTCAAGAGTTTAACTGAGAATAAACTATCTTTTACTTTGCACCTCATTCTGTGAAATAAGGTATTTCTTAACAATTGATGTAATGCTTTTAAGCGATTGGTAAATATGGCAGCGTCCAGTTCTGCTATGATGCACTCATGACTTGGACTCCCAAGGGCCACCAAGTTGTGGATGACACGTGTAGCCTTTTTATGCAGCAAACATGGCTCTAAAGTTAACACTACCATTTCAAATATCAGTGTGAATAGCCAATCACAGGGTCAAGTATAAACATATTACTTCTAATGGCCTGATATTGAAAGGGTGTATGATTATCTTGCAATATGGTTTAATAGATCATTGTCATGGATGGACCAACTTATTAAGCAAAAAATTAAAATGATTCAGACAGAGAAATACTTCATTTTGCCAAAAATATGGGCCCAGTGTCCGTGAACCATCTTTTTATGATGTATAAAGCGGAGTGTGGTATGGCGAGTGTTTTATATCCCTCAATACGATGCCTAGCGACACAAGAACTATATTTGTACTGACATATCTCCATTTAGTATATCTCGCGAAAGGAAGATCGTGAATAAGTCTTTATATTAGGTCTTACATGCTATTGGCACTATCAAGGGGCATGTTGATGCTGACCGTTGTATGTATGTTTTGTGTAATTATTTGTCAGGCTTTCTCAGTTGATACGCTGCAAGCAAGAGTCAGGATACTCCAATCTGTGTGCAGTTATTGCCATGATATTTAATTAGGGTAGTCGTGTATTCATTTCTTTTACCTTGTATTTGTATTTGATTTAGCTATTTGGTATTATTGTGCTTTCATGGGACTATTTTCCTGAAATAAACAGTGAATCAACAAAATGAATTGTTTTTATGCAGTACCTAGTGTGACGATTCACCACGTCTTGTCACTTCTCCCCACGAGGGAGGCCTTTCCTATGAGACTAGGGAGGTGTGGCAGATACCCAATAATCCGCCTACGGGTGGTAAAAAGCAGGAGGATCTCATACAGAGAGACTACCCACCCCCCATGGGGACAAGGACTCCAGTCTGGTAAAAGACCTCCATAAACCCTTGCCCCCAGAAACCTTAACATCAACGCCTCCCCTTTCCTCTCTAGAGGATACAACTATATGTTATTGTAAAGTTACAAATGTCTCAGATGTAAAGTCTAGTAATACTGGGAAGAAGATGATCAAATGAGTGATGCTGATTACTCCCTCGTTAAGGCTAGACCATGTGGAGACAAAGAAGCCCGAGGGAGGAATGAAGATCGCTAAATGGGAATCAAAGAAAGACTGACAGTCTGCTGGGGAGGAACCAGCTTCAAAATATAGAGAACGGACTAGTTGAGTGAGGAAGCTAGCGTGAACTCTGGAAACCCAGAGAAGTTCAAACCGCGAAGTACGAAGGAAAGCTGCAGAGGTTGGTCCTTGGCGAAGAGGACAATGCATCCAGGTTGGCAGGCCACTCTGAAGGAGCCCAGAGTGCCAAGGCAACTAGCAGTTAAGGTAGTCGGTGGCGTGACCTCGTTGAGGTGGACTGTTCGTTCCTGCAACGGCACTGAAATCGAAAGACCAAACATCCCACAGAGCCTGCACGGAGCGGACAACGAGGAAGAAACAGCAGCAAAGTGGAGTGGCCGAGTCCAAGACCCCAGGAAGAACCAGTGACGTGGTTGCTCCAAGAGAGGTAACTGGGGCCACGGTAGACCCAGTAGGGGCTTGGGCAAGAGTCAAGAAGTACTCCGAAGTCATCTCACTCGTCACAGGAGTAATACCCAGTTAGGCTGCGGATTCAACTTCCCAAATGTAAGAGAAGGTATTGCCTGTGAGATTTCTAATGACACACAGGTCTTCCCCGTTAATTGCATTAGGCCTCAATTTTGAATTATTTTAGAGAAGCTTCTATTCTGTTAGGAATGAGACACAATATATTAGTAGCACACATTAACAGCTGCTTCAAGAAACAGGCCTCCGAATGTCATCCATTTTGCTTTTGTGTTTCTGCCATGTTGAATTAGAATTTCCGTTCTGCATACAGGGAGCCCTGGCTGCATGGCTCGGCAGAGCAATTTATTAGCTTTAACTCTAAGAATTAGGCTCCTGGTACACTATATCATGAGAACCTCCAAAGGGAGGCAAGCACACAGTGAATTCAGAGTATCGTCCTTGGCAGAGCCAAACAAAAAGACGATAGTTGTAAACTACAGGTGCGGGGAGTTGCCCAGGGGCTGGGAGGCCCATTATCTGGTAATACGAGGAAGGGTGGCCTTGAGGTTACTTTATTGCCAAGAATGGAAAGTTTTGCATTCCTTGCTGACTGCAGGTAATTAGATCACCTGCAGAGGGATGCACACCAGAATGAAGCTTGGGTTGCATTAACCAATGGGGAGCGGGGAAATGTACTAACCTAGCAGTAGCAAAGCAGGGCTAGGCACTAACAAATCAGTTTAGATGAATGTATATGGACTGACATTTTCTATGGGCGGGAGCCAATCGAATGCTTAGAATACGGTTACAAATATTGTTATGATTGTATATTCAATTAACCTCATTTTGTGGTTTTTGTCTTTGAATATTACTGACTGATGTGGGCAAGCGAGTTCTCAGCTTTTCAATCTCAAGGGACAGCGACCCCTCACGGCCCTGGAGCTTTGTAATAAACCTGTCTTTTCTTACAACTCGTGCATCCCATAATTGTTACCTGAAAACTCACTTAAAGGGTGTTTGTATTCACCAGAGAACCAAGAGTCAAGAAGTACCCGGAAGCCATCCTTCTCATCACAGTAGTGATGCCCATATAACCAAGTGTCAAGAAACACTCTGGATTATTCTCCATCATCACAGTAATGATACCCATAAAGAAGTGGATAAAAATATTTTGAAGGCCTGGAGATTGTTGTTTAAAAGTTCATGGAAAGAACTAAAGAAACGTTGTAAGGCTTATGAGACGAACTGGCAAGAACCAGTTCAAGGAACTTTTACAAGCAGACAAGGATAAAAGATTTAGTCTCCTGGTCCTGGGGCAATTGGTAAATCAGACCCTATTTCAAGAGACTGCTGTTGAAGCAACCAGAGACTGAATACTTCACCAGGAGAAGGGAGTCATTCTCCTGGTGTTTAAAGAAGGACGTTATTGAACCCTTTATGCTTTCCTTTTTTAGTGGGAGGGATAGAGTAGTTAGTTTGAGACGGAGGACAGCTTACAAGGTTTTGGTTGACTTACATCTTGACGAGCACCTAAGTTTTTCTAGGTTGAAGCAGGAACCTCCGGTCCCTGTAGAAGCAGGGACAGATAGGTTTCTTACCGTAGTTAAAGGTTTGTAACCAAAAATGAAACCAAGTTGTCAGCTCCTTAAATCATCTCGCCAACACTAACCTTTAAACTATCTTAGTAATTAACAGATAGTGGTTTGAGAAACAGAAGCCATGCCAAGGCGATAAATACGAATAAATTACCTTCATGGTGATTCAGGTTCTCTTAGTCGAGTCTCTCCCTCCTTCCCAACTGGGTGGGTATACCTGCATCTGCAGGCGGGGAAAAGCTGGCTACAAAAGATAGCTGCCTCTTTAAGAAACTGGAGGTTGGTGAGGCTATGTCCCGCGTTCGTCCCTCCGTGCACCAGCCCCACACCTCATCCCTACGTCAACATTCCACACCCAGTTCCTGGTTTTGCCACTGGCACTGAATTAAAAGTACATGCTTACGAGAGGGGATGGCTGGGTAGGCCTTGTGAAGGAGGGAGAGCCTGGACTAAGAAACAATCACCATGAAGGTATTTTGTCATTTCTCTTACGTCCTGGCTCTCCCTCCTTCCCAACTGGTTGGGACTAGACTAAAAAGTGTTAAAATGAGTAAGGTTGGAGGAGACAGCATATATGCAATTCAAGCAACCCAGTTGTAGAGCACCTCTTGGCCAAATCTGGCATCTTTTCCGGAGGATGCATCCATAGCGTAAAGCAAGAGGAGTAGCCCAAGTAACAGCTCTACACATTTCTGCAATGGGGACATTCCTAATAAAGGCTACTGATGCTGCTTTGGTTTTGTGGAATGAGCCCGAAGTATCTGCGAAGCTGCAAGCACCTTAATGTCATAAGCCTTTGCGATACAGGAAACAACCCACCTTGCTATAGACGCTTTAACCGCCTTATTGCCAGGGGAAGGACCACCATAAGTAATGAAGAGCTGGTCTGATTTCCTAAACGGTTTAGTGGCCTCTAAAATTTGAGAGTTCTTGCAACGTCCCGATTATGTAGCATTTCTTCAGCCGCAGATGCATGCAGTCTAGGAGGAAAAATAGGAGGGAATATTTCCTAATTTACATGGAAATCGGAAACCACCTTTGGTAAAAAGGAGGGTGCCGCACAAAGGACAACCTTACTGTTGTGGAAATTTAAATAAGGTTCCTTTGAAGAAAGAGCTTGGAGCTCTGCAATCCTTCTAGCCGATGTAATGGCTATTAAAAAGGCTGTTTTCGAAGTTAAAAACCAAATCGCAGGATGCCATATGCTCGAAGGTTTTGTAAATTAGAGCCAAAAGGACTGATTGATCCCACTGAGGCAGAGGTTCGCAAAAAGGAGGATGCAAACAAAGAAGGCCTTCAAAGTGTTTACAATTAGCTTCGTTTGATAGAGAAAATGATTTTATATCCTTATTAAAATATGCTTCAATAGCAGAGAAGTATCAACCTCAACTCCTGTAGACACTAGATAGGACATAAAGGACATGCCATTATCAATTGAAGCCTATAGAGGATTAAGCCTGTAGTCTAGAACCCAATGGCAGAAATGCAGCCAAAGATGATGTTTTCTTGTTGAAGCTTTTCTGCAGGCTGACAATCTTCAGGTTCTGTTCTGATAAATGAAGATGAGCGAAGGAAAGTTCCTCAGGAAACAAGCTTTCCAGGATGAAGCACCTGCCGCTTCTGTTGAGTCAATAGATCCTCCGATAATGGGAGATCTAACTTGGAAGTCCCTGCTATTTCGAGGAGATCAGAGAACCAAATCTGGCATGGCAAGAACAGCGTTACAAGAACCCATGTTAGTTTCTGGGACATTCTGAACTTGAGTAACGTCTTGTGTCAAGGGAAGTGGAGGTAACGCATAAAGTGCTTTGCTTGCCCCACCCAGCTGTAGGGCATCTCCCAAGGAATGAAGACCCAGACCCTGCCTCAAAGCACACGGAGGACAAAGAGCATTGTACTGTGTGGCAAAGAGGTCCACTGCTGGATGGCCCCACTTCTGAAAAATTGTCTTAACTACTGACAACTTCATGGAGGAGCAGATTCTAGCCTGCTGAGATTGTCCGCTAAGATGTTCTTTCCCTCCAAATGGGAAGCTATCAAGAAAATGTGATTCTCAATACCATCCCTTCTCTGCAAGTAGACCGAGGAAGAGAATGAGGTCCCCCCCAATCCCAAGCTTGTTGACATGATACATTGCAGTGGTATTTCCTTGAAGGGAGGGAAGAAAGGATTTTAGAGCATGAAAAATGGCTCTTGGCTCGAAGACATTTATGTGATTTTTTTTTCCTGGGCTGACTAAAGGCCATGAGCGGTCAGATCTTGACAGTGGGCTCCCCACCCATACTCTGACGACTCTTTTGTAATTAAAAGGAAGACAAAAGGGAGACCTGATCAATAGGTTCTCCAGGGAATATTGAATCTGACTCGTGATTTGAATGTTCATATCCTGAGATTCCAGCAGTTGGTCACAGTTGCTGGCAAGATGCCACTGAATGGTTCTAATTTGAAGCCTTGCGTAGGGGACTAGATTGTTGCAAGAAGCCATTAGCACCAAAAGTCTTTGAAACCAACATGCTGGCAGAAGCGGATCTGCGCTGAATACAGAGATTACCTGCTGAATTGCCACCACTGATTCTGACGGTGGAAAGGTCTTTTCTTTAGTATCCCATACCGCTCCCAGAAACTGAATCCTTTGTGAAGGAATGAGTTTTGACTTTGCCACATTGACTGAAAAGCCTAGATTGAAAAAGGTGTTGCATGTTAATTGCATCTCTTGAAGTAATTCACCCAGGAGATTGAGCTTTCAAAAGCAAATCGTCCAGGTATGGATATAGATGCACCATCTTCAACCGTAGGTGGGCTCCCACAGCCCCCAAGACTTTGATGAAGACGCTGGGGGCTGAACTGAGCCCGAAAGGGAGGAAAGTGTATTGGTAATGAGACTTACCCATGGTGAACCTCTGATACTGCCGCTATTCCTTTAAAATGGGAATATGAAAATAGGCATCTTGTAGATCTATGTATACCATCCAGTTCTGATGTAAAGTGACCACGTGGAAAGTATCGAACAGCAGAAACTGGTTTAGCTCGGAAATATCTAGAATTGGGTGAATCCCGTCAGTCTTCTTCAGGATTATAAAATAACGGGAGCAGAATCCCTGACCCAATTCTTCCCCTGGAAACAATTCTATTGCTCCCAGAGAGAGCAGTTTATGAATCTCTACTAAAAGTTCTGGTGATTACTTTTGGAACTTTGGAGGGGAAAATGGAAGAACAGAAGGAAGGGCTAGAGGGCAAGCGTCACCGTTGATATTCAAAACCCATTCCTCTCGGGTGATGTATTCCCATTGAGGAAGAAAACTTGAGATCCTGCCTGCTAGAGGGAATGTCTGCTCTTTGATAGTAATTGGAGCTGATGCAACGTACATCCCAGGATGGAAGTCAGACAGACTTCTTTTGTTCCTGAGAAGAGACGGAAGAAGGAGCGATCCCCGACTTGGACTTTGGCCTGTATCTTCTCGTTTGAGCTGAATAGTAGAATGTAGTGGTTGCGGAAGAACCACTATTTCCTTGAACACATGGTTTGAAGGATTTGAAATTTTGTTGACAAGGCTGCTTCACTGAGCTAGAACCAAGTGATTTAGCTTGTGGGATGTTTTGACCCACTTTTGCTCTGCTATGCGGCATCACGGTTAGGATGGTGCCAGAAATAGCAAAATGGCCACGAAACCCTTGTGCGCGCCAAAACCTCGGAAAATCACACTTTGCAACGCACAAAAAGATGGTGGCCCAATCTGCATGCATGTTGTCAGTGGTGGAACAGAGCTCTCACTCCTGAAATAGGTTACTGGGCTCCACAACCATTGAAAATGGAGTACAGAAGGAAAAAGCCGTGCTTCGCTAAATGAAACCCAAAATCTTGCTTTAAATCCCTTTTTCTTTGTTCCTGAAACTGCAGAATGCCAGTACAAAACACCTTCAAACATCCAAAATTCTTGCTGAGTGCTACAATTCACTTAGTTAAATAAATCATTGTGAACTTGCACGGTCCTGAAAAGCTGAAAGCATAAAGGGATTTCCACAGCAAAAGTGGCCTGTGTGCATGCCAAAAATCTCTGTGCAGCAGAGGACTGCAGGGATGAAAGCTGTCAGGAGCCTGCCTGATTAAACTTTAAACATGTATATAAACTGAAACCAAATGTTTGCAATCTAAAAGGCCCGTTACTGAGAGTAACCTATGTTGTAATTTTTTTGATCCCAAGGTTTAAAATCTTGAATGAGAATTGTAGCTGCTATTTTAAAATCACAAGTTTGTTTTAAGCTAAGGAAAAATTCAACAGAAGTAACAATTAAAATAAGCTTGGCTAAAGCTGCCAAACTGGAATAGCAGGTTTCTCACAGAAAGAAGGCCTTTCCCTCCAGCAGGAAATCACACCAAAGTGGTAATTGTAGGGTTTGGAAAGAACCTGGTCTACAGAGGCACGGGGAACAGCTGCTGCTAAGGAAATGCAAGGTGTGAGGACAGTTGTAAATGGCCTCTGCCAAGAGCAAAAAGGGAGGAGAATTCTACTGGACTGCACGGAGACAAAAAGAGGTGGACCTAAAACAACTTAACAGCTTAACAAGGACAAAACACTTTTTTAAAGGACTTATAATTTGCCAGTTAAAATTGTGAAAAATACAAAAGTAACAGATTTAAGAATCTAAATTTTGGCAGTATGAAACTTTATCCACTTATGCCCATGTTAAACGCGCACACATGTAGAAATGTGCTTATAAATTGGACCCTGTGTTCCTGATGAAAAGGGCAACATTCTTGTTAGGAGTATTTTTGAATTGTCTGAACTCCCTATCCAATCTATCCTAGCTTTCTTCCACAACTAGTACTGTTAAAACTATCTTTGCGCTGATCTTTTCGCATCTGAAGAAGGCGAGTTTCCTCTGCAGGCAGTCATTCTGATCAAGTGGCTGTGTTCCTGTGTGGTATTCGTTTTATTCATAGTCATCCTCTAGTGTAAGAAATCCTTTTGTCATTTTAAAAGTGCATTCCTGTTTTCCATTCTTGCGCCTATCTCGAAAAAACGACCTCTACTAAAACGTCCAGATCTTCCTCAGTTTTTATGCTAGAAACAAACTTCTGCTTGTAGTTAACATCCACAGCTTTAATTCGCATCTAAAACCGCATTCTAAATTCATACGGTTCTCCCGTTATCGCGATTATCGCGCAGTGAAAAGTTTGCCGCAACTTTTTCGCTTTAGGAAATTCTTACACGTCTAAAACAGCTTTTGATTGCTCCCGACTTGAATTTTAAGATTTCAAATTGTTTCTTGGTATTAAATCATTGCTTGTGTTTGTGTGCAACTATCCAAAGCGGCTCCCATAAGAATCCATAACAATTTCAGCAATTTTGACCACATTTGGTGTTTTTGCCCAGTCTAGTCTAAGGATAACTTTAAACGGACAGTTTGACAGTCAATTCTGTTTTTCTCTTGTGTTGCTGGGGGAAAGTGGGATTGATATTCTGTTTGAATTCTGCCATTCCTGAATACCTGCTCTCTCCTCCTATCTCTTTACATTGCCTATTGGGGGTTGAGGAGTTTTGCAGGAGGAACTTTTAACCACAGTGCTATCTGATCTGAACACACACACAAAAGTAATATTTCTGTGCTGAATTGTTTTGCTCATTATTACTACTTGTGTATTAAAGAGATTATTCAGTGTTACATCACCCCATTGGTGATTGTTGTGTTGAAACAGTGTGATTAAATTGTAAATACATAACTAGATATTGTAACTTTGCAAACTAGCCTGATTCCTGGTTCAGTGTGACCGGGGCCTGGGGGGTTCCAGGAGAGGGGCGTGATAGGAGTGGTATATCGTTCAGAATAAATAACTTTTAGACAAAAATAAATAAGGATTTCAGTTGTGCACTACATGCTAGGCGTCGACTTGGGTGTAGGCCGGATTGAAATCACTTACAAGCTGTAGTGATGCTGGCTTTGCATTTATGAAGTACCTCATGGGTGGAGGGATCAAAAAGTGTTTTACCATTGAAAGGAAGGTCTAAAACCTTATCCTGGATGTCTTGATGCAGTAAAGTGGCTACCAAGTAAGCATATCTACGCATGCAGACCGTGCCCATAATTGATCTTGCTGTGGTGTCCGTTTAATCCTTAACCAAGAAAGCAAACTCATCCACTGTCTCTTGAGGAAGAAGATCTGTGAAGCGATCCAGATTTTCCCAGTTTAGAATATTGAAGGCTGCCAACACAGTAGAAGTGCTAACTTGTCTGAGTTGAAGAGATGCATTAGCATAAGATTTCTTTCCTTGAGCATCCCAGGTTTTAGAGTTTTTCTAATGGTGCAGGGCCTTTACCTTTAGTACCCAAGGCATCTGAAACCACAGCAGATTGTGCAGGAAGATTACACAAGCACAAAAGGCTCTTCCGGCACCTTGTACTTGGTGTCTAAGGATTTTTGAAATGTGAGGATCAGAGTGCGGTGTTCCCCACGAGCGATGGCCTGTTCCATAACATACAATTCTACAGGAAGCAGGGTTTTAGTTTGCTGAGGAGGACGTTTCCTAAAAACACCTGAACACAGGTTTATTTTTAGGTGTGATTTCTAAGGCCTGCATAGCCTTTGTCACAATGTCATGGAAGACCTTTGAAAGAGAAATAGATACAGTGTCGTCATCCGAGTCCGTATCTGTGTATTTAGACATGTTTGGCTTTTTGGGGGGGAGGAGGAGAAGTATCCCCACATTCTGTTGACACAAGAGCTGGCAATGGAGCTGGCTCTATGGGATCCGCTCCCTGAGGAGGTACAGCGGGAGTCACCTTGTCCTTAATGCGGTGTGCCAAGAGTTACAGAAAAGGTTCAGATAACAGTCTGAAGGACTGTATTGGTAATTTCATTAACCATGTCTGACTGATCAGACAGATTCTCTTCTAATCTAAAAGTAGATTAGAAAGAATCTATCCTAGCAGTTTGATGAGCCGGATTGTAAATATGAAAGACTACCGGTTTGGGTACTTGAATATTGGTTAAAACCAGTTGTGGACCCGACAGTTGTTAGACTCTGCACAGCTTCCGCTGAAATATCCTCAGCTTAAGGAGAACATTGTGGCACAATTGCTGGAGTATTTGCTCTCACTGGAGAACTGAAGAATTCTTCGAGAGGAGCTGTGAAATATTTAAAGAGTCAAATTCTTTTGAGTCAGAAATTATACTGATAGAGCAGTTTTGACTCTCCGGTACCAAAGTTGAAACTTGGTCAATGGACGATTTCTTTAGTTTGTGCTTCCATGGAGAAGTTGGTACCGAGCTGGGTCTTGAATGAGAATGCTTATACCCCTTATGAGAGGACCTGTGCGTCTTTTTCGGTATCAAAGAGTCAGAAGACTCAACTGCAGTAACCAAAGGGTAAATGGTTTTCTTTTGGTACCGAAGTACTAGAAGACTTGACTGCGGAAGCCAATTTGGCCGAAGCAGAGACAGGGGAATCGGGAAGTAGCAAATCAATCCTGGAGGCTTTCGCCTCTTAAGCAACCCTTGCCTGTTCGGAGAGCCGAGGCAGATGAGCTCCCCTTCTTACCTGGAGGTACTAATGCTTTCCCACCAGGAGGCACTAGCGTTTCCCCACCAGGAGGTACTCTCAGGTGAAAGTGCCCACAGTTTCCCCCTAAACGGTTCTGTGAAGACCACGGAACTGAGGAGGCAGTCTTCACATGAGTACCGAGGGCAGGTGTTGAAACACATACCTCACACCTCCAGGTACGGTCATCCTCTGAGCAATATGGGCCTCCTTCCTGGTCCATCGGCCTCCTTCCTGGTCCATACAAAGTCTTTGGTTGCCTCTGGTACCGGTCCCAGCAGTGACATGAAAAGACCACTACGCAGAGACATTGGCTGAATTCCACTGCAGAAAACACACATACTCACCGGGTGTAACGCTCACCTGATTCCCACAGAGAAGCTGACCCGAACTGGACTGCTACCGTTTCCTCTATCGTGAGGCGCAGGGCCCGAAAGATGCTCTGGACGGGGCCTCCGAATTTGGATTGCCTGGCTTGTAGAGTAAGTTTTTCTGCAGGTGGAAGAAAAGGGATTGATTACCAGCTGGGGTGGATATGTGTTCCCACCAATCTCCCGTTTCTCACTCTTCTTGACCCCCAACTTGGTTTCTGCGAGCTCTCACCTTAGGTATTGTAAAGATGAGCTCTCCATCCTGCTTCAGGTGCAGGGGTGCGTAGAATCCAGTTACGTCACTGGATGGGAAATAATTGCGGACACTGTGTCCTTTCGTCTCTCCTGCGGTAGCCGTAAGTATGAGTGTCTTTTCTCCACAGGAGCCGGGGCCCAGAAACCTAAAGCAGGTAAGTCTCTTGGTGAGTATTTGTTCTCCGTGCTTAGTTAGTGCTCACCATGTATTCCTCTTATGCAGGTGCTGGGATGTAGCTGGCGTCGTAGCCGCGGTGGAGGAAGGTAAGTGAAAGAAAAGCGACTGCTTACTTCTAATGATTGTCTTTTTCTGCTTACAGGTGCCGAGATGCTGCCGGCGACACAGCCGCTGTCGCACGTGATGAGGCACGTAAGTAAATGTGGACGCTTTAGAGCGGGCACCTCTAATGACTGTTTCTGTTTTTCAGGTGCCGAGATGCTGCCGGCGTCGTGGCCACAGTGGAGTTCGGCGAGGCCACGGATGGGTAAGCCAAGGCGGCGCGGCTGCGAGCGTTTGAGAGCGCTGCTAATCTTGTACCTTTCCTTTGCAGGATCGTCGGAGGTAGGATTGCTGAGGCCGGATTCCGGTAAGTATAATTTCTAATGCTCGCCTTCTCTTTTCTTGTCTGTTTGCAGGTGTTCCGGTTGCTGGCGGGCGTGTCAGGAGCCAGGATGCAGGAGCCGACTCGGTGAGCGTCCTGCTGCTGATGCAGAATAACGCGAAGCACGTGTATTCCATCGGGCGTGGTTTAAATAGCAGAGAAGTGCTTCAGGTGTGTGTTCTTCCACCGGCCCCACCCGGGTAAGAAAAGAGTTCCTGAATAGAGGAAATAGTTCCTCCCAGCCCTGATGGCTGGGGACTTCAGCCAGACAGGATTGTTCTGGGTAAGTATGCAGCATGGTCTGCCTCAGGTAAGTCCACCCATGCATTATTACACAGTTTATCAATATGAGCCCGACGCCTATGGCGCCGGGACTGAAGTCCTTTATGAGCCTGGCGCCAAAGGCGCCAGGACACGGTCCAAAGGGCCCCTGTAGGGGTCTGCTGGGTCCGGAGATGTGGAAGAAGGGTCTGCTTCCGGGGGCGCTGGGCCAGTCCTGGCTCCTCGGGAGTAGTGCTCATGACACCGGGTGATGGATAAGCAGGCATCGGATGAAGGCATCAGGATCTGCTGCTGACAATTGTTTTTTACAACAGATGCATTGCTTGAATCCTGTCATAAACGGCATACGTCAGAGGCAGGCACTGCGTTTACAATAAGAAAAAAGAAAAGGTAACGCAATTGCATGAAAGAATTGGATGGACAGCTAAGAGTAACACCCCAAAAAAGGAGGAGTCATGGAGTGCAGCAAATTCCAACCCGCCCAGTAGGTGGAAAAAGAGGAACTGTGTGTGGAATGTTGGTGATGTAGGGGTGATGTGTGGGGCTGGCGCACGGAGTAACGCATGCATGACGTAGCCTCACCAACTTCAAGTTTCTTAAAGGGGCAGCTATCTTTTGAAGCCAGCTTTTTCCATCCCCCATACGGATGCAGGCGTACCCTCCCAGTTGGTTAGGAGGGAGAGCCAAGACGTAAGCAACATTTTAATGGTTTAGTCACTGGTGTGTATGGGATTTCACAGCATTACTACGAAACAGGAAAACATCACAATATGTACCAAAGGTGGCTTGCTTTGAACATATGAAGTTGCTTGCTGTACTCACCATTGTTGAAATCTTTATCGGCAGACTTGAATTCATCATTTACATACCTCTCAAGCATATTCCTATAAATGTAAAAACAGCATTGACTCATACAGAAAACATAAAACAATCATCTTATTTATAGCAGAGACGTTAACTTCCTTTACTGCTAGCTAATGGTCTTCTGCATTCTAAATTAATCGGACCAGAAGCCAGTTCTAGCGTGATACTGAATTATGTTTTTAGGGAGATGCTGTTTGACAGATATTATTGGCACGCTTTCCAATTTGTTGTAATCAAGCAAAGTTGCTACAATGTGGTTTACAATTTTGTTAATAGTAGTAAAGTGATTGAGTTCATTGTTGGTGAAGGAAGAGGAGTGTAATCTCCAAGGCACATGAGGGGTTCTGAATCACAGTCCGTCAATCCCTTGCCACTGGAGTGAACCCTCCACTCTCTCGTTACATCATTATGCTTTGAAAGGGAAAACGTTCCCATGCCAACAACACTTATATGTTGAACCAAGAAGACTTCTTCAGGGCATATGTTGTTAAAAATGGAATAGCACTCTGATTACAACTGTGAGGGGTTGAAACGAGAGCCGGTCCTACACCACAGGGGGAAGGTGGGAGTTGGGAGGGTCGCAATCCATGTCCCTTCTCATAGTGCCAGCCTGCTTGCCTACAGTGCCACTAACAATAACACCATACCTTTCTTGCATGATGCTGGCCAGTGTTTTTCTTTTGTTGCAATAAAAATGCAACATCCAGCATCCACGTTTTCCCGAATAACAGAGAAACAGAATACAGTTGTCAACAATATGGGAAGAAGCGATCGCTGGGAAGCCCCAGAAACAGCCATCAGCTGTACAGCGGAGGAGATGCAGCAAAACCAGATGCAGCAGAGGACCACACGCACAACAAACGCTATATGGATATTGTGTTTACCTGGGAGAGTGCTGCAGAATGGCTCGGCTGTCAATCAAGCAACCTACCATGCCATTGCACCGACCTACCATCCCAACCCAGCCAACACAAGAATTAGGACTTCTCCAACATTACACTTACCTGGGAGAGAGCCACAGAAAGGCTCTCCCCCAGCAGACAGGCCAACAGGGCCCTCACACGAACTGGAACATGAACACCACAACCTATCAACCCGGGCCACCTTTGCAGAAACATGGCAGACCCAGACACAAGAAAGGTGTGGTGCTTAGACTCCCTTTTGTATCCTCTTGTTCTTAACACTTCCCGGGAGGGGAGAATAGCAGAAGACTGGTCCGGGAAATCAGTGGGAAGGGATGACCAAAGGGAGATATGTGAGACAGGAAGTTATGGGTTGTTTGGGTGAAGTCAGAGGAGACAGAAGGGGGACAAGAGTCCAAACGGAGGAAGGACATTGCAGAGGAGAGTGAAGAAAGATTACACAGTGTGTGCAAGGTGAGGTTTTGGTTGGTGACAGGAAGTGAACATGTGTGTACGAGTGGAGGGAGAGATTAGGGCGTGAATGTGTGTGGAAATGAAAGGACTGGTGACTGAGAAAAAATGTGAGAGGAGAGTAGTGGTGTGGGGAGAGGAGAGCAGTGAGGAAGACCAGAGGGTGGAGATAAGCAATAAGGAGAGAGGACCATTGAAGTACAGTGAGGGAGATAGGAGAGATGTGGACCGAGTAAGAGGAAGGAGGATGAAGATTAGAAGCAGAAGAGGGCGATAAGTAGATCGAATCAGGAAGAGGGGCAACACAGTGGAAGGAACAATACGGTGTGGAAGGAACAAGAGGGTTAAAACCCATAGTATCTAAAAGGCACAAATCATTCCTGTGGGAAAAACCATTGGTTAGGAATCTGCAGATTGTTTCCTGAGGAAGTCCAGTTAGAAAAGGCTTTAGCCTTTCGGCCACCATCAACAGTCAGGTAGCCATTTAGACAATAGGTGTTGCAGATCTTTAGTTCCAGCTTTGGACCCTGGGACGCCTTCATTAGGGTGGGATCACCCCTTCCTAGGTTAAAGAACGGCAGCCATAAAGCCCACTAATAAACAAATGAAATCCTTTGAACTGCCTGTGATTTGGTGTATTATTAAGGCCATCTGTGACAACACACGTCTGCTGACCTAATCAAAAAAGGATTCTTTTATGATACTGGACCAGAATTTGATGCCATTTCCACTTACATTTAACAGTGACCACACTGGCTATAATGATAAAAGTCAGGAACACATACACTGGGGTAGGTGCACTGTTTTAATGTATGTTAACTTGTAACAGCTGTATGTAAAGGAAACCTAGTGAATCTCCAATAATTGCTACTTTTGCATTAGTCCCGTTTATTTTTCATTTTGAATTGTGTGAATCTGTAGGAGTAAAATTACAACTTATATTAGAAAGACATGTGCAGAACCAACAAAAAAAATGAAAAATGAAATTTTGATCAGCTTTGGAAACGTGCATATTAACCAAAACATGGATTGGCAGTTATTAATATCAAAAATACAAATGGCAAAAACAAGAAGTGCCTCCAAGCTGATGTGTCCTCTCTGTTCGACGACCATGTATGCATGCGCATTACCAGGGCAAGTCTTGCTAAACTTGGGTAATCGCCATACATTCCCAAAATATCCATAGTACACCAGACAGAGGGTTGCACACACATTTAACATTACGCAATTTGAAGACTGTAGCAGACAAACAAACGTGAACAATCCATGGAAATGTAAATTAACTGTGTTTGACGGGGGTGTGCACATGTGACGTAGGCACAGGTCAGCAAAACGGGGTACTCAATATGTATTCACAAAAGTGAAAAGTTAGCAAAGAAACCCATGTATAATCCAGTTACACACCTAGGCATTCATGGTTTAGGAGTAAGTCGCGAAAAGAATGAAAATGTATTTAAATGTGTAGTAAGAAGGTATGTGTGATGTAAACATATTTTGGAGTGAGAAAGTCTGCAAACGTTTTTGTAAAATTGTATGCTTCTCCCATCAGAAATTCCAAAGTAACGTGACACTGCATCAGAACTTCAAAGATTCAGAAGTGAACCATTTCTGTGAATCAGGTGTAATTTCCACATTGTTGACAGTATTCGGTTACACCAGATTTCATAGTACATACCACTGGTATTTGGATGTTCGACCAGTCAATTGCGCAAATTAGGACAGGCAAAACCTATATCAAATATTCCTTGTGTATCGACCCCTTTGTTTTCTCAAATCAGAGTAGCAAGGCAATAAGAAGTTAAAGGAATGGTTCAGTCAAAAAATATTATTGTCCCTATGGGTCGGCCATGTGCTTTTAATCATAATTCGATCTATCGTACAAACATTTCCTATGCACCTTAGCCGAGTTTTCGTCTGTTGAACACAAGCAAAATCAGGCAGCAGGGCACGGCCATTTTGTGATAATCCTATCACTTGCCGCATTGCCCTGGGTGACCTGCGTTAGCACCACTAAATCATATCCCCCGCCCCTGAGCCTGACATCACTAGACGCGTACCGCCCATTTCACAACGCCAAAGCACGTCGCGTGTCAACATTCTCTGCGCCTCAGCTAATGACGTGTCGCCATGGAAATGGCAGGAAGCCTCTTTCCTCGACAAGTATAAACAGAGCGTTTCACCACACACACAACAGCAGATTTTCTTTTCCATTCCTCTCGCTGTATTTCTTTGAGTATTCTGTGACTCGTTTCTGTCCTCTGGTCAGCTACCTTCGTTGCTTGTAGCCCGTGTGAACAGATACCAGTACAACCGCTACAAATTATTTTTGTTTCTTTACCACACAATGGCAAAAATAATGCCCTACCTGTACGAGCCTCTGAGGAGGAATTACTGGAAAGAGCAAGCTCTGTAGACGATGGGGATTTGGACAACAGTTGGGCGGACGTTTCAACAGATGAAGAGCCTGGGCCTAGTCGCATGGACGGCGTTTCCACCTGGTGTACCTGCCATCGGTGCGCGCTAATGCCAACCGAGGTGGAGAACTGCTGATGCCAAGAAAACTCTGGATGCTTGTCCTACATATCGCAAGGCGATCCACAGCCGCAATGCGTTACCGAGCTGCCAGACTTCACGGCAGTCTGTTTCACACGGTCCGTTTTGAGGATTTTGATGGTGCTTATGCACTAACTTCGTGCAACAGTTCACCCTCGTAATCCAAGTAACAAGTAAGTGTAGTCTGGTTGTGATGTCAGTTAGGCCACTACTAGTTCACGGTTGTCCCCTATATTCTCGTAACTTCAAGATATCATCGTCATATCGATTTAGTCTTGCAATTCTCTAGTAATAGTCGCATAAAAGTCGTTCAATATTGTGCAGTGTCTAGTTAGCATTTGTCCTGACAAAAATGCCATTGCATACTAGAATTGTCATTGACGACCAAGGTTTAATACACTTTTTTTGGTCATTTAAAAACAGATTGTATCTTTCTCTTTCATAGGTGGTACCGGCTGGTGGCCTATCATTCGTACACATGGTGACTGCATGGGAGGCTTGGACACCGCGTTCGACGAGTAATACCCGCCTGTGTCGTTGGCGCCATTAGACAAACTTTCCCCAGCGACAGTGGTCAGTACAGGGGATTTTCCCTCGCCAAGCTGCAACCAGACCTTTACAATGTGTAGTATTTTTGTGCCATCAAAATAAGAAACCAAATAAAACGCAACATATTTTTTATCAATGGTTGTTTCAGTTTTTAAGTGAATCAAGTATGTCTCCATTCAGCAATGTTCTGGTGCCTTGTCTGCACGCCTCCCGGCCCATCCATCCCACCCCCCCACTATCAAAGGTAGTTCGTACCTGTGGATGTGCGCTGCCATGGGGGGCTGTCAGGGGCACAAACGGCCAAGGTGCCAAACATGTACACTTCAAAAAGGTATCCCACGCCCAGGGGCCATTGCTCACATGGCCTCCTCAGACCCCGTGTCTCCAGGCAGGCCTCCCCTGAAGCAGACCGCGCCCCTGCAATCCACATAAGTGTGTCTCCATTCAGCAGTGTTCCGGTTCCCTGTCTGCATGCCTCCCAGCCCATCCATCCCACCCCCCACTATCAAAGGCAGTTCGCACCAGTGGATGTGCGCTGCCATGGCGTGTTGTCAACGGCGCAAACAGCCAAGGTGCCAAACAACATGTACACTTCAAAAGGTATCCCACGCCCAGGGGCCAATGCTCACATGGCCGCCTCAGACACCGTGTGTCCAGGCAGGCCTCCCCTGAAGCAGACCGCGCCCCTGCAATGTACATAATGCCACGACATATACACGTCATTCCTTCACAAACACACCCCTTTTTGTTACTCTTTATAAACCACTGGATATTTACCTTGAGAACATCCTTGAGCACTGCAAGTCAACTCGTGAACGTCCTACTCTGAGTGCTTCGAGTGAACTCGTCAGTGTGCTATCTGTGAACATCTCCCTGTTCTCCTGCCACTAATTACTCTGCTTGCTGAATCCAACTGTTTGTTGGTCAAGGTAAGGACATGTATCCTAATCATATCTCCTTCATTTGTAAATTTATATCTATTCCGAAGTATCTAACTCCGTAGTGCTAGGTTAATTTGTATCATTGCTATTGACTTGAGTTTCTTTTGTTATGTTATCGGTATATCAATTTTTATCATTGTCAATTGGCATCGTATTGCATCCTTCGTGGACCCTGACTATAGTATAAGCATGTTTAATTTTCGTGCACGATAGAACATTCAAGGGACGAGTAACATGTTCTGATTTTCAACACATCAATGAATCGTTTGTGAAAGGTATCCTATAATACAGCCGCACACGCTGCACTGGTTTTGCTGTGGTGCCCAAAAGAAAGCGTGCATCGAACAATGTCTGGTCCAATTCATTCTTTCGCACATGCTTATGCAAAATAATTTTCTAATAATGTTGACCTTTATTTTGCAGAATTAACAACAATGCCTGCATGTTCTATTTTCGGTTGCCCTTCGAAGACCCATGACAAATCCAAAGGCATTACAATGCATGTATTCCCTAATACTGTTGATCGAATAAGAGAATGGGTCAGACGTTGCGGATATCCACTGGAAGACCTTGAAAGTAGAGTCAACCAATTCTTGGAGGACAAGAGGGGTCATCGATACCGCATCTGCAGCCTGCACTTCTCACCGGATATGTACGACACATCCTTGTACACAAAGAGGAATCAACCGAGAACAACTCGGAAATTGCTCCCAAACGCTATTCCGACTTTACTCGTGAAAATGCCGCCACAGGTGAGTCACGCTTCCGGATTTAGCTTTACGCCTGTATTTTCGGTGTAAATGCCACTTATAGTACTTTCAATACTTATGTGATTGAATAGCTGTTGAAATAATGACTTTTTTGCTAAACATCAGTCCTTGTTTTGTAGAACCCACTTAGAAAAATGGTTTATGGGGATGGATAACTATGCTATATTATGTGTTTCAATAAGTGTCATTATCTCTTATTCAGTCTCCTTACATGCCATTTTGTAATGTTGGAATTTCTAAATCGCATAATACTTTCCCTTTACCACTCCATGACTATCCACCGAATATGAAGGAACAAGATTCAACATCCATGTCTTGCCTGGAGTCATCAACCACTTCGATCGCGTATCAGGTAATCTTACCTAGCTATTCTGTTCCAGACTGGTTTTATGTACGGAATTCTAGATAATGTGATCATATTTTTGCAATGTATAATTGCATTACACAATGTATCTTTACCACTTTACTGTTGATAAGTACCTATGTGGTCTTTCAAAATTGTGTGTCCCGTTTCCAATCTTTTCGACATCACTAATGAAAGTACTGTGTTTCAGGGAGATGTTGAAGCGTCCACTACAATACGAACACCCCTCGTAGTAGATCCGGTGTCAGAGGTATGGGTCTTCATAGCTCAATAGGATGAGATAATCCAATCATATTTTGCAACGTATCAATGCATTGCACAATGTTTCTTTGCCACTTTACTGTTGATATGTACCTTTGTCGTCTTTGTCCCATTTCCAATCTTTTCGACCTTACTTATGCAAGTACTGTGTTTCAGGGAGATGCTGCAGCGTCCTCTACAATTACATTATCCATTGTAGGTGTTCCGGAAACAGACCATGCAGGTGCTCTGGAGCCAGAGGTATGCGCACTGACAGTACCATCGAATAAAAGAAAGTCGGTCTAATTAGATGTGTAATGCCAATTACTTATTTTAAATGGATACTATTTTTTGTAGGGATGTATACAAGATCCGTATATTGAACCAGAGGAACATGTATCAGAGTCGGTCCGCCAGTTTGCGGATGTTAGAGTAAAGAAGGTTTCAAAGAAAATAAATAAAAATAAGGTTAGTTATAAACACTTTCTATTGTTGGCAAAAGTTTTGTGCCAAGGCCTTCATTATATGCTTTTTGAAATGTCATTTGTACAACACTGTATGTTGGATTTACACTGAACACCCCTTTTCCTATCTGTCCTGTAGTTGCCCAATCGAGTAGGGACTATGCAGACACAGACAGCGATACAAATGACAGATGCTGCTTGCCAAACTGTTCTCACCATGGAGGAACTATTCATTGAGGCGTGTCGTGTTCACACTCGAGATGCCTATGTCCAATGGCCAGAAAATGATTTTAATAAGACCGGCGATTCCAGCAAAGTGTTCTTGGACCATTGCTACAATGCGCCGGCTCCGCCAGAGGAAGGTGCAATTGAATTTATAGAAGATACTTTTACATTACTCGATGAGCACTTGACACAATCGACACCTGCCAAGAAAATGCCCCCCAAAAAACAGTCCACATTGATGTTTTCTCCTATCCATCGTCAAGTAACAGATGAAGTGACAGAAACTGAAGCATCAACACTATTGACTGACAAAACAGACAAAGATATCGACTATAGTATGTCCTGTTTTGCTGATATGTCCACCACGGCTCAGTCCAAAACAACAATGTTGCTCGATGACAGTATTATAAAAGAGGCCAAATACATAGTATTCGACAGCAGCTTGATGGAGATTATAAAGATGCTGAAATGTGTGCATTCAGTGGGAGGGGAAGTATGTGGAAAGCCATTGGTGAGCGTGACTCGTCGAACACAAGGCAGTAACCTGAAAATACATGCCACCTGTGAAAAGTCACAAAGCATTTTCATGGTCCGCTCAACCGATACTGGGGAAACTGCCAGCTGGCAATCTACTGTGTGCAGCAGCTTTACTTTTCAGTGGCTCTAGTTTCACGAAGTTATCCAGTTTCTTTCAGTTTGTGGGACTCCATTTCATTCCAAAACACAATACTACAAATAACAACGTGATTATCTATTCCCTGCCATCAGTGATGCTTGGAATATTTAACAATTGGCTATTGAAAGTACATTCCCCGATAAACGGTTCAGGCTAGCCGGCGATGGACAGTGTGACAGCCCCGGATTTTCTGCTAAGTACTGCACCTACCATCTTCAGGACATGGAAAGTAAGAAAATTGTGATTTTGGTGGTCGTGCAGGTGTCCCAATGTAAATCCTCGGTGGCCATAGAGAAACTTGGTTTTATAAAATCACTAAGATCTACAATCGAGGGGAATGCAAATCGAACCAATAGCCACAGAGAGACACGTTTCAATAGCCAAGACAATGAGAGACTAGTATCCAAATATTAATCATCAGTTTGATGTATGGCATGTTGCCAAATCAATTAATAAAAAAATCTCGGCTGCAGGGGAAAAAAAAGGTTTTGAAAGTATTTCGCAATGGTCCCAGTCTTTCAGCAACCATCTTTGGTGGGGCTCCAAAACATGTGATGGGTCTGTGGAAATTCTACTGGAAAAATGGCGCTCACTGATGCACCACTGTTCCAACGTTCACCACTGGACAGAAAACCAACATTTCCACCAATGTGAACATGGCCCTTTGTCCCCAGAGCAGACACGGAAGAAGAAGTGGTTGATACCATCTTCAGCTCCACACAAAGCCCTTGAGAAGATTGTGTTTGATAAAACTCTATCAAGAGATCTGAAGGGACTCAAAGAATTCTGTCACACAGGAGATTTGCAGGTGTTCCACAATATGTGCATAAAGTACAGGCCAAAGAGATTGCATTTTGGCATCCAGGGGATGAAATGTAGGACTTTACTAGCGGTCTTAGCGCATAACGAGAATGTGGGCCGTGAACTATCTAGGACAGATGGAAACTTAGGGATGCTTCACTACAATATGGCCTTTACAAAAAGAAGCAGAAAATGGATGGTCAAGCCAGTATAATGATGAAATGGAATTAGATTTTGTGAAAGATCTCATTGTTAATGTCGTTGAGATGCATAGTCATGGAATCGCGCACAAATCTGTTCAGAGCACATATACATTGCCACAAAACATTGCCAGCGTCCCATGTCCACCCAAAGCAGAGCTTGTTCAATCGTTCATATACCGGTTGAAATGATGACCGTCTGTTTTTATTTTTGTAAAAAATGTTTCTATAATCTGTATAAATAAAGTATGCATTTAGTCTTTTGAAATCTATCCTCAGTCCTTTTCTTAAAAATATATTACAATTATTACGATTTGCTTTCACATTTCACCGTTTAGATGAGATACTGTGGGACCTTCATTTTTCATGTTAATGAACAATGGGTAACAGTGTGTAAGAATATTTGGGTTTTGGCAGTTGACTTGCAATAAAGTTCCGCAAAAAGCTGAATAACTGCTGGATCTACAAAAGGGATTAGACCTAGGCCACAAAACATTCTAGGCACGCAAGAAGTACTGACTGTGAAAACATGCCATGGGGTGGTAGGCAATGAGATAAGCAGAGGTGGCCCTATTGGCAAATTTCACCTTCACCTACAGCTGAGCAGCGCCAATAACAACGAGCGGACCCCTATTTCCTGAGCCTGTGTTTCTAAATTCATTTTCTCGTGGATGCGTGGACACGGGATGTTGCAAAGCAAGAATGTACGTTCATTTTGAGGGAAGGTCACCAGCTTTGAATTTCGGCTTGGGAGCTGTGAGGCCCCACGCGTATCTCGCAGAGTATAAGGTTCTATTGTTTTTTTTGCCCTTGAGAGGCAGGGACCATTCCGAAAGGGATTGAATTGAAGGGGGGTGTAATAACGTATGATATGATAAGGTTGCCCATTCCGAAACTGCACCTAGTTACATATAAGTTCAGTTTTTGAGAAAACGTTGACACGAACGGAGGATTCTGCATCACGGTCGGCATTACGCCTAGAGAATGGAAATTGCGAATATAATGCAAGTTTCTCTTTAGACGATTTCATAGCAGAACTAATCGAAATACGAATAGTTGACCGTTACTGATGGGTGACATTGTACTTGTTCATTCTGTTTGGCATATTGCAATGAAGTGCTAGTACTACTATCTACCGGGCAACAGGCAGAGGCGTAGACAAGGTAGGGCCTGAGGGGCAAGGCCCACCCAAAAGTTCTAGACGTTCACTCAGCAGCACTGTGTAGGAATTTACAGATGTTAACGTCACTGTGGTGGGCCCAACTACATTAGCTTAAGGCCCCACTTGTTAGACAATCTTGGCCACGCCTCTGGCAACAGGGGCAGGCCAGCATCGAGACGCATGTAGACCACCACTCGTTTCTCCCTGGCTCTACGCTAATAAATCATTACATTGCTTTTGCACCTCGAATTCTTGCCCCAGTTTACGCATTACGGTTAGTGCTCAACATTCTCACTATCCGCGGAAGCAAATAGCAGAGTACTTTGATATCCCACGTTGTATTCTCTTGGTTCACATTGTGTCACCTCTGCGCTAATAAAGGAAATGAATAATTGTAATAAAGATAGGCTACTGAGACACTTTTCGATTTTTATCTTTTGCAAACAGGTACATTGTGCCATTCTGCGATTGTCATCTATTCCAGACCCAGACCGATGGCTTCTTCAACCGCCAGCTGCAGCTACATGTCAATCACCGGATATACTTGACCGTATTTTGGGACGACAGACAAGGTCCAATCTGTCCGTACGCGGTACCGGCGGCTAGGAGCAACATAACAAGCTTTACGGTGCTCTAGTGCCAAATTGAAGCACCAGCCTTGCAATTCACTGTGCGACCGAAGTGCTTCGATTACCCAAAACGAACACCCTGTATACCCAAAAGGAACAGCGCGTGACTCAGGATAAACATTTCCGGATTTATTAAACAAGAGCAAAGAAAAAAAGTTCTATTTTTAATTGAAATAAATGTATTTTACCAATTGTACAGTCTTGTTTCCTCTTAAAGTACAGTTTCATATTCCTAATTGTGACGCGCCGCGTTGTGAGATGATGCGTGTTTTCCGTGTTCCGCGTCTAGTCGCGTAGGTGAGAACTGGGTGCGTTTGGCCACGCTGCCCAGCAACGTCACGGAGAGAGGCGGGGAATATAAATGATTTGGTGATGTCAGGCTCAGGGGCGGGGGATATGATTTAGTGCCACAAACGCAGGTCACCCAGGGCGATGCAGCAAGTGATAAGATTATCACAAGATGGCTGCACCCTGCTGCCTGATTTTGCTTGTGTTCAACAGACGAAAACTCGGGTAAGGTGCATAGGAAATGTTTATACGATCAATCGAATTATGGTTAAAACCACATGGCCGAACCATAGGGACAATAATATTTCTGACCGAACCATTCCTTTAAGTAATGCAGTATAATTCGAAGATATTGAGCACAGTCAGAAATATGAGAGAAGCACTGTTAATCCCCAAGCAGAAGCTCATTTTAAAAGATATTAAAAGGACAATATGAAGACAATGTGTTTTTGTGGCAATGTTTAAGACCGCTAAATAAAAACAATGTTGAAGATTTACCTATGGAAATGAGGAAAAAGATCCATGAAGAGCGTCCTCAGTTCATCTTTACTAATTTCACCACTCTTATCCTAGAAGAAGAAGGGACAGCATTTTCAAAATTACTTTTGCAGAACAGTTTTTTATGCACAGTATTAATCTGAAAACATACATGTTCATAAAATATTGTGTTCCCCTTCTTCATGCAAATATTCTTTGTTTGATTTTCATTTCCATGCCAAGGCAAACTGCTTTATTTTAGGCTATGCGGTCAATATAGTGTGCTGTGAATTTCATGAAGAATGGGGCATCAGTGAACAGAGAGGTTAACTTTGGCCCAAATCATCATCTTCATCAGTTTCCGATAAGAGATACAATAATCTGTTAAAACGGTGTTAATATTTCCAAAGCTTTTATACATATCAAATTAGATATTCAGCCACACTTTGTCAAATAGTCTAAGCCAACAAAGTAAAACCAAGCATACATCAAATTTTCAATGCAGCTTTGGACTATAATAAATCGGTGCCTAACTGAGAGGTTTTAGAAAGCAAGATGTGCATTAGCCCTTCGAAATCAATTATTGAAAGTATATTTTGTTAACTGAATATCAAACAATCATAAATTCTTTGACATTTGGCTGTTCCCTAAACCAACCCATCATGCCAAGACTTCACCCTTTCTTCCTGTTCATCATAAAAAGACCGATATCTGGCCTAATGAGCAACCTTATAGGCAGGAGGGTTGCTCTTCTCTTGTCCCAAATGTTGCACTACAGTGGGCAGAGAAAAAGAAAATAAGATTAGCAGCACCTTTGTGGATGGCACCAAGATATGCACCAAAGGATCATGCATATCCTTCCACAGTGCCTGAACACCTCCCAACATAGGACTTCCACATTGCCTAATAATCAGTTAGTTAACAGAACCAACCAACAGATAATACCTTAGTATTAGTGCAGAGCAGAATAAATGGAGGGAAGTTAACGGACGTTGACCAAGTCCATAGTACTTCACTTACACTTAACACAAGTGCTATCCATTCACAAAGTGTGTTCATATTTTAGAAGCATTAGCTATCACAGGTGAGTGGTTAACAGACAACTCAAATTCCAAAATGTCTCTTCACTTACTCCTTATTTGGGTACTATGACAAAGTCCTCTACCTGGCCCTGATGTCTTCTAGTGGGGTGATCAAAGTTTCCAGGTGTCTCCCCAACCAAGCAGATCATGGTACAGAATGAGGTATACAGAGCTGGTCACTTCCACTTATGCCCCATCGCTTGGGAGAAGACAGTCCTTGGCCACCCCTAAATCAAACTCACAGGACACAGACCCTTTAAGAACTCAGGTTTTTGTTTATCAGAAATGGGAAGAACTTACAGTGCGCAGAGACTAGCTGCTCTGCCCCAAACCCCAATTAGGCCATAAGGGCCTTTTTATAAATCCTTTGGGATTTTGTTCCAAGACCACCAAAGAGCTCGGAGGGAAACCGGGATACTCTGCACGCTTTGTGAAGCGAAACCACCATTTGCCTGCAGCAAGCTCTAAAACTGCTGACTGCTTTCACTCCTTAAACCGAGCAGACACCAGGAAAATGGGGCACAAGAAACGGCTTACCCTGGGCATTAAAATGAATGCAGCACAACAGAAAACACTACTTTGCAGGCTGTGCAGCTCTGTGGAAACCATAACAGATGCATATCTGAAAACCAAAATGACTCACACCAAATATTTGGAGGCATTGTTTAGCCCACCAGTCTCTCAATGAACCCAAGTGTGATATTTAAGACCCACCAATCTGATCACACGAGTGCAAATACACATGGGGAGTCCAGCCCACAGAGGGGTCACAGGGTTATTGAAGTCCATGCTCCTAGTCTGACATTGTGGGTGTTTGGGGGAGCTTGTGGCCAGAGTTGGTGAAATTTAGACTGGCAATAGGTGTTTTGGAAGGATGAGGTGAGAGCCCAGAGAGAAGTAGAAAGAAGTGCTGAGGTGAACAGCAGGAGGTGGTGGTGATGGTGGTAGTAGAGAGACAACAGGAGGTTTGAAGAGGGAAACAAAGTGGGCACGCCTAGCACAAGGCAGGGTTTAGGGGAAAACCCTGATCTGGAGGCGTTGGACCTATGACAGTAGGAGGAGGAACACGCTTCTGACATGGAAATAAGGAAGATCAGGTCCACACAAGAATAAGAGGCGGCATGATAGGTAGAGATCAGTGCCATGAACCGGTTACATTTCCCTAGAGTCAGGGTTCCTTCCTGTGGCAACACCAGTGGATGGCTGCCTAGGATTAAAAAGAGGAGCAGAAGAAAGGTGTGGGAAACCCTGAAGTCGGATCAACCTAAAGGAATAAAGAGAAGCAGCAGAAATGGACTTCAGTGCAGAGGTGCAGGCAAAGGCCTTGTGACAGAACCTCTATTTAAAAGCTTGTGTGAGAAATTAAAAACAGTTTTTAACATATTCTTGGCTGCAGTCCGTTTGTGCAGTCCACTGGGATATATGACAGTACTGATCAAGCAACTGTCATTCTACAGGATGAGTTTAGGATTGCTAAAGGAAAATGAGCTTTGTGTCAGTCCATGGACCTTTGTCCTTCTCTCAGTCCAACTGGGCAGAAAATAGTCACCCACAGTCATACTCATTTTATAGTGTCCCACATGTCTCTCTTGGCTTTTGGTGTCATCTGGAATTTGTGTCGACTGCTACGACTTTCCTAACAAGTGCCCCTAACTGGAACGCATGGGTTTTCCAACATGGGTTGGGTGTTGGGCAGTTGTACAGATGATGGGACCCCATAGGTCTGCTGGCTTCATCGTGGGTATTCAGGTAGTTTCTACTGGTTGGCCTTAAAGGGTGGGGGACCAAGCTTAGACCCTTCTACCATTGTATAAGCCTCTGGAGGATCCAGTTTCTAGAACTGCTCACTTGCTCCTATTCCCTCCACTTTTCTTGCCCCAACCTCTTGTGTCTCCACCACATTCTACCGGTTTTTGATTCTCCAATCATGCAGTCTCTCTGGTAGTCTGTTGCTGCTCCTGTCTTCCGAACCTATTATTCAGCGTCTTCTCCTTCCCCACTCTCTTCTAATCGCCACTCTGCTCTCCTCCACTTTTCTTATGCTGACAATCCTCTCCGCCTAGCTCATATTCTCGCCTCATTTTTCTTAATCATTCTTCCTGCCACCCCTTTCCCCCCTCACATTCCACCCTCTCCACCATACATACATGGCCCTCTCTCTCATTGTCCCCCCCACCCAGTCATTCCTCTGGCCCCTCATTATCCTCCCCATTCCCTATTCCTCTGCTATCTCTCACTCTCCAGTCCCTCTTCCCTATTCTTAGTCTTCTGCTCCCAGCCCAATCCTCCTGCTCTCGCTTCTATTTACCACCTTACTGCACTGCCAATCTGTACCTTGCAACTTAACTTCCAAACTCCTAAATCCTACACCTCCCCAAGACTCTGGGCTCCTTTTATCCCCTGCAGGAATGGGGGTTGGGATATGAAAGTGCCGAGTGTGAACAGCTGCATTTGGTGTGCAAATGTATACATTGATGGGCATAGCCTATGCACATCCTGAAATTAAAAACAGGACTCAGTTGGCTAGTGCATAGCCCCACAACACTGCCATCCCATACTAGAATAGGAGTGTGCGTCATCTTGGAATTATGCCCCGACAACTATTCATGAGTCACGCAGTCTTGTGCACTTTGTGGAAGTTGCGAGAGTGGCAGCAAGCAGGTTTACTAGGGGCACGCAAAATAAACAGAGGTAGTTTTGTGGTAGGTCATTTTCAGAACATGTCTATCCCACAGAGCTGTGGGAGACAAAAGCTCAAACTAACAGAATAACCCCTGAAACAGCTGAGAGTTCCCCCCTCCCACACATGTCGGATGATTGTTTATACATTTGTGATTGCATACTGTTCTCTAGTGTACATCGAAATTTATGACCTCAACGATAACCTAGAACATTTTAATTCATGCATTGTGTTCCACCCTAACCTCGGAATTCGAGGTTAAAAGCTTTGTTAAAAGTAAATAAACTTGCAGCTGGGGGCATAAACTTTAAAATGTTCCTAGCTAGCTGGCAGAATCAGGCAGGCTTAGCAATACATACCCTTAACGTTTCAAAGCGTGGAAGCAGCCTACATTAATAACTACATCCACACAGAAAATATAAATATAAAACATGAACAAAATATTAAAAGGTTTTTCATCTTCTGCACCAGCCCAAACGTTTTGACTCATTCGTCCCTTGTGCTTTATGACAATTCCCTGTGTTACATTGTATGACAGTTCAAATTCTGTTTTCACCCCACAGCAGTTTACCCCACAAGCTTCAGTCGCAATTGACAATCTACATGAGCCATGCTTCATTCATTCTTTGCAGCCAACGTATGGCTGTGGCCCCTGGTGCGTTAGTTCTCTTTCCATCGCTTAGCATGTTACTTACAGAATGGATGCTTTCCAAGCTATAAAAGTGTGATTTTTATTCAGTTTGTCTCTTAAAATCCTTGAAACTGGGGATGGATTGGGCAGCCTGTGGGATCCGTTGTGTACTGCATCATGAAGCGGGTGTTAACTCCTATCCCCCCCAGGGTCACCTTAGTCCCATCCTCCAGCCTCAAGCATGGCACTTCATCATCGAACCCAAATGGAAAAATGGCAGGTGGTGTGGCAGGCATAGATTAGGTGGGGTACCTATCCTAGAGAACATTCCCATGGCCAGCACTTTAAAAAAATCAGGAACGATAACCAATTCACTTCTTTGTACATTAGTTTGGTTACGAGTGGACTGTGAAAGCAATAAAAGTGCCTCAGTCTGGAGGACGTGGGTATATTGCCTGCTAGAAGAAATGTACTTGAATGAGGTAAGGAGCGATAGATGTGCAGTTTCAATTGTCAAAGCTAGTGTTCCAATAAATTTGGGGACATTTATCTTCAGAGTCATGTGATAACCAGGAAGCGTCATCAGTCGCAAGTCTGACATTATTTGAATTGCAGGGAGCGTCTGGATGAACAGCCAACATCCCCCACCATACTATTTTCTTTCCTTTCTTTTCTGCTTTCGCGTTTATTGTTCTGTTGCCTCAGTGTATTGTCACAGGGTCAGGAAGCTGACTGTCAAGAATGATGGGGACCTATCTCTACTTGGGGCAGGAAGCCTATCCGGGTGTTTAAGGACCTAGTCCTGTCCCAGAAGTGTGAGGTGTGAAAAGCATGAAGGTGTCTCACCAGTTAGTCCCTGGGGATCTGACAACCAGGTGGCCAGGACAAGGCCATCGCTTTTGGATCCATTTCCTGGAGGTGGACCAGTGCGGGAGGATCACCTGGATGAGAGGTCTTCGGGGAGTGGAAGTGGGACACCGGATGGCGAGACGCGGAATCTCCTTCCTTGTAACACTTTTACCCCATCCTACCAGGTAGGATACTTAGGCACTCAAACTCCCCACCCCCTTTTTCCAACACAAACATTTTCTCATGGACAGCTCTCTGTGAGAGAAAATGCACTAACACCCAAGCCGTATACCCAACATGTCGCAATACAATGGTCAGGCAATTACTGATCATTACACACACCTGACTTCCATCACACTTCCCCACATGGATAAAAGGCGGAGCACGAAAGCACACTCTGAGCGAGGCAAAGCCCACGAGGACGCAGCAGTCAAGATGGCAGTTTAATGCAAGGCGAAAGATGGCAAGACCGAAGAGGATTGCAAGGAGGGAAGTGCCCTTGACCTTTTCACTGAAAGACCACCACTTTCATGAACCTTCGAGAAGAGGAAATGTATGAATTGGAATCAAAGCTGAAGAATCCTACATTGTGTGTCAAGAGGTACCCGGGGTTCTCCTGCGTCGATAGTCAAGGCAGGGAGAATCATCTGCCGCTGTGGTACTGTCCTTGGCTCCTACAACAAAGCAGCACCAGTGAAGTCGGCACAGCCAGTGAGTTGCAGAGACTGATATCAGACCGGTCTGTGAGGAAACCAAGGTTGCAAGCGGCAACATTGTATAAAGAAAAGGTTGAAGAGAACAGTGCATAAAGCGTACGTGGCAAGTGGCGTGGATATAATTAAAACAGCGGATGAGTGAATGAACTTTGAATCTAAGGTACAATACCGTAGACCGAGTGGTCTGGCGACACGCGAGTACTCATTCGAAAGTCTGTTAGGTATCGAACTGAAAGATGACGAATGTTAAAAGAAAAGGAATTGTGAAATAAAAGTGGTCCTGCAACTTGTCAAGCCAAACCCTGTGCACAGTCGAAAGTCTGATACTTGATGTAAAATTGAAATTGGTTCGAGCCCGGCTTAGGGAGACTAATTGAGTTAAAAAGGGATCTGAGCCCGGCTGATGGAGCTCCGGGGTGAATGATCCTTGAGTCACTCAAAAAAGAATATCCTACAAACAAACAGTGTGTTAAAGGGACATGAGCCCGGATGAGGGGGATGCAAGGTGACGAACATTGTACTAAAGGGATCTGAGCCTGGCTGAGGGGGATCAGAGGTGAATAGTCTTTATTTGGTCGCATCAGGCCCTCTGAATGAAGAGACTGAGAAGCAGAGAGACTTGAGTACAGAAGACCCTGATGCTAATAATTGAACTGTATCCTCGTGCTAAAGAAGCCAGAGACTGTGCTACGCTGATTGAACTGCCTTGTCCCGTGCTGATAATGTGGGAAGGGAGGCCAACGGCCTGAAGATCCAGACATATCATTTTGTGAACACTTCTGTCTTTTTCGTAACACTATTTCCCACACTTTTTGTATTTAGAAGTAAGGATTGGCAATAGGTTTATTAGTATAGGCGCTTTTATTTTGACAAGACACCACTAGGACTGCGCTATTTGATGGTCGTAGCTTGCTCCCATCTGCAGGTTTAGGATTGGATAGTCGTTTTTCAAACCCTTTTTGAAGTTCAATTAACACCCTTGAACTGTGGTCACTTGTGTCTGTTTTACTGTTAATACCATGCCTTCCTTACATTTCTCACAGAAGATAATTACTTCAAGGTTTTAACGCAGTTGGAACACAAGGTTGAGACCTGGATTCAGCTCCCCATTTCATAGGCGACTCGGATGTCCTGAGCCAAAATGATATTGCTGCCGGAATTCCTGTATATTTCCAATAATGCTCCAATTTGGCCTCCCGAGAGTTTCTGGACTAGGCTTGGGAAACTGATGATCCGTCTTGTGTGGGCTGGTCGCCAGGCTAGAGTGTCCTATGGGGTCTTGACACTGCCCCATGAACTGGGGAGAGTGGAATACCCGGATCTATACCTATATTTTCTAGCTGCTCAATTACAATATTCTATTTGGTGGTGCTCCCCCAGTCTGATCTTCCGCATACCTTCTATGGAAGGCGTCCCCTAAATGGGACCGAGCAGAAATCCAACCGACAGCAGTCACTTGTAGAGCGCGGCAAAAGGCTGCAGGTGTAATATGGCTGGCTGCTTCCTATTCTCCTACATTCGCTATTTAGGGGTCTACCGCTTGCACATGAGAAATTATTTCAGACCCCGTTTCAAAAAGTGGGGATGTGCTCATTGGGGGACCTCGTGGCTGACGGGAGTTTGATAACCTGGGAGTCTCTGCAAGCTAGGTGTTGAATCAACTATGGTTACATTTTTCTTATATTACAGGCTGCGTGAAGTTCTTATGTCGATATGGCCAGACTACCCCTGAGCCCCTGTAATTTGTCCAGTACTGCAAAGCATTACCTCATCGTCACCCACTAGGTCACTAGTTTCCAACATATATAAGGGCATCAGGGCACAAATTCCCTTTCTTTGAACAATCGTTTACGGCTAATACACTATAAATTACTGCATCAGGTGTACTATTCTCTGCTAGACCTACATACATTTTACCCAGAAAGGCCATCCACATGTGCCAGGTGTGCTCTACAACAGGCTGATTTCTTTCATGTCGTCTGGTCCTGTCCACGGGTGAAACAGTTTTGGACCTCGGTGGAGGCAGCACGGTCAACTGTGCTTGGGACTACACAGCAGGATTCGCCAGAGTTCTGGTTGCTCGCCCAGATAGACAAGATCAAGAGCAGAGCAGAAAAAAAGACTTGCGGGAATGGCGTCTGTCACCGCTAGGACTCTTAATAGCCAAGTCCTGGGGGAAATCCAGAGCTCCAACACTCCGAGAATAGATGGCCTATATGAACATGTGCGAATATAGAGAAATGCAATATGCTACTTTCCTCCGAGTACGTAGCAGGCCATTGAACTATTGGTCTCCCCTTCAGAGCCATGTATCCACAATGACGAAACAATTACCCTTTCTTGTCTAGGGACCCGGCGACTGGTGTACTGCAATCAGAAGTTCGTCACCAGTCAGGTGACTCTTTACTCATGTCAATGGAAGTTGTGTGAAGAGCTGTATACCGTTTTATGCTAAATTGTACTATATTGCCATGCGGGGGAGGGGGTATGTTGACAGTATGTTGTGTTACTTTGACAATGATAATAAACAGAATTATAAAATATATATCTCGACACCAAGCTCTATACTAAGATCCTATTAGCTAGACTCGAGTGTCGGCTTCCATTATTCAATGCGATCAGTCGGGATTTATTAAATCCGGTCAGACTTAAGGCGGGTCTGCCATCTGGTGGAGAAGGTCACGAAATATGGGATTCCGGCAGTCCTACTGGCCTTCGATGCCAAAAAGGCGTTCAACCGCGTGGAGTAGTTTCTTTTTCTCAGCATGACACACATGGAATTCGGGAAGAGGTTTCTTCAGTGTGTACAGGTATCAAGCACCTACCTTATGCCTGTCTATAAATGGGCAGCTCTCCTGTCCCATTCGCCTGGAGAGGGGGACCAAGCATGGCTCTCCACTATCTCCCTTGCTTTATGCATTTTTCCTAGAACCCTTTTTAGAGCACTTACAAGAGGCACCGGTGGTGGGGGCTAGTCCACAAGACAATGGCATTTTCCGATGACATGCTCCTGGCCCTCTCAGAGACGGCTGCATCTCTCAGAGATTGTGTCTTTTGGGGGAAGTGTCAGGGCTAAACATTAATGGCCATAAATCAGAGGTGCTGAAACTCACACTGCCGAAGGAGGCCATGAGAGATGTACAAGGACGTTTATTTATTGTGCATTTGTTAGGTGTTTATACATCAAGTAAATTGTGTTTCAAAGCACAAACAATGGGGAAGGAACATGGGAATGAAAGGAAAATGTAACAATGAAAGAGAGACTGTCCTACTAGGCCTTGTGAGCATTCAGAACGTGTTAGCGCAGAGAGAGAAGTGATTGGGTGCTGGGGGGTAAGTGCTAGGAGTACCACGGAGGGAATTGCTAGGGTGTAAGTTGCAAGCAGCTATTAATTGACTGGCAGAGATCACTTGGTAAGAGAGGTCAACTGTCAATACATAAGTGCAGGCCTGTGATAGCATAGGCCGGTGGGCACCAAGGCAAGTGCTGGGAGTGGGCAGAGGCTGAAGGCATAGGGGTGTGGGAGGCCAAGACCCAGATGGATACATATGGGCCCTGGTCACCAATCTCAGCGACTGTAGGGTTTAGCGAAGGAGGGAGGAAGGGGAAGGAGGAGGTGAAAAGGAAAGTCTTGAGGAGCTTCTGGAATTTGAGGCAATTCGGCTCAAGACAAAGAGGAAGAAGGAGGATGTTCCATAGGAGGGAGCCAGCCGAAGAAAGATTGCAACAAGCTTGTGGTTTAGCAAAGCAGTTGACACACAGAGTTGGTGCCGCAGGAAAGTAAATATCTGGAGGGAGTGTATTTAGTGAGAGCCAGTTGTAGAAAGCGTGATCCTTGGCCCCAGGGAGACTTATGGATGATGCAGAGGGATTTGAATCTGATCCTTGCAGCAACCGGGAGCCAATGGAGATATTTTAGGGCTGGAGAGATGCAGTCCCTGGACTTGAGGCCAAGGATAAGTCCCACAGACATTCCCCCCTCCCCCCTCCAATGGTCTAAGGAGAGAATTAAATAGCTGAGAGTCCACATAACAAAATCCTTAGATTCTTTGTATGACGCAAAGTACCCCAACTGCTTAGCGCTCTTAAAGCAGACCTTACGCGCTGGAATCCTCTGCATATATCCTGGATGGGGCGGATGGCCTAGATTAGAATGGTGACCCTTCCGCGCTTCCTCTACTACTTTCAGGCCCTGCAAGTTCCTCTTCCCAAAAGATTCTTCACATCACTCAATCGGCTCCTCTCCGCTTTCATATGGAGTAAGAAAAAAACAAAAGGTAGCTCTATGGGTACTTATGGCCCTGAGGAGCAAGTGAGGGTGGGGGGCTGGCGGTTCCAGACTTTAGGCAATACTATCAGGCCGTCCAAATATGGGTGCTGAAGCAGTGGCTGTCAGGGCAAGATAGTAAACTGTGGGTCCGCATGGACAGAGCTGTGGTGGGGGCTCTCCTGGAGGAGGTGTTGTGGTGAACCAAGGAGGATCTCCAGCTAGTATGCAGGCGTCCCAGATTACGGAATTGCTCGGGGAGGTATGGGATGACCAAATAAAGCGAGGGTGGATATCAACATTGCCGTGCCCATTCACACCATTGTTTGGGAATCCACAGTTCATGCCGGGGATGGATGTGGGGGCATTCGGGAGGTGGAAAGCTGCATGGTGTAAGAGACTCCAAGATCTTATGCAAGACCAGGAAATGAAATCTTTTTAGCAGTGTAAGCAGTCCTTCGGCCTCTCCGAGGGAAGACAGGTTCCGATACTATCAGCTCCGGCACTGGGTAATGCACCATCCCATCAAACCAGCTGCGAGCAGACAATTCACTGCATTCGAGAAATACATCACATCTCACTTGGGGGACTCACACCTGATTTCTGCACTATATGCTTTAATCGCCGAGGGGAAAACAAAGGTGTCTTGGCTTACACGAGCAAGCGGGAGAGAAAGCTGGGATGGCAAATTTGCCAGGAGTGGGAATTTTTGTGGGACAACATTCCCAAGCTTATCCAGGTGAGAGAGAGATGTGGTATAAGATACTCACCCAGTGGACTACACCCCAGACAGACTTGGGTCTATATACCCAGAGGCATTTCCAGACTGCTGGAAAGACTGCATGGGACGGGGTGATCGGGCTCATATTTGGTCGTCATGCCCGGTTATATTGCCCTTTTGGGGGCAGGTGCAAAAGTCCATCAAAGAAATGTTGAATTCAGACCTATCACTGGGGATGGAGGTTTGCACGTTGGGTCTATGGGGAAGGGAAACGGCGCTCGCTGCAGGGGAGGGCTCAGTTTAAGGCAAGTATGGTTATGGTGCTAGGCCGGAAATGAAAAACAAAGAATACCCACCTTATCAATGGAGTGGGTTACGTACAACATTCAGGGGGACTACACGAAATTCCGGGAGAATTGAGGGTTGGCGTTGACACAACTTCAGGAGGATTATCGACTTCAAATGTGTCCGCAAAAACGAATGATTTTGGACATTGTCTGATGATGTTCCCACTAGGTCATGACGTTAAGGGCAAAGGGCAAGGTTACCTGTGTGCTAGGGGGGAGCAGCTCTGGGGGTTGGGGGAAATCAGTGGAGGGGGGGCAGGGGCGCATACCGTTTGTCATTTAGTAGCAGAAATCAGGCTAGTTTACATACATGTGATGTTACTTTCACGCTAACAGCACCAGAGCGGAACAGGCGAAGAGACAGTCTGCATCTCCTTGTGGCTGTGGAATGTAACTCATTGTGAGGAGGTCAAAGAGGCAATGGAGATAAAAGACAGCCCCATTCTAACTCAGACCCAGCACCCAAAATGTAACATCAGCAGTACAGAACAAAACTACATGTCCCATAAACCACCACGGGAAATGGAGACCAGGTGGGGGAAAAGATCAATGAACAAAGGGAAGCGGTATAGATACAGCCCTGTCATGCGGTACAGTGACAGATACCCCCATAGCAGTACAGGTTGGGATGGACAAACAGTGCATGGAGCAGGGTGGAGGTATGAAGGCAAACAGGCTGCAGGTGTGGGAAGTGGGCAGGAAAGGCGGGTGGAAGCTGAGGGGAGGGGCGGAGCAAAGTAGGAGTTAAAAGAAGCCCCGGGAAACTCATCAGGTGTCTCTCATTACAGCAGCAGCCCTGGCCAGAGACCACACAGAAGTGGGAGGAATCCCCAGGTGATGTGCACTGGGCGTACTAGGAGGCTGAAGGCTCGGCACCGCGGAGATCCTTATCAAGAGGCAGACCCTCCGCCAGGAGAGGCTCGAAGAGCGGCAGCGCCGGGAACACTACCGAAGCGGATTCACTGACAAGGAAAGTCTGGCCGTAAACCATTTTCAAAGGACAGTGTTTCTGTGGGTTTACCCTCTGTTTTTCGTTTTTTTAAAAACACAATTTGGACAGCTGGCGAAGGAATGGAAAGTTAGTGTCCGGGGAAAGGAATTTATGTGACCTGATTAATTTTCTTTCAAAGAGGAGCCAAGCTTAAGAGGACATTTATGCGAACTCTGAATTGATTCATCCTTTTTTCCAAGCAAGCCTGCTGAACCACATTTAAGCATGTTTTGTTGTTTATAATGAGAGGCTGTTTGAAAGTTTAACTCGGCAATAAATCATACCTTGTGAACCCTGCATTCCGACTACAGTCTACTACTTTACACTCGTATACAGAGATTCTTCTTTAAGTCCTTTGTCATTGTAAATAAATACAAAAATATATATGCAATCCTGGTGTGGCATACAATTCTGTACAGCGATTAATAAATAAATGTTTACATTATACAGGGAAACACTAGTCTATTAGACCATTATTGTGAGATTTTCTCTACATTACATAATGCCCTGAATAACTGATGGGTGGTATGATGTTCGACTATTACGGGAAGTCAGGCATAGCTAGGCAACACGATTTGTTATGGGTCACAAAATTAGTTCAAGTAGGGAAGACTGGATTTGAACCCTGGTTTACAACATAGGAAGCAGTAGACAACACCTTCTCTTCCCATATTTACTTTCGGAACCAAGAACATACCATACTTTTCACAAAGTTCAATTTCAACAACAAAAGTGGCACTCCATCTGTTCAAAAAAAGCGTCTTGAGAAACATCAAACGAAATGACAGCTCAATCTGACAATATGCATGACACTCCTTTTTAGAAAACTGTTCGATTAATACCTACAATTTAGGAGGGGAGTGAACAGGGAATCCACATGTGCAAATGATTTCAACGTGTTCAGAGTATTTAAAATGTATGTGTGGTGGTGTTCTTACTACGATTTCAAATGCAAGAAAAACAAAACACAAACTAGATCAGCTGCATTTACCCAGATAACCCATTTACAGACTGTCAAAATTGGTAAAATAGTAACTTATTCAACATATCACTCAATAATGAGGGCTCTTCTGCTTTACAAAGAGCTATCTCTCGGGTTAAACACGGACTCTTCGGCTGTAGATATTCTCAAACTAAAACTGAGCCCACAAACCGCTAGATATAGATTTCTGCAGAATGCAGGTTCATGCCACTGATTAGGTCTCAGTGATGTTAATGTTTATGTTAAAGGTTACTTGTACTGTGCACTATCACCACCGTAGTGGCACCTGGCAAATCTGAAAAGGACGGTGTGAAACAGGGAGGCTGTGGGAGCGTTAGTAGGGTGCAGTGGGAATAGGAAAGTGAGATATGATGTTCTGTTGATAGCTTCAGTTCTGTTTGCACCGTTCGCTGAGCTTAGGTGGGATTTTTGAGTCCGAGTGATTCCTGGGTGCTGTTGTGCATGGTTATGTGTTGTTCGTATGTTGTTGCAGTGTGGTGAAGTACATGCTGTTTGCTGTGCAGAGATGTGGATGTCTATTTCTGTAGAAGAGTTTGCGGAAAAGAACAAGTTACTTACCAACTGTAACGTTTTTCGATTGGCTGTTCCTCCCACATATTCCTCATCTTAGATATATCCTTAAGGATATATCTAAGATGAGGAATACGTGGGAGGACACAATCCATTCGAAATTAGGTTTTGGTATTGGGTTAGCAGGTGTTTTTTCCTTACCTCTTTGCTTTGGTTTCTGTGGTCAGCATCTGTGACCATCCTGTGTCCTTTGATATTGTTTGGCATCCTAGTCGGTAGGATGTGTCAAATCACCTAAAGTTTGAAATGTAGCCAGTTGGAAAACTACCCGTCACCGTGCCAATAGCATACACTTTAACGCCACAAAATAAGAGGTGTGGATAATAGAGATTTTCAAAAGTTATTGCCAAGTCCTCCTAAAGGCCTTCTCCTGCTGGGGAGCGCTGCCCTGGTCACCAACATCCTGAGCTTCTCATGAAAGCTGTTAAGAGTGTGGTTATGGCCAGAATTTGAGTGGTCTTTAGAGTGATGTGGCTCAAGCGATCAGAATGAGAGCCACAACAAAACAGTGGAACAGGGTCTCTTCTTGAATAGATAAATTAGAAAACGTGCTGCCTCAACCTTTTGGAGCTGAAAGAAAGGAAGACCAAGAAATTAGTTACTCACCATAGTGACTAGAGTACTCCTAGTCCATAGTCCCTTTTCCTCCATCCTTGTGGGGCGTCACCAAACATGGGGGCTGTACGGGAACCTTTGGCAGTGAAAAATGTAGCTTCCATTTTAAATGTAGTATAGCGAGCAGGGCGTGGGAACGTCTTCACCCCCGCAACCCCCTGCCCTCCAGGGCTTCACCTCTGTCCCCTTTTGACACATTGGAAGCTTAGATGGCTGGCTATATTGGCCCCAGGCAAACTTGTGGAGGAAGGTGGGTGGGACGTATGGAAGAAAGGGGACAACGGATTAGGAGTACTCTAGTTACTACAGCGAGTAACTTTAATTACTCATACATCCCATCCCATTTCCTCCATCCTTGTGATTCCACCGAACAAGACCATAGGGCAGAGCCGTGACAACCTGCCTTGTGTCTAGGAAGAAGCAAACCGGTTCTTCAGAACTGGAACTGCCAGCCCAAACTCAGCATCGCGCCTGGAGCTGATGTTGAGGGAATAGTGCCAGCGGAAAGCCAACGGAGTGGCCCAAGTAGCTGCCCTGCTGATGACATCCCAAGAAGCAGGTCTCTGAAATGTGACGGCCGTGGACTTAGACCCCCTCACTGCTTGGGCATGAATCCTCTCAGGAACTGGTATTCCCATGGCCATAAACATCTCTGAAATGGGCTGAACTATGAAACGGGCGATAGAAGCCTTGGATGCCTGGGAGCCGGGGGATGAGCCCCTGAAACAATGCCTCGGACATCCTGAAGGATTTCGTACGAGAGAGGTAGAACTTGAGGATCCTCTTGAGGTCCAAGGAATACAGAGCCCTCTCTGCCTCTGACTGCGGCTTTGGGAAGAACAGCGGCAGTCAGATTTCTGGATTCAGATGAAATGGAGAGACCACCTTGGGAAGAAAATTAGGATGCGTGCGCAAGATGACCTTATTGTGAAACGTGGTGAATGGCTCGCACGATGTCAACGCCTGCAGCTCACTGACCCTGCATGCCGAGGTGAGAGCCAGCAACATCAATGTCTTTAGTGTCACAAGCCGGATGTCCACTGAGGCCATTGGCTCAAAAGGCTTGCGCTGCAAGGCTGCAAGCACCACACTGAGGTTCCAGACCGGATGCGGCCTATGCACTGGGGGATAACCCCTTGAGGTGGGCCTTGACCAATGGGTGGCCGCTGAAAGCACGTGCTCTGGGGAATTCTTGTAGGCCCCAATGGCCACCAAATAGGTGTGACAAGTGTCCACCTGCACTCCAGAATGATCCAGATGCGCTGGAAATGGCAATACGCCGTCTAGCGAGCAGGTGACGGGATCCAGTCCCTTGTCCTGGGCCAAGCGGCAGAACCAAGTCCACTTGCTGAGATTGAGTAGAAGGTCGTCTGGCCTGCTGAATGATGCACCAGTTGTCAACCGAAAAATTGAGCATGCTGTAGCTTCAGCTGGTCAGGAACCAGGCAGCTAGGGCCAGCCTGGCCGGGTCCGGGTTTTCCACCACCGGGCCCTCCTGCATCAGGCACCCCTGCTGGAGATCGGAAGACGGACGGAGAGCACAACAATAGCAGATCAGAGAACCAGGAACACAAAGGCCAGTGGGAGGCAATCAGGATGAGGCTGCAGCCCACCGAAGCCCAAAACCTGCAGAGGGTCCGCTGGAGCAATAGAGGAGGCCTAAACACAAAACATGCAGCCTTCCCAGCAGATCTGGAAGGCGTCTCCCAGAGACCCCCCCAACCCTGCCCTGCCCAAGAAGCAAACCGGGGATACTCGGAAGTCTCAGGAGATGCGAACAAGTTCAGATCCGGGAACCCCCAACGCTGAAAAGGGGGAACAAGGAGTTGGTGTACAACTTCCACTCGCAGGTGTTGAACCCCAAGCGGCTCAGCTGATCTGTTTCTGCATTGCTGTGTCCCCCAGGAGGTGGACAGCTGAAATCCAAATCTCCTGTGTCAGGACCCATTCCCAAATCGATACCGCCTCCATGCACAGGAAGGGGGGATGGGTGCCACCCTGCTTGTTCAAGTAAAACATTCTAGTGGAGTTGTTCCTCCTGACCAGAGCTGACTTGCCATTGATGAGAGGGGGGGGGATGAGTCTTGAGGGCCAGGCCCATTGCCCTGAACTCGAGCAGGTTGATATGCAGGTGGACCTCAGTCCAGGACCATATGCATGAATCGCGTAGTCCTCCAGAATAGCCCCTTAGCTCAAAAGAAAGGAGTCTGTCGTCACCACCAGGGTAGGCTCTACACATTGATGTCCATCAGCCACCATCGCATCTCCGAAAGGAGCGGGGGTATTGGGATCCTGTCCGACTGATACCCTGTCTCCCGATCCCAGTTGGCCACCAGGCACCAGGTGGAGCTGGAGGTGCCTCATCTTGCGGCTGGCGTGATGCACAGTGAGCACATAAAATGCCATCAATCCCAGAAGGCCGTCCTCCAGCACACTTCGAGGAAGACTAGATCCTGGGAGGGAAACAACTGTGACTCCTCTGGTTGAGGGAGAACCCCAGTTGGTGAAGAATTTCTGCCAACCTCTGGCATGTGTGTACCACCCCCTTGGGCAAGCTGGCTCTGACCAGCCAGTCATACAGATAAGGGTATAAGTGATGGCCCTCCAGACGGAGGAGACCCGCCACTGCATTCATCAACTTTGTGAAGACACGAGGGGCCGAGTTCAGGCCAAAAGGCAGCAGCTTGTACTAGAAGTGGTACGACATAATCGTGAACCGTAGAAACCTCTGATGCGGCTGGCGGATGGGAACATCCTTGAGGTCCAGGGAACACATCCAGTCCCCTGCCCACAGAGTTTCTGCTATGTATGTAAGTAATCATCTTGAAGTGTTCGTGCGGCAAAGACAGGTTGAGGAATGACAGGTCCAGGACTAAACTCAGGCCAGCCTGGTTGTTCTTGGGTACTGCAAAAAATCCGGATTAGAAACCGGAGCACCTGTCTGACTGAGGAACCAGTTCCAACTCCTGCATCTCCAAAACAAAGGATCTCTTGCAAAAGAGCCGGGGACCCTATCAGACGAAGAGGAGGAGAGGATGGAAAAGGAAAATAAAGAGGAAGACTGAAGCCCCTGGAGACTATGGAAAGGATCCAAGGACTCTCGAAATAACATTTCGTTGTCCTGAAAGAGAGCCAGCCGGCTACCTACTGGGGAGCTGTGTTCCCTGACCATGAAGTCACTGCTTCTTGGCGTCAAATGCGGGAGCAGAGGAGGGGGGAGCAGAGAAAGCTGCGCAAAGTCCTCTGCTGCTTCCTCCCGTTGTCGATGGGCGACCTGTCAGGCCACTGTGTTCCGCAGTCCAGAAACCCCTTGAAGCAGGTGAAAGCACAGGGTTTGAAGTCGGCCCTGCTCTGAGACCGAGGGAAGGACTTCTGCCCTGGCTTAGTCGGGATGGCCAAAGACATCCGAAGAAAATTTAGTGGCATGCTCCCACGCCGTCTTTCTCATCTCGACCCCCAGGCACAGCCCTCTGCTGGCTGTGTCGATTAAGTCTTGCGCACAGCCCGGGCATCCACCAGACTGGCCTTGAAGGAGGCTTGTCTTTCCAGGGGGAGGCCAGGCAGAAACTCTCCAAACTCTAGCCGCAGTTTCTGGTTAGCCGCGACCAAGAGGGCGTCAGCATTGGCCTGCCGCAAATGCAGCCCTGAGATTCGATAGCATTGTTTGCCCAAAGACTCAAGGATCTTGCTCTCCTTGGAAAGACAACTGGGGGTGGCTCCCGAAGAGGAAGACAACAAGACGACTGTTTAAAATAGAGCAAGGCCGCAGCTACCACGGACGAGTGTGGCTGAGGCTGGGAGGCCAGGAGGAGAGGCTATATCACTCGGGAGGATAGCACAGCGGCAGCGTGCGCGTCTTGAAAGCAAGACGACACGGAGAAACAACAGGTTCGATCCCCGGGTCCGCGCTTAGAAACCTCTGAGTGTTTAAGCGCGTTATAAATACGTAACTAAGACAAAAAAAAAAAAAAACACAATTACGCTAAGAAAAATAAACAATTCCTGTAACAGCGCCTCGATGCCTGCGGGCTGTGTGAGCGCTTTATAAATGTAAAAAAATTAAATTAATAAACCGCCTTGTTCATCTGGGCATTGGCCCTGGGTTTCTCCCAGACCTTTCACGCCACCTGTAGGACATCCTACTGGAGCGGAATGCATGAATGGCTCATGGTGCGCTTGCCCAAAACATCATCTAGCACTCCCGACTCCTGGGCTACTTCCTTAGGGAGAGGAACCTCCCAAGGGCCCTTATGGCTGTCATGAAAGGCCTTTACAGGTGCTCAGGGTTCATCATCCTGGGTGTTATCAGTCATCGAACACCCCGCCACCCCCTCCACCCCCCAACCCACCCCCCTTTTTCTTTTTTACAGACTGAGGGGAGTCCGGGCCCTGGCACATAGGTGCCAGCACCTCCCTGAACCCCCCCCCCCCCCCAGGTCAGGACCCGAAGACAAATCCAACGGTTGCTGAGGGGGGAGGCGTCAGTGGTACAGGCGGAGGCAGAGGGGTCTAAAAGACCGGAAATGTCTGGACCAGAGGAGGGACAGGCAATGGCACCAGTAGCAACAGGAGGAGGGCCCAGAGGTAGATGTCAGAGAGGCACAACCTGCGGGATCACTTCCTTAACAAATGTCTTTGAAGAGCCCCGTCATCTGCAGGGAATGGGGGGCATGGGGGAGGGGGGGAGTAGAAAGCGCTCAAAGAAGCGGTCCTTGCATGCTGCCGGCTCCCAGGGAGCCCGGCCCTCCGAGGCACTGGGCCTCCATTCCTGATTGGACTGCTGAGACACATACAGAGAATAGCCGTAAGGCTGTGGTGGATAGATGTATCCATGCGGAGACCACCCGCCTGTTATCATACAATCCACCGCTGCTTCCAGAGTGAAGAGGACTGGAATCTTCTTGCAAGGCCCACTCGAATCCAAAATGGGCACCGGCTCAGCCACATGCCTATACGCCATGTTGGGGTTGGGGCCTTGCACCACACCAGGGCTGTGAGGGTGCAAAGGCCCCGTACCGGCTGAGATGAGGACACACCTTGGGTCTTGAATCCGAACCAGAAACATCAACCTCAGATCACTCTGGTAGGCACTGAGCACTTGGCCTGCAGGCCGGTAGTTGAATGGCCGACTCCGGTAGGCTGTGCGCCCTTGTCCCTGCGCCGGTAGTCTTGTTGGATCGTGTTAAGGACTGACTCTTGGAAGCAGAACACAACGATCCCTTGCCCCTTGGGGTCGACGAGGACGAACTTGATTGCCCTCTGTGGACCGCACAGTAGGGTAACTGAGCCCCTCAGCCTGGGAGCAGGTAGCTTTGACGGCCTAGGGTCTGCCCACGGATCACCCAGATGAGCCCCTTGGCTTGGGAGTCGGTAGCCTTAGAGCCTTAGAGGTCTGTCAGAACCTGAATCCAAGGAACTCTTGTCCGTAGAAACCCCTGGGAAGGAGTCTCCACGCTGAGGTGCCGTACTAAACAAAGGTCCTACCTTATCTTGACGTGCAGTCCTTAATGGGGCTTGGAGGAGAAGTGTGTAAGATCTCCTTCCACCATAACAACCGATTCGTCAATGCCCGGTGACCGACCGAGAGCGCTGCATGCCATGCACGTGTCCCAGCAGTGGGTGGGCCCCAGGCACTCAAAACAGGGTGCGTGGGGGTCCGAGGCCAGGAACGAGCAGTCGCAGGACGCACATCTCATGAATCCTCCTGCAGCCGACATGTGCCAGGGAGGCGAGGCACCAAAGGGAGGTGAAGAAGATTGAAAAACAAACCAACGGGGGGGGGGGGGAGGTAGCTGAAAGCTTAATAAAAGTATCTGCGCCTAGCTGGCAGGTCCGAGACGGTCTGTGTGGTAAATGGGACTGAACTGAGGCGCCGGAGGGCGGGGCCTCAGGGGGGGCGTTCCCACACCGTGGCTACGCCCTTTACTAAATGTAAAGGGTAAGTTAAATATTTCACTGCCAAAAGGCTTATGTACAATCCCTATGTTGGGGGACGCCCCACAAGGATGGATGAAAGGGGACGGGACGTACGAGTAAAAGGATGTTTGCATAGTGAAATATGAAATGCATTAAGGGGCTTATTACAAGCAGGTGGAACGTAGTAAAAACCGAATTACTCAAAGGAACTGGCACATGTTCTAGCGGGCTCTGTATACAACTGCGCTAATATAGTAAACTTTGATGGGCATTCATGCGACCTCAAAGTTTTTGTCCAAGTGTTTGTATTTATTTGAAGAACGGGCATGTTAACTTAGATCAGAAATCACTTTCAATAGCACATTTACAGATGCCATAGGCATTCCCACGAAGGGTGCCTGCACAATAGCATAAAGATGAAAAAACGTGGTGAGCCAGTTTATGATCATGTAAAAAAGTGGAGCATATACCGGGAACAAAGGCCAGAAAAAAAAATATTGGAAAATGTGTGACTTACAAAAAGGTAACAAACCCAAGGGGGCAAGTGCTTCAAAATATAGAGTATTACATACATATATAAAATTACATTATTAAGCATCACTGGAGTGAGTAGTTGGATCAGGTAGGTAGGATGGGGCAGGGGTAAGGGGAAGCTCCCTCTTTAGCAAGTATGTGAAGTTTATGCCAATCTCTGTAGAGATCCACAGCTGGACCGGCTAGTAAGTGTTCCAGTGGCGCAGTGTTAGTAGGGAGAAAGAGTGGAAATTAGAGGAGGGAATGGGACAATGAGGTTGAGTACAGAGAAAGATCAGAATGCACCGGATGGTGGATAAACAGAGATATGAGACAGGTACTGAGGAGCAAGACCACTGATAGCTTTGGAGACTAGAAGAAGGAACTTGAGAGCGGTTGTGCATGGAGAGCCAACTAGCATATTGTCAGTAGGTAGAAGTGCAGGAGCATCTGGGTAGGTTGTAGAGAGTAAAGGTACTAAAATTGAGGACTTTGTCTAGAGGGAGGAGAAGAGAGAAAGGCCAAGGAGTAGGCTTGAGCATGAAGGTGGAGATTAGAATTTTCATAGACTGATTAGTATAAAATTACAAATTTTCCAAATGTTGAGGGTGTTAATACGAGCAGTAGAGGCAATGACAGCGATACATTGTTGCAGTCAAGATGACTCAGAGGACCCCAAGATTGCAAGCCTTAGGCGAGGGAGCAAGAAGGTAAGGTGGCATGAGGTGGGAGAGGGCAGGGTAGTGATGGCATTGGAAGCTTGCTCCATCCTTCATTATGATATTGTACGCTTGGGTAGAAAAACAAATGAAAAAACAAGCAAAAGCAAAGCCAGTAAGCCGGCTTACTAAGGGATACATTCTCTGTGATGCCACTGCAGGGCATACGTTTGATTGCCTTTGGGGGCCCAAAAAATACTTTCGCACATTTTCTCACAGCAAAGCCCATGTATCAGCCAGGCACTGGCATAAGACTTTATTCGAGCCAGTTGTCTGGCCCGGATGGTCCCGAACCTCATCCAGCTCACCCACCTCTAATTAATGCCTGGCCAGTTGCTTACTGCTTGATAATTTGTACCAGAGATCAGAATAGAGTAGACTAGGCTCTTCAAGAGATGTATTAGAGCTGTAAAATTGATTCTTCTGCCAGTTTCTCCATTAGCCATAAGAAACTGTTTGGGACAAGGGACAGGAAGTCCTGTTCCACTATGAAGTGTGCATGAGCAAGAAGACGTTCAGGCACTCCCATTTGCTGTGCTGCCTTCAGCAAAGGAGAGGAGGGAGTAAGAGATTGGACCAGCAGGTGAGGGGCCTCATGGTGAACAATTGAAATGTGGATTAATATATAACAGGGTTACACAAAATTCACTAATGTCACGTGGCATGAGGCAAAATGTATAACCGTTTCTTGGAATAATTTATTCTATTTTTTTCATTTTTAAAGCACACAAAACCCAGAGGCATTGAGGCGCTGTTCAATGGTTACAGTAATTAATAAAGTAAGCGTAAAGAGGACATCGTTTCTCTAGGTAAAGAGCCATATTTTTAGACTTTTGCGGAATGACCAGTACGATTGTTACGCTCTCAGGTTTGGCGGTCACGAGTTCCACAGTTTAACTGCGGTGACCGGGAAGCTGAAGCCACTGGCTTTGGTCAGTCTGAATTTCAGTAGAGACAGTCTGTTAGTATAGGTGGTTCTGGTTGGTCTAGATAATTGAGTTCTGGAGAACTTCTGGACTAGATAGGGGGGGGGCAGTCTTGGAGAGGCATTTGTGGGTGATGGTCAGTGTTTTAAATTTGATCCGTTCTTGAATGGGCAGCCAGTGTGCTGCTCTCCTTGCGGCAGAGATTTGCTCAAGTTTGGGAATGATGCCAGAAGGACAATTGTGAAACCTGGTGCAGAAAAGGTAGGTAGCTGCTACAAATAGAAAGATCGCTTTGAAGACGGACAGCATTTTAATTAATCAAAAACTCACCTTATCATAGAATTCAAACTTTTTCTTTGCTTCGATTACTTGTTTGGGTGACAAGTCCTAAAATATAAACCGGAAATGAAGGTCACCTCAAGCTTTACAGTGATCGTTCTTGACAATACCATTATCAGGCATGCATGATAAGCTCAGGGCCTTCTCAGCTAAGAGTAGAGATTACTTTCATCTAGATTCAGCAACCAAATTCAACTGCTGCACACATCTGGGCATATTGGGAACAAAATGTCCTCACTGGGAAAATAGGATAGCTACCATATGCATGCCTAGACAGTCCATGTTTATGTCAGTCATCTTGATGATCACAGTACAACTGATTGCAAAAAAACATCAGAATTACTTTTTGGCATTCACAATCAATGTGACACATACCTTGGTCTACTATAAAGACAGGGCCCAACATGTGCACTTGCTACTTGCTAGCGATAATTGACTCTTGTTAAGCAAAAAATGGTGTGTTAAGCTGTGCATGTGTAGAATTTAGGTGGCGAGTGACCATCTCTGGCTAGTAGCTTACAACATGAAAATTGCATCCACGATAAAGAAATCCTTGTTTCTAATGGAGACATTCTTCTCACATATTCCTCATCTTCTGAAATATTAACTGGAAAATAACGATGGGATATGTCAAAAATAAAATTTGGAATGACAAAAATGTCGAAAAAAAACAAAACAAAAAAAAAAAAATCGAATGTATTCTTTTTTTAATTTACATGTTTTTTTTGTTTCGCGAGTTAAATAAAAGGGGTTAAAAAAATAAATTAAAAAAAGGGGGGTGGAGGGACTCCCCCCGATTTTTTTTTTTATAAACTTTTATTTTTGTCGGCAGAGGTTCACAAGGCACAAACTTCAAGGCAACAAGCATATAAACCAGGCATAGCATAGAACATAATGATTACAATATATAGTTCCAACAGTGGTTACAGAGCATCACCAAATAAAGAAGGACACAAAAAAGATCACGATGCATGGATGGAGACTGGAGACAAGCCGGTTCCGGGCGTGTTCACACTTTGATTGTTGAGATACGTATTAAATTCGCTCCAGATGTTCCTGGGGCGAGATTGGGCGGACAGCATAGTCAGGTATTCCTCCTCACAGTTCCGTGACCATGTGAGCATACCCAGCCATTTCTGAGAGGCCGGTGGGGAGGAGCGCTTCCAGCTCTGGAGTATACATTTTTTGGCAATCATGCAACTTATATTCAAAAACTTTTTCAGGCGCTTAGTTTCGTCAGTCTTCCAGATTGAAAACAGAACTGCCAAAGGATCGGAGTCAATTACAGTTTCAGTTACTGCACTTGTGTATTTAGAACACCATCCCAAAAATCGGACAATTTGTTACAGGTCCAGAACATATGCAAGTGATCAGCATCCACTGCCTTACAACGCGGGCAGAGGTGCACCTCAGAGCGAGCAAACCCCGAAGTCCTGCGTGGAGTGTAATAGAGCCTTTTAAGAAGTTTATATTGCATGGCACGAAAACGGAAGTTGAGGGAGACTTTTTGGGTGTGACAGCACATATTCTCCCACAATTCATCAGGTATTTCTAAGCCCAGTTCAGCCGACCATCCGTTGCGCGCCCCGAGAGCCGGATTGGGGATGATGTCTTGTAGGATTTGATACAGTGAAGAGACGACGCCCCGTGCACCGCCGGAGTTAGCGATATATGCTATTGCCGGGTTATCTGGGGGCTCATCAGGAAAGGAGGGCCACATGGGGCGGAACGCGGCACGGAGCCTGTAGTATTGAAGAGTCTCTAGGGGGGGGGATCTGGTGTGCCCCAGTCTCCAAGTTTGGGGATCTATGAATTTGCCTTTGGGATAAAAGTCGGATAGCGCCCGATACCCCAGTGCACCCCAGTGTCGGGCCAAAGCGGTATCCAGCATGGGCTCCAGGCCAGGGAAGGCCCATACGGGAAGCCATTTGTAATATGGGGAGGGCCCACTTGTCGAGTATAGCAGACGTGACCAGGCATACAGAGTCGCAGCAATGGGGTCGATGGGGGAATCGGGTGCATAGTGTCGATGTAGTATTAAGGACATTAAGTTGATACCAGCGGACGCAAGCCGATCCACTTTGACATGTGGGCGCACTGGGGAGCCAGGGTACCAATGAGTAGCATGCTGGGCCTGGGCCGCGATCCAGTATAGTGCTAGGTCCGGAGCAGCAATACCACCCCGTTTGTATGAAAGTGCCATGTCAGTCCACTTCTTGCGCACTGCACCGGAGTGCAAAAAGAATTGTGCACAAAGCGTATGCAATTTAGTGAAATAAGCCCCCCCAGGCCATATGGGTATATTGCAAAAGGTGTATAAGAGCTTGGGGAGCAAGATCATTTTAATAAGAGCTAGTCGGCCAGCAACGGACAACGGAAGAGTGCGCCATCGTGAAATTTTGGTCTCAACTGTTCGTGCTACAGCTGAGTAATTATCGGCAAGCAAGGTGGGCTTAGTGAGGGATATCTGCACCCCAAGGTATCTAACACCCTCAGTGGCCCAGCGCAGGGGATACTCGGTGGTGGGCTGTAGGGTAGCTTTAGTGAGCGGGAAGATCTCCGATTTGGAGTAGTTGATCGTAAATCCGGAGTGGGTGCCGACGCGGGTGATGTCTCTCAGTATGGGATCTCGGTGGGTTGTGGGACCTCTGACGTATAGTAGGACATCGTCAGCATATAGAGAGATTATTTCAGGATCGTCAACCAGTCTTATTCCTTTACGCGAGTGTCGTGCACGGACAAAGTCCGCCATTTGTTCCATCACCAAAGCGAAAAGGATCGGGGAGAAGGGGCAACCTTGTCTGGTGCCTCTGAATAGCGTGAACATCTCGGATGTTAGTGAGTTAACTCGTACTCGCACAACAGGGGAAGTGTATAATAGTTTAATGAACCCTATCATGTTTGGGCCAATGCCCATTGTTTCGAGGACCAGCCACATGTATTTCCAAGAGACCATATCGAAGGCCTTCTGAGCGTCCAACGTAACCGCTACGGCCTGGACGTCTTGATCTATACGGGACATGACATTGAACAATCTCCTGATATTATGGGAGGTGGACCTGCCAGGAACAAAGCCTGCTTGGTCTTCTTGTACCAAGTGCGTCATAATAGGCAGAAAGCAATTAGCAATGATCTTAGCAAATATCTTTGTGTCGAGGTTCATGAGGGAGAAAGGTCTATAGGACCCGCACTCGTCATCAGGTTTACCCGGTTTGAGCAGCACCGTGATGGCCGCTTCCCGCATGGAAGCGGGAAGGATAGGGGCACGGAGTGCCTCACTCCAGACCTCCAACAGCCGTGGGGCCAGAATAGCTATGTGCTCTTGGTAGAAGTCCACAGTGAGGCCGTCAGGACCCGGCGCCTTGCCTTTAGGTAAGTCTGAGATAGCCGTTACTATCTCGTCTAGCGTAAACGGGGCGTCCAACTGGTCCCGGGTCTGTGGGGAAATTTCCATAGTGGGGATCTGGTCTAGGAGCTCTCGCATATGTTGCTCGGTGTGCTCTATGGGCTGGAAGTAAAGGGATCTATAGAACTCAGTAAATATATCCAGTATTTGTTGGTCCGCCCATTGGGCGTCACCATGTCGATCTTTGATGGAAGTGATCTGTGTTCGGCCCAATTTGCCCCTCACAAGTGTCGCAAGCGTTTTCCCGGGTCCGTCTCCCTCTCCATATTTCCTGGCGGCCTGCGGGCGGCTGAAGTAATGAACTTCGCTGGTAGCTAGTGTGTTGAATACTTGGAGTTCATCCGAGATTTGGGCAAGAATGGTGGGGTCAGTACCAGTGGAGCAACATTGCTCCAGTCTTTTCAGTTTGGCCTCAGATCGCCCAAGAGCGGCTCTAATGGCTTTTAACACCCCAGCCTCCCGGGAGATAGACATACCCCTAATGTAAGCCTTAAAGGCCTCCCATCTAACCGCGGCGGACGTGTCCTGAAGAGAGTTAAGTTCAAAGAACGACTCAATGTCAGCTAGTATCTCAGACTTAAACACAATGTCTTTTAGGGCTTCGGACTTAAAGCGCCAGGTGCAGAGTGTTGGTATGGGAATTCCCAGTCCTAAGGACAGTGTAATTGGAGCATGATCCGAAAATGTGCGGGGCAAAATGCATGTATCCTCCACCCTACCCATGACGTCCCTAGAGACCAAGAACAAATCTATCCTGGACGAGCTATCGTGTACAGATGAATAGTAGGTGTATTCCCGCTGCTGGGGGTGAAGTGTTCTCCAGGCATCACAGATGTTGAGCGACCGCATGTGGCCATGCAGCCTGCGCGCCGCACCAGACAGAACTCTGGCAGCCATGGCAGTTCTGTCCAGGACAGTGTCCAGAATAAGGTTCAGATCCCCCCCCCATATAATCTGCACCCCTACGAAGCCCAGCAGTATGGTAGTTACAGTGTCAAAGAATTCCGGAGAATCTACGTTGGGACAGTAAGTATTAACCAGCAGATAGTCTTTATTGACCAGTGTACAGTGTAGTATGACATAACGACCTTCAGGGTCGATGTAGCTTTTATGCAGCACAAACTTAATTGATTTGTGGATCATCGTGAGAACGCCCCTAGATTGTGTGGAATAGGAGGTAAAGAACCTGGCAGAACCCCATGACGGGGCAACAGCCCTCGGGATGATTCCGTTGGAATGTGTCTCTTGTAGACGCAGTATCTTGCAATTGTGTCTGTTGGCATAGGCCACGATCTTACGGACCTTAGTGTGATTGCTCAGCCCCCGAATATTCCAGGACATTATGACAGAAGCCATTTCAGAGGTAGGCATCTACACACACAGTACCCATATTTCAGTGAACATCCCAGCTCCAGTGATGGTATGAGCTCCCAGAGTTGGAACAGCAAGTGGGCATGTGGCCCTTCAGTATGCGTGCCACGAAACCTTGTGTGCCTTTTTGAAAAACCACCCCTTTCCCACCCCCCACCCTCACCACTAACCATGGATCAGCAGTGTAAACATCGCCCACCCTTAACTGCGCGCAGTTGGGCCGTCCCCAACCTGGCCCAAACTGCCCTGAGGCCCAACTGGGGCCAACACGTACCAAAGGTTTGAAAAATAACAGTGCAATCGCAATGGGGTGCGCCGCTGCCGTGCGCTAGCATGCTTGGAGCCAAATGGCTCTGTGGCAAGCGAACAGTGGTGGCGGACACATGACGCAGGCCCCGCCCGCGGAGCGGGTGATCGGGGACTGCGCACGAGCCCCTGCGGTTCCGAAACAAACCAAGACAGTTTCAACAGTCAAATAGTGTTCATCCCCATGTCCCATATATGGGGAACGGGGCTTATCGCAGAGAGATTAAAGACCTGCATTTGAACAACAGGGAGACAGAAATTGCGGTAGGACAACAAAACAATGCAAGATTAGCTCTGTGGAGTGCCTCAATAATACGCCAATAAGGATGTGCACATTAACGCTGTAGCTCGTAAGAACTGCAGAGACGTAATTCATCGCAGGCGCAAGCAGCACCCGGTGAGACGTCCGGCTCCCAAGCAAGCGCAACCCCATAATTGGTGGCGGTGTAAATCGTCCCAATGTAATCAGCCTTATAGGGCATGCCGTGAGCCAGCGTGCCCTGAGTGGGGCGCGCCACCTTAGTTAGCAGATTGCGCGTACGACCCCGGAACCAGCCACCACCCCCAGATCGACCAAGGATACAGGGAGACTTGTCGTGAGCGCTCAGACGCCGACATTTCGTGGTCCACACCCGCCCCAGGTGCACGCTGCCGGGAGCCAGAACGTTACAGTGAACAGAGCAACCTTACCAGTAACGCATTGCAGATTAAGTTAACAAGTTCAATAAATGTCTACAATCCGTGCCATTCATAATCAATTATCAACACAGCCGTCTCCAGGGCCCCGAAGCAGTGTTTGCATCTCAATGAATTTCACTGCCTCATCAGGGACGGTGAAAAAGTACAGTTTGCCCTTATGGGTGAGTTTGAGCCGTGCAGGGAATAAGATGGCATATGGGACATTCCGTTCCCTGAGCATTTTCTTAACGCCGAGGAATTGACGTCTCTCCTGCTGCACCGCCACCAAAAAGTCTGGGAAGATTCTGATAGTGTGAGACTCCAGCCGCAGCTCCCACTTTTTCCGTGACAGGCGAAGGATGAGGTCCCTGTCACGATAATTAAGAATCTTGGCTATAATAGGTCTGGGGCTATCGCCAGGTCTGGGTCGCGGGGAAAGGGCCCGGTGAGCCCGCTCCACCGTGAAATAAGGGGAGAGGTTCGGATCACCCAGCAAGTCCTTGAGTAGTTGTTAGACTGCGTCCTCCATGCGCCCCTTAAGGGCAGTTTCAGGGACCCCAATGATGCAAAGGTTTCTACGGGAGCGGGACTCCAAGTCATCGCATTTTGCCTTAACGCTCTTCATGTCGCGCAATAAGGTGGCCACAGTGTCCTGAAGTGCGTGTATCGCATCTTCATTGGTGGAGATCCGGTTTTCGGCTTCAGTAATTCTAGATCCAGCCTGGTCAACACAGGTTTTGAGTGAGGCAACGTTTGCATTAATGTCGTCATGCTTCTCGTGAAAGGAGGCAAAGTTTTTAGCCATTGATTCCATCATGGCAGTGAGGTCTGGCGCCGCCACCCCCGGATTAGGGTCGTTGTCAAGTTCTTCCTGTGGGGGCGACGTGTGGCCCACCTCAGGCGGAGGGACCATCTTAGTAAATTTGTCCATGGCACCCCCTTTAGCAGATCCTTTGGAGCGACTCAACATGGCCGGAACCAGAGGGGGAGGTAATCAGATGAAGGGAGCAGGCTCTGGTGGCGCTAGGGGCTGCCACAGGCTCGACGAGAGCAGCCTGGCAAGCTGAGAACACAGCCCCCCTCGGTCGGTCCAGCTAGTGAGTCAGGTATTGAGGAGGCCCTGTGCGCCGGAAGTCTAAATATATAGCTCAGCCAAGTATGAGGCCAGATGGATCATCACATTCTCTATTGCGGTTCCCTCGGGGATCGGTGTCAAATCCGGGGAGGTTGCAGCTCCGAAGCAATGTATGGCAGGGTGGCAGAGGTAGATTCCAGTGGGAGAGGCACCCCCTATAGCCACGCGGCTGAAGTGTGGGTGATAGGTCAATCCACCGTAGAGTGACCGTGTCCCGGATTTCCAGGAAAGCGACCAAGCAGTGCACACGCCGCCAACTAGTGTCGGGGGAGAGGGTAGAAGAATTGCAGATACATGTAGGGCCCAGGTGGAGCCACCCCCTCAACTCCTCACCTGACCGGTACCGGATCGGCGTCGAGACAGAAATCCCTTAGAAAATGGACACACCATTTGGGTTCAGCTGGGTTACAGATCAGCAGCGATGCAGGAAACAGGCCGCGACAGCGGTCCCCACCGGTCCGCACGAAGCAGCTCAGCCCAGGTCCCTCACGACCGTAGACGGGCAGCCGATGCGCCACGGGCGGCCGGGCCTAAGCCCCCAGCGGAAAGGACAGTCTGGCGGGGCCGGGACAGGAACGAACCGGCCCACGAGTGTAGTGTGTGCCCCAAGGCGCCAGGGGCAGAGCAGCCAGCAGCGAATCCGGCGGGAGGCACCCGATCAGGCCACCATGAGGACAGGGCCTGGCGGAGACCCAAGGGCGGCCCTCAGCAAGACACAGCGGGACGAAGATCTCCGGCTCCGAGGGTCCGATTTCTCCCAAAATTCAATGTGCGGATAGTGCTCGTTGGCCGCAGTGCAGGGATCGTAGCAGGGACACAGGATCCAAAGCAGAACCGCAGATGTCAACGGATAAAAGGCGGCTAGGCACAGAGCTCTTGCACTAGGCAGCCATTTTGCAGGCTGCTCAACAGCGCCCCCTTCACCCCCCCGATTTCAAACAAAAAATAACAAAAAAAAAAACACTTTTTTTGGGTGATATTTTTTCCAAATGTTTGCATTCGAAATAATGAAATTCGAAATATTAACTATAAACCATCCCATCGATACAGTTGGCAATGACAAATGTTTTGTTATCGGCATGTATGTACAGAGCCACCATTTTCCCCAGCTAATTTTTTCCATGGCAATGCCCATGAACAGGAGAGGGTCACTCTTCAAAACTTTGATTTTTTCTAAACATGCAATCTCCTAAGTCGCTATTCAAAGCTTGCAAAACGTGACATCATTTGATGTATGCGTCAGATCCACACACCTCTTGTCTTTTCTGTCTTTGAAAGGATTACGATGAGGAGTGCATATCCTATCAGACGATAATACAGGTCCCATGACCTCGTGAGAGGAGGGCTCAAATTAGGGCTTTTCAGAATATCTTTGAAGATGATGGAGAGGCTTCTTCATGCTTTCAACTATCCACTGACATTCCGAGGCGGTCATAGCCAGAAAAGCTTTTGGACACTCAATCCATAGTCTAACTCCTGCAACTGCATAAGGATTTACAAGAGGCGTGTGGACTGGATACATTCCTCGATTCAGAGATGAGCCTTGACCCCATCACAGCTCCAGGCCAAAAGTCTGGCTCCTTCACAGCAGTGGTGGCTTGAGCCATTAACACTCTAAAATAATTTCTCACAGAATCACAGACATTCTAAAGCCAAAAGAAACTAGGGTGCCAGTTCTACCTTTCAATGGTGCTTTGGTGCATGTGATTAAATCAGTGTTGGAAAAATGTGCGTCCTTAGCCATAGTGGGCAACGACTTTGCCCAGAAGTGTTGAGATGGATTTCTGAACTCTGACCTGGTGGGCAGAGGTTCAGAAGGCCAGCCTAGTTTCTTGGAACAGGGTAACCTATATCCGCAACCTGTAACAGAAGAGGGTCAAGACAGTGTGTTCTTCAGGAATCACAACCCTAACTCATAGGCAGTGCAATCCCAACTAAGTTTGGAGCCTGGTGCTCAAAAGTATGTTTAGTGCGCCAACGCTCAATCGGGCGTTGAAGTACAAAATGGGCCTTCTTCAAGGGGCTTTAGTGTCCCAGGAAGGGGGGTGAGGCGATGAAGAATGGAGTTCCACAATTCGATGAGGGTCCCCACAAGAGGACAGAACCATTTCCAGGAATCGGGAATAGGATGGTAGCACAGGCTACCTTAACTAAGTTGAGTGCACCTTGGGGGACACTTGTGCGCAAGTCTATGGATGCGCCTAGGGGCCACCGGTAAGTGTTGCAAGTACTCCCCGACGCTCGACGCAGTCCGGACCAAACTTCACCAGTCTAGTCCAGTTCGCTCGCAGGCTCGAGTCCCGCAGTTGTGCATCTCTACGGCTTTCAGGGCCTCCATCCGTGGCGGGACAGTGGCCTTTTCTCCGCTTCTGGGTAAGGAATTGGGCCAGTTCCACTGCAGGTCGTCTTAGGGCACAGCAGCAAAGCACCCACGAAGCTCACCACTGCAGGGCGTCAGTGGTGCCACGTAGGCCCGGGTTCGGGCAGACTCTCCCAATTCCAGACCTAGGAATGCTACGTGTACGAAAGTCGTTGGCAGAGTGCCTTCTACCAAGATCTTACGGTTCCCAAAGTCTCAAGTCAAGCCTCAAAACGGCAGCGATTCCAAAGCAAAAGTCTCATACATGCTGGTCAGTTCACCGGGCGGTTCAGGAACACTTCCGAAGGGGCTCGTTTTCAGGTTAAGCAGAAGGTGCTGAGAGTAGTTGGTCCCATTACTCCAAACGGTCGAAGCACCCTTGCAGGCCTTCTGTGATCGATGAGAAACAGGGGCTCAGACAGGACAACAGCGGGGTCAGGGTGCCAAACCTTCCAGCGGGTCTCCAGCGGTTCCACAGATCTGTTTCTTTGGTTCAGGATACTTGGCTCCATTACTAAGTTCGGTGAGAACTGGGTGTAGGGTGCCTTCTCTTATCCAAAGTTTCCTTTGCGCCAAACCGAAGGGCAACCAATGCCAATGCAACTCTGCCATTTTGTGATTATCCTATCATTTCCCCCATCGCCCTGGCTGACCTGCAATTGCGGCACTAAATCATATCCCCCGCCCCTGAGCCTGTCATCAGCAGACGCGTACCGCTCATTTCACAACGCCAAAGCATGTCTCGTGTCAACATTCGCTGCGCTTCAGCTAATGAAGTGTCGCCATGGAAATGGCAGGACGCCTCTTTCCTCAATAAGTATAAACAGACCGTTTCACAACACACAGCAGCAAATTTTCGATTCCATTCCCCTCTCTGTGTTAATTTGAGTATTCTGTGACTCGTTTCTGTGCTCTGGTCAGCTACCTTCGTTGCTTGTAGCCCTTGTGAACAGATACCAGTACCAACGCTATCAATTATTTTAGTTTGTTTAACACACAATGGCTACAATAATGCCCTACATGTACGAGCCCGAGTATACCGTGGAGGAACTACTGGAAAGGGAAAACATGCAAAACCGATGGGTCTTCGGACGGAAGTTGGGAGGACGATTCAACAGCTGAAGAGCCTGGACCTAGTCGCATGGACAGTGTTTCCACCTGGTGCACATGCAATCGGTGCGAGCTAATGCCAACCGAGGACGAGAACTGCTGCTGCTGTGAAAACTCAGGATGCGTGGCCAACATTTCGGAAGGCGAGCCACGACCGCAATGCATCACCAAGCTGGCAGACTTCAGGGCAGCCTGCCTCACATGGCCCGTGTTGAGGAAAATGATGGTGCTTATGCACGAACTTCGCGCAACTGTTCGTCCTCGTAATCCGAGTAACGAGTAAGTATACTCTGCTTGTCATGCCACTCCTATTTCATGGTCTTCTACTATATCTAAAATTACATATACATATCATTGTAACGCACGAAAGTCGTTCAACAGTGTGCAGTGTCTAGATAGCATTTGTCCGAGCAGAATGCCATTAGTTACAAGAATTGTCATTGACAACAAACGTTTATTAAACTTATCTTGGTCATTTAAAAATAGTTTGTTTCATTCGTTTTCACAGCTGGTACAGGCTGGTGGCCTATCGTTCTTTTACATGGTGGCTTCACGGGAGGCTTGGACACCGCGTTCGAAGAGTGATACCCGCCTGTGCCGTTCGTGCCATAAGAGAAACGTTCCCGAGTGACAGCGGTCAGTACAGGGGATTTTCTCTCACTGTGCTGCAACCTGAATTGTACAATGTGTATAGTTTTGCATTTTTGTGTCATCAAAATAAGATACAAAATAAAACACCACATATATTTTAACAACGGTTGTTTCGATTCTTTAAATGAATCAAGTGTCTCCCCATTCAAGGATGGACGTCAGACATCTGTGCTCGGAATGGGTGAAGTTCAGGTCGCTGTGAAGCGGGGTGGTCACTATCTAAGCTAACATAATATATTATCAATAATGCATGCACTAAATAACACTTGTTCAAAGTCTTTCAGTCGGTTATGTCTCTATAAAAGTCACACATATATCTAAACTATCAATTAACATTGGATTATACAAGCCTTAGGTTAAGGGTCTTGACCACTATAATACACTGTTTGAAGTGTGGGTCTGTGCTCACAAGAATCTCTGGTATGTGGCATTTGTTATTGATAGGCAACGATATACTGCAGTAGGGGTCTAATGTTAGTTGGGGATCTACTAGGTGGGCATCATGGCATGGTCAGTGGTCTGGCACATGAAGAGAATACCTTGCAGGGACACAGGGTCAGAATGGCAGTAAGTTTCCACTGGCGAGGGTGCGTGGGCAAGGACACGTTTGTGGAGATGTATGAGCTACGTGCTTGGTTCAGGCTGGTTCACATGCAGGACCGTGATCTCAGAGGAAGAGTGATGCGTTACATTTATTAGCTGTTGCAAATACCTCTGGAGTTTGAGTCAGAGTGGGAACGAGGGTGTGGGCCATGTGCTCTGTACTATCGCAGTGAGGCCTGGTCACCAAAATGGAATGGAAAGGGGGTACAAAAATGGATGCCCCGTGTCCTGCTCAGTGTTCCCATCTACGCGAATGTCATCCAAAGTTATCACATAAGGGCAAGGGGCAAACCCACTACTGGATGCACTTGGTACGAGTTTCTACTGAGAAGTAAAGGATGAGAGGGGCCTGATGGCCCCTCGCTCCCACACACTTGCCTGCACGCCCCAGGCCCATCCATCCCACCCCCCTCTATCAAAGGCGGTTCGCACCCGGGGATGAGCGCTGGCATGGGGGGCTGTCACGGGCGCAAACGGCTAAGGTGCCAAACAGCATGTACACTTCAAAAGGTATCCCACGCCCAGGGGCCATCGCTCACATGGCCTCCTCAGACCCTGTGTCTCCAGGCAGGCCTCCCTCGAGGCAGGCCGCCCCCCTGCAATAAACATAATACCACGACATACACACGTCATTCATTCACAAACACATCCCGATTTCTAATACTTTATAAACCACTTGATATGTCTCATGAGAACATCTTTGTGCTTTGCAAGTCAACTCCTGAACCTTCTACCTGAGAAGCACTGAGATCTATGCTAATCTGCTCGTCGCCGTGCTATCTGTGACCGCTTCGAGCAAACTCGTCAGTGTGCTACCTGTGGCCATCTACCTGTTCTCCTGCAACATACTCCTCGGCCTGCTGAATCCAACTGTTTGTTGGTGAAGGTAAGGCCATGTATCCTTGTCATATTTCGGTAATTTTTACATTTCAATCTATTTTTTATTACAGTACCCAATAGAGCTATGGTCATTGGTCTCATTTCTATCGACTTGAGTTTCAATTGTTATGCTATCAATAGATCTATTTATTTTCATCTGTGTCAATTGTCATCGAATTGCATCCTTCGGGAGTCCACTCTATAATGTAAGCATGGTTCCTTTTCGTGCAAGACAGAACATCCAAGGGACGAGCCACATGTTCAGAGTTTAGTCACATAATTTAAAACATTTCTATAACTTATACAAATACTAAGCCGCACATGATGAACTGGTATAGTTCCGGTGACCAAAACAAACCTTGCCTTGAGCATGGTATGTTTCATTTACTTTTTTTATGACATTTTTATTCATCAAGGTTTTATAATAATCTTGATATTTACTTTTCAGAATTTTCAACAATGCCTGCCTGTTCGATTAGCGGTTGCCCTTCGAAGACCCATGCTAAATCTGAAGGCACTACAATGCATGTATTCCCGTAAACTGTTGATCGAATAAGAGAATGGGTCAGACATTGCGGATATCCACTGGATGAGCTGGAAAGTAGAGTCCAACAAGTCTTACAGGACAAGAGGGGTGATCGATACCGCATCTGCAGCCGGCACTTTCCCTCGAACATGTACACCACATCTTGGGTAACAAAGAAGAATAAACGGCGATCGACGCGAAAATTGCTTGCAAACGCTATTCCCACTCTATTCGTCCACAATCTGCCACTGGTGAGTCAAGTGTCCGTTTTTAGCTTTAGGCCTTGCGGTCGTGTGTAGGTAGCCGAATGGATTCATTGATATTTTAGGTGTTGTTTCCAATTTGTAATACTTTCGACATTGATATGAGTGTATAGCTTTTTGAATAATGACATTTATCAATATATTATTTTTAAATTTCATAACCCACAAACGAAATCTATATATGGGCACAGGGAACTGTGCTATATTGCGCATTACTCAAGTATTCTGTCTCCTTACATGGCAATTTTAAAAGTTGGCTTTTCATTATCAAACAATTTACCTTTACAACTTCTTGACTATCCCTTGAATCTGAAGCAAGAACATTCTACTTCCGTCACGTGCTCGCAGTTATCAACCACTTCTAGCGCGCATCAGGTAATCATACTTGGCTATTCCGCTACAGACTTGTTTTTTTGCATGTCAAGTAAGAGTTTGTATGTATCGTGTGATTATTTTACCAATTGTTTTGTTAGTGCTTTCCAATTGATATACACCCTAGTTGTCGTCCCCTGGTGTTTGTTTTCAGTTATAATTAGTGTTATCCATACTAATGCAAGTAATGTCTTTCAGGGAGATGCTGAAGCGTCCACCACATTGACAACAGCCCTAGATGTTCTTCAGCAGCACGAGGTATGGATACTGACAGCTCAATCGACCGTGATCATCAGGACTGGAACACTTGTCGTTTGATTGTTCTACACCATGTTTCATTCGTGGTTAGCCGTTGATATGTACCTGTGCGGTCGACCCCAAGCGTGTGTTATGTTTTCAATATTGTAATCCTTACTAATGCAAATACTATGTTTCAGGCAGTTGTTGAATCGTCAACCCACGCACTTGATGCAGAGCCTGACATTCAAGTAATTCCGGTGGAAGCAGGACCATGCGGATACGAATCGGCGCAACAGCTTTCGGAAGTGCGCACCACATTGACAACAGCCCTAGATATTCTTCAGCAGCACGAGGTATGGATACTGACAGCTCCATCGAGCATGATCATATAACGTGATTCCATTTGCTATACCTTCTTCCCTATTAACGCAAGTACTGTGTTTCAGGGAGACGATGGAGCTTCCACTACAATCACAAGATCCCATTTAGATGATGCAGATGTAAAGAAATCGGAGAAATAAGTCGATTAAATCTGATCATATTTAAATATTCCTTGATTCTTTTAGACAATGCAACATTTGTGGTTATCTCTTTATATGTACCTGTGCCGTAGACCCCAAGTGTGTTTTATGTTTACAATATTGAAAACCATACTAACGCAAGTACTGTGTTTCATGGAGTTGCTGATGCCTCCGCTTCAATACAATCATTCGTGGCAGTCCATGCAGAGCCAGTGGTATGGCTACTGGCAGCTCCATCGAACTAGGTCATCAGAGCTTGAATACTTGTCGTTTGATCGTTCCACACAATGTTTAAATCGTGTTTGGCTATTGAGATGTACATGTGTATTCGTCCTCGCGAGTGTTTTATGCTAACAATATTTTGATGCACAGTAATGAAAATACTATGTTTCAGGGAGTCGATGGAGCCTCATTCAGTGCTGTCTATGCGGATACAGAAAATATGGTCGTTGCAGCACAAGAGGAAGGGGAGACATGCGGATAAGTACCGGAGCAACAGGGTGCAGATGTTGAAGGTCGAGGCAAAAAAGTTGCAAAGAAAAGAAACAAAAATAAGGTTAGTTACAAACAGTTCATAACTTTAGACATTTTTTTGTGCTGGGGACTATTTTTTTTTTCCCAGTCAATTGTTCTATACTTTATCTTGTGTTTAAACTGAACATCCCTTTTCCAATCTGTCCTCTAGTTACCCGTGGGTCTACAAACTATACATACACAGACAGTGAAGCAAATGAGAGATGTTGCTTGCCAGACCATTTACACTATGGAGGCTATGGAGGAACTATTAATTCAGACGCGGCGTGTTGAGACTCGGGATGCTCATGTCCAATGTACAGAAAATGAAATCAATGTGTCCGGAGAATCCAGTAAAGTTGTAAAGGACCATTGCTACAGTACGACCGCACCACCGCAACATGATACTGGATGTATTGAAGATAGCTCTGAAGTAGTCGCAGATCAATTTACACAATCTACACCCGCCAAAAAATTGCCACCAAAAAAGCTGTCGACATTGTTGTGTTCACCCATTAATGTTGAAGTAGCAGATGTTGAAATGACAGAATGAACCAGTAGCAGCATTCACCGACGCATCAGAACTTGATAGCAGCGATATTTCTTTCAAATGTGGTGATATTTCCTCAATGTCACAGGCCGAAACAACTTTGACGCAGGATGACAGTCTAATGAAAGGGGGCAAATACATAGTATTCGACAGTTGTTTGATGGATATTATAAGTATGCTGAAATGTGGGCATTCCGTCAGAGGGAAAGTATGTGGGAAGCCATTGATTCATGCGACTCGTCAAAAACAAGGCAGTAACGTCACAATACATGCCGCCTTTACATTACATCATACGTTCTCATGGTCTGCACAACCGATGCTGGGGAAACTGCCAGCAGGCAATCTACTGTGTGCAGCTGCATCACTTTTTAGTGGCTCCAGTTTTAGAAAGTTAAAGTCTTTTCTTTCAGTTTGTGGGACTATTTCATTTAAAAAACGCAGTACTACAAATACCAACATGATTATCTGTTTCCGGCCATTAGTGTTGCTTGGAAAATTGAACAATTGTCTCTAGCAAGTACATTCGAAGGGAAACGATTCAGGCTAGCCGGCGATGGACAGTGCGACAGCCCTGGATTTTCTGCCAAGTACTGCCCCTAGCACTTTCAGGACATGGATAGTAAGAAAATTGTGAGTTTGGTGGTTGTGCAGGTAACACAATGTACATCCTCAGTGGCCATGGAGAAACTAGGATTTATAAAATCAGTGGAATATCTGCAATCGAGGGGAATGCACATCAACCTCATAGCCACGGACAGACACGTTTCAATTGCCAAGACAATGAGAGAGCAGTTCCCACATATTAAACATCAATTTGACGTATGGCATCTTGCTACATCAATCAAGAAAATCTCGGCTGCAGGGGAAAAAAAAGGTTTGGAAAGTATTTCAGAGTGGTCCCAGTCTATCAGCAACCATCTTTGGTGGAGCTCCAAAACTTGTGAAGGGTCAGTGAAAATACTACTTGAAAAATGGCGGTCACTGATGCACCACTGTACCAACGTGCACCGCTGGTCAGAAAACCTACATTTCCACCAATGTGAACATGGCCCTTTGTCCCCAGTGGAGGCACGGAAGAAGAAGTGGTTGAATCCATCTTCACCAACACACAAAGCCATTGAGAAGATTGTTTTCGATAAAACTCTATCAAGAGATTTGAGGGGACTGACAGAATTCTGTCACACAGGAGGTTTGGAGGTGTTCCACAATATGTGCCTAAAGTACAGGCCAAAGCGCTTGCATTTCAGCATACAGGGCATGAGACATAGGACTCTACTAGCGGTCTTGGCCCATAACGAGAATCTCGGCCGTGAACAATCTAGGACTAAGGGTAATGTAAGGATGCCTCGCTACACTAAGGCCTTTTCAAAAAGAAGTAAGCAATGGGTGATCAAACCAGTCTATGAGGAAATGGAGTTCGACTTTGTCAAAAGCCTTATTGTTGCTGTATTAGAGAAGCACAGATATGGAATTTTGAACGTTTCTGTGCAGAGCACTGATCCATTGCCACCCAACATTGCCACTGTGCCATGTACACCCAAAGGAGAGCTGGTTGTGAAGTACAAATTCCGGTTTAAATAATTGTAATACGATTGTCTTTTTGTAAATAAATGTTATTGTACAGTGTGCATACAAAGTACGCTAACCCTAACCCCTACCTTCACCATCCTGGGTGCCGAACAACCTGGGTGTCATCTTTGAATTCTCTCTCTATTCACCTCATATTGCTGACCTTGTCTATATGTGTATGTATATATTTTTGTTGATGTAACTAATTTTCGCAATCTCTTCTAAATGCTGGGCACTGTTAACCAAGGGGAGGCTTGCGTACTGCAAATAAAACAAACAATAAATCTCACTTTCAACTCAACTCCTCGGCTAGTTTATACTTTCCCTGACCTTCCCCAAAAAATGTTAAGTCTCAATAGTTATGGTTCTTTAGGGCTTCACAGCTCGCAGACAACGAGGACAGAATTGGGGACCTTAAAACACGCCAAGCGAGTCGTTGCAGATGGGAGAGAAGCCAGTTCGCATTTGCACATTGAGGCACACTACATAGATGGATTCGAAACTTCAAGTTCTCACAGATGGCTTTACTACTGGATGTTGCAAAGAAAGAATGTATGCTCATTTCTAGTGAAGGTCAGCGGCTTTGATTTTCAGCTCACGCCCTGAAGAGGCCCACAACTCGCACTGGCCTGTATAAGGTTATTGTTTTTTCACCTTAAGAGACAGGGACCATGCCGAAAGAACTTCATTTGAAAGGGGAGTGGGGGGTGCAAGAACGTAAGAGACGATAAGGCAGAAAATTCTGAAACTAGACTGAGTTTCATGTTAGTTCAGTATACGAAAAATCGTTGTCAAGAGCACAGTGGGATTTTACGGGCTGCATTACGCAGAGACACAATGGAAATTGCAAATATAATGTAAGTAACTCTTTAGACGCTTTTATACCGGAATGAAGAATTAATGAATGGATGCATGAATAAATGAATGAAGAGCTTTGAAAACGTTTGTGGGATCGTCCTTGTAGCGGGCACATGGGCATGCAAGTCCACATTCCACACGCATGTAGGCAAAAAGTCGTTTCTCATTGTGTACTAACCTCGATTTATTTTGTTAGTTTTCGCATTGATCTTAGAGCCGAACATACTCCATTGCACTATCCTTGAAAGCAAATAGTTTCAGCTCGGCCGTAATAAATAAAATGAATAATATTAATATAGATCGGCTGGTGAGACTAATTATAAATTTTATGTTTTCAAAACAGGTATATCCTTCCCTTTTGCCACTGCCACCAGTTTCAGACACCGGCAGATGGATATTTTAACCGCCAGCTGCAGCTTAATGTAAACAACTGCACCATTCTGATGATCTTATGGGACGATCGCCAAAGGGCCCATATGCCCTTACGCGGTACTAGCGGCTAGAAGCAACATATCAACCTTTACGCTGGCCTAGTGCCTACTTGATGGAACAGCCTTGCGGTTCAACGTGCAACAAAAGTGCTTCTTTGAACGAAAACCAACACCCTGTGTACCATAAAGGAACAGCGTGTGACACACGATAAACTTTTACGGATTTGCGGATTGAGATCAAAGAAAAATGACTTTCGGAGTTCATATGGCAATTGCTGAATATTCTATAAACATTTAATGTCAAATAAATGTACTTTACCAAATGTACCGTGTTGCTGTTTGATTTTAAAGTACAGTTTCATATTCCGAATTGTGGCGCGCTGTGTTGTGAGCTGATCTGTTTTGGTTTCCGGGTTCTGTGTGAAGTTGCGTAGAAGACGACGGGGCCCGTTTGCCTACGCAGCACAGAAACATCACGGAGAGAGGCGGGGAATATGAATGTTTTGATAATGTCAGGCTCAGGGGCGGGGGATATGATTTAGTGCCGCAAAAGCAGGTCAGCCAGGGCGATGGGGGGAAATGATAGAATTATCACAAAATGGCAGCGCCCTGATGCCTGTTTTCGTGTGCGTTTAATGGACGAAAACTCGGGTAAGGTCCATAAGAAATTTTTCTAAAATCGAGCGACTTGGGCTTAAAAACACATGGCCGGCCCGTAGGGGCAATAAAAAATTTTGACCGAACCATTCCTTTAAAAATGAAAGAGTCCCCAGCGCACTGTACTGGAAGGTACATTGTGCACTGATAAAAAGTTACCAAGAAATGGTAACAAAGTGAAAGACTAAGGGAAACAAAGTCTCCCAGTACTGACAGCCTGAAGGGCATGTCAGTTTCCCCTTAACAAGATGAGCATAAGCCCAGCAGAGTACAGCATAAGGCTGGGCTCCACTGGTAAAAGTCGGGCTAGGATGGTCAGACAAATGCAAAAAGTTGGGAGGGGTTCACAACTGGAGGGAAAATTACACATAAAGGGAAATCTTTCCTAACAAGAAGCACACCGCGGGACCAAGTGAACCCAAGTTATTAAATTGCATCCTTCAGCAAACATCTTGTCATTCAGGCAGTTACAACAGGTTCAAAGGCTACAGCATTTCCATGAGCCCCCAGGTAATTGAAAAAATTGGATGCACAGAGAAGAAATGTATTTGCATCAGGAAGTCTGATACCGAGAACCGTGAATGCTACCTGTACTCTGGCTGGATACAAGCATTGCTTTATGGAAGAGAGGGGATCTGCAGCACCTTCCCTGTGAAACTACTATGGACAGATGGGTTCTACCATTGGTATAAAAAGGATATTGCCTGCCTTTCTTAAGAAAACCCACCCTAAACCGCTGCACTGCCTTGTATCCTCGGGAACCGCTCCTACTGGAAACGCATACTCTGCTTCTGCTGAAGGCAGTGGGGTTAAGCTTGTTCCAGAAAAGGATATTGGGAAAGGGTGGTATTCCTGTTACTTGCTAATTCTAAAGGAGAGAGGACTGCAACCCATCCTATACCCGAGACTGCTCAACAAACTCTTACAAAAGGACGGATTAAGATAATCACTTTGGGACAAATACTACAGGCCATGGAACAGCAGGACTGGCGGGTGTCCTTGGACCCACAGGACTCTTACTTCCACATCCCTATCCACCCCGAACATCGCAGTGCTCCGATTCAGTCTCAATAACAATGGTTATGGCGGTGGTTGTGGCTCATCTTCATAGGAAGGTAGTGTACATTTTTTCCTTACCTCAACGGTCCCATTCCAATAACAGTGGCCCACTTATGCCATTGTCATGGATACATCATTGAAGGGATGGGGAGCTCATCTGCAGGAACATTCAGTGGGCAGTCTGTAAGAAGGCCCGGAGGAGACATCCACAGCAACGGGAACTCTGGGCAGGATGTCTGGGCTTGCAAAACTAGCCATCCATCCATCCATCCATCCATCCATCCATCCATCCATCCATCCATCCATCCGGGGTTTGTCTGTCCAATTGCACAACAACATAACTGCCATGCACTGCATCAACAAGAATGGTGGCGCGGGGGTCACTCAAATTATGTAGGAAGGCCATGCTCCTGTGGCTTTGGGCGATCTAAAACGAGGTATCATGACATCGTCACACCACACCAGCAGCCTGAACACCCATGCGATCGCATTAGGTCTACTCTCAGGAACCCAGATTGTGGGGGAGATCTTCTGCAAGTGGGGGAGACACAGAGTGACTTGTTCGCAACCAGCTAGAACAGGATGTTTGAGACCTCCTGCCCCAGGGAGTTCGACCAGGTGTACATGTCCCCCCTTCACTTCGAATGATTCCTGTTATGCTGAGGAAATTGACGCAGAGTGGGGTAACCATGGTCTTGATCACACCTTAAAAAGGCGCAGACGACCAGGTACCCAGTCATGGTGGATATGCAGCTATGATCCATCTAGAAGATCCATTACAGGGAGGATCTACTGGCCCAATGATACAGTAGGGTACGTCACCCCAACTCCAGGAGTCTCAACCTTCATGTATGGATGCTGAAAGTTTGACGCACAAGGATTGGGATCTTTCAGAGGCGGTTGGCTCTTGGGGTGATGCGCTCTATGAAATGGCAATCAACCAAGTCCATTTACACTTGTTGCTGGTGAAAATTTGAGAGGTGGTGCCAGTTAGAAATGAAGATCCATTGTCTTTCTCCACTGAGAGACAGTTTTGTAATCACGGCTTACACCGGCCAAATCAGGGCCTAATGTGAACACAGAAAGGCTACTTGCTTCCATTTCAATGTACACGATTCTTACTTTACAGCACCCATGGTTTCACAATGTTTTAAAGGACTCTCGATTACTTTTTGACCTTTGACTGTTGTGGTCCTGGCGTGTGTTAGGGAGAATTCTCTGTTTAGGCTGCATTTCCTAACCTAGTGAGTCCCCCAGCAGCTTTGCTGGATTTTTTGGGTTTATTTTTTTCTCCTGCCTCTTGGCAGTGACTCTTTTACCCTCACTCCTGGACATGATTTGAGTGTGTTTCTTTGAATCTAGATGTGTTGAATGGGCTATGGGGTCTTTTACTCCATAGGGTTTCATGTGTTTTTGTGATATGGGTTACACAGCACCCTCCGTGCAGTAACCCAGGGGTGTCATAGTGACCCCCCAGTATAGACTCCATACCTTGGGACTGACTACTGTCTCCCAGGGCATGTAAAGTCACCATTGACTTTACTAGTCTTAAATTCTGAACAGAACCAGTACAAACCATCATATTGTGGACGTACTGGCTGGGGCAATTCGATTGCCCCAGGGTCTGTTAGTCGAGGGGGCACGTCTCTGTCCCCCCTGATCGAGTTTTGGCTGGTGGCAGTGGATACTACTTTTTATATTCAACCGCAAATATTTTCCTATGGGATTTCCCATTGTTTTAGGCTACTATCTTTATTTAATTATTTAAGGTAGCCTCGAACATACCGTAAGTTTATTTAATTAATATTAATCCTCCGGTTGGTATTTTTTGCCAAAACTTGATTCTAAAATGGCGTTTGTGTTCTCTTCTGTGACTCCAACCCAAGTCGAGCTCTTTGTTCCACTTTTTGGCGGGCTTCTCCACAGAAGCCATCCAAAGTGGTGCCACTATGTCTGGGGTACTTAGGAGGGGTGGAGGGGAATTTAGGCACCCTGGACTGAGTTGTCTAGGCAACTCAAGTCGCACTCCGTCCTGATTGGCCCAAGTGGTGAGCCGGCCGGCTCACCACTTAGCATGTTTGAGTGACAGCTAGGCTGAGTGAATGGGGGTTTGCTGCATAAAAGCAGGGCTTTGGGGACTGGAACTTCAGACGTCGCCACAGGACCTAAAAATCCGACGAGGGAGAAGATGAGCTGACCTGCCACGACACCACGACCGGTGGCGCCCTGCTGGACCGTCTCACCACTTTTCCCAACGACAGAGGAGATCTCCCGCCGGAGAGTCTTCTTCCTTTGACTGGTGGGGATAACCAGTTTCACCGTCTTTTCGCCTTCCCGACGTACCTCGTGGCCGCCTTGCTTGTGCCAAGCACCCCGGCAACCGGGATACCACGTTTTACCACGACCGCTAGATAAAGGTACCACCTTTTACCGGAAAACTCTGCGGCTGGTTTCTGCCCTGGTATTGCAACGACCTGCAGCTTTCCTCCACGTCGAGCTCTGCTCTTCCCCTGGACGACGACGCAACTTGCAACCACTACCAGGAACAACTGTCACCGCTGGAGGATCCTTCCCACTTGAGGTACCGTGTCCCGCCTGGCTTCCCTTGCTACCGACTGTACGGGGTAGATTTAGCCCCCGGCATTCGAACCTGGGTTAGCCTGGGACACTTTGGCTAAACTTTCTAAGCCTCTCTAAACTCTTTTCTGAACCCTCTGCAAGACTTTCCAAGCCTAGTGTAACCGTGTGATCTTGGGCGCATTTGTGCTCTGCTCTCTCTAAGAGGGGGCCCAGCCTATGGACTTTGGCTCACCAGTGACTTTTTGCTCTGCCTTGCTAATAGTGTTCCTGAATCGTAGAGTGGTGTAACCCTGCATATTCTGTCCTTTTCCCTCCCTTTTTCACAACCTTAGTATAGTGCAATCTAGTCAAGCGCTCACCTCTGTATGAAAATAAGTGGTGTCTTACTGTGATTTCCTAATAAGGGAAAAAGGGGTGTATATATCATAATAGTAACTGTGTGTAGAATAGTTTACAATAAGAGTGCTGGAGTGTTTCAACTGTGTGTTTATAAATAAATAATTATATACTTTGATACCAGAGCTCTGGTCAGTGTTTGCTTGTATTATTGTATCTGAGTGCCTATTGAGTATACTTTGCATACTGCCCAACTCTTCTTGAGGGAAGTCTGACTGCTCAGCCACAGCTACCAGGTAAATCTAGGTGGTACAGACTGCTACCAAGTGGGTTTACTGCTAACACCTGTAGTCTTAAATCTTTTGCAGTGGTCCCTAAGGGAACTGCACAGGTTTCTGCTTAACACTGGTGTACAGCACTGGGATTTGTATTGAGTATACACTTTAGAGTGCTTGAGGATACCTTAGTGCAACTAACCACAAAGCTTAGCACTGAAAAAGTAATCTTTCTAACATGTCAACTATGGAAACTTATAGTCAAGAGTCCCTTCCTACAAAAACTGCTGATTGTTTAAGAGTATTGTGTAAGCATAAGAACCTCCTGACTAAAGGCAAGAAAATGGAGTTAATAGAAAGGTTGTTAGCTAACCAAAGTCTGGATGATGGGCCTGAGGAACCTACCATGCCAGAAAATGTAGATAACAGTATAGAAATTGATATTGATCCAAATGTTGATAATCTTGAGGAAGAGTCAGAAGAGGAGGGTGAGGCTGCTGTGACTGTCCCCCCTAGACCTCTGTTTGCCCTACCTGCTGTACCTACTGGGCATTTACCAAGTCCCACACTAAGTCCTCAATATCTCGAATTAGAGAAAATGAAACTTGAACTAGAGTTCAAGAAACTGAATACTCTGGCTGAACAGAGACATCAGGAAATGAATCAAGAACTAAGGCTAAGGGAAATGGAGCTCAAACATGAGCTAGAAATGAAGAAATTGTCTGTCGAAAATGCTTCTCTCTCTGGCTCCTCTAGAAGTTCCAGTCCTAAAAGACCCCGGATGCCTAAAGAATTGGTTGGTATGTATGAGCCTAAATTGGATGTGTTGGATTGGCTGTCTCTGTTCGAATATAATCATGGCCTCCAGAACATCACAGGAAATGACTTACTCACCTGGTTGTTCTCTAGGCTTCCCCCTGTTGCAACCGATGTGGTAATGGAGTTGGGGGAGGAGGATAGGAAAGAGTATGAATGTGTGAAACTAGCTTTGATAGCTAGGTTTGGGAAGACCCCTTCCCAGTATCTTAAGAGGTTTAGAACCCTCAAAAAGCATGATGGTACCCCTTGGGCAACCTGGGTGAGTGAAGGGTTGAAAAACTTAGAGGGATGGATTAAGGGTTACAAAGTTAACACTTATGAAGGTATGAAGAATCTTGTTATGTTGGAGTCAATTTATGATGCCTGCTCTCCTGAGCTCAGACAGCACTTGGCTGATTCAAAGGAATTAGATTCCCGAAAACTAGCTAAGGCTGCTGACTTGTGGGTTGCCAACAGGGCCACTCACAAGGATTCTGGGGTAACTCAGAAAAAGGATGAGGGGAACAGCCTAAAAAGGACTGCAAAGAGAATTCTAATACTACAAATTCCAAAGAGGGCCCCAAACAAAACCAGAAGGGTAAGCCACCAGGGAAACCACAGCAGAATAGTGTCTCCTCTGGTGCTAAACCAGAGGGAGGTCAGAACAAGCCTCCATTCCAGAAGGCATTTGGTAAATGCTTTGTTTGTGGCTCTACTGACCATGTGAAAGGAGATCCCAGATGCAAGGGTAAACCTTCAGGGATCCAACTTGCCTCCTTAGCCTTCGCTCCAGAAGAGGAAGTCCCCATGGCAAGTGGAAACTTTCTACTACTGGCTGATGAACCCATTGGAGTCTCAGCCAGTGTTTCTTTAGTCTCTCTGGGGTTGTGGGAACAACAGAATTTAGATGTGTATAATTCTATCCCAGATAATACTAAAGAGTATTATAAGGACAGTGTCCAGGTAAATGGTCAGGAGACTCCTGCCATTAGAGACACTGGGGCCAGCATAACTGTGGTGGATGAATCTTTTTTCAAGGCAGGGAATGTTGCTAAGGCACCCAAATGCATCACCAAGTTAGCTGGAGGGCCTGTGCAGATGTGTCCCCAGTTATGACATGGCTGTAAAATACCTGTCAGTGTACAATGTGAAGTGCCAGGTAGGGTTCTGTTGGGTAATGACCTGAAAGCTCTTGGAGTTGTGTCACATACCCCAGACCACCTAGTAAGAGGTTACAGGAGCTCACAAAACCTGCAAGAGAGAAAACCCTGAGAGAGTTATCTCAGGAGATGATGACAGAGACCACTCCTTTTCCACTGGAGCAACTCACTGCAGTAACTACCAGATCATGAGCAAAGGGGCAACCCAAGACTCCTAGGAAAAAGTCAGCAGCAAGCACTCCAGCGCTTCCAACAGTTACACCTGTAACTCCCCCTCCAGCTGAGGCTGAGAGGGAGGTACAACCCTGTATGGTTGAACTAGACTCTGAAGAAGAGCTAGTGGGAGGCCAAGAACTTAATGGAGATCTAGACCCTGAGGACCATCCTGAGCTGCAGTCTTTACTGGCAGAAGGTGTGCCCAGCAGGGGAGCTTTCCGTAAGGGACAAAGAGAATGTCCAACTCTGGAGGGCCTCCACCAACAGGCATCTGCTCAGGCTGATGGGCAGGAGCCTGGGAAGTATAGGTTACACTGGGAAGATGGCCTCTTCTACAGTGAACCAAATGAGTCTGAGCCTGGGGACTACAAACACCTTGTAGTACCTCAAGAAAACAGACAACAGTTCTTGCACTTAGCCCACAAGATTCCTTTGGCTGGTCACTTGAGTTTCAAGAAGACCAAGGAAAGGCTCTCACTCTACTTCTACTGGCCAAAAATGGGGGCCGAAGTAGATAAGTTTTGCAAGAGCTGCCATACCTGCCAAACTTCTGGTAAGGTTGGCGCCAAGAATATGGCACCATTAGTGCCGCTCCCAGTTGTGGGAGTCCCATTTGAGAGGGTAGGGATTGACATTGTTGGTCCCCTTGATCCCCCTACATCCACCGGCAACAGGTTTATCCTTGTTGTAGTAGACCATGCTACTAGATATCCTGAGGCAATACCTATGAGAACTGTTACAGCCCCGGCTGTGGCTAAGGCCCTCCTTGGTATTTTTACCAGGGTTGCGTTTCCTAAGGAAGTAATCTCCGACAGGGGATCAAACTTTATGTCTCACTACATGAAAGCCATGTGGAAAACCTGTGGAGTTACTTACAAGTTCTCAACTGCCTACCACCCCCAAACCAATGGACTGGTAGAAAGATTTAACAGAACCATGAAGAGCATGATAGGTGCTTTAGAGGAACCCCTGAAAAGAAAGTGGGACCTTCTACTGACATGCCTTCTCTTTGCTTATAGAGAAGTCCCTCAGGAGGGGGTAGGTTATTCTCCCTTTGAACTTCTCTATGACCATCCGGTCAGAGGTCCATTGGCCCTGATTAAGGAGGGGTTGGAAGGCGCTCCCCCCTTCAAGCCAGTCAGAGTGACTGACTATGTGATAGGTCTCCGAAGGAGAATGTCACACATGATGGCAGAAGCTAGTGATAACCTGAAAGCTGGACAAGCTTTGGTCAAGCATTGGCATGATCAAAAGGCTAACATGGTTGAGTTCACTCAAGACCAGCTAGTTCTCGTTATGCTCCCCACAAGGCAGAGGGCCTTGCAGGACAAATGAATGGGACCCTTCAAAGTTGTGGGAAAACTTGGAGAGGTCAACTATCTGGTGGATCTGGGCAGACCCAGGGAAGCTCCTAGAGTGTTCCACACCAACCGACTGAAGGCGTACATCTCCAGACCTGAAGTAGGAGCCTTGCTTCTAGCTTCAGCAGCAGAGGAAGAAGAGAGTGAGTCTCTCTCTGATCTCCTCAGAGGTGTACCTTTAGATGAAAAAATTGAAGGAGTCAATCTCTCTTCAGATCTGACACCTGAGTAACAAGAGGAGTGCAAATCTATGTTAAATCAGTTTGCCTCCCTGTTCTCACTCTCACCAGGCTTGACCCCTTGGGGACAGCACGAGATACTCACTGGTGACTGTCTGCCAGTCAAAAGCAGAGGATACCGAATGTCAGAAAATGTGAGAACCCATATCAAGGGGGAGGTCAAGAAGATGCTTGACCTCGGGGTAATAGAACCCTCTACTAGTCCATGGTCTAGCCAGTTGTGTTAGTACCAAAGGCAGGGTCCAAAGACTCGAGATTCTGTGTGGACTATAGAGCTCTTAATGCAGTCACCGAGACTGATGCCCACCCTTTACCAAGGACAGACGAGTTGGTGGATAAACTTTGTGCAGCCAAGTACCTCAGCACATTTGACCTTACGTCAGGCTATTGGCAAATAGCCTTGACAGACCATGCCAAGGAGAAGACTGCATTTTCCAACCCAGTTGGCTTGTACCAGTTTAAGGTCATGCCTTTTGGATTAAAAGCATGCACCTGCTACATTCCAAAGGATGGTAAACCAAGTTCTAGCTGGGATGGAGGACTTCTGCATGGCATACTTGGATGACATTGCAGTCTTCAGCCACTCCTGGGAGGATCATGTTAACCACCTAGGACATGTTTTGCAGGCTCTTGGACAGGCCAGTTTGACTATCAAGGCAAGTAAATGCCAGATAGGTCAAAGTAAGGTGGTCTACCTTGGACATGAGGTAGGAGGTGGAGAAATAAGGCCTTTGCTCAGCAAAATTGAAGCTGTGCAAAATTGGACAACACCTACTATTCAAACCCAAGTGAGAGCCTTCCTAGGCCTCACTGGGTACTACAGGAATTTCATTGAGAACTATAGGACCATAGCTTCTCCACTGAATGTAATCTCCTCTCCGAAATTCCCTAAAAAGGTCAAATGGAATGAGGAATGCAATCAGGCCTTTGAGAAACTGAAGAAAGCGCTTTGCCAAGCTCCAGTATTGAGAGCTCCTGACTACCACCAAACTTTCATTGTACAAACTGATGCTTCGAATGTAGGTATAGGTGCAGTCCTCAGCCAACTGGATGAGAAGGGTAGGGAGCACCCCATTTGCTTCCTCAGCCGTAAGCTGAAGGATCCTGAGACAAGGTGGGCAACAATAGAAAGAGAATGCTTTGCTATTGTGTGAGCACTGAAGAAGTTTAGGCCATACTTGTATGGTTCTACTTTTGTCATTCAGACTGACCACCAACCCTTGAGATGGTTAATGCAAATGAAGGGAGAAAATCCGAAACTATTGAGATGGTCAATCTGCCTGCAAGGGTTTGATTTCACCATTGAGCACAGGTCAGGGTGTCACCATCAAAATGCTGATGGACTCTCTAGGATGTATGTCATCGACTAGGTATGAGGTTCATCCAGGAGTGGATTAAATCCTCCTGTCCCTTAGTCTGGGGGGGGCGAGTGTTAGGGAGAATGCTCTGTTTAGGCTGAATTTCCTAACCTAGTGAGTCCCCCAGCAGCTTTGCTGGATTTTTGGGGTTTATTTTTTTCTCCTGCCAAGAGTGTGACTCTTTTACCCTCACTCCTGGACATGATTTGAGTGTGTTTCTTTGAATCTAGATGTGTTGAATGGGCTATGGGGTCTTTTACTCCATAGGGTTTCATGTGTTTTTGTGATATGGGTTACACAGCACCCTCCGTGCAGTAACCCAGGGGTGTCATAGTGACCCCCCAGTATAGACTCCAAACCTTGGGACTGACTACTGTCTCCCAGGGCATGTAAAGTCACCATTGACTTTACTAGTCTTAAATTCTGAACAGAACCAGTACAAACCATCATATTGTGGACGTACTGGCTGGGGCAATTCGATTGCCCCAGGGTCTGTTAGTCGAGGGGGCACGTCTCTGTCCCCCCCTGATCGAGTTTTGGCTGGTGGCAGTGGATACTACTTTTTATATTCAACCGCAAATATTTTCCTATGGGATTTCCCATTGTTTTAGGCTACTATCTTTATTTAATTATTTAAGGTAGCCTCGAACATACCGCCGGTTTATTTAATTAATATTAATCCTCTGGTTGGTATTTTTTGCCAAAACTTGATTCTAAAATGGCGTTTGTGTTCTCTTCTGTGACTCCAACCCAAGTCGAGCCCTTTGTTCCACTTTTTGGCGGGCTTCTCCACAAAAGCCCTCCAAAGTGGTGCCACTATGTCTGTGGTACTTAGGAGGGGTGGAGGGGAATTTAGGCACCCTGGACTGAGTTGTCTAGGCAACTCAAGTCGCACTCCGTCCTGATTGGCCCAAGTGGTGAGCCGGCCGGCTCACCACTTAGCATGTTTGAGGGACAGCTAGGCTGAGTGAATGGGGGTTTGCTGCATAAAAGCAGGGATTTGGGGACTGGAACTTCAGAAGTCGCCACAGGACCTAAGAATCTGACGAGGGAGAAGCTGAGCCGACCTGCCACGACATCACAACCGGTGGAGCCCTGCTGGACCGTCTCACCACTTTTCCCAACGACAGAGGAGATCTCCCGCCGGAGAGTCTTCTTCCTTTGACTGGTGGGGATAACCAGTTTCACCGTCTTTTCGCCTTCCCGACGTACCTCGTGGCTGCCTTGCCTGTGCCAAGCACCCCGGCAACCGGGATACCACGTTTTACCACGACCGCGAGATAAAGGTACCACCTTTTACCGGAAAACTCTGCGACTGGTTTCTGCCCTGGTAGTGCAACCACCTGCAGCTTTCCTCCACGTCGAGCTCTGCTCTTTCCCTGGACGACGACACAACTTGCAACCACTACCAGGAACAACTGCCACCGCTGGAGTATCCTTCCCACTTAAGGTACCGTGTCCCGCCTGGCTTCCTTTGCTACCGACTGTATGGGGTAGATTTAGCCCCCGGCATTCGAACCTGGGTTAGCCTGGGACACCTTGGCTAAACTTTCTAAGCCTCTCTAAACTCTTTTCTGAACCCTCTGCAAGACTTTCTAAGCCTAGTGTAACCGTGTGATCTTGGGCGCATTTGTGCTTTGCTCTCTCTAAGAGGGGGCCCAGCCTATGGACTTTGGCTCACCAGTGACTTTTTGCTCTGCCTTGCTAATAGTGTTCCTGAATCGTAGAGTGGTGTAACCCTGCATATTCTGTCTTTTTCCCTCCCTTTTTCACAACCTTAGTATAGTGCAATCTAGTCAAGCGCTCACCTCTGTATGAAAATAAGTGGTGTTTTACTGTAATTTCCTAATAAGGGAAAAAGGGGTGTATATATCATAATAGTAACTGTGTGTAGAATAGTTTACAATAAGAGTGCTGGAGTGTTTCAACTGTGTGTTTATAAATAAATAATTATATACTTTGATACCAAAGCTCTGGTCAGTGTTTGCTTGTATTATTGTATCCGAGTGCCTATTGAGTATACTTTGCATACTGCCTAACTCTTCTTGAGGGAAGTCTGACTGCTCAGCCACAGCTACCAGGTAAATCTGGGTGGTACAGACTGCTACCAAGTGGGTTTACTGCTAACACCTGTAGTCTTAAATCTTTTGCAGTGGTCCCTAAGGGAACTGCACAGGTTTCTGCCTAACAGCGTGGGAACTAAATTTGGTTTGAACTTTAATGGGAGCTCTGTTTCCCTAAGACTTCTTGCATTCAAAGTGGCATTTCTGATCAATTGTATGAGAATTTAAGGCATTTTTCAGCTCTCCTGAGCTTTTTCAATTCAACAAGGATCCTTGAGAATAAAACCTTAATTTCTGCTCAAGATATTCTTAGAATTTCACTTGTGCCAAAATAATTTATCTGCCAGTATACTTTCCACCCCCCACATCCATCCAAGGCGTAGGAAAGCCTGCACACACTGTGGGAGCATTGTATGCACTGCAGAGACTAATACTAGCTGCAGACATCTGCCAGGCAGGAACTTGGGTTTCAATTCATCCCTTTTTTTAAATTCACTGTTTAAGGAGAATGCTGCTGTAGGGAAATCAGTCCAGCAGAAAATGTTGCTCCGACTGGTGTGACGGGGCCTGTCTAAGATGATCCCCTGCACCCTATCAGGAGTGCCTGAGTGACATCAGAACCGCCTCTCAGCCCCCACTTACCTGATGAGATTGTGGTGCATCTGCAGTCACAACAGGACGCCAAGGATGAGGAGGAGAAGCTGTGCCAGGCAGTCCGGTGCAGCAGCCAGCGGCATGCCAGGAAAGCTGGTGGAGGTGTGGCCATAGAGGGGAGCCAGAGGAGCGAGCCAAGCAACAAAGCCACAAAGGCACAGCCCAGCCAAAGCAATGGGACGCCGGCATCATCCCACCACGCGCCCCCTGAGCGACGATGGTGCCAGAGGCGAAATGCTGTGGGAGAACCGCGAGCGGCTCCAGCAAGAGACCGCACCTGCAGGAAAATCCACAAAAACCAGGGATGCTCTGCATTAAAAGAGGACCCACGGGTGGGCCTTGTAGACTGGTTTGTTTTATGTGGGCTGAATGCCGCAGGGTCATGTAGAAAGGGGCAGGGTTTAAAAGCCCTTATGAGGCCTCCCAAGCCCTCCCATGACAACTCCTGGAAGTCAGGCAAGTCATTGACTAGAGACAGAGGGCCAATCCTGGGAAGGGTAATTTAAGGAGTAAAAGGAAAGTGTTTAGTGTAGATTTAGTAAGGTGAGGTCAGGCGGTGGAAGGAGGATGACCAAGAGACAAGAAGAAGAGGCAAGGAGGAGTGTGGATGTGGTGGGAGAGAGGAATCTGTGGAGTGGTTTTGAGTGAGAAGAGTGAGTGGAGTAGTTCATAGACTGTTAGTAGAGGGGAAGTAGTAGTGGCTAGAGGGGGAAGCAAGAGTAGTAACAGTGGCAGAGAGGTAGTAAAAGTGAGAAATGGTATCGGTGAGTGCCAGCAGTAGTGAGAAGTAGTTGAGGGGAGGTAGAAAGAAGTGGTAGGTGTAGTAGAGGAGAGGTAGTGGTATTAGTATGAGTAGGAGAGGTGGTAGTAGTGAGAAGCGGTAGGGGAGCAGGAGCGGTGGTAGGAATGGAGATGTGGAAGGGGTGAAGAAGCGAAGTTGTAGTAGAGGAGAGCAGAGGTAGTAGTGAGGGGAGTAGCAGTGCAGTAGTAGCAGCGAGTGGAGATGGAAGAAAAGGAAAGGAGGAAAGAGGTTAACATCCAAGGGTCAAGGCCAAGTGAAACATCAGAGGGATAAAAGCGTGATGGGGAACAAGGCCCCATTCCCTACCTCCACATAGAACACTAAGTGGGGCCAGGAGAGGGCAAAGTTAGAAGGACACTAGGGAGTCAGCTAGCCAATGCCTCGGAATAACCACTGCAGTTTTAGTACAGACTTAAGACAGTAGGGGCAATCAAGCCCTAGAACTAACCTGGTTATGATTAGGATTGCGCGGGCTAGGGTAGCAGCAGCCAATTACCAAAGCCACCCCCCCCCCCCTTGCCACTGAACCTACAATATGTCATCTGAACCTCATTCAGCAGCATCAAAAATAAACACCCTTGAAGAGTCCCTTTGTCCACGTGTTTTTCTGGTTACACTAGATCATCTGAACCTCATTCCGCAACATCAAAAATAAACACCCTTGGAAGAGTCCCTTGTCCACGTGCTCTTTGGGAAGACCAATCAACCTAGTTTGTTCCATACCGTCCCTCTTTGGATATCGAAAAGCTTCTGGAGGTCTTTCAGAAGAGGAGTCTGTGGGAGGTGTCAATGAGAGGAACAAATTACTTCCCTTTGGTAATGTTCTCTCTGGTGGACACGTTAATTTCTCCCACAGATATCTTGTTGCCCTTCCACCTGGTCCTCTTATGGAACTCCATCAAGTATGAGGTAATGTGGGTCTACGATATCACTCCTTTGCTTTGTCATTGTGGGAAAAGGAGGAATCGACTTCTCTGTGCATGCAAGCCGATGACATTGCCTCAAAATGAGATGGAGTCGACAAGATGAATGACTGGAGGACTGAGTCAACTGGTGCCACCTGGTGGATGAAAAACGTCTGCATCAATGGGATATTTCAGATGAGGAATATGTGGGAAGAATGAACTTGTCCACCAAAAAGAATGTTACCAGAGGCATGACATTTGTTAATTTGGTAGTTCTGCAGTTCACTCCTGTCCCCCCTTACTCATGTCCAATCAACAGTGATCACAATGGACAACTTTTATATGAGCCTTATGCAATCTCTCTACGATCTGAAATTGAGACGCAGAGATCTAAAGGCAATGTTACCTGGTAACGTGGTAAATGATTAAACTCATAATCTTTCATGTGAGCAAAGGGTAGTGTGAAGGTTTTTCATATCCTTTTACAGCATTTGTGTCGTAAATAGTTAGCCTTTAAATCTGGCACCAAGGAGAGCCATGAACTCACACAGCTGCAGATTTATGTTGTTCCTTGGAAATCCGGAATCAACCTTGACATCTCTAAAAATACAAGCTGACAAAGAACTAAATCTGCACATAAACCACACGGAGCACTGAATCAGCACTTGGCAATGCAAAGCAGTGTAAGTTTTGAGGTGCCACTTAGCACAATAGAATATCTTACAAAACAAAAAGGTGTTCAGACCTGAAAATACCCCCACGTGAACAATACCAAACATTGAATCACACAGTTGAGCACAGCAATTAGGCAAAGGCATTAAGTTAAAGAAACTAAGAAAAAGAGGATTGAGAGAAAGAGAAGACCCAGTACCTTAGGAATAGTAGCAAGCTGATCACCCTGTAGCAGAAAAAAAACAGATAGAAAATGAATGGTTCCAATTACTGTAGCACACAAAACAAACAGTTCTATTTATTTAGCAGAAGATACAAAACTGAAGTTATATAATTTGACAGTATGTACATAATCACAAATGTGAGCCAGGAACAGAATTGTAAAGTTAAGGAGAAACCCAAAACACCAAAGGGAGGGATTCTAAACTTAGGTTAGTAGACAGATATGATAATATCCAACACAGGCTTCGTATGTAGACGTGACTAGAATGGGACCCTCAACAATACTTGGGGTAGGTGCCTTAATGTATATGGTGCCTTTAAAGTTACGGCTTTGCTTAACAGGAAGGGCAAGGAGAGCTGGTAAACATGAAAGAACAACATTGCTTAAAGAGGATGGCCAATTCCTCATTTTAGAATTTTTGCACATGAGCTTGACCATACTCTGAAATGGGTAACAAAATGCATTTTTCTACAACCAAGTTAGTTTTTTTATTTACTAAAGGGTCATTGGACTACATGTTCAAGATATTTTAATACCCATTCAAAAGCCAGTCTCTTCTCCCATTTTCTTTACATCATTCGGCCGCCGTCTTCTCCTTTTTGCACTACTCATCCCATTCTCTACCTATTACATTCCTCATTATCAAACAGGTTTTTTCTTCCATTGAATCTGCTGTAATTCATCCATTCTCATCATCAACCTCTTACCCTTCCAGAATTGCCAAAAGGCTATATTACAAAGACTTGTTAGCTCACATAAAACCCAGTCACTCATTAAACAGGCAATAACAAGAAACACTCCTGGAAAATACTGGGGAACAATACATATTTAAAAGAAAAGATGGGCCAAGAAAATAAATGATGACCGAAAATGTACAAATTTCTTAAAAATGATTGTTTTTGACCCGATTACTGACGAGCATAACAAGTAACTAAAAATCCACTTAATGGAGTGCCTATGTGTGCATTTAACAAGATTCAATGTTTCTGTTTTGCTCTCAACAGTTGAGGTCAAAATAGTCAAATGGATAGAAAACAAGACCGAATAAGTCCCATCTACGATATAATCATTCAAGGAAACCTCAACTTCAGGTGATCCAGTCCTCAAGCAACTAGCAATTCTTATATGGGAATCGGAGGAAACTGCGCTTCATAGAAAACAAGGGGACCTTTCCTCTACAAATATGAGCAAGAGAAAGCTGCATCACCCCAATCTGCTGTGTCAGTCAAGGGGAACAAACCCAAAATGGGTGCATTACTTACTGCCTTGGTGCATCGTTGGAGTACAAAGCGAGTGCTCTTGAGCTGAACCTGGTCGGAGGCATTCAACTCTTACCCTTTTCATGCCAATCGCGGTGGAATTACATCTTTGATTGTGGTACGATCATATTGTTATTTGATATTGTCATAAGCCTCCCCAGCGATCTAATTGCTAAAAACTGTATTCTATCATACAGCAAAACGCTAGACACTCCTCCTAATTTGGAAACCCTACAAAATCACGAGCACGCATCGTGGGAGTGTGAGGCGAGTGCGATTCAGCTGTTTAGCTGTGCAGCTAGCACCAGGTACCCACGACCACTCGTATAAAGGTTTCCTCATCACCAAGCTAAGTACAAGCTCTTCTGTAACAAACATTTCGGTATACAACTTCCACAATCACGAAACATGCAAACAAACTAACAGCTGCTCTCCTAGCAGATACGATTCTAGATACAAAGCTTATGCAGGATCACAATCTAAAAAGCAACCCTAAAAACTGCGAAAGAAATACTTTTTTCTTTTAAATGTTCCAAATCACTAACAACGGATATCAGACGTCTGTGGTCTCTCAACCCCCAGAATGTAACAGCTTCCTTTTCGAAGCAGATGTCCAACCCAAGTATGACCAACCAGCTTATAAGAAATAACTATAAAACAAATGAACTCCCAGCCACTGGACAAAGCAGTAAGCAAACTCTTAAAGTCAGGTTATACATTACGACCCAGTGTCAATATTCCCAACATTGACAGCACAATTTGTGAAATACAACTAGACGAGGTATCAAACAATAGACCTTTAGATTTATCCCACTCTCCAATTGTATATCCAGAATCATTTAATATGTCCTTCAATACCTCGGTCTCATCACCTATGTCTTTTGTAAAGCCCACCCCGCGCCCCTCTTTTGGACTGAAACAACCTCCAATCTCGTTATATGAAAGCACTTTGAATGCTATGAATAACGGAATATACGCCTGACAAAAATCTTTGAAACTTTAGAATTTAAAAAATGATCTACAGACACATCTACTTAATTTGTTATCAGCCAAAGAAGATTGGGTAGCCTCAGAAGAACAAGTTACTTACCAATTGGTAACGTTCTTTCGACTGGATGTTCCTCCAACGTATTCCACATCTTTGACATGTAATGTCCACGGCTGTGCTACTTCGTAAATTTTTCGGCAGAGGGCGTCCTGCATCGATGGAGGCGGGTCGATGTCCCTCGTTGAGGGCGACGTCACCGGATGTTATAAATAGGACGCACGGCACCCGTAGCCTCAGTTTATGTTTTTTCCTCCATAATGTGCAACCTACTCATACACAATGCCTGCTTGACTGCACATAGCCTTGAGGGAAAGCAAGCTGCAATAGAATAGGAAATTCTCCAGAGGGGCAGGCTGGGAGGGCGATGTGGAATACGTTGGAGGAACATCCAGTCGAAAGAACGTTACCAGTTGTTAAGTAACTTGTTCTTTGAATGGATTGTGTCCTCCAACGAATTCCACATCTTTGACAGACTCCCAAAGCAGTACCAGAAAATGGAGGAGGGAGAAGAATTTAGACTACCCAATCAGAATAAAGAACCGTTTTACCAAAGGCCATATCTGGACCATGGAGTGTATCCAGGGAGTAATGTTCGACAAAGGTGTGGATAGAAGGCCATGTCGCTGCGTCACAAATATTCCTAATAGGAACTCCCCGCTGCAGGGCTGTGGAAGTAGCCACGCCCCTAGTGGAGTGAGCTCGCAACCCCTCAGGAGGGTCTTTGCCCGCCAATCTGTAACATTCAGTAATGGTGAGGATAATCCACCTGGACAAGGTCTGTTTGGTAACATCCCGGCCCAATGAGTGTCCAGCGTACCCCACAAAGAGTTGATCGTCCACTCTGACCCTGGACATTCTAGAAATATAAAAGCTCAGCGCTCTCCTAGGGTTCAACCTATGGAGTCGCTCCTCTTCCCTACCAGGATGAGGAGGATAGAAAGCAGGAAATACCACGTTCTGGCTTAAATGAAACTCAGATACTACCTTAGGTAGAAAGAATGGACGTACCCTCAGTACAACCCTATCCTTGTGGAACACAGTAAAGGGTGGCTTAGATGAAAGTGCCTGCAATTCACTCACTCTGCGAGCGGATGTAACCACAACCAAGAAAACCATCTTGAAAGACAAGAGTGCAAAGGTTCAAACGAAGCACCCATCAGGAATTTCAAGACCAAATTCAGATCCCATTCGGCACCTGAAACGGGGACAGCAGGAACACATTAGTGAGCCCTTTTAGAAATTGGGAAATAAAAGGAATCCTAAAATAAGAACATTCTTCAGACGAGCGCTTGAAGATCGACAGTGCCACCACGTAACCTTTAATGGTACCTACTTAAAGACCCTCTGTAGGCCAAAGAAAGCAAGAAAGACAGAACCATGAGAATGGAACACTGAAAAGGATCGACATTGTGTCCTCTGCACCAGTCGCAAAACTTACGGCAACGGTACAGGGATTTGGTTGCCGGTCGCCTGGCCCGAAAGCAACACCTCCATAACGTCCTCCGGGAGGTCCCAATTCTTAGATCTCAACCTTTCAGAAACCAAGCGTGAAGGTTGAGAGTCTTGACCTCTGGATGGAGAACCCGACCCCCTTTGCGTGAGAGACGATCCTCTCGGTAGGGAAGACAGCGTGGAGGACAGATGGACATGTCTAGTTCAGGGTACCACGCTCTCCTGGCCCAATCCGGAGCAATGAAGATCATGTGGGATCCGAATCTCCGCAACCTCCTTAGCACTTGAGGAATGACAGGGACCGGAGGAAACACGTACAGAAGTGGGAATGACCAGTTCACGACAAATGCATACCCCAAGGCTCCTCTCAGGAAATTCCCTTGAGCAGAATCTCTCGCACTTCCGGTTGGCACTCGTCGCGAACAGATCCACTTGTGGGGTTCCCCAAAGGGCGAATATCTCCAGAAGGACTTCCTGAGCCAACTCCCACTCATGAGAGATCATGCTCTGTCTACTCAGAGCATCCGCCGCCGCATTCTCCTCTGCATCCAGATGAACTGCCGAGAGTGAAATTCCTTGCTGGATTCCCCAGAACCAGAGCTGCATTGCATCTCTCTGCACAACAGGAGTGACCCTAGCCCCACTTTTTTGTTGAGGTAATGCATGGCCTCTGTGTCGTCTGTCATGATCAGGACACTCTTCCCCCGCACAGATGGCAGAAAAGCCTTAAGGGCCAGCCTGATGGCTCTCAGCTCCGACGGAGACCAACGACCGCTGCCAGTCAGATCATCAGCATGAGCCCCCCATCCAGTGAGTGAGGCATCCATCACCACCGTCAAATCACCTCCGGCCAAGGTTGCCAAATGGCTCCCCCTTCATCAGATTCCCTTTGCTAGCCCACCACAGAAGATCCTGCGAGACCGAGAGTGGAAGCTGAACGGGATTCGACATCTTGCCTGAGAATTGGGACCACTGCATCTTGAGAACCCATTGCAGGGATCTCCTCTTCAGTCTGGCCCCTGGCACCAGAAAAATGCAGGATGCATGAGGCCAAGCAACCGTAAGAATACGAAAGCTACAAGACTCTGGGCATGTTGAAATTTGTCCACCATCTGTACAATGTGATGAGCCCTTACCTTGGGAGGCAAGCATTTTCCCCAAGGACGTGTCCAACACAGCCCAGATGTACTGGAGCTGTTGAAAAGTTGTCAGATGCGACTTCTTGAAACTAAGTTAGAAGCCCAGCTTCTGGAGGGAGCGGCAGGTGAGGCTGAGATGATCCATAGCTTGCTAGGGAGAACGTGCTCGGATCAGCCAGTCGTCCAGGTAGGGTAGACGTGAATCCCCCATCTCACCTGAGATATGCTGCCACCACCACCATTAGCTTGGTGAAGACCTTCGGGGCGAAGGTCAATCCGAATAGCATGACCCGAAACTGAAAATGCGAGCTGCCAGCCGCAAACCTCAGGTACTTTCTGTGCTTTGGACGCATCGGCACATAAAAGTAAGCATCCTGTAGGTCCAGAGACACCAACCAATCTTGAAGTCGAAGGGCCTGAAGGACCTGAGAAAGAGTGACCATCTTGAACTTGTCCTTCCTGAGGAACTTGTTTAACCAGCGCAAGTCCAAGATGGGTCTCAGTCCCCTGTCTTTCGTTGGAATAAAAAAATATGGGGATTACCATCCCTTGTTCCTCTCCGCTACAGGCACTAGTTTTATAGCGCCTTTCTCCAGCAGGGTCAAGAATTCCTGCACAAGGAGCCTATCCGGAAGCTTCAAAGAGACTCCCCAGTGGATTGTCGTGAGGCCGCTCTAAGAAGGGAAGGCAGTAGCCGTGGGCTATTGTATCCAGAACCCATGCATCCAAAGTAATAGCTCGCCATTCTTCGAGATGCTGAGACAGTCTGCCCCCAACCGGCGAACAATGGAACATGGCTTCAGTTGTTTTGGAGCGGCTGTTGCAGTGCCTGAAGGCAAAGAGGCAGCTGCTTGAGAGGCTTTGGCACCTCTATTTCCCCGACCACAACAGGTACTTTTTTTTATTGACCCCTTGATTGGCGGCTCCTTTTGTCCTACCGAAAGGGGAGTAGTAACAAAACTAATCCCCCCCTCCATTGTTGTCCCCTACGACGAAAAGGCAGAGGTTGACACACTGCTGCGCTCAAAGATTTAGCAGCAGCTTTGGAGGTCTGCAACCTCTCAAGGCTCTCGTCAGCCTTTCTGCCAAACAAATGAGAGCCATCAAAGGGCAGGTTCAGAAGATGGGCCTGTACATCCGGAGCAAAGCCCGACTTACGCAACCACGCAAACCTGCGTAGAACAGTGCTTGCAGCCATGGACCAGCTAACACTGTCGGCCGTGTCCAACCCTGACTGAAGGGATTCACATATGGCATCCTTGCCATCCTGCATGAAAGCAAGGAACCCATTCCTTTCTTTCCCCTCGGGAATATGGCCGGGAATATGGTCAGCCGCTAGAGAGATGAAATTCCACAGAGTGTGTGAACATCTTGCCAAGGCACAAGTGGAGTTGGCTGACTTCAGTGTCATACTCCCCGCAGAAAACACCTTGTGTGCCCAACCATCGAAGCGCTTGTAGTCCCCATCAGGAGGGATGGTAGGTTACGCTGCCTGCCTCGAGGTGGCCGTAGCCGCCTGAATCACCAAACTCTCGGGGGTGGGGTGAATGGATAGGTAGTGGGGGTCACTACTGGAAGGGCAGTATTTTTTAGTAAATGAATTGTTTACCGCCGGAAAAGACTCTGGGGTCTGCCAAGTAGCCGCCACCCTTTTTTGCAAAGTCAAATGAAAAGGCGACACTGGGTCAGTGGACAGACCTTGATCCAAAATATCAGTCAAGTCATCCTGAACAAATGCATCCGGAGGACTAGACCAACCAAGATACTCAGTAACCTTAGCCATCAGTCTCCTATAAGAGGATTCAGCATGAGCCCCAGGTTCAGGCCTGCCAAACTCAGATGTGTCTAAACCACTGGCATCATGAAATGATTGACGTAACTCCTCCATCTGACTGTCCCCGGAAAAGACAGGAGCCACATCTGGCTCAACAGGGTCAAACTCCAAATCTGACCTCTTCTCATCCTCATAGATATCATCCAGAGGAAGAAAGAACCCCTGCCTAGGAACAGAAGTGGGTCTGGAGTCCCCAACAGGCTTCATCGACTTGGATTTAGCCTTACCTGGAGGATCCACAGTACCAGGGACCTCCATCTGCAAATTCTGGCCAAATGGCCCCCGAAGGCGTCGATGGTGTCGACAACGGCGCAGAGGGCTAGAGTGAAGGCAAAGCACCGACCTCTGTATCCGATGGACACGGCGCCAACAGAGTAGATGCCAACCTCGAGCCCTTACCAGACTTCTGCGGTTTCGCCGGGGACAAAGACCGAGAGCTGGACTTGGCACGTCTCTGGCGATCAACCTGAACCTTGTCCGAACGGGACCCGGACGGTTCCCGATGTTTATCGCACTGAGGACCCGGGCCCGAAGGCATGCAAGCATCGGACCAAGACCGTTCCCTGCCAGCTTCTTCCGAAGGCACGGACGGAACAGTGCCCTGGGATTGAAAAATCACCAGCATTTGCTCCGTGAAGGCCTCCCATTCCTTAGGAGTCGAGGACTTAGTGGGACAAGCCACTTTCCTCTCAGCGCCATCATCCGATGAGGACGGGGAAGGTGACCGGTGACGCCGCTTCCGGGAGTGCTGAGACGAGGACAAGTGGCGGGACCCATTCCGGGATCGAGATCCCTGGGACTTCTTCCGACGAGGAGTCACCCCTCGAATTGTCGGTGGACAGCCCTTTCTCAGCTTTTCAGGACTTACTGGGTTTAGTACCCCGACCTACCTGTAACTTCCCCTTACGCTCTCGCAAGGCCTTAGCAGTCAGCGACTGGTATTTCGAACAATCGTCAGTGTCATGACTCTCGCCCAGACACCACAAACAAATGCAGTGCAGGTCCGTAATCGACATCTTAGACTTCCAGTCCCGCCAGTCTTAAAGCCAGACCGCGGAGTCAGAGGGGTAGATGAAGACATTCACGAAGAATACATGAGGCACGCAGAGTTCCTGAAGCAAACACGTTTGCAGAAAAAATTGAACTGAGGCTACGGGCGCCGTGCGTCCTATTTATAACATCCCGTGACATCGCCCTCGACGGAGGCCTTCGAGGGACATCGACCCGACACAGGACGTCATCTGCCAAAAAAAATCTCTGAACTAGCATAGCTGTGGACACTACATGTAAAAGATGTGGAATACGATGGAGGACACGATCCATTCGAAATTAGACATTTCCAACAAGTTGTGGCTAAACCTGTGTTTGCATGTGAGAAAGCGGAATTGATTCAGTATCCCAGAAAGTGATCGAGGTAGGTTCTCAGAAACTGAGGTATGGGGAGGTTGTGGAGCTGATTGATATGTCCCACAAGCCTTTACCTACACTTCCCGAAAATGAACCAGACTTTGTCAAGGAACACATTTCGCAAGAATCAGTGTATGAGGTATTCCATCCCCAAAAACGAAGGAAAAAAATGAAACGGACTGGTTATGCAAAAAATATAAAACAAAGAACTTACCAACTGTCACCAAATCGACAACAAGTAAATCTAACAAATGTATAGAGAATCTGACTGCTCCAACGCAAGAATTCTCCTACCCGACTCAGATCTGACAAAATTCTTATTAATGATACGACAACGGATACAATAATGTCTCAAATAATTACTTCACTTCCCCAACCTATGTGAGCACTTCCGACCTGCTATAAACGAGTGTCCCTCAATAGATGAAGAGTTAATGAACCAATCTACTTACTCTACATCCATTGTAGCCCCACAGAGAATATCCCAGAAATCTGCTTGCCCTGCAGACTTTGTGAATATAACCAAGGCCACATATAAGAATCATAATATTAATGACCTTGAAGATTCTGAGGACTGCAACGTTCATGTAAGCCACAGCTTAAGCATCGGACTGTTCTCCCTACAAGGGAGAATTCATGCTTGCGTACTAATCTAATTAAAGCCCTAATCGACAAAATAGCCCTCCTACAATCCAAAATTGAAACTAAAAAAACAATATTAAACCAGTCCTACAACTTCAACAGACTCCTCATCTCACTAATCATATCTCAGTTGCACTATTCGAATTCACTCCGGTATTCAACTCAGAAGTGTTGAAAATTATTTCCAGCATCAAACCATCTAGATGCCAAGGTGACCAATGCCCAGCTGTGATTATCAAAAGAGTGTGCACCTTACTTGTCGCCTTTCATCACGAGTCTGATCAACGCTTCCTTTGAAAAAAGTACAGTTCCAACAAACCTTAAGGAGACGTAGGTCCTCCCACTACTAAAAAGAACCTAGACCCCAACATATTGACAAACTACTTACCTATCACCACAGTGCCCTTCCTCCTTAAAACATTGGACGGAGTAGCATACCTCCAGATACAAAATTACCTGGAAACTAACAACCTCCTTTGACTTGACAATTTCCATCCTAGACATGGGACGGAAATAGAATTATTGGACCTGAACATTCAAATGGGTGAGCTTAAATACAAAGGTCAACTAGCCCTCCTCCTCCTTCTTGACCTGTCCGCAGCCTTTGATCTAGTCAATCATAAAATACTAGAACATAACAGTGTAAGCATTGGCTAGCATGTACTGCATATACTAACGTCAAGTAAGAAGGAGATGCAATCCTTCCAGTTGCATTCCAGTGCACCATCACTGCCCCTACTCCACCCTTCTATAATAATCCAGGTTGTAGTAGCCCTCAAAAGGCAGACAAACACAACTAGGATGGGAGAACGAAGTGCTCGCCAAACAGAAGGTACAGCTGCAAGGTGGAATACCACCACCAACACCCTAAAAAAGTTCTGAATTTAAGGGAAAACAAGTAAAGAAGTTTCCTGATTAAAAGGGACATCAGTGCTTTGTCATGATGTACATCATACCCTTCATATTGCAGCAGGACCATCAGCCCAAAGGCAGTGTAAATGCCCACCCGAAGCTATGGCAGGGTTTTAGACCGTATTGCTGTACCAGAAGGACCCTCTGGAAGTTGGTCACTGTAGTGGAAGAGACACTACTACCCCTGAGAACCGGGCAGACTTACTATTGGATAGAAATATTGTTTTGGGTCCACCTTCTGTGTGAAGTGGTGATATCTTAACCACATGACTGGGAATCTGGGGAGGTATGGGCTGAGCAGCAGGTCTGGGGTCTACAGCCTTCACCCCTCGTCTTCCTGCTCTCAATCAGACAGGAGGCATGGCCACACTCTGACCCCGGTCTGAGACAGGCATGAAGAGGGCGGGTGAAATGCATTTGTTTCCCTGCACGAGCTGGATTTCCAGCACACATTCATGTGAATTAATGTTGCGACTTCTCCTTATTGTCTTCAATAGGGCTGTGTAAGTGATACAGTGCAGAGCACTCCTGCCCTGGTCCATGTGCCCTATGAAAGAGGTTGGGAATTGGGAACGGCACCAGTCAGCATCTGCAAATAATGTTAACATTTTTAGAGTCTTTACAACTGGAAAGACTATAGCTGCATTATGAAATGCAAAGGCACGTGTTTTGTTAGTTTATTGGTTTAAAGGACGGGATCCCGAGGGTCCCATAAATTAAGGGGGGGCGTGCTCTAGCGCCGCTTATGGGCAAGCTTCCCCCGCATAGAATGCTAATGCCAGACAAATGGGAAATACCTGACATTTTGTAAATGCCAAGGATTATAGTGGTAATATCTCGTAGTTATAGCAAGTATTGGCATGTGTTGCGACTACATCAGCATGTCCTAGTGTGCCTGGCAAGTGAGGACTCTGGTTGTGCAGATTATGGTAGTTCCTGGAAACAAGTTAATCGTTTAGTGCTTAACGATTAATTTGCATCCCAACCTTTAATCATCCTGCTGCTTAGTGCTATTTAGGACTATTTTTTTCACCCTGAATGGCTTAAAAATTAAATGGCCACTGAAATGCTATCAAGCTTATTTTTGCAATCATTATAGGCCCTAACGATTACCACGTTTTTATGTACACCTTTCACCTCACGCCATCTAGATTTATTTTGGCGCGAAAATGCAGCAGTCTACTAACCTTATTTGCCACAATAAAGATTACACCTGCTATCTGCGCAGGGAGTATTAATTCTATTAAAGACTAGGAGGCGAGCATTATGCTTCAACTTCTTTAATTCACTACTCTTCAGCAGTTTCAACAAAACTTCAAAAACCATAACAAAACACTGAAACAGTCTGAACAGACTTTTCCTCTTTTCAGAACTACAATCCCCATAGTCTCTGTAGTCCATCACACTCCATGCCCAGTAATAACCACTTCCTGTCCCTGGGCTCCTCCTCTCTTTTACTCGCTCTGAAAGTCTCATTGCGAACATCACGCTAAGCCGTGCAACTGGCAACGACTCGAAACACTTCAACCAACTATCGAACTCCTTCGATCCCAGACGACTCCTGTCGCTAACCTCCTATATCAGTTGTTGTTCTGCTCCTCTCCTAGACATAAAAGAAAGCAGAAAAATCAGGGTGGCGTCCATGTATTGACATCATCATAATATCATCACTTTACGTAACCTCATAATCTCTTATACAATACATAGATTGGGTGGGAATTTAATGCTTGCCTCCTAGTCTTTAATAGAATTAATACTCTCTGCGCAAATAGCAGGGGTTATCTTTATTCTATGACAAGACTGGAGGCAAGCATTATGCTTGTTCAAAGCTTCCCAACTCTAACTGCTAAATTCTCAGTTGGCTTAAAATAAAATTCTTTAAAAGTTCGATCATTCGACCAGTCTGCCGTTAACATAATATCTCTAAGAGACACTCCTGTCGTAAAGGCTTTAGACGACATCGCTCCTCGAACTGAATGCGCCCCATACTTCTCCACGTTTATACCTGCTGCAAGCATGATTTCCTTAACCCATCTGGCTATCGTGGCTATGGATACCCCCTTGAAGGGCTTTCTGCGCGCTATCAGCAATTGCTTAGTACCTGCTGCTCTGAATTCCGCTGTCCTACTCTCGTATTCCTTCACGCAGCTTTCTACGCACCATTTATATATGAAATATGGATAGTGCACTGACGCCGTTCCCGTCTTAGTCCTACCTACAATAGAGAACGTCACCCCTTCTGGGCCAAATGACCTCCTGTCTATATCCAGTGCTCTGATGTCTGACACTCGTTTGCAAGACACTAAGCACAATAGCATCGCTAACTTCCCTGATAATTGTTTCAGCGATAAATACTTGTTGCTGGGCCAACTCTCTAACAGCTTAAGCACCGATAGTACATCCCAGACGGACTTATAATGAGGTTCAGGAGGCACTCTTAATTTTGCTCCTCGAATAAGCTGCACTACTGCTGGGTGCTCGCCCGCTGGAACCCCTTCGATAGGAAGGCGTCCCGCGGATATGGCGGACCTGTACACTCCTATGGTACGGAATGCCTTCCCATCTTGCAAGAAGTTCAATATTGCCACTACAGGCGCAGAAACGGGATGAACACTTCTCCCTCTGCACCAGCTCGTCCACTTGGCCCAAGCCGCGTCGTAGCTCCTCCTAGTGGATGGAGCCCAGGATTCTGAGATGAGGTGTGCAGCTCGAGATGAAATGCCTGGCAACGCCCAGCGTCTCCTGATATCCTGCACGCAACGAGAGGGAGAGCCCCCTTCACTCTCAGAGGGTGACATGACCCAGCTGGGTCCGTGAGCAGGTGCTCCCCTTCCGGGAGCATCCTCTGGTAATCTACTACTAGCTCCATGAGAGCTGGGAACCACACTTGCGACTTCCAACACAGCGCTACTAATAGCAATTCCGCCGTCTCCCTCCGACACTTCGCTAGAACTCTGCTCAGCATCATAAACGGGGGAAACGCATAGTGTGGACCTCCGACCCATTCCTGCAGGAATGCATCCGTCCCTAGTGCTTCCGGGTCTAGCCTCCAGCTGAAGTCCTCCGCTGTTTGCGCGTTCAATCGCGATGCGAAGAGGTCTATGTGTACTGGTCCCCACCTCTCGGTCATCCTCCGAAACGCTGCTGGATCCAGCCTCCAATCGCTGGAATCCGTGGGGTACCGAGAGTTCCAGTCCACTATGACGTTCAGTGTCCCGGGGAGATATTCTGCTGTGACAGACGTCTCCGACTGCAGGCAGAAATGCCAGAAGTCCTTCGCTAATTCGGCTAGCATCCTGGATTTGGTGCCGCCCAGGTGGTTTATGTATCGCACTGCTAGAATGTTGTCCATTTTCAGCAGTACACACGATTTCATTCTCCCCTTCGTAAAGGCTTTGATCGCAAAGGATCCCGCTACTAACTCCAGGCATTTTATATGTATGCGGAGCTCCTCCTCGCTCCAGTTCCCTCCCGTCTGGAGGTCCCCGCACCTTGCGCCCCAGCCTAACCGGCTGGCGTCGGACTCTATGACTAGATCCGGTCTGTCTCCGAAAATGGCACAACCATTCCAGGCGTCCATATTCTGCAACCACCAATCCAGTTCTGTCCTGGATTCCTGATCCAGCGGAACCGATTGATGATATCTCAGGCCTTGCTGCAGATGCTTTATCTTTAGCCTTTGCAGTGCTCGATAATGCAGAGGACCTGGAAAAATGGCCTGAATCAAGGCTGCTAACAGCCCCACGATCCTCGCAAGAGTTCGGAGGGACACTGTCTGGCTCCGCAGACATCCTCTGATCTCCCTTTTGATGTTGCAGATCTTTCGCGCCGGGAGCTCGAGTGTCGCTTTTCTGGTATCCAGGATGCAACCCAGAAAGTCGAGCCTCTGCGCTGGTACGATGTCTGATTTCTCCTTGTTCACTAAGAACCCTAGGGATGCAAGCAGGATCAGGACCCACTTCGTCTGATACCTGAGGGCTTCTCGCTCCTCGGCCAGAAGGAGGAGATCGTCTAGATAAATGATCATCCTTATTCCTTTCTCCCTTATAGCAGCAGCTACGGGCTTCATTACCTTGGTGAAGGCCCATGGCGCTGACACAAGCCCAAAGGGCATAGTCTTGAATCGCCAGAGCTGTCCTTTCCAGCGAAAAGCTAGGAAAGTTCTGAACTCCTCCGCCATAGGGATAGTCAGGTAAGCATCCTTCAGGTCTAACCTTGTCAGCCAATCCTTTTCCCTGAGCTAATATCGGAGCTGGTGGATGCCTTCCATCTTGAAATGACGGTATACTATCCACCCGTTCAACCCCTTTAGGTTTATAACTGGTCGCACTTTCTCCTTTCTGTGCACCAGGAACATGTTGCTTATGAACTCTGGTTCCTCCGGGCACCGTTCTATGACGTTCTTTGCCGCTAGCAGCCGCAACTCCTGATCTAGAAGGCTCTGCTCTGCGCGCTCTAAATCTGCTGATGGGGCGCTCCTGCACTGGTGTCTGAACGAACTCTAGACGCATGCCCCCAACAGCTTGCAGCACCCAGGCGTTGCTGGAAAGCTTGCGCCAGTTTCTCAAGAACATGCTCGTTCTCCCTCCCACTGGAGGGTAATACGCTGCTCTCACCTTGCGTGAATCCTTGTCCACGTCCGGCTCCTCTTCCTCTACGACCTCTTGGGAAGCGTCCTCTGGACGGGAAGAAGGAGTTTTGCTGCCTATTCTCCCAGTATTGGGCCCTGGGATTCTGAGGTCTTCGTCCCCCTTGGTTGCAACCAGCCGAGCGACCTCTGTGACGAATGGTCCCTCCAAAAACTCGATTGGGGAAGATCTTTCGATTAGAAGCTTGCGCCTTCTCCAGAGACGCGTAGGTGCCCACGAAGCGCCCCATCTCCTTGCCGAAGGTCTCCCCGAAGAGGAGTACTTGCGCTGCTTCTCCGGCTTCGTATGACGCTAAATCACTTAGCTTAGTATCTATCTTCAGTAGGAGGCCTCTCCGGCGCTCTGATGCGATGGCGCAATTTGCGTTGCCTAGGAGGCATACTGCCCTCTGAGCCCAACCTGCTGGGGCATCGGGGTCCACATCCTCTCCGGTATCTTTGGCTCTCGGCCAGGTCCATTATTTTTGCCAGAGGCCCTGCCAGGTCTAACACCTTCTCCTGGAAACTCCTCCAAGACCTATCGATGCCCTTCCGAGGGTCTTTGCTAGATTTTGACACGAAGGTCAACATTTTAGGATCCAGTTCCGGCATCTCGGCCACCTTCCCTGGGAGATCTGGTCTCGGGCACTCCGCTCTGAGCCTCTGTCGGACTTCTTTGTCCAGTGCTTCCCGCAATCTCTTTGTCATATATTGTGCCACTCTAGGTGAGGGCTGCCAGTCTGAGGATCTCAGGTTCCGGATGCTGTCCGGATCGAACATGTCCTCCTCCACCTCCTCGAGGTGCTTCTCTTTGCGACTCCTCTTTCCTCCTCTAGGCTTGATCTCAATTTCCTCCTCTTCCTCTTGGGAGAGAGATTCGCCTTCCTCCAGCTCTTCCTCTGAGCCAGGGCCGTCTTCTCCATGTTCTTCATCCCCTGGAGAGGGGGTCGTGAGGTTTGGCACAGTCCGACGCTGCAAAATTGCCTGCCGCAGCTTTGCAAAGGCGTCGACTACCTCCGGGGCCTTTCCTTCTGGCCCATCTGAAGGGCCCTGGGGGTCAAGAGGGATTCACCTCTTTCGGGCCTTAGTACTGCCCAACGACCCTGCTTCTGAGGGTTCCGCGGGCGTGCTTCCACCCCGTCCGGTACTGTCCGGAATCTGCTTTACCATTTGGGGCTCTCGGGGCCCCAAATGGGAAAGCAGATTCAGGCAGAAACAACGCGGCATTGCGGAAAACAACCGCGTGGTTTCTGCCTGAATCTGCTTTCCCATTTGGGGCTCTCGGGCTCCCCACGGAGAGCCCAAGAGCCCCAAATGGTAAAGCAGATTCAGGCAGAAACAACGCGGTTGTGTTGGAAAACGCTGCGGTTTTTCTTTCCGAGTTTCTCAGGCTCCTCCGAGCCGGAGGAGCCTGAGAAACTTGGAAAGAAAAACCGCAGCGTTTTCCAACACAATAACATTGTATTTAGGTTTGCGGTCACTTCAAAAGCTCCTCCAGCCCGGAAAACTTAGAAAAAAAAAACGCAGCTAGTGCTTATTTTTAAAAAATAAATAAATAGCACTTACCGAGATTCAGCTGCAGCTTTCCTGCTCTGGTCTCCGGTCCCCGTCCTCCACCTTCAGCACTAATGAAGGGAAAGCCACCCAGCGGTAGCCTTTGTTTACTACAGCTGGCTGGCTTTTCCTTCATTAGTGCCGCAAAAGCCAGCACAGGAGGGCCTCCATATCACAAAATGGCTGCGCCCATGTGCTTGCTTTTGCGAATTTTGAGCTTGAATAGCTCAAAATTTTACATAGGAAGTTTTAAAACTGAGAATGCTAGTATTTTTTTTTATGTTGCCTATCTATTTTTTAAATAAAAAATGTTACTAGACCATCCCTTTAAAAAACCCTCCTCTACTTGCATATTATGCCAGCCTTACGAGGAACACAGCTGAAAAGCGTGTTTCTTGTAAAAACACCACCTATCGCTGCACCAAAAGGAGGCAAATGGCTATGCAACTGAAAACACAGCCATGTGAAATGCTCCTTTCTGAATTTAAAGTATATTTGTAACCTCCAGCGCGGCCACAACTCCAGTGAGTAGTTCCCGAAGAAAGGGAACTTTGGCGCCATCCTATGCAAAAACAGAAAGCTGTACAAATGCGCCGCATTCTAATACCGACCAACTCATCACTAATCTAGCCCCCAAACCCTCCCCCGCCCGCGCTGAAATAGTGCATAACTTTTGATGGCCCTAAAACAGCGAGGCAAATACATGAAAATGCTCAGAAACGTTGAGCCACCACCCAGGTTTGCAAGTGTTTTCCAATTGCACGCAGTTCCGAACATATTAGCAGCAGCAGCAGGAGCAGCAGCTCAGTATTTCGAAACTGATGTGCCTCAGGCTGACTTCATTCTGCCGGCAGGTGCCCAGGCCCGCAGCTCCCGCGTACCGGTGCCCCTCGTCGGAAGTAGCTTACACTTCAAAGTTTATTAATGCTTGAATCACGCTAGACAGAGCCCTTATTTTGTCTAGAATGGATTATTGCAAACCATCCTACGCTGGTACCAATAAGCACAATATCAAAAAACTACAAATCATGCAAAATAAAAATAACGCCCTTAGAGCAGCACTAAATTTCAACAAAAATACACACATCTGTGACAAGAAGGAATTCCCATTGGCTTCCTGTCCAGGGGCGTATCCTTTTCAAAAACACTAACATCGACTCATAAATGTCTACACAAGTCAGCCCCTAAATACCAGATAGAATCACTCCCTTCCAGTCCAACAGGCCCACTTGCTCAGCACAGCACAGCAGCACCTGTCCCCCATCCAACCAAACCCACTTCTCCCCAACCCCCCCTCTCCCCGCTCCCCCAATTTAAACTGCAGAAAGCTGGAGGCAGTAGCTTTCCAGTGGTAGCTGCTAGACACTACAACACGTTACCAGTTTCACTTAGGTCAGAGGATTCCTACTGGACCTTCCGAAAACTTGAAAACCTGGCTCTTCTCACAGGAACTACGAAAATAAGCTATGGAAAGCAAACTGTAAGGTATCTAAAACAAAGATGAATGTAACCCAAGATGACGACATGAGCTAGTGTATTGTTTCATATCTCATGTCCTTGTATATGCGTAACTATGTAACCATTGTGTTTGTCTACTAAGAAAAGCGCCAAGATCCATACGGGTTGGGTGCGCTCTATACATTTCAGAAATAAATAAAAGACAGGAAGTACAGTGGCCTTGAAGCCAAGGAAGGAAAGAGTTGGAGGGAGGGATGGGACTGTCAAATGCAGCAGACATGTCTAAAAGGATGAGAGTGGAGCAGAGGCGAGTGTTGAGCAGTGGTAGGAGACTTGGCGACATGGATGTCTTGGAGAGACCTCTGGATCACTCCCTGTTCAACCACGCTGCAAGTATTTCATAAACTATGATTCTGGGTGGTTATTATGCAGTTGGATGCAGAGCATCAGGAAGATTTGTCATGTATTTAGGCACCCAGCACTGGTGACTGTCAAACACTTGGTTACCGTCCGGTTAATTATTTCATTTAGTATCGAACCAGAGCAATCAGATGCTTGGCTCCAGTCAGGATCAGATTAAGTAGGAGTCTGTTGCAAGAGTCCTGAAGCTCCAGTGGCGTCAGGAAGCAGCAGTAGCTGGATATTTGGGTGGAAGCAGCATCTGTGAGTAGCAGAAATCAAGCTACATATGCCATAACATGGTGCAGAACAGAAAGGGCTGCAGATCCACTTAAGCAACAGGACTTCAGGCAAATAGGTACTCCTTGCAGTGTGGGTACCTTAGGTGGTGTAAAGATCAACCAAAATACATAAAGTTATAGTTCTAGATTCCAAGATGGCCGCCAGAGAGTGAGGACGCACTCTCACGAGCTCCTGGCTGGGCCTAAAAGAAAGGGGATCAATATCAGATAAGGACAGCAACGCGTTGGGAACACCGAATGCATATTCCTCAGAGAAAGGAGATGGAGGAGGGAACAGACAGACTTGCAAGCAGGAGCAGCAAATCAAGACCAGTAAACAGAGCAGAGATCCCTCACCATCTCGGGACTACCGTATTGAGAAGCTGTGCAAAGAGGACAGTGACTGTGTGAAAGGTCGCCGAGGAAGATTGGTCCGGTGAGAAGCTCTAAGCGGAAGGAAGGGGAGTGGAAGAAGAGGAGCCTTGGCTGCGGTAGAAGCGTCAGGAAGGCGTATTCTCCGTGGCCGGTGAGAGACAACGAGAGGAGGAGCCCCAACAACCGAAAGAAGCCTTGCGAAAGAGCAAGCCGAGTGGAGGAGCCCCGACAGCGGGAGTAGCTAAGGCATGGCGACACACTTGAGGTGGGCAGCCAGTAGGCGCTGGAGTGTCGTAGAGCCCAGTGGACACAGCAAAGAAGCAGCGGGCCCCTTGGATGAGACAGGGAGCCAGAGGGAGAGGCTCCGAACAACTTATAAGTGTGCATCGCGGCCGCACTGTGGGCAAGAGCCGTCGAACCTCCCGGCAGTCAGGAAGATCCGTAAGGAGGCCCCCTATAAAACACGGCAAGCACTGAGGGCAGACCGCTCTACGCTTGCTTATAACTGTGGAAGCAAACACATATGTCTGCAGCATAACAGGAGACAAGGGGCAGCCCAGAGAAGGACCAATAAAGGACTTCTGTAAACAAATAAGTATCACAGCATAAGCTGGTGAACTCATAAGAAGGGAAAGGAGACCTGGGAAACAGGGGCTCGAAGCATTACAATACACTGGGAATACATCGCAATACCCAGAGGAGGAGGAGTGTTAGGGGCTGCAGGGTAATTGGACACAGAAGGATTGGAAGCAATGCCACTGGAGTGGTAAAACACGTGGAAGAGGCCAAACAGGGAAGTTATATTACGAGGAGATAAGCAGGAGAGCGGGACTACACGCAGATGCCAGGACCAAAAGGGAAAACAGACCCCGGGCCGCAGATCACGAAAAGTGTCAAGAAGGGCCAGTTGGCAAGGTGCTGGCAGTGATCTATCAGAGACAGCACAAGGGGAAGACACTTCAGAACAAAAGGACGAAGAAGAAACACAGGCAACAGGCGAAATGGCCCTAAGCAAAGAGGAACTGCTAAAGTGTTGCAGGGTATGGGTGAGAGGCTCACCACATCCTTCCACCAGCAAATAGGGAACATGAAAGAAGAACTGAAGAGCTCACTGAAAGAAATCAGAGATGACATTAATGCCTTGGGCAACAGGGTGGATTCAGCCGAACAAGGGTTATCGGAAGGTCGAAAAGGAAGTGCGACAGAACTCAGAACTACTGGAGCAGATTGCCTCTGCCACGCAGAACCTAGTAATTCCAACAGAAGGTTTAGAAAATCGCTCAAGACTTTCTAACCTTAGAATCAAGGGATTGGCAGAGGCAACCCCCGATGCAGACTTGAAATGTGTGGTGCAGCAGTGCTTCGCCACCCTGTTGACAGTCAACACCACAGAGGAGATTCGTATTGACTGCATACATAGAGGGAGCGCCCCGAAGAGGAGCAGAGAGGGAGACAGACCCAGGGATGTGTTAACAGCATTAGTATCAATGAAGAGAAGGAGAGAAGTCTTAGGGCGGCAAGAGTACAGGACACAATTAAGATTAATGGCTTGCAAGTACACTTTTACCAAGACCTAGCTGCTACAACACTTCAGAAAAGAAGACCAACGAGGCCGGTGACGAGAAAACAGCTTGAAAAAAGGAATTTCTTACAAAAAGGTTGGCGTTTCCTTGGGACCGCAGACAACAAAGAATCATCACATGCAACAAAGGTATGGCCATCCTTGGTCCAGAGGCAGAGGATATCGGCCTGGGAGAGCGAACACGGGGAACACAACAGAATATACAATGGTACATGGAAGAGATAAGCCGAAGGGACCCCGGCCGAGGAAATGAGGGGAAAAGAAGCTATGCAATTCTATAACTGTAAGCCATAAAGGTGATGCCCGAGACTATCCCTGAACCAAACAGAGGGGTAAGTACGAAGGGCGCCTTCACGAACAGTAATGGAATTCCATAGACATTTAATGGGCCTAGGCGGGAGGGAGTGGGGCACCACTTGGGAACTTAGGTTAGGTCAACCTTAGGGATCTGGGGTAAAAACATGGGTCGGTTCCCACTAGCTGGGATGTATCCTAGGATACCGAGTCAGACCCGCAGAGGGGAGTGCGGGGGAAACAGGGGGGTGGGGGAGGATCCGGAGAGGGGGAGGGATTTGCACAAAACATTCAGAGCATATATAGGAGGGAAGTGGCACAAGGGAGGAATATCAGGCAGGGGAGGAGTAGGGTAAAGGTTTTATGACAAGGCCGCCGCAGATTCGCTCGGATAACGTACAGGATCTAAATACAAGGAAGAAGGTGGCTAAACAGATAATGCGGTATAATCCTTCTACAAGAGACCCACATTAGGAAGGGGGATGGGTACAAAATGCACATACAGCCAGAGACGTTTTTATGGGAGGGGTACCATGTACGGTGCGCTGCTGAGGTGCCAAACGTGCAGCCAAGCTGTTGCTGACCAGTGCTATTGGTCCTATCAATTAATCCGATAATGCTTTTTGAGTTCACTGTAGTACAGTTTGTCCAGTTATTATAGCGCAACTCTTGTAGTATTCTCACCCTTCTGTGGCTTATAAATAGTTAATGTCCCATACCGAAAGTTGAAATGCATATTTATATATTTGAGTGCCATGATTGCTCAGAAGATAGCTCAGTTTGTTGGGTACTGGTTTCAGACATTTGTGTTCATATGCCAAATGACAGTACTCCAGCAAGGCCGACTCAGCCTTTCCTATGTCTGAGGTTGATAAACGTGCATGTATATATACTTTTGTGATAGTAACACTTAAGAGTGCTGCTATACAGCAATCTAATTGCACCAGTTAGCACCAGCTATAGAAAGTGACATAGCACCCATCTGGTGCAGGTCTAGAGCGTTATTCCTCCAAATGAGGGCTGTTAAAACTGGCAACCACTTCGCAACAAGGAACATAAAATGTTAGTATGGCGAGGTGATTAGGTTGTCAAATTCGAGACACTGGAACCAAAGTGTTGAGGCTCATATCCTGGCTTTTCCAGCGGAAGATACATTGATCCTGGACAAATCATTTTATGCCACTGTATTGTGCTGTGGTGTCTCCTTTGAAAAGGTTTGACTTCTCACTTATGGGTGGCGTTGTTTAGCCTAGTGCTTGATCATTCTTTTCAAGTAGGTCATTTGAGTGCAAGGGGTTTTATTTAGACAGAAGCAAGCCAACCAAATGTCAAAAGACTCTGGCAAACATATTTTCTAGTCTGTTCATTTGGCAACAGCATGCTTTATTATACAATTTGAAAGGTACTTCTGCACACACTAAATAACAGTCTTCAATTCTGTCTTTGGTGTGCATGTAAACCTTTAACATACAATTGAAAATCCCAGATGAAGCCGTTACAGCTCACATCAATTAATATTGTGGTGCTAATATGCTTGCCTTGGTGATAGTGAAAATGGAGCTAGAATCATTGTCCTTTTGCCTTAAATACTTCATATTGGGTTTATGTGCATTCCATACTTTCCAAGTTAGTTCTTAAAACAATAAGGCATTATTTTAGTTCATGAAAGCAAAACACAAATATTGTGGTCAAGTACAGAAATTGCATATTCGGCTCAAATCTCAGCTTCACCTCTTAATCAACATCTCTGATCCTGGGCAACTCATTTAATCTTGTTTATCCCAACTTGTCCACATTTCCAGTCTGTAAACTGTTGAAAATGTTCTGGGCTCGATTCTGAACACCATGCTTCATTGTGCTTTTTCATGATGCCCAGGTACCGTCCTCATTCTCAGGGGGTCCTGGCCGTCGGCACAGAGGACGATACTGCTGTGTCACAAACGGTCTGCATTTCGCCTGTTTTTTTAATTAATGGGCGGGTTGCAAGTTTTCGGCAGCAGTTTTTTATAATTGCACAACATTTGAAATTTAACAAAAGTGCTGCCCAAAACACCCCTTTTTGCATTCTGTTTATTTTTAAGTTTTCCGTAGCACTGTGGAACAATCCTCACCAACCCATCCCTCCAACACATCAAAAAACAATAATCCAGTTATTATAAGAACGTTGCAGAGTTATTTTCAAGTATGTACAAAATTCATACTTAAACCAACACAATTAGGATCAGGCATACTTGTGAGAGTTTTGGTTTTTGTTGAGAAGCACTTCATCTGTTGGCTTACCCCCGTGCAAAGGCACATGTCTAGTTAGATGTGTATGGTAGGTTGTGACTGGGAGCGGTGGGGGGTGACCTTGCCTGTTTTCTCTGGTCACACTCCTCCGCAATAACGAAAGTGCAATAAGCGGACCACCACCAAAGGAGCTAGTGTGTGTGTCTGACATTTTACAGTCACTAATGTGGAGCAGTAACACCAGAATCCACATGCAATCGACCTGTTTACGGAACTGGTGATTGCTAGGTTGGTTTCAAGCCAATGCTGGCAACAGGCGCAAAGGTTCCTGAACTGGTGCATTGTGTGCTCCCTCAGTGAAATCCAAGACCATCAAAATAGGTGTTAATTACCGAACAGGTCAGTAAAACATAATCCAAATAACAAGGGGGGTCCTGGGAGACTCTCTGCCAGACATGAGTCCTGGTAACAAGAGCCTTACCCAGAGTCTTTAGCTCACTATCTTTCACAGAGAAAAAATATCCCAAACATATCAGTATTTGTCCTGCCCTAGAAATGATAGGCAATTCTCCTCTGAACAAGAGTACACCTTGCTCACTATTCTTAGAGAGGCACAGCTACACCCTACTGATGAGGTTCAACCAGACCGAAACACGTGTCTGGGGTTGCTGTTGGTACTCTTGTTCAGAGGAGAATTGGCCATCATTTAGGTGCTGGACTGCCCCAGGGCAGGACAAATACTCATATGTTTGGGATATTTTTTCTCTGTGAAAGATAGTGAGCTAAAGACTCTGGGTAAGGCTCTTGTAACCAGGACCCCCCTCGTTATTTGCAGTAAAACATTATCCGCCATTTTCTGCAATTTACACCTAGCCAAGAATCAGGCCCTCAGTCTCTAAGAGCCCTTTGTTCTAAGGGTATGCTATTCAAAAAAAGTATCACTCATGGTTTCACTAGCTACAGTGTTGAATTGTATATAAACATGACCATTGATATATTGCACACCACAAAGTCATTTGTTCTTGGCGGACTAATAGCAAAACTTCTTGAAAACCACAGATTCCAATTTATATCCAAAATCTATGCAATCTGTCTACATGGTTGGGCACTTTTACTTTAAATGAGACTGCCAACCTGAGTCTTCTCTCTATGCTGGGGTATGTGTGCCTTTTTCATATAGCTACTTATCTGTGCCCTGCCTTTTAACTACACCTTTTTCGTGGCTGCTATTTCTGAAAATGTTCCTGTGTCTATGCTTGAACACAACTACCCTGGACTGAAAATATTGCCTTTCAAGTGCTGCTTGTTTATTATTCCGATTCCAACTAGTCTGAAGAGGGTAAGGAGGATTGGTAGGGGGCCCCATGCATATTTTCATTGCTGCAGGACAAAATATCAAGCTGAGGGTTTTGATCGCGATGTGGGGGCGGCGACAAGGGATTTTGTGTCCCGTAATTTCTTTGGTTCAGAGGGAGGCCCCAAAGGAGTCTGTGCCCCGGACCCTAACATTCCTTAAGATGGCCCTGCATACAGCAGTACACGCAACTAGTCCAGGAAAATGTCTAATAGGACTGCAGGGGTATTGGTGGGCTTAAGAAATACATTGGGGGCAAAAATAGTTAAAACCATAGCAGACCCGAATGGGAGGTATTTATTCTTGCAGATGTTGATGGGGAAAAGGGTTATGATAATAGAAACAATATATGCACCCAACATAGGACAAGACGCTTTTCTACATCAGTCGATGGGGAAACTGGAAAAGTTTGCAGAAGGGGAAATCAACCTAACAGGAGACTTTAACATAGCTTGAAGGAGAAAGACAGGAGTGGCCAGGGCAGTAATAAGGGATTACATCCGTAGGAGGCAGTGCGCGAGCGCCTAGATGGAATGGGGATGAGACATCTCTGGAGCGATTTGAATACACCCAACTGAGGCATTGACGACGATAGAAGGAGATCACCCAGCAGCAATAAGAATGCTAACTAAATTTGAGGTATTTGTTATCTCGCACACTGGGGACAAACATCAAGCGGCGGACATATACAAGATACTACTAGAATGTGCAGACCAAAAGACTTGCCTCTGTCAAACAGCATGGGAAGGTACATGGCAGGGGAGGTTCCAGCGGGGCATTGGGTGGAATTGTGGAGGAACATCCCGAAACTGACCAGGTCCCTACAACAGCGGGAGGCCTGGTACTAAATGATACAGTAGCATTGTACCCTGAATAAACTACATAGAATGTATGGGTCGGTCTCTGCACAGTGCTGGAGGGGTGCAAATGTGAAGGTGACTGGAGAGACATTTGGTGGGGATGCCCCAAAATTAAAGGTTTCTGCGCGGAAGTCATGAAATCTCTGCAGGAAATAGTACCGGAGATCTTGCCTCTCTCATTGGCAGAGAGCCTAGGCGGACTGGTTGAACCAGAACGATACACAATCTCGAAGTCACAGAAAAGAGCATCAGTAATTTTATTAATAGCAAGCTGAATGGTGACTGCAAAAGACTGGAAACAAAAAAACTTCACCAAGGGTGGTCTGTTGGCTTTGTAAACTCTGGGACATAGTAGCGATGGAGTGGATTACATATAAAATCCAAGGGGATGCAGATAGATTTCAGAGGGAATGGGGAGAAACTATTCGCTTTTTGAAAAGTGACTTTGTACAAAAATGGTGCCCTCAGAATGTGCAGGTATTGGACATTAAGTGAACGGTGATGCAACCCGAGGTGCCCATTAATAACAAAACTATGTTTCCGAAGGTGTATGGCTTGGTTGTGCAGTCGCTGGAGTGGGTGGGAGTCAAAATGTTTTGATAAATGCCAAAAAAGATTATTTTTTTAAAGTTATTGTTCTACAGGTATTTGTTAGGATGGATTGGAATAAACCTTGGGTGGATTCTATAAACCAATAGGAGTGTAACGCCGATGAGTGCCAAGCTCATAAGAGCTAGGAAAAGTAGTAGAAGCGCTAGGGGGCTACATCTACTCCCAGGGATCCAGTGACCAGCTAACTTTATGAGTTTCAGAGTTATTGTGCTCAGCACACTTTGCATCCAGGGACACCCAACATGTTCCTCACTCTAATCATGATATAATCCAGCTTGCTTTGTAGTTCTCGCTTCTGCAGCTTGCACTGTGCTTTTGAGAATACAGTGCTCAGCTCGCTATACATTTTGCAATCTCCCGTTAGGCCTACAGTGACCTCGGTGCACTGTGATAAGGAATATACTGTAGCGCACGGCTCCCAGAGCAACTTTGCCCTCACCTGGAAATCCTTCCTTCATGTTCTTTCAATCTTTGCTTTCCTTTAATTCTCTGATAGAAAGCCCTATGTAAGTGTTTACTAATTATGATTTCCTGCAACTGTTGGTTCTGCGTTGCTTCAGAGACTTAAAAGAGCCCACTGGACATTTCAAATCAAGTGGAAGCCTCCCGCCTTTCTCCAGCCACCATACGGATTTGTGCTGCAGTATGCAAGCTCCTTGTTCGAGTACCAAAACTGCTCACCACTCGTCTGGTTCCATAAGCGGGGCTTGTTCCTGATGTTTGTTGCAAACAGCAGAATGTTCTACTATGCAGTCTCTTTGTCTATAAGGGCTGCAGACTATTACTTTAGGTGGCACCACAAACCAAGTGTCCATATGCCACTGGTAAGCTATGATGGGAGGCTCTACAACATATGACAGCGGGTTATGTGCTGGGTTAATTCCTAATAGTCCCGGAAGGATAGCTCAGTGGCAACGTGCTCGCCTTGGAAGCAAGAGGACACGAAGCAACACAGGTTCGGTCCGTACTTAGAAACCTCTAGGTATTTAAGCGCATAATAAATACGTAACTAAGACAAAAATAAAAAATAAATTACGCAACTAAAAAAAGCTAAACAATTCCTGTAACAGCACCTCGATGCCCGCGGGCTGTGTGAGCGCTTTAAAAATGCAAAAATAAAATAAAAAAATAAAATAAATAATAGAGTGCAGGGTCCAGCAGATTGTCTCCCTGCATTTTGCTTATGGCCCTAGTGCAGAGCACCTTTTCGGTTGATTTTCCGGGCCCACACCACCTCCACTCGGAATTCTGGATGAAAACAGAGCAAACTTGATCACAGTGGGTAAATTTGTTTTGTAGTTCAGAGACTGGTGCAGCAGCAGGCCTCCATAATCCATCACTTGCTGTCGCGCATTGGTTACTTGCTGTCGCGCATTGGTTTTGTGCCTGTTCATGGTGAGCGCAGTAACTTTGGCAACTAGCAAGCCGTCTACACGCAGCTTGGGACAGCAGTTCACACTCTTGCAAATTCAGTTCTATAAAGTAACAAAAGAAGAAACATGGGGAACTGTGTGTATGTAAGAGGTACAAGTTCAATCAACTACAAGTATTTAGTCATTTTATAAGGCCACCCAATCACTGGGGGCTACAAGTACGAAACTGTGCAGCCTTGTTCCCGAGGAAAATTTCCAGTTGTGAACTTTAATCACGATTACTCAAACTGGTCCAATCTGAATACATCAGATCGTATTCACTCTCTGATGGGAACATTTGCATGAATGACCATGCGAACATTTGGATGAATGACCCTGCAATGCATTTAACAAATGGATGGTATATATGCGCATCCGTGGAGCACAGAGAAGTTTGGAACTCCTTGAAAGTGATACCAGGCCATCACCAACTGGTATTGCACTCACTACTAGGCATGTACCTTTAATTGCATAGAAAAGTTGGGACAGTATAGGGGACACAAAGTGCACTAATGCTTGACAAGTCTAAAATGTGGCACTTGGGAGGACAAAAATAATGTAGAGGTAAAAGTTGCAGGGATGCTTCCCGGAAGCCATCGCATAGGACTTTAATTCTCAGATACTGGACCACCTTTTTTGCTCACTTTATCTAGTTCAAAGGACTGTGAATAATCATCAGGAATGTATTCCTGGCATAACGGGCCAACCATTAAACACATTCAAGAATTGAATGTGGATAGTTTTCTGAAAGTTATGAATGCATCTGCTACTACTGTGAACAGGTTACAAACTAGCCATATTAATAGGTTTGTATTTATAATTTCATTATTGTATGAAAGTACAACTATGAGTCTAGACGGATCAGTCTAGTCTTGGTGTTCCAGTATTCAGGATGCCCTTCTGAACAAAATCAAACTTCTACAAAACAAAATCCCATCACAACAAGCTACCCTACCCAAACCTGATCGTATAACATCACCCACTCCTACCCCTCTCCACAATCCCATCCCCCTCTACTCCTTCAGAGAAGTCCCAGAATCCGAGGTCAATGACCTTGTCAAACACATCAAACCATCCGCATGCAAAGGAGACATCTGCCTGCCTACCATCATCAAAGAATGCGCTGACGCCCGATCCCCTATCATCACAGCATTTATCAATGCATCCTTCACCACAGGGACGGTACCACAAAGCCTTAAGGAAGCATGAGCACGGCCACTTATATAAAAAAAACATCTCTAGATCCAACAAGCCCCAACAACTGTGGACCCATAACCACCGTCCCCTTCCTTCTTAAAATTCTTGACAAAGTTGCCCACACACAGATCCAACATTACCTTGAGTCCAATGCTATCTTAGGCAAGAGACAATTAGGTTTCCGCAAAGGTCACGGCACAGAAACTGCCCTCCTCGACCTAAAAACCAAATCACAGAGATAATGCACAGAGGCAAACCAGCCCTCCTGCCGCTTCTAGTCCTCTCCGCTGCGTTCGATTTGGTCGATCATGACATCCTCACCTCCCATCTAACAAACGCAGCTCATTTCTCCTCTCAAACCACCTCCTGGATAACTTCATTCCTGGAGGGCAGGGTTATGAAAGTATACTCCGACCAGGCCAATGCTGACCCTACTACCATCCACTGTGGAGTTCCCCAAGGATCCTGCACCGCCCCTACCCTATACAACCTATTCACAAAACCCCTTTTCGACAAACTGGACTCACTTGGCATATCGTACATGACTACGCTGACGATACACAGATACTCCTTCCCCTCACAAGCGATTATGACCAAGACAAAGCAGCCCTCCTACAAATCTACAATACTGTACAAACATGGATGGCAACAAACAGCCTCTGCCTCAACGGAGACAAAACAGAGTTAATCCTCTTAGGTCCCAAGGAAATCCTGCCGAAACTCAATAAAAAAATACAATAATTTCAACATTGACAATTCCATCATAGCGGTCTCATCCTCTGTAAAAACTCTAGGAGTCTACCTAGACTCCTCTCTCTCCATGAACCGGCAGGTCAGCGCCATCTCCTCCGCTGCTGCCCACACCACCAAACTCATCAATGCCATAAAACCATTCCTAACCAGCCAAAACTGCCTCGCCATTGCTAGAGCCACGATCGGAGCTAGACTCGATTACTGTAATGCCCTTCTGGCAGGAACGTCAACTAAACATTTCAACAAGTTACAGATAGTTCAAAACAACGCACTCCGAGCAGCCCTCAACCTCCCTAGAAGAGCCCACATTTCCCAAGCAAGACGAGCTGCCCACTGGCTCCCTGTCAAGGAAAGAGTTGATTTCAAAATCCTCACACTCTCTCACAAATGCCTCAGTCTCTGTGCCGCCATACTTATCTGAAACCATCACCAGAGACATCTCCACACTCCGATAAGAACACAGCACGCCAACCAACTCTGCATCCCTCCATTCAAAAGAAGGAATGCCAGAGGCTTAGGATTCCCTGCCATAGCCCCCAGGCTCTGGAACGCACTTCCTCACTCCCTAAGTGCTGAAATGTCCCTCACTGCCTTCCGCAAAACTCTGAAAACCACCCTCTTCAAGTAAACTCTTATGTATACATTGTAATGTCTTCTATTGTCCTGTAACCAAGTATATGTACCTATGTCATTACCTGTAACCAAGTTTGCATCCAATTGTAACCAGTAAGCCTTCATGTAAGAGCGCCACAATGCCCACGGACTGTTGTGCACTCTATAAATTTGAATGAATAACTAGGAGGATGCGTTGCATGTTGTAACACTCATTGTTTAGACAGATTTGTTACGCCTAGAAGAAGCTGCTTTTCTGGCGAAACAATATGCATGTGCGCCAATTGGTTATTGTTGGCTTATTGGGCATTATCATTTGCTTAGTAATAAAGCAATATATTTACACATATTGGTTTAAGATTCTGATTAACACAGCCACGGAGCTCATTACATCAGGGGATTCCTCTTTTTTTCCTCAAAATGTAATCAGGCTGTTGAGTGTTACAGTCCACTCTCCCAGCAATTGCACACCGTATGCAACCTCAAATTTCCTAGTCTTTTCACAAGGAAGCACCTGTTCAATTAGATTGGAGGTTGGCACAGCGACGCAAAAATAGATTTGACAGTGTTTTAGATTTATGGGCAACAATTCTAGCGAGATGCCTTTTATCATTTACAGAAGAAAAAAAATAAAAATAAATCAGATTTCCTGCAAAAGCAACTGTCAGCTTATTTGGGTGTGCCAGGAAGGCCATCCAGTTTAGGGGAGCCTCCTTTCTTCAAAAATCAAGGGAAACCTTCTAGTTGCCAGAAAATGACGAATCAATGCCTTTCATAGGGACAAAGCATCAACAGCGCAATATGTCTGATAATGTTTTGGCAACTCCGAATGGTTACTCTTTTTCACCTGAATAGGTTCGACAAAAGAGGTGGAGGAGTAGCCGTAATCTATAAATCGATTCTTAAACTACATCTACCAAGTCCTCTGATCCTAGATCATTGTGAGGATCTTTTTTATTAAAACTTAACTTTGACCCTGTATCGTCTCTAAACTTTTTACTTCTTTACAGACCACCCATACATACTCCCATATTTGAAGAATAGCTATTAGCATTCATTTGTAACTCTTGTAAATTACACTCTCCCACTATTATACTGGGAGATTTTAATCTTTGGGCCGACAATCCCACGGATGTTGTAGCTACAACTCTTACTGAGTCTTTGTACACTGTAGATCTTGATCAACATATCAAGGTTCCCACCCATACAGGCAGTAACATCCTGGACTGGGTTTTATCAAAAAATCTTCTAATCACGAATATTTAGGTGGACAATTGTATATGGTCTGACCACCATCTTGTCTCCTTTGAGATTAATCATAGTAATATAACCTCTGGTAACCAGAAGCCTCCTATACCCCGCATATCCAGAAATCTGCGGAAAGCTACCCATGAAGCTTTTCATGCTTTGCTTCTTCCATTATTAACCACTCCTGAAGAGAAGATGCCTCTTGAAGATTTTGTATCTGGCAGCAGATTAGCTGTGGTTCAAGCATTTGAGACATGGCTCCTCTTATAATCCTCATTTAAAAAAAAGATGGACTCCTAACACACAATTTACGCCTGAGGTTGCAGAGGCTCGTGCCCAAAAATGCCAATAAGAACGCATATGGCACAAACACCCGTCATAGCTAAATCTTACATTTTATAAACTTGCGGTTAGGCGGTTTAAAACCCTTACCCATAAGGCTAAAGAGACGCATCTAAATTCCCAGATCTCAAAAGCTAAATCTCGGCCGAAGGAGCCCTTTTCAAAGGTTGTGACTCTACTTCTACTCCTGCAGACAATTCCTGGTGCCAACATATCCACGACAGCTTTACCAACAAAACCCTCAGACATTAAGAGAACATGAATGGCCCGGGAAAGGCATTACCTACCCATGTAATTCCTATTCAAATGAGGCGGAACTGATCAATGACTCTCCCTTTTTTACTTTTAACAGTTTCCACACATGAGGTCATTGAAGTGACCTGTAAACTCAAACCCACCTCCAGTGAATTGCAAATTGGACTATTGCAACAGTCTTAATTGGTACCTAGCAGGCAAATATCAAGTCTCTGCAGGTCATTCAGGATAGTGCCGTGAGTGGACTCAAACGTAATGCGCACATCTCTGAAGCCAGGCGGAGTCTTCACTGTCTTCCTATTCAACAAAGGGCACAGCACAAGGGTCTAAGTATTGTGTTTAAATGCCTTCATGGTGAAGCTCCATCTTACCTCATCTCCAAGCTCAAAAAGAGATCAATTGGACACACTCAGCGATCTAATTGTACCATCTGTTTATTACAACTTCGCTCTTCACTAAAGGAAATTGCCGGTGCCAGCTTTAACCTCTGGGCCCCTTCCTTATGGGACTCCATGCCTAAACATCTTGCTGAAAGTGGCTCAACGGCTATTTTTAAAGAAGTACCTAAAAATATTCTTGTTTGATGTGGGACATGGGTAATTCATAATGGTTCCTTGATGCCCACCCTCTGTATATGCCTACTCTTTAATAACATCCACTGATATCTTTTGGCTTTCGAGGGTGGTCTCGGTTTCTTTCTTCTTCTGGCTTGTTTCACTGCGTTTGTCGGTTTCTCTCTTGTGAGCGCCATGCAGCATGCAGTTTAGTGGTGCAATACAAAAACTCACATAGAATGTTAATGGCTGCTATTCCACGCTGCACTGCCATTTGCATGGCCTTTTGGTCCTCTGGCAGATCTGGAGAGCGAGCTTGGTTTTTTGCCAATGGAAAACTAGCGAAAATGCAAGTTAACTTTGCAACTGTGTTGAGAACAGCTTGTAAGTACCCGAGTAGTCTGTGTCGCTCTGTTTCTAAGTGGTTTGTGCTGAAAGTATTTGATGTGTCTGTGCTCAGAGGGTTAGCCCTAAAAACCCATTGGTCGAGGATGCATTGGTAGGGACTTATCTACAAGTTGGAGTAGCGCAGAGTTTTTATTTTTGATGTCAGTTGGGAAGGGTTGTCCATTGCCATTTTCGGGTGGGGTGGCTTAGTTGGGATGTGTACTGCGAGTTCGAACGTAGAATTTGAGCATGTAAGTGTGGGGAGCAATATGCGTAGATCTCAATGGGCCGTTGAGGCATTCATCTTGTGTGGCAGTGCAGACTTCCTGGTAGTGCTGTCCCTTCGGTAATTTAACTAAGAATCAGTCCTAAGGCACCCTGGAAGGGCTGGCAGTCATTGCAGTCTTTTGGCAATCAAATTGTTATGATCCAGTTAATCACACCTTTCAGAATCAGCACCTGTGTGTTAGGGAGTTTAACAAAAAGTCCACCTATGGTTAGACTTTAGAAGACTCACGTTTGGGACGCAGTGCTCCAACTCTTAGTATAGGCCTGAACCACACAAGTTATGTTGGTAGCAATGCCTGAGCAGCCAGGCTTATCTTAGGAGGAGAAAGGGATGTAGGTGGTACAAAGAGTACACAAACGGGCCCAAGAAACACTGGCACTCTAACGTTATATACATATAAAAGTTTATTTTATATATACACTAAGGTAAGGTAAAAGCCAAGTACTATAACACACAATAAGCAACTTAGAATAGCCAATGCAATATTCACAGTGAGTAAACCACTTTTGAACTCATTTTAGAATGGCAGTATGCAATTCAAAGGTAAGTAACACTTTTGTAATAACCTTTTAGAATATCTGTTTCAGGAAAGAAATGGATGAAACAAAACCAACATAAGGTAAGTACACACTTGTGATACTTTCACAGAGGCCTAACACTTTAAAAGTCCATCCCTATCTAGTTATGAATGTCACAGAGTCAGATTGGAGGGCAGACCAGGTAAGGCACCAGCTGTTGAAAGGCAAATGTTCCAGAGGAAGTCTTCTGTAGCAAGTAAGCACACTCTTTGTTGGGAAAAGGGGGTTAGCGACTTCCTAGAAGGATCCGTGAAGGCACACAGGCATTAGGCCTCGGCCAACATGTATGGGCGAACTCCCAAACACACAAATCAGCACTCCAGCAACACAGGAGCAGCAAAGCAACTCTAGGAATGTTTTACCAAGAGTCTCCCAATATGTTAGAAGTGAAGAAGAGGATGCAGCACGATACAGCATCAGACCCGGTCACCGAATTCTTTGTCAGGCAGATGTAAGAAGGGACACTGGAGTGGATCTCGCAGCAGCAGTCAAATGAAGAGGCTCTCAGAAATTGATTTTTTTGCGGTTCTGTGTATGTGGCACCCTTTTTGAGACATCAGTGAAGAACAGTTACCGCCCGGTTGATTCGCCTCACCTTCTCAGTTCAGCACTCGGTTGTGGGGACTTCAAGCAGTGGAATCGTGCCTCTGGAGGTCCTCTAGGAGTCCGATGTTTTGGGAAGATTCAATCTTCGGAAGACTATGCACTGCACGCTGACCACAGGTCCCAGGTTGTTGGCGGTTTCCCTCCTGTGCAGGTCACAGCTCCTCATGGTATCAGGTGATATTATCCCCATATATATGGTCGCCGTAAATAATATCGCCGGGAAAAGGTCGGAGCGATATTATATGGGTGACCATATATATGGGGAGAGGGGCAATAAATAAATAAATAAATGTGGGGGTTGCAGGGGTGTCCCCCGCATGTTCCATGCAATAATGTCGCCACAAAAAACTTCAATTTTTCGGTGATATTTTTGCATGGCGAGATTTTTGTGGCGATATTAGTACATGGAACCGCTCCTCATGGGATGGCTCGAGATTTAGGTTGTCTCAAGACCTATTGGTCCCATCTGTCAAAGGGAGAGAGTCCTCCTCTTCGGAGTTCTCCTGACGCTTGGAAGGAGAGGGTCGCACAGCAGCAGTTACACAGAAGGCATCTCCGGTCGTCTGGAAGGGGACTCCGGGCGTCTCCTCTTCTTCCGCATTGTTTCTTCGGTTCCAGGGGTCAGCTTGTCTTCAGCCTCAGGAGCCACACCTTTTATGCAGGAACACAGCCAATCAGCACCCATGCACCATTTAAACTCTGGGTGGTGGCTCCCCAGTTGGAACTGGTTCCAGGCAGGCACAGCTGAAGACAAAGAACAGCAGAGTTTCAGAGTTCTCCCCCATTTCCTGTCCTCGCAGACACACTGGAGCCTTGCAGGCTTCACAAAGGTATCCCGCCGAAGACAAAAGTGAAACCAGGACCTCCCCTACCGTGCACGGCAGACAAAGTACCAAGAAGGGACACGCAAACAAGAAATGGCTAAATAAGAAAAGTCACCATTGTGGGTCAATGGCGACCCTTCTGTGCACTACTGTGGCTGCAAGTACAGCCTGGGAATACATATTGCACAAAAGTAAGTAGGATAAAACCACTGCCACCAGCCATTCAGGTTAGCTTGTAGCTAACTAAAATGTTATAGGAGCAGTGAGAAATGGGATACAGTGTAGCCCCCTCAGCAGTCCACATAAGGTGGGGTGTGCTGATCTCACAATATAAAAGATAGTAAATATCCATCTGCTTTTGGGAACATGAGTTCTCACAAAGAAAATAACAGAAAATAAAAAGGGAACCCCAAGGGGGTCCAAGCAACAATGCACAGAGGGCTCTGTATGACAGATGCCATAAAACTTGTAGGAAAGCATTTCTCCAATAAAAAGGTATCAAAAGAAATACAAAAGAAATCCAAAAATAGGGTAAAAGAACAAGGGAGTGGGGCAAAAGCTTCCCACTTACTCAGGAGAACTGACAAAAATCTAAAAGTCCAGCTTAAAGTGCTGGGGTATTCGCATGCAAAGGGGATTTTGCATAAAAAATAAAAATGTACCCAACAGCGAGTTCCCAGAAACTTAGCATCCAACCTTTGCGACATAAATGTCAAACTGTTCAGTGGTTTTATATACCCAGGGATTCCCAGTCTTTCGACAGGGAATAATTCAAGCATGTGAATCTATGAAAGATCCAACGCTGGAGAAACAGCATCCGATCACACTAAACCTCACAAAAACACACAGATTGCAGGTGTACAGTGAAAAGACGCTGGTGGGGGGTGTCTGGAATTCTGCTCTCTATATGGTAGAGGAGAGGCACAGAGGAACCCAGCCGAGATTCTCTATTATTGGTAAAAGTGGTCGAGCAATCAAGGCCTAGCTTCTCAGGAGGTTATGCAGGCTGGTTCTTAAGTACAGTGTAGTCCCCAAGCACCCACAAAGGAATGTCCACACACTATCGGTTACAACACAGTGTTTATATAATTAATATTCAAAGGCATATACAATATCACGATAACTCACTTTGTACTCCGAAAATCAGCAATGGTAAATATATACAGTTCTAAAGAGGTACCACTAACGTTATTAGATCTCATTAAAGTGCATACGGTTAGAATGACACACAGATCAGAATAAAGAGGAAACCAGCAGTAGAGAGAGGAAGGAAAGCAAGATGGTTGAACACTTGGCAGAATACTGGCCCCGTACCACTAGACACAGTGCTGTGTGGAGATCCCACCCCCACCTGGGCAACCTGTAGAAGAAAGATACAAGCCCAGTCGATATATTGTTCACACTAGACTTTCCAATAGTTCTGCAACCCCAAAGTACCTTGGCGTTGTAGCGTTTCTCGTTGGGGAATCGACGGCCCTTCTCGAGTGCCCTCCCTTTAAGGCAGGAGTCACGGGTCGAACGTCCGACGGAGAACAGGTCGAGCTACGACGTTGAAGTGGCCGCGTCTTTCCTAGCGGTGCTCGTTGACGGGGGAAGCGTAAACGTCCTGCAAGGAAGAGGCGTGCGGGGCACCTAGGTGTCGATAGTTCTGGAACGCAAAGAGTTTGAAGAACTGTGGCCCAGCAAGGGCGTTGAGTGGTCTGCGTCTCTGTGGTCTTTTCGGTGGCGGGAAACCCACCGGCGGATGCGCCTCGGCGCGTCGACGGTCAGGCTTTCCCCAGCAGGCTACAGCGGCGACGATGCGGACGAGAGCGTCCTGGGATCAATGAAGCTCTTAGGCAAATGGGAGCACGGCGGCTGCGGTAGGCGACGGCAGTTTTCAACAGTGGTGGACAACAGTCCGGGTGCTTCTCTTTGGAGTTCCGCAGCAGTCCCCGTATCGGGTCGGCAGCCTGTCGAAGGTCTGTCAACCAGGAAGCCTTGGCAAAGGTCAGCTGGTGCACGATGGTCTCTCTTAGCTCGGGAAGAGGGCACCTTACCAGGTCCTCTCTGGGTCAGTCCTTGGAGACACAACAGCTTTCAGATGGTGAAGGATAGCAACAGCAATTCTTCTCTTCCAGCAGGGCTTCAAGGTCAAGCGTCAGTTTCACTCCAGTTACTCTTCGTAGTTTGGACTTCAGCTCCGAACACCTTTCCTAGCAGTGAGAGGTCGCCAGATATACTGTTGATCTCCCATTCATTCCGCTGGGTCACACTGAAGCATCCAATCACTACGGAGGCCATTCATGCAGGCAGGCAACCAATCAGGCACACAGTGTATTCAGGCCATTCACTTCTCTCCAGACACTCACAACAAGTTACGTGTATTGGGACAAGTACCGAGCCATTCAACAGTTCATACTGCATTCATACCGGTTTCGGGCAGGGCTGTCTCAGTCATTGTGTTAACCACCAGATACTAGACACCCACAACATAGAATGCGTATTTGTCACACACTCCATTCACCCAGGTCCCACCCACAGGCGTACCCACAACATACGGTCGTTGGGAAGGCTCCCGACAGTCTGGTCAGCACTTCCCCACACTACCATATATGGAACTTCCACCCAACAGCCAGTTAGGGGAAAGGACAGAGTCAGGGCTTACCGGGACTTCGGGAAGATCAAGGTAACAGGCAATGGAAGGCAAGAGGCCATGAGGGCCATTTTGTCTCCATCAGGAACCTACCGATTCCAATGACAGGGCCTGGGCATCCCAAAATGGAGGACGCTCAGAGCACCAGTTATTTTTGCAAGGAGCTGCCACCAGCCCATACCCTGCTCTGTGGGCCACACACAGGTGCCCAAAAACAAACATACACTTGGGGCACAGGGTTGCACCCCTACCCATGGGTGCCATAAGGGTATCCCATGTGTCTGTTCACCAAACCAAGAGAGCTGCACCCCCAGGAGTACCACATGAACTCCTGTGCGGAAAACACAACATAACACGATAAAAAGCAGTAAAGGACAAGGATATGGAGGCCCTGTCCCTCCGATGCATTTCCAGCATCACATACAGATGGGACAAAAACCGATTCAGTTATTGTTCAATGTAGAATATTTTTTACATTTGTCTTTTTTTAATACTAATTATACATTAACACAAATAGAAATCAACATTTATTACACTCTAAAATTGATTATTCTCAATATAAAACTACCTAAGCAAATAAAACTAAAAACAAATTACTAAAAAATAAAGTTACACATATCAAGCACACACCAAAAGTAATTTCCTATACATTGTAGCTTTCTACTACTTGAGCAAAACCATTACATTACCATTGCGAAGTCCAAAAAAACTCGTTAATTTTTTTTCTGATTGCTACAAACATTTCAAATAACATTTTAATTAAGGCAATCAACAATGATAATTGGGAAGATGTCATTAACCGGTACCAGAAGTCATTCGTTAGGACTGTGGATGATGAAGAAATAAACCGCTCCAAATAACGTTTTCTTTGGTTAAAAAACGCAGGGCACTCCAGTACCAGATGAAACAGACTCGAGTTTATTAGAGTCGCACAGTCTACACTTTCGTAACTCCCGGGTTACACCTAGCTTTGGGGCCAACCACCTCCAATGTGGGCAGGCAGTTTAGCCTACATTTCAAGTACCATTCTCTATAGTGCGAGCTAGGAAATTGTACTAGGTATGGGTCCTAGGTGAGGGAACGGTAGATACATTAGTTCCTTTCCCCTTGTAGAGTTTTAGGTTGGAGAGATCCAACAAATCCAAAGACCTATCCTACATTTTTATTTTGTTTTTCACAGCTATATCGGATTCAGAGACCTCTAGGGTCAATCATTTTAATAAAGTTACCACATCTATTTTTCAATTCTCTTAAATACGGGTTGGTGTTCCGTCATATTAACTTATTTAAGTAAAACCCTAGAGAATTCTGATCAGAGTTTTCCAGATTGTGCATCATAAAAAGGCTTCTAATAATGTACTGGGCCCACCAAGATGTGAGACCCAGTTCAAGTCTTATTGCACTGACTGGTACCGAAACTGGAAATCTGAGTACTTGTTTTAAGATTTTCCCTTCGAGTATGTCAAAAAACTTCCTATTTGAGACAGTCATAAGCTCACACCCATACAGCACTATAGAATAAACATTCACTTTGTAAAACTCTATTGAGGCCATCATCGAATAAGCACATAGTTTACTTTTTATCCTTTTTAACAACGTCAGACAGGAAGTGATCTTATTATTAATTCGAGCTCTGTCAGTTTCACTATGCTTTTTTTACCGATCATATCAGAGGTACCTGATTGAGTCGACTTGTTTAATTGGGGTGTTATTCAGTTCCCACGTATATTTCCTATTCTTTTTAGTGGAGTTTACCATTACATAAGATATTGTGGGACTTATTTGTAGTGAGTTTTCTTTCAAATAGTTATTAAGGCCATTCAACTGGCGCTGGAGGCCTGCTGGTGTATAGTCCATTAGAATGAGGTTGTCCGCAAAGATGATGCTCCTCACTTTAAATCCCTCCGGCATGGGAACATATCCTCCCTACTCTTTACTGGCCTCCCATATGTTGGCCAAATAGAAATTAAAGAGTAGGTGCTAACACACAGCCTTACCGAATGCCCTTAGTCAACATTATTTATCAGGATAGGTCTCCTGCAATATTTAATCTGACCCTAGTTGTATTGTTTGAATATAGGAGCTGAATCAATGCCAGCAAGGTGGGACCCAATGTCCCATTTTGTCAATTTGGCACATAACTGAACTATATCGATATTGTCAAAAGAAGATGTTAAGTCCACAGCTGCCACATACAGAGAGCGCCCAGAGTCAGTCCTCTCGTTTGACAGGCAGGCTTTAAGAGCAAACCCACTGATTATTGTTCCTACTGTCTTTCTGTATCCTGTCTGCAGCAGGGTTAATACATTGATTTTGTTATCCCAGGCATTTAAATCTCTCAGGATTAGGTTTGAGAAGTTTTTTGATGAGTTATCGAGCAAAACTGGCCGGTAACACGATGGCTCCTCACGATTTCCCTTTTTAAAAATAGCGACAAGTATTGAATCTTTCCATGAGTCTGGGCTTTTACTGTCAGAAGAACAAGTTACTCTTACCTGGTAACGTTCTTTCGATGGGATGGTCCGACGACGTATTGCATATCTATGACAGGTAATGTCATAGATATGGAATACGTCGGAGGACCCAATCCCCTCGAAACTATGTTGCTAAGGAACAAGTTACTTACCTGTAACTGTTGTTCTCCAGCATGGGTCTGGCATGGATTCACATGCTCATGAATATTCCCCGTCAGGCTCGGAATCCTCGGTAAAGAAAAAACCAGTATCAGTTTCGTTTCTGATCTGTCTTTCGTAGTAGTAACCAATCACTGATCTCTGCGTCATACTGACCACAGCCAATGACTGCCCTCTACCTAAGCCCCGCCTCTGGCAGCCATCTTCCGATTTGGTAGCACGTGAAGTGGCAGTATGACCAAGTGAAGAGCCGCAGAGGGGTAGGCGGGAGGGTTCGCATGTGAATCCATGCCAGACCCATGCTGGAGAACAACAGTTACAGGTAAGTAACTTGTTCCTTCTCCAGCATGGGGTCTGGCATGGATTCACATGCTCATGAATAAAGAATACATAGCAGTACACACATGCACAACCACGGGAGGTGGCAAAGGCTCAACATTAAGCATTACATCAAACTCAACATTAAGCAAATCTTACCTCCTCACCAGGCTCACCTTAGGCGAAAAGGTTGCGCAGCACTGCTTGGCCGACCCTGGACTCCTGCCTGGAATCCCGATCGACGCAGTAGAATTTCGTGAAGGTGTGCGCCGACCTCCACGTAGCAGCCCTGCAGATGTCCAGCAAGGGCACACCAGATAGGAACGCCGTGGTAGCTGCGATCGCTCTGGTGGAATGGGCTCTCGGACGGCCAGGCAGCGGTCAGTTTGCCAACCGATGACAGTACATGATACAGCCGGAGAGCCATCTGGAAATGGAAGCCTTCGAGAGAGCCTTCCCCTGATTGACAGGTCCAAAGTTCACAAAGAGTTGTGACGTCTTCCGAAAACACTTCGTGTGGTCCACGTAGAACTTCAGCGCTCTAGCCACATCCAGCGAGTGCAAAGTCCTTTCAGCCGGCGACGAAGGTGACGGGAAGAAAACAGGCAACACCAAGGGTTCGTTGAGGTGGAAGTCCGACGGCACCTTGGGCATGAAGGAGGGGTGTGTCCTGAGCACTACCCTCATGTCGTGAAAAGTCAAGTACGGGGCCTTGCAGGAAAGGGCCTGGATCTCTCCCACCCGTCGTGCGGAGGTGATGGCCACAAGAAACGCTGTTTTCCACGACAAGAACTTCAACGGAGCCGAGTGCAGAGGCTGGAACGGAGGTCAGCACCACGTTGAGCTCCCACGCCGGGGCCAGAGCCTTCACCGGCGGGAACGATCTGAACAGTCCCTTCATGAACTCTTTCACCAGACGATGAGACCACAAAGACGTCCGCCCCGTGGTTCTGGTGTATCGGGAGATCGCAGCAAGATGAAACTTGATGGACGCGTTCGCCAGTCCAGCTTTGGCCAGCGTCAGTAGGTACGGCAGTACTTGGGGAGCCGTAATCCGTAGAGGGTTAATCTTCTGTGCGTGGCACCAGACAGAGAACCTCTTCCATTTGTGTCCGTAGCATTTAAGAGTTGAGGACGCCCTGGCCTTTGCAAGAACCTCTCTGCAGTCGGCCGGTATGTCGTATCCTCCAAACTCTAACGCTGCAGGAGCCAGGCCTGCAAGTTCAGCGATTTCGGGTCGTGATGGAGGATGGCGCCTCCTTCCCTGGAGAGAAGATCCGCGTCCACTGGCAGCTTGATTGACGGGGACGCTGACAAGTCCAGAAGGTCCGGGAACCATATCTGCCTCGGCCACGCAGGTGCGACGAGGATCATCCTGCACCGTGACCTCTTGAGCTGGTTGATGAGCCGGATCAGCAATGGCAATGGAGGGAACGCATATAGAAACAGGCCCTCCCAGGGGAACGAGAAAGCATCGCCCATGCTCCTCGGCTGGGGAAACCTGCTGGCGAACCTCCGGCACTTGGAGTTCGTCGCAGTCGCGAACAGATCGATCTGGGGTGTGCCCCACCGTCGGAAGAGGCGGTCCACTAGATCCTGTCGTAGTTCCCACTCGTGGCACGAGCGCAGCTCCCTGCTGAGTGAGTCGGCGATGGTGTTTTTTATCCCTGCCAGATGAAACGGCACCAGAAACATCCCTTGGGCGACGGCCCAATGCCACAGATCCTGCGCCTCCCTGGACAGGGCTGGGGACCTGGTTCCGCCCAGTTTCCTGATGTAGAACATGGTGGTGGTGTTGTCGGTGAAGATCCTCACCACCTTGCCCTTGAGGGATGGAAGGAAGGACCTGAGGGCCCAAAACACTGCACGGAGCTCCAGGACGTTGATATGGAGGGACTTCTCCGTCGGGAGCCAAAGGCCTCTCGCATGCAGATTTTCGGTGTGCGCTCCCCACCCTTCCAGGGAGGCATCCGTGGTCACTGTCTCCTGGTGGCCAGGGGTCTGGAAGTCCATGCCCGCCGTCAGATGTGCGCGGGTGCCCCACCACCGGATCGCTCGTCGGAAACTCTCGTCGAGTGTGATTCTCTCCTCGAAGCTGCCCGTCGTCTGGATCCAGCGCGCGTCCAGGAACTCCTGCAACGGGCGCATCCGGAGCCTGCACAGGGGGATGAGGTAAATGCAAGAAGACATCATTCCGAGGAGGGACTTGATGGACCTCACTCTGGCCGCGTCCGCAACCAGCATCCGCTGCACCTTGCCCAAAATGGCCCTCGTCCTTTCCTCTGACGGAGAGGCCAGAAGCGACACTGTGTCGAGCTTCGCTCCCAGAAACAGTGCTTCTTGCGCGGGCACCAGGTGGGACTTGGCGTAGTTTATGGAGAATCCCAGGTCCGTGAGAAGTTGGACGGTCCTTGCCGTGTGCTCCACGGCGAGCTCCTTCGTCTTGGCTCGGATGAGCCAGTCGTCCAGGTAGGGGTAGACGTGGATCCCCTATCGGCGCAGCTGTGCCGCCACCGGTGCGAGGCACTTGGTGAACACCCTGGGTGCCGACCTCAGTCCGAAGGGAAGGGCTCTGAACTGATAGTGATGCCCTTGGACCACGAACCTGAGAAACTTTCGGTGTCCCTTTAGGATGGGAATATGGAAGTAGGCATCCTCCAAATCCAACGACGACAGGAAATCGCCCTCCTCCAGCTGACCCAGGACGTGTTGGAGGGCGACCATCCGGAACTTCTGTGCCTTGATGAATTTGTTCAGTCGTCGTAGGTCCAGGATGGGACGCCATCCTCCCGTCTTCTTCACGAGGAAGTATCTTGAGTAAACTCCGGAGCCCCGAAGCCTCTTTGGGACGAGCTCGATGGCGCCCTTCTTGAGCATCGCCTTTACCTCCAAGAGAAGTTGAGGGACGTGATGTTCTTTCCTGGCCACAGGGTGGACGCGCGGGCACCTCTTTAGAAACTCGAGCGCGTGACCCTGGGCTAGGGCGTCCAGCACCCAACGGTCGGTGGAGATGGACTCCCACACGCTGACGAAGCTCGCCAGCCGGCCTCCCACCGGGGTGCTTCGGTGGGGGCCCGACCCCATGGCCGGTTCAGTCCTGCTTCGACGAGGCTTTGCCGCCTTGACCTCCTTGGCGACGGCGGGGTCCGCCTGACTTGCCTTGTCCCCTGTAAGCTTCCTGCGACGACGAACGGGCCGCTTGACGGTAGGTGGAAAATCCGCCGCCGGAACCTTTGGAGGCACCCTGTTTGCCTCCGCCGCTCCGAAAGAGCGGCCGCCGTTGCTGGAGAACCCCAAGAGCCCGGGCCGTCTCCGTGTCTGCCTTGATGGCTTGAAGGGAATCGTCCACTGTTTTCCCAAACAGGTTGTTTCCGTCGAACGGCATGTCCAAGACTCTGGTCTGCACGTCCTGACGGAAGTCAGTAGCCTTGAGCCATCCACGCCGCCTAAGGCACACGCCGTTGCCCAACTGGCGAAATACAGTGTCAGCGATGTCCGTCGCAATCGTAATGGCGTGGTCCAACGCCACCTCTCCTTCCTGCAAGATCTCTACGGCATCCGCCCTCTTGTCGTCCGGTAGGAAGTCCAGCAGGGGGGCCAGTTTGTACCACAACTCCCTGTCGTAGCGGGCTACGATAGCCAAGACGTTGGCCGCCTTAATCGTCGTTGCTGCAGACGAAATGACCCTGCGTCCCATCGTATCCAATTTCTTTCCCTCGCCGTCCGGCGGGGAGGTCGACGTAGAGGCCGCGCCCCCCCCCGCTTTCTTCCTGGCCACCGCGGAGACGACCGAGTCCGGGGTCGGCTGTGCCCGAAGGCACAAGGGGGCCGCGTCCGGGACCCGGTACTTCTTCTCGTACCGATCCCTTCTAGCCGGCGTCGTGGATGGGTTCTTGAGGAGGGCGAGGCCCTCATCCCAAATATCGTCCAGTAGAGGCACGGAGAGGACCGTCTTCCTCTTGGCCTCGCGCCGTTGATAAAGGAAACCTTCCTTCTTCTCTTCCGGGCAGAGCTGGAAAAGCTCGGATGCCCTGGCGATCATGGAGTGAAACGCTCCAATCTCGTTGGGCGGGGAAGCCCGGATGGGAGGTGACGACGGCAGATCCTCGTCGTCCGTACCCGTCGCGGCCGTGTCAGTCCCCGTATCATCCCCACAAGTTGTGGACGGGGAGGAGGGCTGAACAGGGCGCAATGGCTGAAAAGGAGGTGGAGGATGAATCCTTCTTCTCTTAGGGGGAGGGCTCCCAGAAGGGCCTGGCTCCGGGTCCCCCGTCGGGAGCGGTTCCTCCGCTGGTGGTAACGGTAGTCTCGTCCTTATCTCTGAGCATAAGGACTGTATAGCCAACAAAATGGCCGCCGAGTTGTCTTGCGGCGCTGGTTGAGGGGAGTCCGACGGGCGGTCAGGGGCCCCGTCGGCACCCTTGACGTTATCGTCGTATCCTATGTCGGGATCCCTCCCGACGGGCTGGTCTTCTTCCATGCCAACGCCGTGGCTTAAGACTTCGATCAGCTCTTCCTCAGAGGTTGAGGCCGAATCCACGACGACCTCCTGCCCCCCCTTTTTCTTCTCCGTCGGAGGTTTCACGGGGGTCCTGTCGATGGGCATAAAAGAGGACTCCCTCCGCGGTGGCAGGGAGACTCTGAGCCCCGAGGTCGCCACCACTGGTGTAGCCTCCACAGGCTGAGCCAGGGCCGCCGCGACTTTCTCAATAGAGGCCTTGGCCGGATGGATTAAGGCTTTCACCACCTTAGGTGCGCTCACCGCCTTCTCCTTGGGGGGGAGGGACACTGCCTCGCTCTCCCTCCAATGGGGCCTTCGAGCTCGACCGGGGCCTCTCCAGGAGCTTCGCCGGGTGCTCGGCCTTCCTCTTACCCGAACCAGAGCGTTGGCTCGTGGTTGATGGTGCCGGGGAGGATGCGCCCTGCCTGGCGCCCGTAGAGCCCAACCGTTCGGCGCTCCCGGTGCCAGCGGACTCGCGGTGCTTGGCCTTGTGTTGGACCCCCGTCGCCGGGGCGTCCTCACAGGTCTTAGAAGACCGCTCGGATTTCTTCTTCTTCTTCTCGCCTGACGGGCTCTTCCCTTCCAGCCAGTTGGCGAGACGTTGATGGCGGTCCTTCATGGTCCGCTCCGACATATTGCCGCAAAACGCACAGTCCTTCTCCACGTGCGTCTTGTCCTCATGTAGGCAGTAAAGACAAAAGGAGTGTTCGTCCTCCTTAAAGACATTCTGAAGCTGGCATCCAGGGCAGACCCTGAACAGCTTTCCGGGCGTCGAGCTTCCCTTCTCCTGGGCCATGTCCGAGATGGGCCTGAGAAACTTCTGGAGTCCTCCAAAAGCGTGGCTCGACGAAATCTTCACCCTTGAGGGGCGTAGACGAATCTGACACGGGTCCCCGTTGATCGGATGAAGAAACGGTGGAGCTTGAGGCTCTTTTGACCGAAAAATCGAAGTTTTTGAGAAAAAAACGTGAAAAATAGCACTAACGCTCGAGAGCAATAGCACGAGGATCCCAACACCTGAACGTGCGGTAAAAATCTGAAGATGGCTGCCAGAAGCGGGGCTTAGGTAGAGGGCAGTCATTGGCTGTGGTCAGTATGACGCAGAGATCAGTGATTGCTTACTACTACGAAAGACAGATCAGAAACGAAACTGATGCTGGTTTTTTCTTTACCGAGGATTCCCAGCCTGACGACGGGGAATATTCATGAGCATGTGAATCCATGCCAGACCCCATTCTGGAGAAATAGATTTAATAGAATGTCTGCCGAAAGGGCAGGATTGTCCTTAAATACACACTGTTGGTTATACAGTCCGGGCTGCTAAATCAGGTGTTTTTTAATTTACTAATTATAATTTCAATATCCTAATGATCAAAATGAAATGCCAACAGTTTAACACTTTTATAAGTAGCCTCTACAGCTGTAGATGCAGACGTGTTGTATTTAGTCGTGAAATAGTCCACCTAGTCACGTTCGCTTACTCTGCATGCTTGAACCAAAGCTTGTTGGCGACCCTTGTTATTCAGTTCCAACCAGATAGCTCAGGTGGCCTTAACTATTTATTGGCTTGATTCCGTTTAATGTATAATGTGCAAAATGTCATGTGAACGTTTTACCCATCCACAGAGATTTGCATTTTTTTGTGTTTTAGGGAAAACTGTCAATAACCTGCACAATTAAAAATTCTAAATATGTTGAAAGTTTATATGTACACTTGCTGTAATTAAATGTTAAATCAACAAGTTGGCATATAGAATGCACACCATGTGGTATTGTGGCTAAACTTACCTCAACACTTGAACCCTTGTTATTCTGACGGCTTTGTTTCAGCAATTCCAAAAGCAAGGGACCACTTTTTGCACCTTCCTCTTCTACAATACCTAAATCGCGTGCTAAATGTTGACGTTCTTGCGTGCCATTCAACTGAATAAGAAAAACAAATACATTTTGAAAAACAAGCTGTAAGGTGTTGTATGATAAAGAATAACCAAATGCTGATCATTACATTTAACTCAAATAACAGAACACTTTGGTTTGTAATTGACAAAGAATTTCTTCTTTGGTGCAAGTTACCACAGATTGTGACAAAGTCCCCTTTCTGCCCTATGGGGTCATCTACTTCCCCAAGCTAATGAACGATGGGTGATGGGCTGTTTAATGGGAGGATCCGCTATTCACCCACACTTAGTCCCGGTCTCGTGGCAGGTGATTGTCAGAAGGCCCAAGGACAGTGTCCTTTCAAGGGATTCAGCTCCTGCTCTGGGGACTGCAAATGAATAGTGATTTCACGTGTAGTCTGCCCTCAAGCGGGGACCAGTCACATGTTCTAAGAGCTAATAAGTACGAATGCAAAGGTTGGTGGGCCAAATGAAACATGCAGCGTATACACCAGTTAACTCGCAACCGGTTACCAAGAACCTGCTTAGACATGTGAAGCACATTAACAATGGTCATGTAGTATTCAGCGCATGTGCATGCCGACCACAATCACTTTGAGCATGCCATTGTGACCACTCAGCAAGCCAGCACACTAAGGCATACTTCTCAGCAAGCTCAGTCCAAGAGTCTGCTAAATAGAGTAACGCTACAGTCGCTCCCCGGTAGCACACATCTACACAGACAACATCTTATATTGTTCTGAGGGCCTGTTCAACAAAGCAACACCACAGACCTCCAACCTACTGCATCACCAGCTCGAGCTGCTGTTGCTAATCTAGTCTTTACTATACTTCCGTTCAAAGACCACCATGAGCTGTGAACGCGTACTGCAAAATGATCAGCAGCCTACAGGGCCAGTCTCAGAAAGGAAAGCACCACTCAAAATGGAACACCAGCCTTTTAAATGCTTGGTCGTTCTTCATGAGCCTAGGCTAATCAAGGTGACAATCAGATTTGACGAATCAGAGCCCCCCGGCCATTTACCTTCACAGACGTAGGCCCTAACAAGTAGCCCAACCGATGGGGATGCGTTACCAATATATTTTTTAAAACACTGCACCAATCAGGTTGGGTGGAGGTTTGAAGTAGGAGCTAATGAGGTTGGAGAAGGCCAGAGTGGGAAGAAGGAATTTGGGGATGCAGCAATGAAAGAAAAGAGTAGAGGACAATCTGGAGAAGGTTGGTTGAGAACATCAGGAGGTGGAAGGACAAGAGAATCAGAAGGTGGTAGGGGGAAGAGGATCAGAGTGGTAGGAGGAGGGAGTGAAGAGGAAGTCAAAATAAGGAATTGGAAGAATATTACTGGGAGAGGGAGAACCTCGTCGGCCAGACTAGGATGGTTTGGGAGGGCAAGACTGACCCAGGACAACTCGTAGCCATGAAAACATGATTTGATGGGACCAAGCGCACAGCTTGGCGTGATGAGTAGGAGCCAGTCAGGAGTAATAAGGTGGAGGGACAAGAGTCCGGATTCCGGGCAATAGAGGTGATGGAAGCCTCCTTTATTACCATCATTCCTGGAAGAAGAAATGGTGCAGTATCCCATTAAATCTAAGACTGCAAATGAAGGAAATAGTCTCCTACTACCCTTAGAGGTCAAGACTCAGCAACGCCTACTCGAAAGAAATTGGTACTGTGAGACTAAGTGACTGGGGTGTCCTCCCAATCATTGGGAGTCGTCTTCCGAGGCCTTAATACTGCCAAACTGTTCAATGGAATCCACTTAAGATTTGAGATGAACGTGCTGAGTAGTTTATGCAATAAGACCATGTACCTACAATGTTGTATAAAGACTTTGTGGACCACAATCACCCGCCTGACAAAATCAGTTTCTCTGAGGTATGACCCTCTCGAACAACTCAAAAGAATGTCCACAAAGACATCAGGTGCATTTCCCTACTGTGGGAAAACAGGTTTAAATTGCACCATAGTCACACAAAAATGGCCCATTTGCATCCTGAATTGGTTTTGTGTCATGGAGTAGGTTTCTCCAAAGCACTTAGGCTAGGGCAAACAGCACAAAAGATACATAATACTTTTATAAACTTTTCCTAGGGCTCCACAATATATTTTCGCCACATATCCCTTCTTATTCCACATACCAACATACATTTTGATACTTAACAGAAACAATTGTACTATAATCGCTAAGGTTTTAAGACTACACACAGTTTGGAGGTGTGCACCTCTTTCCCCTTTACACATGTCTCTAAAATTCTCCTGTGACCACCCACATTTGCTGGTCTTGAAGGAATTTAATGAAAAAGTCAATCCTGCTGTGATTCACTCATAAGCCCCTTTGTGAATTCAAGTTAACTGCTTCAAAACTTTTTTTCAGAATCACTTGAAACTTGCTTTTCGGAGACAGCTGAGCGGATTGGACCCCTTGGTTAAAGTAGCAGTACCATCTTTCAAAGCTCAAGGGTTTGACGGAAGGCCCAACACTCATGTAAGGATCAAACAGTTTATTCTACTAAAAAAAAAGTTTGGATAAAATGTAGATATTTTCCGTAATAGTGAGTGAAGGTTTACACGGAATGAAGCAAGTGATAGGAATGTCAAAGGAAACACCTACTGAAACGAAAAGGTCCTATTAAAAAAAGGTAATCCACAGATTTGGAGGTACGCAGTTGCTAGTACCTTGATTTGACACTTTCAGGTAGCCTCTGGCCCTGGACGGCTTTAGGAAATGTTAGCTCACTGTGACGCTGGGTGTTTTGACCTCGTGAGCGATGGACCTGCTGGGAGATAGCGTGTGGACTTCCAGATAACAATTGTGTTATTCCCAATTTGCCGCTGGGCTAACTGTTAGGCTGAAGTTAACATACCATCCCCCATCCAAAGGAAATGTGCAGAGACCTGTACTGGCTACAAGCTTAAAGCAACCACAGGCTTGCTGCAAGTTATAGGTCCGTGGGAGCCAGCCTCCAGCCGTGGCCTGTATGGCCTTCTAAAGGCTCTTACTTTGTGAGCACTCTAAATTGTTCTGCTATAGCCTTCTCGACTCAGGTTTTCAGTGAGCCTACCAGTATCAGATTATGAGGCGTTTAGTTTCCTTGGTGAGCTTTCCAGTCCAGAGTTCAGATTGGTGCTTGCATCTAACCGGTTTCAGGTTTTTTTCTGGATCTCTGCCTCTTGCAGCACATGTTATCTGCTAGTCTGCCTCTTCCCTCTCTCCTGGTCTTTAGGTTTCTCTTGGGAGTCTGTAGGTCTAAGCCTGCAAGCCTTCAGAACAGGTCCACAAGGTTCTTAATGGACGTTGCCCTGCTTTTCTAGTTGCGCCGCAGCTCTAGTCTCATGTCTTACCTCTCAGAATCTCTACCAGCTGCTGGCTCACTTGGCAAGGTCAAGTGTTGTTTCTTACAATGGCCGCCACTGTCCACCCCTCTATGGTTTCAACCTTGCTCCGGTTTTCCTCGTGCCCTCCCTCTTACCTGGATTACTTCCAAACTCTTCCTTAAGCTCTTCTATACCTCCTCCAAAGCTTTCATCCGTTTCTTCCAACCTTCTGTGCTTTCCTCCATAGCTTTTTTATGCATCCATTGCCCTTGCTCTCTCCACACTGCCATCTCTTCTCCGAACACAGCAGACTGGCTCAGCCACTGCCCCCTTTATACAGTTCTGTGCTATCAGCTTTTTTTGGATACATGTGTCTGTGATCGACCTGACCGTAGGACTGGTTGTTCACTACATGTTCCACTGTCATCCCGCGTCTACCCATTGTGCCTGAACTACTGATTGCCAGTCCACTACTCCTCAAGCTGAGGATTGGAAAGGGTGCCATCTGGGAGTCAGGTTGGCCTTGCCATAGTGGTCAACTGATTAGACCATGGGTGCCTTGAATGAGCATGAATGCTGCTCGCTTCCCCTTTCCTGCTGCCTAAGCAACTTCACTGCTTCAGAGACTGTTGCACAAACCAAGTGAGCATACAGAATGCACTCACATTGAATTTCCTAATGGGAAATACTGGTACTGTTTATGCTTGTCTGCTTGTTCGGTTCAAATGTGACTTAATCTCCATGTCTAGAAAAGAGCAAATGGCTTTGTGTGATTGAGGATGGGGTGGAGGATCTGGGCGATACTCTACATACATCCTTTTGGGTTGGCATCACTTAGCAAGTGCCCTTACACAGGCCCTCGAGTCCCTCCCAGCCTGCTTACAAGCTCGCTCAATGGGACTGTCACACATATTAATGAATTATTTTTTCACTGACTGATGGCATATTGTTATATCATGTATCCTCTTCCCCCCCCTGCAGGCTTGCCATATATGGAACCTTGGGCCTGCGATGCGAGAGTGTGGCAATGACATCTGCCTCTGTCGGTATTCCCTCCCTCCACATTCCACAACAAGAGTTAGGCGGTCACATCTAACCGCCCTCGGTAATGGTTGCCCAGTACTCTCCTCGTCTGTAGCTTAACTTCATAATGCCTCCTGAAGCATTCTACATGTAAATAAAGTTACTTAGCTGACTCAGCTCAGTCACTGCTTCTTCATTTAAAATACACATGTACATACACAATCTATTTTGTTGCTAGAATGTTTTTATTATGATTATGGCTGTTTTACTTCTATGTAACCTGTTTTGTAAAAGATTCTTGAAACCATATACAAAAAAATACAAAAAAAAAAAACAAAAAAAAAACATGCATCCACCAATTAAATGCACCCATACACACATACATAAAATACAAATGCAAATGCAAACTCACTCTTTCCCCATGAGGCACAAACAGGCACCCCTCCTCACCCCAACCAGTCCAATCACCCCACACACAATCAGGTACACAATGACCAATCACGAAAGTCTGTGAGCTCCAGCTGGATGTCACTGGAAACCCCTTTGTGGAAAACAATACTGGAAAATAATTTGACTTTCATAAAATATATTTCACTTTCTGCAGACACCACAGCTGCACTGGGATAACCACATAACAAGAAACTGATAAGGCACAGATTTTTCTTATGTTCAGTGTCACAGATTGCATCAATAAATCCCAGACTTCGAAAAAGGTTTCCATTTTGAAGATGTTAAAATCCCTTTTTTTAATAGTCTTAATGACTTTTCAATAGGCACAGAAACAAAAGTCTCGCATTTATAATGCCTTCAGGTTGTCTCCATGATAATATGCATAGCCAGGTTAGGAGACATGGTAACAAATCATAAGCAACATAAAATCGCTGCAATGCAGAATCAAAGGGAGATTTACTATAATTCATGCTGCCAAAATCTACCGATCATACCTCACCTCTTCTGCTTCTATTGGCATATCATCCCCCAATATTTCTTTCCATATTTTCACGACAAAAGTTCTGTGGGACCACTGTGCTCCCTTTCTCTCACATATTCCTGGAAAGGGGACCACATTTCATGAACTTGAGAAAACGTCCATTGATCAGGGCTGTTATTTCTCCATGACCATTACTACCCATATCTTCACCCACCACTGTCAGGGTGGGGCTGGTGCATTTAACAAATGAGTAGTTCACTCTGCCATAGTCCCATACAAAGCATAACTTCCCTCCACAACATCCCCAAGGACCAACACCAGAGGAGTCATGGGCAAATGTACACCAGTCATATTTTATGTGCCCCAACATTTCCTTACAATTTGTGTCTTTGTGCAGACCCACTACATGAGTCCCAGGTTTTCTATAGCCCCACAGTCCCCCCAAAAATAGGGAGGAGAATTAGGGTGGACTCCATTAATACTTACCAGTGTGAGGTACCATCAGTATAATTGTATTTACTTTTGTATGGCTGTGCATTTAGATGATTTATGTGCCCTTTCCCATATGCGTTTCAAGCACAATTCTCTCTCCCAGTTTTCCATGAAAGACATCTTGTCTTGGGGGTAGTCCTGTCCAGCAATTTATATAGTTAAGAGATACATCCCTTTGTCAAGACACATTTTATCGACACATTCCTATCACGTGTGGCACTAAACTGGGCTGCCCGTTATCCCCATTACTCTTTGCACTATCGGATCTCAGAGGATATTACAGGGATTTCCTTCGGAGGGGAGGAACATAAAATAATGGTGACTATTTGTTACTGGTGCTGACTGAACCAGAGACATCCCTTGCAACATTATTAGTAGAACTGGGGGAATTTAGCATAATAGTGGGGTTGAAGTTTAACATGTAAAAATCTGAAATTTTCAACCTCTCACCAGGACAGGGTGCGATTAGACAGACATCCCAGTTTAGATGGGCAAGGGGAGTTTGGGGGGGAATCAAGTACCTTTGTAGTGTTACAGCATTTTTCCCAGTCGCGTGAGTATTCGTATAGGTGCAGCATTATTACAGTATACATGTGCACATTGTTTGTTTGAAATTCTGTGTATTGTATGGTATGCATGTGTTTGCGTATGTTGTTTTGTATGCAATGCAAATTATTGTAATTCGGCATGCACGTCTGTATATTTTTACCCATGTGTTGATCATTACGCACGCCTTTTTATATGTACTTTTTCGTGTGTGGTTATTTTAAGCTTTTTTTCCAAATGTAGGGAATTGTCATTATTGTTGGGAGACTCCTGGGTGTATTGGCTGGAGCATTATGCATGCCGACTGCCAAGTGTTTCACCATTCCGTAAAATTAAGGCGGAATGGCTTTCTTATCGAGGCGGCAAATGGCAAGACATTCTTCAGCAACTTTGTTTATTGTCCCAATGTAGTCAAGCCGCCGGATTTCATTTTAATCCACAATGGTGGGAATGATCTTGGCTACAGAAGAGGAACTAACATTCGTTGTAATTAAAACTAATCTGCTTGCCTAGCAGGGTTATTTCCAGAAACAAAAATTTGTTTTTTCTGTTTTTTGGCAGCACGGAAAATGTGGACTATGGAAGTGCGAACCATAGAAAATAATCGAGCTTGCACAACTGTAAACAGATGCATATTTACATTTTCAGTTGAACATGGCCTACATTTTATTTTTGACCAGAAACATTAAGAGTCAGATTGACAGTATTTTTAGGGTAGATGGAGTATATTTGACAAATGAGGGGGGAATATTTTTCTTTAGGCAATACTCTTGAAGGCGTGTGTTAGGTTTTACAGTAATGTGCCACTTTAGTTTTGTTTTTTTCAATAGCATAGTTTGCTATTAAATTGTTATGTCTTTCCTTGCCTAAATGTATATTTCCTTCCGTGAGGGTATGTTGTGATGCATACCCATTGGGGTAAGGGTGTATATGCGGTGTGTGGTTATGGTAACGTTGGCCGAATATTGTTCCTGGAATTAGGTCTTTTCTTGCTCAAGTGTATGTTGTAATGTGTACACTGTGGGGGTAAGCGTATGCTTTGTGTGGTTATGCCATTGTTGGCTGAATATATTTGCTGGACTTATGCATTGTGGTGGATCAGAAAAAAGGACACAGACTATTAATGTTTCAGGGTGGTGTATTCAAATAAGAATAAGGCCTAACTTTCCCTATCACTATGGGTGGTCCCTACCCGACTTACTAAGGTGCTCGTCATTCTGTCGCAGAAGTCCAAATAATGAAGTCCGCTGCCCAATCTACTTTAACTGACCCTACCACCATATAAACTAACCTAGGTTCGGAGAATGTTTCTCTTCTTCTTAGGATACTTCTAGTATCAGTCGATAGATTAGTATATGATCCTTAAATATCCTCCGGTTACTTCTTTGATCAGTCTCTGTAATCCTTCAAATGACCTTGTAAATATTCCTCTTTCTTTAGGATCTCCCTTCAAGGGTTCTTCAACAGGTGTATCCGCTTGTTTAGGCTTTGCAGTATCCTTTTGGATATTTTCGGGACTTCGGGTAGCTATCCCTTATGGTTTGGTATATTCCACTTCAGTTATCTCTGAGAATACTGGTCTCGTTTTCCACTGTATTACCATTGACGTTCCACTCCCTTTGTTCAGCTTTTCAACAGTTTGTACTTTCGTGTTATCACATTTTTAAAGTTACTTTATATTCTTTTCCTGGGGTAAGCGAATGCTGGGTCTTCTCTTTCTATAGTCAGATTTCCCACAGATTGCTCATTCGTGGTACGGCTCTTTAAATCCCTTTCTTTTATTCTTAACTTCGTTTCATGGTTAACACTGAGACGAGGTGGACTAATAAATGCCAGATCTCTAATTGCACATGCTACGGATATCTGCGACCTAATATCGGCCAATAAGTTGGACTTCCTCGCTATCACAGAGGAATAGGCTGAACGATGCAGCAGGACCCCTTCTGTCACTAGCGATCTCGGATGGTTATACCATAATGAGACAGGATAGAAGTAATATGCGAGGCAGCGGCATTGCCATCATCGCCAAAACTAGCCTAGGTATGAGAACTACACCTACCTCAATCTCCAATTCATGTGAAGTGCTTTCAATCAAACTCCCACTACTTAATTCCTAAACATTGTCTGTCCACCTCATATACAGACCTCCTGGGCCCATTGGAACATTCGAGGAGGATATTAACAGTCTTCTCTCCAACAATCTTAAAATATCTACACAATTACTTGTCTTAGGGGACTTTAATTTGGGATACTACGACCCCTTAGACAAACACGCCACCACCATTGCCAATACCCTCACTGAACTGGGCATTACTCAAAACATTTCAGAACCCACCCATATCAAAGGGAGAATCCTTGATTGGTTGGCAGACTACAATTGCACCGCCAACATCACATCCATCTTACCACAACCTTGGACTGACCACTTCCTCGTGTCCTTCGAACTCTATACCTCTAGAACACTCCCTCTAGTGTCCACCTTGGCCCCACCCTGTCCAATTAGGAATAAAAAGAGTATCACAAAGGATAAAGTGATTCCTGCTATCCTACCCACTCTTAACCAACTATCGGAGCACCTAGACCCAGAAACGCTTGTTGAAGAGTATAACACAACTATGCTAACCACTCTTGACAACATCGCCCCTCTAAAACTCAGACCATGTAAACCCAAATCCCACCTAAACAAATGGTTCACTCCAGAACTAAAGGACTTATGACAATTTAAGAGGAGTTGCAAATCCTTATGGAGACTAAACCCCTCAGAAGAGCACAAAAATAAACTAATGGTAATCTCCTCACGTTACAAAAAGGAAATCCAAATGGCCAAGCAAAACTCATAACAAGCGTATATCTAATGCTAATTCGAGCATGAGGAAAATGTTCACCATCCTCAAGGAACTAGAGTCACCCATACCCATTCCGGATATATGCTCTAAAGATAAAACCTGGTGTACAGATATACAACAAGCACTATCTAACAAAGTAACCATGCTCCAAAAGAAAAGAGTTAGGAAGCAAGCCTCACTCAATCAACTATCCCAGGCTAACACCAATCCCTACTCAAAGAAACATCAACTGTTCGATTCACGTTCGCACAAACCTCCACCCTGGAGGTAGAGAAAGTAATCCTCTCTCTCAAGCCATCCAATTGCTAAGGCGACCTTTGCCCGGCCCAACTCATAAAAGACGCAGCCAGAGACCTTTGTATCTAAACTTATCAATGCCTCCTTTGCATCGTGCATTGTGCCAACCACTTGAAACAATCCTGGGTACTGCCTCTGCTCAAAAAGCAAACCCTTGACCCACTCATACCTACTAACTAATGCCCCATCACGACAGTCCCATTTCTGCTAATAATCCTGGACAAGATTGCCTACAAGCAAATTCAAAAATTCTTGGAACAACATAAGCACCTAGGAGCACCCAATCAGGATTCCGACCCCAACATGGCACCGAGACCGCCCTCATCGATTTGAAGGCACAAATAGATGAGTTACGAGATAAAGGTAAAACAGCCCTTCTCTTATAGCTTGACCTGTCGGTGGCATTCAACCTTGTCGACCACAAGGTCCTTTGTAGCCACCTAGACTCAGCTGCACACTTCTCCAAAAAGGCTATAACCTGGATGGAGTCTTTCCTCAGCGATAGGACTATGAGGGTGTTCTCCCCTTCAGCGGCAGCAGACCCTATCTCCATTGTGTGCGGAGTTCCCCAGGGCTCCTGTGTCTCCCCGACCCTATACAACATATTTACTAAGCCCCTTTTTGATGATCTGGACCAACTTGGTATCACCTACACTAATTATGCAGATGATACCCAGATTCTCCTCCCACTTTCTGGGGATTACAACAAGGATTTGGCCTTGGTAAATAGGGTGCATCTCATCATCCAGGCATGGATGGAAACCCACGGTCTATGCCTGAATGATAAAACAGAATCAATCATCCTGGGCACTCACTCCAATCTTAAAAAATTAAGCCAAGACTACACCTCTTTCGAGATTGATGGCATCATCATCAAGGTGGCCAAGGAGGTGAAGACACTTGGCTTTTATCTGGATTCCACCCTCTCCTTCGATAAACAGGTGAATTCCTTGGCATCTGCCACAGTTTGAACATGTACGCTCATTAGGACAGGTAAACACTTTCTCTCTGATGATAATTGTATGATCTTAGCTAGAGCCCTTATTCTGTCCAGGCTTGACTACTGCAATGCCCTATACATCGGTGCTAACAAATTCATCATCCATAGAATTCAAATTTTACAAAATATTGCCCTGAGAGCAGCTCTAGGCGTGCCTAAAGGAGTGCACATTTCTAAGATATGGCGCCAAAATAACTGGTAGTCGACCCAAAACAAAATCCACTTAAAAACTGCATCCCTTACTCACAAAGCTTTGAATAATGCAGCACCCTCCTATCTTACTGACAGTTTCACTAGGAGAAGCTGCGCAAGACCATCAAGAACCACTAATGTCAATAGCCTTATACCGAGATTCAAGCTGGTTAAGGCCGGGGGAGGTAGCTTCCCTGTCCGAGCGGCCCAATAATGGAACTCTCTACCACATTCTTTACGTGTTGAGCAGCCATTCCTCAAATTCAGATCCAACCACATCAATCTGCTGAAGACATCAGACAACTAGTTGTTCACTAGTTATACTCAACTCCCATGTCATCTGCTTTTATACATTCCCCACCCCCTTTTGTACATTCTCCCTTCCTCCATCTTTCGACCGCTATTGCCTGTATAAAAATGCTTTGCTTATTATCTGTGTATTGCCTGTATAAAAATTGCTTGTGTATTATTTGTAACTTGTAACTGAAAGCCTTGCATATTCTGTACTGCATGCGCCCGGTTACCTTCGGTTCTGGTGCGCATTATAAGTGAATAAAACAAACAAACGAATTGGCTGACCAGTATAATGATTCCCTCTTTGAGGCCACCTGCAACTTCAGTACTCCCGGTTACCTTCAGTTGCGGTCGGGTAAGTCTTCCTGTGTCGGGTTCCTCGGAATCCTCCTCTCTGGGTCTCGCCCACAATGCCTTTCCTTCGTCAGTATTCACTTTCTAACAGCCTCTCCTCCCAGTCTCTCGTCCCTAACTAGTACTCAGTGCTTGTGTTTGGGACTGAGAACCTTGTGGCTCCACAGTCGCGATGATCTCAGCAAAGTCTGTTGGACTTGCGGCCCACCTCGCCTCTCCATCCATGGTCTCGCCACCACTGACTCCTTGGTTTCTCCCCGTCGAGATTCTCGAGCTGCGGATACACCATGGCTGTGGTGTTCCGCTCTCTGGACTAAAGAGTTTGAAACTCGCGGGCTCTCCGATTCTTGTAGGTGTCATGCTGCTTGGGACCTCCCCGAGCCGAGGATTGCGTTCCTCTCTTGCTCCTCTCCCTATATGCCTCGTAGAGGCTCCCTTCAACATAATCGTCTCAGTAGATTGGTTCTTATTTAATGGGACATATTCCTTTTCAGTAAGATCATGGCATCTCTGCAGTTTCTTGTTCCCCAGTCTTGATGTAAGCATGTTTCTGCTTCATGAGATTGTCCTATGTAGGCCATAATGTGAACAGGTGTAGGGAGTACCTCACAAGAACCTGAGTCCCTGTCCCCAAAGGGGGAGTCTCTCCAGGTGATGTCCTACATGCCTCTACCTCTAGGGAAGGTATTGTGGAGCAGGCTCACCTCCCTAGCCTCACAGGAGGCGGCTCCCCCCCCTTGGGGAGGAGGGACGAATTCCCTTGATTCATCACAGTATTTATTTTGTTGAGTTTATGTTCAAATAAGTACACAGTAGCAATGAGTGCATGTGATATGTTTGTAATGTGTAAATAGTGGGGGTGACTGCATATCTGTGTGGTTATGATAATGGGGTGAGTGTGTATGTTGTGTGTATGGTCATAATGTTGGCTGCATATTGTTGCTAGAATTATGTATTGTTTTGCTTTGTAATGTGTGCTGAGACAAATCCTTCAAGGTCATCACCCCCGACCCCCCAACCCCTGATGGGGCAGCCGCTTCCCATGAGTCCAGGGAGGTGCGGTGCTACCCGATAGGTCCCCTGGGGGTGTTACTCGGCGTGAGGAGCTCACGGGGAGAGACTCCCCCGCTAGGTAGAACGACGATCATCTAAGGGAAACATGGTATTCCAACCCTATACCCACCTCCAATACATCCACATATCCCTTAAACCGCACCTCCATGTTACCCAACTATCCCATGTATGTGTGTAGGGCTATAGGGCCGACTCCTACTGAGACGAGGAAGAGGACAGATGACTCAAGTAAAACCTATGCGACTCCAACTGAGATGATTAAGAGGCATAGAGCCATGAAGAATACCTTGTGGAACGGTAAGCACCAGTCTAGCTTTCAGCAGAGGTTGGACTGGGAGGTTAGGATCAAAACGGACAAAGGAGTGAGAACTGTCTGAGAAGCCAGAGGAACTGCTTTGGGAAAAGCCACAGCGGCACCAGCATCCGAAGAACCGCCCAGCCAGGGGGATTCAAGCGATATGCAGAGAAGAAATCCCTCCGGTCTCCGAGGAACGAAGAACCTGGTGGTGTGGAGCAGACCTAGAGCAGCCCTGGGAGCGGGAGACTGGTACCGGCAACAAGAAGCAGAGAACCAGAGCTGGCGGGCAGAGAAACTCCCTTGCAGCCCAGCGAACAACCGCAAGCACCCAAGGAGGATTGGCAGAGCGTCCAGAGGTAAAACTGAGGTATCTTACTCGTGACAGGACTTTGTGAGAGAGAGAGAAAGTTGGATAAAACGAAACAGAAGAGAAAACAGGGTTTGGGACCCACATGCAAAAACAAGGTATATTTCTCCCGGCAATGCTTGGCAGGAGAGCGAATCAAGTGGGCACACCAGCGAGAGCAAGAAGAGGATCTGAGATCCCTGTAGCAGTTATGAACTGCGCAAAGTAAGCCGGAGAAAAGGCCAGGCGAAGGGAGACATTCTCCCTAGTGTTGTGAATTGCAAAGGAGGCCTGAGAGAAGGCAATGGGAAGGGAGACATTCCTCCTGGTGTTGTGTACTGCAAAGAAAGCCTGAGAAAATGCCAGGGGAAGGGAGTCATTCTCCTTGGAGAACTGTGAAGTAAGCATGAGGAAGGTTGGGGGAAGAGAGTCATTCACCTGGCATTGTGAAAACATTCAGAGCAAGATACCTGGAGAAGGGGGGCATTCTCCAGGTCCCCAATAGCGAAGAACCAACTATGGGCAATCAATAAGGAATGCTCATGTTTGAAATGGAACTTTACCCTTTTAGTTTGAACTGAGAACTTTAACACTTTACAATCTGGAACTTTATTTTGTGGCTTGGAAAGGGATCGAGGCCTGGGGAAGGGAGTCATTCCCTCAGGTAAAGATCCCACATAAGACTTGGAACTGTGATCCGCTGTCCAGAAGAAGGCATTACATTTGGGGAACCACTAAGGGCTAAACTAAACTGCTTTGAACAGGAGGCAGACTTTTTGACAGAAGCTGAAAAAATAAGATATTCCCCACAAGTGACTGAACAAGCATATCAGAAAACCAAAAAAGAAAAGAATATGGAGGTTTGTTCCATCAGGTTCCATCTGTCAAAAAGATATAGTAATCATTCTGATAATGTTAGAAAAATCTTAAGGAAACATTGGTTAAAGATTTGAGGCGATAAAAGATCTAGCACAGGTAATAGATTATTTCCTGTGAATGACATACTCCAAAGCACTGACTTTAAAACAACAATGATCACAAGGTATGTTGCCAAGAGCCTCAAGTAAAAAAGCTGCCTCATTATATCTTAGGAGAAAGAAGACTGGCTTTTTAGATGCAACAAATGTAAGATGTGCCCATATGCAATAGCAACAGACTGCTTGAAATATAATAATGATCTGAACACATGGAAAATTATTCATATGATCACAGGTTCAACACAATATGTAGTCTGTCATCACATGTCCATGTTAGTTGGGATATGTAGGGTCCACTATCGGCGACTTAAAGCTCTGTATCCTCCAGCACTATAGAGCTATTAAGAATGCAGACTTAAGCTACCCATTGACAGCACATTTTGATAAAAAACATGGTTGAGATGTGCATTTGATGAATTTGTGGGGTATTGCACATGTCCCTAAAAATAAAAGGAATGGAAATAGAGAATTGCAATTACATAGATTAGAATCATGACTGATAATAAAGTTGAATACAAGGAAGCCTAGTGGGCTGAATCGTGATGAAGAGCCATTTGCATTTCTTGATTGAGCATTACCTTTTGAATCTTGAATGTAGATGATTTGGTCCATCAGTGATTATGTCGTGAGATTGGAATGTTAAATCTAGTTTTACAATTCAGATACAGATCTCTAGAATTTGATGAGAATGATTTGCATATCTGGGGTTATGGTAAATTGCAGATGTGCGAATGTATATTAGGGTTGAGGTAAATACACACTGGCGTTACATTATAGACAACTATTGACTGGGCTTGGTAAAATGCTTTTCTCATCTTTTTACCTGTGTGATCGTTGCACAACACTTGTTTGTGATTGAAAAGAAGAACAAGTTACTTACCAACTGGTAACGTTCTTTCGACTGGATGTATTCCTCATCTATGACATGTAATGTCCACAGCTGTGCTGCTTCAGAACTTTTTCCGGCAAAGGGCGCCCTGCGTCGAATCGGTGTCCCTCGAAGGCCTCCGTCGAGGGTGACTTCATCGGATGTTATAAACAGCACGCACAGCGCCCATAGCCTCAGTTCTTGTTTTTCCCCCTTCACAATGTGTGGCACATGTTCCTATAATACAGCATTGACTGCACCTAGCTTTGTTAGAACAAAAGCTGTAATGGCATGGGAAATTCTCAAGAGGGGTAGGCTGGGAGGCCGATGAGGAATAAGTTGGAGGAACATGCAGTCGAAATATCGTTACCAGTTGGTAAGTAACTTGTTCTTCAAATGGATTGTGTCCTCCAACGTATTCCTCATCTATGAGACTCCCAAAGCAGTATCCATGAGTGGAGGAGGGAGAAGAATGTAGACATACCCAATCAAATGGCAGAGTAAAACACTGCCTTACCAAAGGCGACATCCTGAGCATGGGAAATATCCAGGGCATAATGCTTAACAAACGTGTGTATGGAAGACCATGTTGCAGCATCACAGATGTTCTTTACTGGTATACCCCTCTGCAGGGCTGTCCCTAGTGGAATGAGCCCTCAAGCCCTCAGGAGGCTGGGGGGACACCTCATGCAGCCCTCCCTGAGCCTCCTAGGAAGGGCTGCATGATGTGTCCCCCCCCCCTCCGTTCGGGGTGGGTGAGGAGAGGGCCACCACAAATGGTGGGACATGCCCCCCAATAGGTGGGGCAGTAGGGTTTGGGCACCCTGGGGGCAGATTGGCACACTAATGTGCCCATCTGCGCCAAGCGAAGTTGGGCAAACAAAGAAAATAATACAAAATCGTAGGCTGCTTTTTAGGGGAGGCTGAGGGGCACCCTACATTGCCGGCGAATGTTCTACTGTAACGGGGGTGGCCCTCTCCCCCCCCGCCCCAAATGGAGGACCCCACCTCATGCATCCCTCCCTGGTGTCAGATAGGGGGGCCCACCTCATGCATCCCTCCCTGGGGTCAGATGCCCCTTCCTAGGAGCAGCTATCTGCCCCCAGGGAGGGTTGCATGAGGTGGAGCCTCCATTTGGGGTGGGGGGGTGAGTGCCACCCCCGTTGCAGTATAACATTCGCTGCCAATTTAGGGTGGCCCTCAGCCCCCCTAAAAAGCAGCCTACGGTTTTTTATTTTCTTTATTTACACAACTTCGCTTGGCGCAGATGGCCACATTAGTGTGCCAATCTGCCCCCAGGGTGCCCAAACCCTACTGCCCCATGCATTGGGGGGCCTGTCCCACCCTTTTTGGGGGCCCACTCCCCCCACCCCAAATGGAGCGGGGGTGTACCTCACGCAGCCGTTTGTAGGAGGCCCAGGGAGGCCTGCATGAGGTGCCCCTGCCACCCATTTGGGGTGAGGGGGGAGAGGGCCCCCAAAAAGGGTGGGACAGGCCCCCCCAGTGTGTGGGGCAGTAAGGTCTGGGCACCCTGGGGCCAGATTGGCAAACCAATGTGCCCCTCTGCACCAATGCAAGTTTCGTAAACAAAGAAAAAAATGGAAAACTGTGGAACGCTTTTGAGAAGTTTCTAATGGGATGGGGCATTGACCCCCCCGCCCAGCCGCAATGGAGTGGGTGCCATGTCATGCAGCCCTCCCTGGGACCAGATATCTGCTCCTAGGAACGGACGCCTGAGCCCAGGGAGGAGTGCAGGACAGCCCCCCCCCCCATTATCTGCCCCTGGGGAGGGCTACATGAGATGGGCCGCCCCCCCAATTTGGCCATGTGTGGGTTCCCACGGGTGTACTCTTTTGGAAAATGCGTGAGGTTCCCTGTTTTCCTTGCTGGATTCGACACCCTAGGCCCAAATCTGTAGGTTGCCCACATGAACAAAATGGGCAGTGGCGAAAGGCTTAGGGTTACCTGTTGGGTGTCTTGGCCCACGTTCAAGTTATTATGCTGCAACACTTGGTGCTGTGGGTTTAGAAAATCCAAGAGGGCAGAAAAGCCCACATTTGCGACAGAATCCTGGAGAACCGTGCAGTTTTGCGCACAGCAAAATTGTCCCCTGACCTGCCACCCACCAGTGCGAGCGTGAGGGGCCAGGAGTGCCATGAGTGAAATGTGTGCCAAAGGAAAAACAGCAGTGCCGGTGGCTTAAAAAAAAAAAAAGCGCTTTGAAATCAGCTTTGTTTCTCTGAAATGCAAGCTAAAAATGCCTATTTTAAACATCGCAAGATATTCAAAAATCTCAATGAACACCAGCAGACATTTGGCAGAATGTATTCTTATGTGCATACTAAATCTGGAAAGAGAAAGAGCCCAAATTAATGTTTATAACAAAACTGGCTGAGCTGTGGATGTCAGCAGCTGAAGTGAAATTGGACTGAAAGACACTAAAATCTAAATGTTTAAAATAAATGAGTGACCTACTGTTGAGTGTCACATAGTTTGCAACTGTTGAAATGTCATGGTTTTGAACTTAGAATCAGCGTTCCAGCTGCATGTGTAAAAATTGTCAGTTTGATTTGAATGTAGAAAACTGGGTACTAAAGTGACATTTAGCTGAAGCCTGGCTTGAAGAGTGTGAATTCTGCCCGGCAACTACCCATGACAGGAGTGAAACTTGCTCAGCGACTCTTCCCAGGACTGGCTGCATTCTGCTGCCCCCACCAAAAGGAGATGACACCTCCCTGATTGAATCAGGGGAGGAGCACCTGGGGACTACAGGAAACTAAACAAAGCACTGTCCCTGGCAAATGTTAAATTAGGGGGGGGTCGTAAACGGCTTCCTCTTGGAAGGAATCGGGGAGGGGCACTGCATCTGTGAGCCAGCTGAGCTTGGGGGAAGTGGATAAACCAGAAATTCCACCATGTGCTTTGGAAAACCACACCCCTTTGGGGCTAGAGCATAATTTTAAAAAAGATGCATAATTCATAGTGCGGACTTGTAAAAATTATATAAATAACATCATTCTTGTGATTTTTCTGTGCACATTTTAAGAGGTGTTAGGACCCTGTGGTATGTTCTTGGGGATAGTAGCGGAAAAAAGGTTGTTACTCCAAATGTATGCCTGTTAAAAATCTGACACTTTATCATCAGAAACCCATATCCCTCGTGCACATTTGTGCAAAATCTGGAAAGGTTTAGAGGTCGTTATCTGGATGAAAAGGGGAGAATTCTGTCCTAAGTGGACACGACATCTTACAAAGACAGGGATCAGATGGTTTGGTGCTACAGAAAATATGTTAACTGGGCGTATAATATTAGAAAAATGGTACATAGATAAATATGTATTTGGATCAGAAATAGATTTGTGTGCAATTTGACAAGGGGAGGATCCTCTGACCATAAACCTACCTCATCACTCTGACTCACAACCCAGTTCCCCCAATCAAGGGAGAGAGGAGGAACTGGCCAATGATAAGTTGAGAGGGTTGGGCATAGAAGATGAGCCGACCCTCCCACTTTCTAAACACATAAAAGGAGACTGTGCAGGACAGGTAGGGACATTCACTTCCCACTTCAAGCTGATTTCTTGCGGAGTGTTTTGCTTGAAAATACCAGCTCCAGCACTTAAGACTTCAAATCCAGACAGAGACCAGAACTTTGAATTCAGACTTCAGAATTTGTCAGCAGGCCTCAAAATCTTTTGCAAACTGATTCACCCCAGACTTCCAAGGGGCACATCAGAGTAAAACAGCCGGGCTGAGCTGTTTGATTCTGGCCTAAAACCCTGTGCCAGAAACACCCAGAAAGCAGAGCTGTACCCGGAACCAGAGACCAAACTGCCGTGCAGTGCCAAGAACTTTTGCCAGAACCAGAGATCCAGACTGCTGTGCAGTGCCGCCAGCAGAGCTGACCCAGATCACTATGAGCAGAACCAGGCAGAGACCGTCTGTGGCAAGAGAACCGCAGTCAACCTGACCCGATCCGTGGCGAAGTCGCATTCCTGTCCAAAATATAGTGCGAGTACCGCCAGAACTGTGCAAAACCCAATCTCTTAGTTTAAAATAATCTAATTCAAACTATTTTAACCTATTGAGAACTGCATCCTAGAAATCTTGTGTTCCTTCTGTGATCTCAAACCTGAAAACTGTCATCTGTTATTCTGAGCTTGACTTTTCTTTTGAGAATCTACCTTCACGAAATCGTCCGTATCTCCAGAACCGTTTGCGAATATTCTAAGCTTTCCAACGAGCCCTAAACCGACTTGCTACTCCTTATAGTGCCTCCGTAATTGCGCTCGACGCACGCGACTAAATTGCCGCGATTTGACATTTTGCTTCATTTCAGCCACGTGTAAAAATATTTGTCTTTTGCTTCCTTTGCTGAAATTTGTTTGCAACCCGACAATCATTCATAGAGCATTGCTAAAGTGATCCTGAACTAACTTAAAGTAGCTGTCACTCACCTTGAACCTCTAGAGGGAATTAAAATAATTTTTAGCATATTTTTCCCTTCTTTGCATACCACCTTTAAAGCACTTTGCCTGTGTTTAAAATCATCCCTGTTGATCTAAGCTTGCTAGGGAGGGAACTGAATTGGGATTGTACTGTGATTGTATTCCTGAAGACTGTGTGTGTCACTTCCACCTACTTACATTGCATAGAGGGGGGGTGAATTGCCAAAAGGGCCCAGAATTTATTACCCAGAACCCCAGCCAAAGTGAACATTGTGTTTTTTCCCCCACCAAATATCACACTTTGTCGGGGAATTGTGGCTAGTAAAAACTGGGGCAATTTGCGAAAAGGCAGGCCTCTGTGGATTCCCACGGGTGTCCTCTTTTGGAAAATGCATTGGGGTTCCCTGTTTTCCTTGCTGGCTTCGACACCCTAGGCCCAAATCTGTAGGCTGCCCACATGAACAAAATGGGCAGTGGCGAAAGGCTTGGGGTTACCAGTGGGTTACCCTTTTCCTTTTGCACCCCCGGTAGGTGCACCCACACATGTGAGGTACCGTTTTCATCGGGATATGTGTGGGGACATGGGAAGGTAGGCCATGTGTTGTTTGCGGTGTGTTTAGGTGGGTGGCCAGAGCGAAATGTGCAGAAAATGTGTTTATTTTCCCACATTTCGGACTTTGCAGGGGTGTCTGGGTAATAAATTCTGGGGCGATTTGCGCAAATCATACCTCTGCGGATTCCCACGGGTGTCCTCTTTTCGGAAATGCATGGGGGTCCCTGTTTTTCTTGGTGGCTGCAACACCCCAGGCCTAAATCTGTAGGTTGGCTCCCCAAACCCTTTGGGGGGGATAGCAATGGTTTAGCCTTATTCCTTCGCGCCCAGTTAGGTGCACCCACACATGTGAGGTACAGTTTTCATCGGGACATCTGTGGGAACGCGGGACGGTAGGCCATGTGATGTTGGGGGCGTGTTTCTATGGGTGAGCCAGAGCGAAATGTGCGGTAAATGCGTTTTTTCCCCATATTTTGGACTTTGCAGGGGTGTCTGGGTAATAAATTCTGGGGCGATTTGCCCAAATCATACCTCTGCGGATTCCCACGGGTGTCCTCTTTTCGGAAATGCATGGGGTTCCCTGTTTTCCTTGGTGGCTTGGACACCCGAGGCCCATATCTGTATGTTGTGCCAGTCGGCAGAGCGTCTCAAATTCCGGTCTGAAAACAGACTTGGGGTTACTTGTGTTTTAGGCTTTCCCATTAGCGGCCAGGTAGGTGCACCCACACGTTAGGTACCGTTTTCATCGGGACATCTTAGGGTAACGCGGGACGGTAGGCCATGTGTTGTGTTTGTGTGGTTTTCATAACGTTTTGACCCATTTGCTGGTGCCCTTTGTCACACAACCCTTTCATTTCCCAAATGTGCCCTACATTTAGTCGCTGCTTTAGGCACCATACACTTTTGTAACCTGCACAAGTCTCCTACCCTTGAAAAGGTCTGCCTGTGCTGTTTCAAAAAATGTATGCTTGCCGTTCCGCACCACATTGGTTTTCCCGATTTACACATGCTAACTGCGTCTGTTCAGGCCGTGAGCGTAAAACTCCTGTGTACCATGGCTCAGTGTTTGGCTTGTGGTATTGCTTGTTTTGTAAAACACTACAAAAAATGTGTGCTTTCCTAACTGCAAGAGTCGGGGGAATGTAGCGGAGCATTGCTTTTCTCAAAATTCATAGAACCCATTTCCGTACCAAGCCAACCATGTCCAACACATACCTTTTTTTTCGATAATTTTCCCGCTTTTCCCCCCAATCTATGGCATTTTCCCCTACCTAGTGTTTGCCTGACCTATGAAAATCACCCCTTCCTAAACTTGGAATGTTGTCTACTTTTCAGAAATATATGCCTTTCCGTCCTCCAATTCGGCTTTCCTACCCTTTTCTCCCATTCCATCCATGCAAGTCCAATTGGCAAAAATGGCCAAAATCGCCTACCTCTCACAAAACGGTTGATAACCACATCAAAATAATGTTTTTCCGTTTCCACTCAACCTGTTCTTGAAAGCCAGGAAATTGGGGAACTCAGCACAGCAAACCATTTGTTCCTAGCTCTTACAAGGAAAAAACCACCGGCTTCTTTGTACATCATTTTATTGGCATTTTTTGAAAAAACCCAACATTTTTGCCCTTTTTGCTCATTTTCTCTCACCCTCCTACAGCAACCTAGGATTCCTGGGTGGCGCTACGACAGCCTACATGTGGGAAAAAAAGGAGCCAAATTTGGCCGACATATCTCATGTAACAGAAAAGTTACAAGGTATATATAAATGGGTAATCCCTATTTTTTGTTAACGGGGGGTCAAAACTGTAAGAAGGGATTTTCTATGGAGAAAAAGTTTGTGAAAAAACAGATCGACTACCCCTCTCTTTAAGTCCTGTATGGGTCACAGGTGAAGATGAAGGTTAACCTGTACAATTTGTTAGTAAGGTTATCGCCTTTTTGGGAAGAATTGCAAAAAAATGCTGCTAGGTACAAAAAATTCTATCTTTTTAATAGTCACAAGAATACCTAAAAACGTTACAAGCTTAACAAAACATAGCAAACTTAATACATTTTCAATTAAAACATTCAGTCATCATTCATCTATTCTAACAGGGGAATACTACAACTTAAACAGCTTTGTGCATAACAGTGAGTCAAAATATGCATTAGTGACAGGGGAAAAAACATTAGGTTTTCCCTTTAGCAGTCGACATATGTTTCGGCCCTTTGTAGTGTACCACCTCTGTCAACAGTGATCACTAAGGTAAATGTTGGGCCATCTTCAGGACAAATGGTTACTTTGTGGTAGATTATTCTTGTTCCCCATTAAGCACACTAGCAAATCTAAAAGGATAAATATACATATATTAATGTATAAGAATGAAATAGAAAAAGAGTTGCAATTCCCAACTGGATAGCATCAAGGCGATGGCTAGATTACACTGTTCTAGACACGCACACTAAACCCACCTATGGTCCATAGACTGAAGTTAGGACTATTGAGACTGGTCAGACTCTCGGATGTGGCCGGGTATTGCCATCTCTGGTCTTGGTTCCTATAATTAATTAGAAACGACCATTACTTAGTGTTATGTTACTTCTACTACAGGCTATTTATTAAGTGAACTAAATTGACTTACAGATTAGCAACTTCTGTGGCTTTGTTTTCAAGGTTGGTCTTTGTATTTCTGTATTTCACTTGGTACCATTCATTGGCAGGGCATGTACCGTTATTCTGGTGGTTATAGTGCTGCCTAAATCAAAGGAGAAAAAGAACTCGCTGTTGAATGGATATATTACAGCATGTTAGAATAGTCATCATTCTTTTATGACTTTATTGTTGCTGTGTTTATTTAAACATGGACTGTGGGCCGCAGGCTGTTTGCAATTAATGAAAGCCTGTGCTATAATATAGTCGGCTTTATTCTTTTATGACTTTATTGTTGCTGCGTTTATTTAAACATGGACTGTGGGCCGCAGGCTGTTTGCAATTAATGAAAGCCTGTGCTATAATATAGTCGGCTTACAAAGCGCCTTTTGCATTATTGCTTGTGAAACTCTAAAGGATATTGCCCAAAGATGCATGACATGGCTATGGTTCATTTTTCTATTTTCTATAATTATTTTAAATGTACTACTGTCACGAATTATAAAGATAGACAATGTGCAAGCATTTGGCCCCGTGTTCACCGCCTTGCAAACTGCAGCTTGACTTTTGCATGTTTATTTAAAATGCACGTGTTTCTATGACCTGTTGTAATCAGTGCCGTTCGTGTCAGATTTTACGAGCAAGCTTATCAGTCATTGTGATCACTGTGTCATGCTGACAGTGCGGTTAAGGCTTGTATAATTTAAAACTCTGAATTCATTGAAGCTGTTCTAACGCTTACCTTGATCTGTGTTGTTTATGTCCGAGTGAAAGCTGGAAGTCTGCAAGAGCGGCAAGAGCTCGTTCTGCAGAGTAATGGTGTGTTTTTGAATCGAGTCACGTGATAAGAGACCCGTATTTACCTCACATTTGTAGCCTTTGGAACGTGACTATAAGGCTGCTGGAACTTGTAGTCAAGGGCCAAAAAAGGCCATGTTTTGTATTATTGCAAATCAAATGCCGGCCGTATGAATGACACCTTTTGTAATATTGCACCTGGTAATGTGATATACTCAAGTGATTTATAACAGCTACTGGCATCATATATTAGAAAGCGCCTTTGTATTATCCGGTTGTGCCGCAATTATATTGGGTAATTTTGCACTTGCATGGCCCCCTTTCTTTTCTCCGTTTAATTCCAAAAAATAACACCTATAGATAGTGTTATCGGTATTGCAATAGTGTGTGGGGAAAAGCAGTGTTTCTATGTGTTGGTGGTCTGTTTAGTGTTACTGTGTTAAAGATCGCCCACTCCTTTTGTTATGCAGAACGCAGCCTGGCCTTCATTATCTAGCATTTGATGTGTCCACGGGCCATTGTTTTTTGGCGCCCTAGCGATATTTGTATGAGGGGAGATGTACTCTATCCTTCCTAGATTGTAGCTGAGAGTCGTCATGCACTATAGGTTGTGCTATAATTTGTTACGTGGCAGTCATGGGGTCCTATTTATACGAGTTTTGCTCCAGAGTAAGGGATCTTGATACTGGACAGCTAATTCTAGCAAGCACCCTTTTTAAAAAGGGAGCCTTCAGATATAACCACCCATCAACAAGTTAAATAGGGGTGGCTTCAAAGGAATGCATTCCATTCTATGGCAATGTTCAGGCCATATTTAACCGTATCTAAATTGTGAATCCATTTCTGCTCGCATCTTGTGAGCTCAAGATCCATATTACCTCCTCTGGGGGAGGGTTTGATGACCTGTATGACACACCATAGTAGATCTGTGCATTTATGTTGTTGTTGAATGTAATGGGCCACTAAGGGTTTATTGTCAATTTCATTCCGAATACAAGATTTGTGTTCGCAGATTCTTTGACGTACCTGTCGTTTGGTCTTCCCTATATATACTAGGTCACAAGGGCATTTTATGGCATATACAGCCCATTTGGTAAGGCAGTTGGTAAATGTCTTTAGCTGTACTAGGGTGTTGCGCAATTGGATACTTTTCATAGTGGTGGTCTGTGCACAGACTGAACATTTTCCACAGCGGTGATGCCCCACAACTGGTGGTAGGCCCCAGAGTTGTGTCTGGGTAATCACAGCCTTGGGCGCAACAGGGTAAGTGTGAACCAAGGTATCTTTGATGTTACGTTGTCTTTTGAAGGCAAAACGAGGCATAAGGGGATTAAAATCTTCAGTTTTGATCATGTGCCAGTGTTTTTTAATGATCTTTCTGAGATGGTTACTAATAGGACTATATGTGCTGACACATGTTATTTTTTCCTCTTCCTTACGCCGGTGCATGGACTCTAGGCAAGTCATCCTATTACTATGCAATGCTCTTTTATATGCCCGGTGGATTGTCTTTTTCGGATAGCCTCTATCTTGTAATCTTTTTTGTAAACATTTTCCATGTTTTTTGTACGTTTCAACTTGTGTGCAGTTTCTGCGAATCCGCAGAAACTGCCCGTAGGGAAGTCCTTCTTTTAAACTCAGCGGATGAAAGCTGTGATAACTGAGCAATGTGTTTTTGTCTGTGGGCTTCCTGTATAAGATTGTTTCTATACTTCCCGTCTCAGTTTTTTGTATTTGAAGGTCCAGGAACGGTATGGTATGCAGGTCAGTATGTATTGTGAACTGTATATTAGAGTTTTGCGCATTTAACCATTCATGGAACTTTGTCAAGTTGTCAAATGTGTCGCTCCAGATCATATAAATGTCGTCAATGTACCGTAGCCATGTCATAATCGATGCAGAGAAAGGGTTAGAAGAATCAAAAATACATTGTTCTTCAAGGTCATCCATATATAAGTTTGCCAAATCTGGAGCAAAAGTTGCTCCCATGCTTGTGCCTTTGAGTTGGTTGTAAAAACGTCCGTTATATAGAAAAAAATTCTCTGTTAGAGCGAGTCTAATGCATTCTAAAATGAATGCAGTGGGGACACTATTAAGTGTTCTAGTACGTCTGTCTAAGTATTTTGCCATCACCTTCAGGCAATCCTGTTGTGGGATGCTGGTGTAGAGACTAACCACATCAAAGGTCACCAAGATGTCTGATGGACTGAGTTGAAAAGTCTCCAATTTTTTTAACATACTGGTAGTGTCTTTGACATATGATTTCATTTGGGACACAAAGGGTCTTAAGAACCAATCTGAATAGACTGAAAGCGGCTCAAGAATAGAATTAATCGCCGCTACAATAGGTCTACCGGGGGGTGTTTTTTCATTTTTATGAATTTTTGGAAGGATGTAAAAAGCCGGAATGGTAGGTTGTGTGTTGACCAAAAAGTCTTTTTCTTCCGGCTCTATCCATCCTTCATCCATTGCATGTTTCATGAGGCTACTTATCTCATCTTGGAGCCTTGGTGTGGGGTCTTGCGCCAGTTCCCTATATGCAGTTTTATCATTGAGATGTTTCATTGCTTCTGTTTCGTATGCTTCTTTGCCCCATAGCACTATTCCGCCCCCTTTGTCTGCGGGCTTGATTATAAATAAGTCGTTGGACTGTAAAGATTTTAGAGCCTCTCTCTCAGCCTTTGTGAGATTGTCTCTCGAGTTGTTTTTGGTTTTTATCATACTTTGAATTTCGTGAGACATTCTTTGTTCAAACGCTAGTATCGCTGGACTGACCATTGCGTTTGTAGGTGTAAACTTGGAGGGTGGTTTTAGACCTGTAATGGACGGTTCTTTTCTCGATGGTGTCGAGTTCCTAAAAAAATATTTTAGGCGTATTATTTTTTGGAATTAAACGGAGAAAAGAAAGGGGGCCATGCAAGTGCAAAATTACCCAATATAATTGCGGCACAACCGGATAATACAAAGGCGCTTTCTAATATATGATGCCAGTAGCTGTTATAAATCACTTGAGTATATCACATTACCAGGTGCAATATTACAAAAGGTGTCATTCATACGGCCGGCATTTGATTTGCAATAATACAAAACATGGCCTTTTTTGGCCCTTGACTACAAGTTCCAGCAGCCTTATAGTCACGTTCCAAAGGCTACAAATGTGAGGTAAATACGGGTCTCTTATCACGTGACTCGATTCAAAAACACACCATTACTCTGCAGAACGAGCTCTTGCCGCTCTTGCAGACTTCCAGCTTTCACTCGGACATAAACAACACAGATCAAGGTAAGCGTTAGAACAGCTTCAATGAATTCAGAGTTTTAAATTATACAAGCCTTAACCGCACTGTCAGCATGACACAGTGATCACAATGACTGATAAGCTTGCTCGTAAAATCTGACACGAACGGCACTGATTACAACAGGTCATAGAAACACGTGCATTTTAAATAAACATGCAAAAGTCAAGCTGCAGTTTGCAAGGCGGTGAACACGGGGCCAAATGCTTGCACATTGTCTATCTTTATAATTCGTGACAGTAGTACATTTAAAATAATTATAGAAAATAGAAAAATGAACCATAGCCATGTCATGCATCTTTGGGCAATATCCTTTAGAGTTTCACAAGCAATAATGCAAAAGGCGCTTTGTAAGCCGACTATATTATAGCACAGGCTTTCATTAATTGCAAACAGCCTGCGGCCCACAGTCCATGTTTAAATAAACGCAGCAACAATAAAGTCATAAAAGAATAAAGCCGACTATATTATAGCACAGGCTTTCATTAATTGCAAACAGCCTGCGGCCCACAGTCCATGTTTAAATAAACACAGCAACAATAAAGTCATAAAAGAATGATGACTATTCTAACATGCTGTAATATATCCATTCAACAGCGAGTTCTTTTTCTCCTTTGATTTAGGCAGCACTATAACCACCAGAATAACGGTACATGCCCTGCCAATGAATGGTACCAAGTGAAATACAGAAATACAAAGACCAACCTTGAAAACAAAGCCACAGAAGTTGCTAATCTGTAAGTCAATTTAGTTCACTTAATAAATAGCCTGTAGTAGAAGTAACATAACACTAAGTAATGGTCGTTTCTAATTAATTATAGGAACCAAGACCAGAGATGGCAATACCCGGCCACATCCGAGAGTCTGACCAGTCTCAATAGTCCTAACTTCAGTCTATGGACCATAGGTGGGTTTAGTGTGCGTGTCTAGAACAGTGTAATCTAGCCATCGCCTTGATGCTATCCAGTTGGGAATTGCAACTCTTTTTCTATTTCATTCTTATACATTAATATATGTATATTTATCCTTTTAGATTTGCTAGTGTGCTTAATGGGGAACAAGAATAATCTACCACAAAGTAACCATTTGTCCTGAAGATGGCCCAACATTTACCTTAGTGATCACTGTTGACAGAGGTGGTACACTACAAAGGGCCGAAACATATGTCAACTGCTAAAGGGAAAACCTAATGTTTTTTCCCCTGTCACTAATGCATATTTTGACTCACTGTTATGCACAAAGCTGTTTAAGTTGTAGTATTCCCCTGTTAGAATAGATGAATGATGACTGAATGTTTTAATTGAAAATGTATTAAGTTTGCTATGTTTTGTTAAGCTTGTAACGTTTTTAGGTATTCTTGTGACTATTAAAAAGATAGAATTTTTTTGTACCTAGCAGCATTTTTTTGCAATTCTTCCCAAAAAGGCGATAACCTTACTAACAAATTGTACAGGTTAACCTTCATCTTCACCTGTGACCCATACAGGACTTAAAGAGAGGGGTAGTCGATCTGTTTTTTCACAAACTTTTTCTCCACAGAAAAGTTACAAGCCATTGAATGGCCACATACCGAATTCACCAAAAAAGGCCCCGGCACTGAGGAGAAATACCCATGGCACTTAAAGGGTTAAAGATAGAAAGCGCTGCCAGGTAACCTTTAATTGTCCCCACCTGAAGACCCCTGTGGGCCAAAGAAAGTAACAAGGAGAGAACCTCTGGAATTGAGCACTGAAAGGGATCAACATTCTTTCCTCCGCACCAGTCGCAAAACTTACACAAACGACAACGGTACAGGGACTTTGTTGCTGGCCGCCTGGCCGAAAGCAACACCTTCATCACGTCATCCGGGAGGTCCCAGTCCTATCTCAACCGTTCAGAAACCATGCATAAATGTTGAGTCTTGACCTCTGGATGGAAAACCTGACCTTCCTCTCGCAAGAGAAGATCCTCTCTTTGGGGGAAGACATATTGGAGGACAGATGGACATATCGAGAAGGTCCGGGTACCACGCTCTCCTGGCCCAATCCGGATCAATGAGGATCATGCGGATCCAGAACCGTCGTAACCTCCTGAGAACTTGAGGAATGACAGGGATCGGAGGAAACGCATACAGAAGCAGGAACAACCAATCCACAACAAACGCGTCCCCTAGAGCTCCTCGGAGGAAATTCCCTCAAGCAGTACCTTTCTCACCGTTCACGAACAGGTCCACCTGCAGGGTTCCCTAAAGGGTGAAGATCTCTTGAAGGAATTCCTGAGCTAGTCCGCACTCGTGGAGACCGCGCTCTGCCTGCTCAGAGTGTCTGCCGCCATGTTCTCCTCTCCGGCCAGGTGAACCGCTGTTAGGGAGATTCCTTCTTGAATTGCCCAGAACCAGAGCTGCATTGCCTCCCTGCACGGAGTGAGTGACCCTACACCTCCTCTCTTGTTGAGGTAATGCATGGCCACTGTGTTGTCTGTCATCATCAGGACACTCTTTCCCCGTACAGACGTCAGGAAAGCCTTCAGTGCTAGCCCGATTGCTCTCAGCTCCAAAAGATTAATGTGTAGTTTCGACTCTGATGGAGACCAACAACCGCTTAGGTCAGATCGTTGGCATGAGCCCTCCACCCCGTGAGGGAAGCGTCCGTCACTACCGTTACCTCTGGCCACGGATGCCAAAAAGGCTCCCCCTTCATGAGATTTTTTTCGCTGGCCCATCACAGAAGATCCTGGGAGACCTTGACGGGAACATAAAGGAGATCCGAAATCTTGCCTGAGAACTGGGACCATTGATTCTGAAGAGCCCACTGAAGGGATTGCATTCTCAGCCAGGACTCTGGCACCAGAAAAAAGCACAATGCCATCAGGCCGAGCAACCTTAAGAATTCGAAAGCGGGAAGAGTCTGGGCTTATTGAAACTTGGAGACCATCTGGAGAGTGTGTTGAGCCCTCACCTTGGGTGGGGAGCACATCCCCAAGGACGTGTCGAACACAGCCCCTATGTACTGGAGCTGTTGGCAAGGTGTCATATGCGACTTCTTGAAATTGAGGGAGAACCCCGTTTGTGAAGGGAGGGGCCGGTGACGCTGAAATGATCCAAGGCTTGTTGGGAGAACGCGCCCTGATCAGCCAATCGTCCAGGTAGGGGCAGACATGAATTCCCCCTCTCCTGAAATATGCTGCCACTACCATCATGAGCTTGGTGAAGACCCTCAGGGCAGAGGTCAACCCGAATGGCAGGACCCGAAACTGATATTTTCTGTGCATTTAGATGTATCGGCACATGAAAATAAGCATCCTGCAGGTCCAATGACACCAACCAATCTTGAAGCTGGAGGGCCTGAAGGATATGAGAAAGAGTGACCATCTTGAACTTGTCCTTCCTGAGGAACTTGTTCAAGTATCTCAAGTCCAAGATGGGTCTTAGTCCTCCGTCCTTCTTTGGAATACGGGGAACACCAACCTTTGTTCCTCTCCGCCACAGGCACTAGTTCTATAGCGCCTTTCTCTAGCAGGGTCAAAATCTCCTGCACAAGGAGCCGATCCAGAACCCTCAAAGAGTGCTTCCCCTGTGGATTGTCTTGAGGCCGTCTTACAAAAGGAAGGCAGTAGCCGTGGGCTATTGTTTTCAAGGCCACACATCTCAAGTATTGGCTCGCCACTCTTCTAGATGTTGAGACAGCTTGCCCCCTACCGGTGAACAATGAGAAAAGGACTCAGAGTGGTTTTGAAGCGGCTGTGGCAGTTCGTGATGGTAAAGACGCTGCTGCTTGAGTGGCCTTGGCACCTTTACCTCATCCACTACGAGGAAACTTACGTTGGTCCCTCTGACTGGCCATCCCTCTTGCCCTTCCAAATGAGGAGTAGTAGTGAAAGGAACCCCTCCATTGCTGTCCCCTAGGATGAAAAGGCAGAGGTTCTCAAACAGCTGCTCCCAAAGATTTGGCAGTTGCATTGGAGGTCTAACCTCTCAAGGCTCTTGTCAGCCTTGCTGCCAAACAGATGCAAGGGCATGTTGAGAAGACGAGCTTGCACATCTGGTGCAAACCCCAACTTGCACAGATTTGCGTGGTTGCGGATCACGGTGCTTGTGGGCATGGACCTGCTGACACTATCCGCAGTGTCCAACCCAGACTGAATGGATTCACACATGGCATGCTTGCCATCCTTCACAATAGCTAGAAAGCCATTCCTTTCTTCCTCTTTGGGAATATGCTCAGCCGCTAAAGAGATGCAATTTCACAGAGTGTGCGAAATCGTTGCTAAGGCACAGGTGGAGTTGGCGGACTTCAACGTCATACTCCCAGCAGAAAGTACCTTGCGTGCCCATCCATGCATGCGCTTATCGTACCTACCAGGAGGGATGGTAGGGTACCCTGCCTGCTTTGAGGTGGCCGTAGCCGCCTGACCCACCAAACTCTCCGGAGTGGGGTGTGTGGACAGGTAGCTGGGGTCGCTACAGGATGGGCGGTATTTCTTGGTTAACGACTTGTTCACTGCCGGAATACTCTCCGGGGTGTTCCAAGTAGCAGCCACCCTCTATTGCAATAGAAATGGCAACACCGGGACAGTGGACGGACCCTGTTCCAGAATATCTGTAAGATCATCTTGATCAAACTGCACCGGAGGCCTGGCCCAGCCCAGTTACTCCATAACTCTCAACATCAATCTTTGATAAGAGGAGTCAGCATGATCCCCCAGATCCGGCCTACCAAATTCCATCTCAGGGGAGTTTCAAGGCCACTGGCATCTTGCAAGGACTGACACAGATCCTCCATCGACTCTTCAGAAATGAGACACTCCGGAACACCAGGAGTGCCATATGGAAGACCAAAAGGCCCAACATCCTCCTCTGACCTTTCTTCGTCCTCATAAATGTCCTGGAGAGACTTAAAGAAGTCCTTCCTTGGGAGAGGAGTATACCTCTTCTCTGTAACAGACTTCATAAACTTACTCGGGGGACCTCCACCGGCAAATTCGGCCCAGATGGCCTCGATGGCGTTGACAACGGTGATGATGGATTCGAGGGCCTGACCGGGGGCAAAGACCGACAGGCGCACTCGACGGGCATGGTGCAGATGGCGTCGAAACCTTCAAGGGAGTCGAGGATTTCACAGGTTTCAACAGTTTCGCCTGAGATGAAATCTGCGACCTGGACCTGGCACGTCTCTGGTGAACAACCGATGCCTTGTCTGAACAGGGCCTCAAAGGCTCCCGGTGTTTATCACGACGTCCACCGGGGCCCGAAGACGGGCAAGCATCCGGCCGAGGCCGTTCCCTGCAGGCTTCGTCAGAAGGCGCGGATGGAACTGTTCCTTTGGATTTAAATATCTTCAACATCAGCACCCGGAAAGCATCCCACTCCTCCGGGGTCAAGGATTTGGTGGGGCAGGTCACCTTCGAGGAGGCTTCGTCTGAAGAGGACGAGGAAGGCGAACAGGGACGTCGCTTCCTGGACCGCTGCGACGAAGAGGACGAGTGGCGTGAACCACTGCGGGAACTGGAGTGCTTGGATTTCTTCCAACAAGGAGTCACCTCTAGAATCGTCAGTCGAAATACCAGCCGACTTGGATTTACAGGGCTGAGACACCCTTCCTACCTTCAATTTCCCCTTACGTTCCCGCAAGGCCTTGGCAGTCAACGACTAGCACTTCGAGCAGTCAACCCGTACATGGTCCTCGGCCAGGCACCACAGACAAATTCTTTGCGGATCTGTGATCGACATCTTGGAGCCACAGTCACGACATTTCTTGAAGCCAGACCGTGCAGTCATCAGGGTAGAAGACGACATGTTACAGTAACTTAACAGTACCCACGAAGCGCACCGAGTTTTATGAAGCAAACCGTTTGCTGAAAAAATGGAACCGAGCTTACAGGCGCCGTGCGTGCTACTTACAACATCCGATGACGATACCCTCAACAGAGGCCTTCGAGGGACATCGACCCGACGCCATCGATGCAGTGGGCCCTCTGCCGAAAAAAATTCAGAAGCAGCACAGCTGTGGACATTACATGTCATAGATGAGGGATACGTTGGAGGACACAATACATTCGAAAGATGTTTAGGCACTAGCACTTTGAGCTTTTGATTTTAACATTATGTGATTTTTTAGGGCAAAGGCACTATTTCCCTGTTGATTAGAATTGAACACTGTTTCCTTTATGATCATATTCATATGCTTAAAAGTGTTACATAGATAAATGCAGTGTGGAAAGGCATGGTAGCCATTGAGGTAGACTATGGTCAAAGAAGGCGCTTGGTTGTCATACCTGAATGAAGGTGCATCTTGCAAATCACATGGCATTGTATGTCACTATGGGGAAAATGAAGGGTGCTTTTATCCATGCTTTATATATTTTTGAGTCAAGACTTGGTGACTGGCAAACATTTACCTGACAAAGTCCTGTGTGAGGAAGGAACGTGTGGCACCAGTTTACGAGCATATGGGTTAGTTTTCCCTCTTTTGCACATGGTTTTACTCTTGTTACCATGTTGCATGAAAGGATGCCAAATAAAAGCATTTTCTAACTGCACTATTGCACTTACAAAAAAGAAAAAAGAAAAAAAAATGAAGAAAGAAAAATGACCTTAACGTTTGTGAATGCAGTGTGATGTTAGGTCATTGTTTGACTTCTTTTTAAATATGGGTAGCTTAGCTCATAACCCAAGGGCACTGCAGAGGCTTGAGTTCTCTTTAAGCAACAGATATGGGGGTAGGAATTTGCAAAAGAGTTAAGGTTAAGCCAACAAAAACCTAATCTCTACAAACAGAAATAATAAAGATAAGGTAACAACATAATAAACTTAAATACTATATTGAAATCAAATATCATGGTAACCTTTACTCACCCTGTTTTTGTTTTGCAATACTTAGCTCTAAAATGTTGTATAGTGAAAGTAATGTAATGTGTTGTGTGAATATTTGATTTGAGTAAAAACAATACTGTTTAAACGTATGTTTTTAATGTTTATTACATGTGTGCCTCTTTTGTTCATATTTTTTATAGGATGTTATGAAATTATCCTGTGTGACTTTAATATAAAAACCTTTCACACAACAACATCTTAAACTATAATCCACAATAAAATAAAATTAATATTCAGGGTTTTGAGCAACCAGCGCATGGAGGTGTGAGTCTCTCGGGTTCCGCCAAGGCTGCCAATATCCGGCTGGAAACATCCCGAGAATTACCCTTAATCCTTTGGATTTTAGCGGCGAGCGGAGGCTATTGCCCCTGCTATACCCTGCCTGCTTCCTGGGTGAAACTGAAGCTGGGAAGGCTTGGTCAGACACGCCCAAAGCCAGTGTGGGGTGCGAATGCCATTTTGAGGCAGCTGTGGCCAGTGGCCTGGGAGGCTGTGATGCTTGGCCGTCACCTAGTGTGGAAGGTGCCCGGGAGGTGCTGCGCGGTATAAGTAGCATCAGCGCCTGCAGGGCTCCTGTGTTAGGGCCCAAGGACTAAATCCAGTAGTGGTGGCTTGACACGTCGTGATGCAATTGAGTCTTTCTGACAATATACCCCTCAAGAGTACAAAGGGACAGATTGAGGTGAGTATTGCCTGAAAATATTGGTACACCCTGGTACTCAGACAGCTGGCTGCCAGAAAAATTAACCAAGTATTAACATTTGGCTTAAGGCAATGTAATCTCAAAACAAGGTGAAGAATTGATACTCACAAGCAAGAAAATCAGAATGGGACTGAATAGTTCCAAGCTAGATTGGTAGGTATCCTGAAACAAGAAAGGTAACTGTTACCTGGAGGACAAAAGAGTAAAAAAACAGAAGAGCCAAACTGTATGTGCATACCAAGTGAGTGTTCTGGGTAGAAACAGCAGATGTAGTTTTAAGAAGGAAGTGGTAGTCCTCGAAACCCAATGTCCTGTTTCCTATTCCCGCCGGCACGAGGACGCCTAAGGAGTCTATTGATCCTTGTGCCATTGCGCGAATGTCCTTTGATCCTTGCGCCGATGCGCGAAAGTCCTTTCTGTTCCTTAAAGTCTTTGGGTGGTAAGAGAATGAAGACGTAGCACTGATTGTAGCTGGAGCAGTCCAAGAGACTTGGGTCTTGACAACAGGTAAGACGTGAGGAATGAGACAAAGCAGTCCGCGGACGTTCTGAGGTAGGCAATAATCAGGTAAAACGTGAGGAATGAGGCAAATGCAGTCCGAGGTCGTTCCGGGTCTGGCAATGAGCAGGTAAGACTTGAGGGATGAGGCGAATGCAGTCCGTGGCCGTTCCGGGTCTGAAAATGAGCGAGTAAGACCAAGGCAATGACAAGAACAAGGTAGGAAAGGCACAAAGAAAACCAGGGATTCAATGAGCCAGAAGACAAGGTAACAAGATGCGTAGATTAGGAAATGTACAAATTCAGAAGCACTGCCGGGGCATTGCTCAAATACCGGTCAGCTGACCGCACGCATAACACAGCGTCGTAGGCCTGAACACCTACGTGAATGCAAAGGCCGCCAGCGTCTCCAAGGCAACCCATAGCGTTTCCTGAAAGGGAGCGCGGAAAGAGACAAACCATGATTCCGAGGAGCTAAAGAGAGTCCCGCTTTAGAGTGAAAACTGTTTGCTCTACTGTGGATTCTGGAATGTTTAATATTATGCGGGACCGATCTATGATCAGACGAAAAGACATCTAATGGAACCCTGACATCCTGAATCAGGAGAGCGCCAGAGGAGACGCAGCCCTCAGCCACCATGCAGTGGTGGAGAGTCAAGCTGAGGAGGAGCAGACTGGTGTGCCATGGAGGGTTTGCTGTCCCAGCGTGGACCGGGGAGTTGGGCCTGGCAAACATTCCGGGCTCTTATCAGAGAGGGGAGTGAGAGTGAGCCGGTGCACAGGGCAGCCACAGCGCACCACGGCTGGGGAGCAGCAGCGCCAGGGAAGGCATTGAAGACAACTGCAGTGGGTAGTCCAGAGAAGGAGGCAGCGGTGATCCCACTGCGGTTGCCAAGCATTGCCAGGACTCATGGCCGATACCCCTGCACTGGGGTGGTGGGTCTGCCATACGCTTATGACACATCCTAAGCACACCCCTCTGGGGCTCACCAGTGCATATGAGGTGATGAAGGACCTCAGGTAGGCAGCACACAAGCCTAGCTGGATGCTTAAACAGTGGGGGTGCTGCAACCCTCTGCATGTGTGTGAGTGTGGGCTGAGGCATGGGAGAGCAGTAAGCCCAGTGGCTGGCGGACCTGCACAGATTTAGGGACAGAGTAGATGCCAAGGTGCAAAGGGGTGGCAGGGAAGCAAAGACATGGCCCAAGCAAAGCCCTCCACCATGGATCAGTCTGCTGACATGGGGGAGTACCCACATGGCGGGGCAGCGTGATACTGAGTGAGCAAAGCCACAAGTGACCAGTGGGGGGCAAGGACCACATGAAGGGGAAGCCACTGGAATCGATAGGCAATGGAGGGTAGCTGCTCGTGTGAGTGTGTGGGAGTGTCATTGAACGGAGCTGAGAGCCCTACACTGACGTGGAGAGTGGCTTCCTAACCAACCACAGCGATCTGGCTTCGTGGACCGGCATTCTGCCAGCAGCAAGACCTGCATGCTGAAGGGGCCACTAGACATCAAACACTGTTAGTTGCATGTGGGGAAGGCGCATAAAGGCCACCTTGGAGATGCAACCTAACCATGCAGCACCGTTAGTGGGCTTGCAGGGTGAAGGACCGCAAACATAGGCCGCTCAGCCACAAGTGGCACACGCACAGGATGGCTAAAGACAAGACGCGCAAGGCAGACCTGCTGTCATGATGCCTACCCCCCGGGGACCCAGACCAAGTCCAGCAACCCCGGAAGCAGGCATCAAGTTACCCCAAGCAAACCCAACAAACCCCCGCTAGGGGCTATTTGGGTGCAGTCCTGGCGCCTATGGCGCCAGGCTCATATGGAGAGTCAGTCCTGGTGCCATAGGCGCCAGGCTCAGATTAAAACTTACCTGATGCAGGCCATGCTGCAAACTTACCTGATGCAGACCATGCTGCAAGAGCTCCAAGCCAAACGAGGCTTGGAAGGGACTATTTTACCTAGGGACTATTTTTTTACTCGGGTGGGGCTCGGGAGGAATACTACCTGGGACTACTTTGGAGGCTATTTAAATCACGCCCGAAGAGCAGCACACGCTTCGCGTTATTCTGGATCCAGCAGCGTAACGCTCACCGTGCCTGCAAGTCTGCATCCAGTCTTCTGCCACTCCCACCTCGAGTTTGGAGCTCCTAGAAAAAGGGAGAAAGAAGGAGAAAAGAATAGAACAAGAGCAATACCTTTGATCCTTACCTGAATTCCCAATCCATCGCGCCTTCGAGCTGGAAGAAAGAAGTTATTTAATGCGCGTCGCCTCGCCTGCTGCAGCGCCGCGCTGAACTCACCGGCCTTCGCAGCATCTTCACATTTCACTGCATCCTCCTGCATGTTACCGCCGCACTCCGGCACCTAAGGAAAAGACAAGAACAGCAAGGTGAGCCAAGGGAATACACAGAGGAATACCCCCCATAGACTTACCTGTTTTTACCACCAGGGGTACTATTCTTCTTCACGGGTTGGCGCAGCTTCCACTGCATCCTAGCCGAACCCCGGCCCCTAAGGGGAAACAAAAAGACAGCACGGTGAAACAAGGGACTAACAAGGGGAACCCTCCTCACCACAAAAGACTTACCTAATTTTACCGCCAGAGGCATTATTCCCCGAGACTTCATACTTTCTCTCAGCGCCTGAATAAGGGAGAAAGCAACAGGTTACATATGGACATTATTTTATCGAACTGTGTTGGATAATACAAATCCTTACCAGAACATTACTGGTTGCCACGAGGAACTCTTCAGTAGGGTCAAGCTGCAACCTGAAAGGAATCGGACAAGAGTGAAAGTCGGGCATTTGAACTCTTACGAACTGCATACTTATAGCGTCTTGCCGGGAATATCGGAGTCAATATTGTCCTGGAACTCACCAATTCCTTCGAGCCAGTGAAGCAACTGGTTATCTACGCGCCCCTGCGCTCAATGCAGGATGGAGAGCTCATCTTTTCAAATTATCAGGTGAGACTATAAGAGGGAACATCCAAGGTGATCAGTGGGGAGAACAGCGGGGTGGGTGGATTTACGCTCAACTCCACGGGTGGTCAATTCCCTTTCTCCACTTGCAGAAGAATATTCCTACGGGCCAAGCGAACAAAGCTAGGTGGGCCAGTCCAATCCGTCATCTCGGCCCTATGCGTCACATTGGTGGAGACCGCAGCAGTCCTGTCCAGATCGACGCCTCTGTGGGAGCCAGGTGAGCGTAACACCCGCAGAATAAAATAAACAGATACTCAGTAAGCAAACTGCCTAGGACGCACACATCGGTGGTGACCAGGGTTGAGGCAACAGGGGGCGATCTCCAGATCTCACTCACTGATATCATGAGTGCCATCGGGGATTCCAGGTTCTCTGTGGTAAGGGAAAATAGATGGCCTGTCATCGGCAGTGTCATTTTTGTGACAGCACTTCCGCAAATGGTCTTCAAGAATGGGTGAGACGGAGCAACACATTTCGGATTCGGAAGATGCGCGCAAGCGCTAGCATCCATCTTGCGAAAACAACGCCCTCGAGAGCAGAGCGGAGGACAGTGAAGGACGATTGCGGCATAACAACCTACATATTCTAGTGCTACCAGAAAAAGAGGAGGGGACAGCATACAATTTATTCTGGCGCATTGGCTGGCGTACCTGATGTCACCGAAAAAGAGCGGGCCCACCGGGTCCCGACAGGTCGTCCTGTTCCTGGGGTACCTTTGTGCACAATCATTGCACGACTCTTAAATTATAGAGACTGCAATACCCTCTTACACATAGCAAGGGCTACAGGCCAGATTACCTATAACAGGAAACGGATCAGGTTTTTCTTGGATTGTACAAAGGAAGTGCAACGAGCCAGTCAATCCTTTGACTCAGTCAAGAAGAAATTGCTATCTCTTGGTATCAAATATGCCCTTTTCGCACCCTGCGCTGCTTAAGGTGTTGCACAAGAGGACAATACACCTTTTTCATACACTTAAGGAGACATGGGACTGGATGGAAACCTGTTCTGCCTGCACCAGCGCCCAGATCACCCAAGGAACAGTCTGGATGACAAGGTGGTCGGGAGTCCTCTTCCGCCGTGTTTGATTTACAGGGCTGAGCTGCCGAAACTGATGGGCACTAGGTGACTAGGGGTGTGGGGGGCTGGATCACTCCTTCCCCATTACCACTTTAAACAGCTAACTGGTGACTGTTCTAACGTCAAGATTCCAACAATTGCATATGCTGTGTAGGGCGAGCCCCGGCGGGGGCTTCAATGGGACTCTGGTTGTTCTCATGGTGAACTTGATCATGGTTGAGTTGGTTGTCTCGTGTCATGTTTGCGCCGGGTTCGGGCGACAGGCAGCCCACCAGATAAGGTGCGTATAAGGCCTTTTTACGCACAGAATTCTTGTCAATATGGCCCTTCTTCCTTGCGTACAGCTTACACAGGCTATTTATAGCAGCACCCCCATAAATCTTGGAGGTCACTGGTGACAGGCTGGCCAGCAGCAGCTTGCAAACCTTCTCTTTACTTTAGTAATCCACACAGTTCCTTGAAAGAAGCAACTGCGAGGAGTCCTGGTCTAGTTTCTTTTAAGATTCTGTTAATAATTCTGACAAGATAATACTTTGAGTAACGTAGAAGGGAATTTGTGTTTTGTTCAACTGCCTGCATTTTGTAGGTTACATTGTTATTGAAGCATTATAAATCAAGATCATGCTTTTCACATTGTTTAGGACACATGTATTGTGTAAAATGAAAATGGTCTTGAACTAGCGCTGCATTTCTGCTTCATTTTCCTCTGTTTTGATCAGCTTTAATAGCGGCAGCGCAGTTGCAGGATAATGGGCATTTCATACTTCACTACAGAAGCACATCAATTGCGTTTGATGTCTCGAAGTTTTAGAAGAGCCTCCCAGCAAGCAGTTGTTTGGCATTTGTGAGAAGGAAAAGCTTTTGGTGTTCTGTATGAAAATGTGTTTTTTTTGTTGTCTTAAAATGAACAAGTTACTTAACAACTGGTAACTTTCTTTCGACTGGATGTTCCTCCAACGTATTCCACATCCTTGACATGTAATGTCCACAGCTGTGTACTTCGGAAACTTTTTCGGCAGAGGTTGTCCTGCGTCGGGTCGATGTACCTCGAAGGTCTCCGTCGAGGGTGACTTGACCGGATGTTATACATAGGACGCACTGCGCCCGTAGCCTCAGTTTATGTTTGATCCCCCATAACGTGTGACATGCACACATCCAATGCCTGCTCGACTGCACATAGCCTTGCGGAAATGTAAGCTGCAATCGCATAGGAAATTCTCCAGAGGGGCAGGCTGGGAGGGCGATGTGGAATACATTGGATGAACATCCAATGGAAAGAAAGTTACCAGTTGGCAAGTAACTTTTTCTTCGAATGTATTGTGTCCTCCAACGTATTCCACATCTTTGACAGACTCCTAAAGCAGTACCAGAAAATGGAGGAGGGAAAAGCATTTAGAGTACCCAATCAGATGGCAGAATAAAGAACCGCCTTACCAAAGGCCATATCTTGACCATGGTGTGTATCCAGGGAGTAATGTTTAACAAAGGTGTGATTAGAAGCCCATGTGACTGCATCATAAATATTCCTAATAGGAACCACCCGCTGCAGGGCTGTGGAAGTAGCCACGCCCCTAGTGGAATGAGCTTGCAACCCTTAAGGAGGGTCCTTGCCTGCCAAATGGTAACATTCAGTAATGGTGAGGATAATCCACCTGGACAAGGTCTGTTTTGTAACAGCCTGGCCCAATCGGTGACCAGCATACCCCACAAAAAGTTGATCATCCAGTCTGACCCTGGACATCCTAGAAATATAAAAGCTCAGAGCTCTCCTAGGGTCCAACCTATGGAGTCACTCCTCTTCCGTACCAGGATGAGGAGGAGGATAAAAAGAAGGAAGAGCCACTTTCTGGCTCAAATGAAATTCAGACACTACCTTAGGTAGAAAGGAAGGACATACCTTCAGTACAACCCTATCCTTGTAGGACACAGTAAAGGGCGGCTTATATGAAAGTGCCTGCAATTCACTCACTCTGCGAGCGGAAGTAACCGCAACCAAGAACACCGTCTTGAAAGACAATCTCAAAGGACAAGAGTGCAAAGGTTCAAACAGAGCACCCATGAGGAATTTCAAAACCAAATTCAGATCCCAAACCGGCACCAGGAAAGGGGACAGCGGAACACATTAGTGAGCCCTTTAAGAAATTGGGAAATCAAAGGAATCTTAAAGTAAGAACATTCTTCAGAAGAGCGCTTGAAGATAGACAGCACCGCCAGGTAACCCTTAATGGTACCCACTTGAAGGCTCCTGTGGGCCAAAGAAAGCAAGAAAGACAAAAGCACAGGAATGGAACACTGAAAAAGTTCAACATTTTGTTCTCTGCACCAGTTGCAAAGCTTACGCAAACGGCAACAGTACATGGATTTTGCTACTGGCTGCCTGGCCGAAAGCAACACCTCTATCACGTCATCCGGGAGGTCCCAAGGTCCCAATCCTTATACCTCAACCTTTCAGATACCAAGCGTGAAGGTTGAGAGTTCTGACCTCTGGATGAACAACCTGACATTCCCCCCCGCCCTCACGCGAGGGCAGATCCTCTCGGTAAGGAAAATGGCGTGGAGGGCAGATGGACATTTCTAGAAGGTCCGGGTACCACGCTCTCCTGGCCCAATCCGGAGCAATGAGGATCATGTGGGATCCGAACCTCCGTAACCTCCTTAACCCTTGAGGATTGACGGGGACTGGAGGAAACGCGTACAGCAGTGGGAATGACCAATCCACTACGAATGCGCCTCCTAAGCTCCCCTCTGAGGAAATTCCCTAGAGCAGAATCTCTTGCACTTCCGGTTGGCACTGGTGGCCAAGAGATCCACTTGTGGGGTTTCCCAAAGGGCGAAGATCTCCAGAAGGACTTCCTGAGCCAATTCCCATTCGTGAGAGATTGTGCTCTGCCTGCTGAGAGCGTCCGCCACCGCATTGTCCTCTCTGGGCCAGATGAACTGCCGAGAGCGTAATTGCCCAGAACGAGAGCTGCATTGCCTCTCTGCACAACAAGAGTGACCCTACCCCAACCCCTTTTTGTTGAGGTAATGCATGGCCACTGTGGTGCCCGTCATGATCAGGACACTTTTCCCTGCACAGATGGCATGAAAGCCTTCAGGGCCAGTCTGATGGCCCTCACCTCTAACAGGTTGATGTGGAGTTTGGACTCCGACAGAGACCAACGACCGTTGGCGGTCAAGTCTTCGGCATGAGCTCCCCATCCTGTGAGCGAAGCGTCCGTCACTACAGTCCGCTCCGGCCATGGTTGCCAAAACGGCTCCCCCTTCATCAGGTTCCCCTGGTTGGCCCACCACAGAAGATCCTGGGAAACCGAGATTGGAATCTGAACGGGATCCGTCATCTTGCCTGAGAACTGCAAGCACTGCATCTTGAGGACCCATTGCAGTGATCTCATCCCCAGCCTGGCCTCTGGCACCAGAAAAATGCAGGATGCCTTGAGGCCGAGCAACCTTAAGAATTTGAAAGCCGGGAGACTCTGGGCATGTTGAAACTTGTCCACCATCTGCACAATGTGATGAGCTCTTACCTTGGGAGGGGAGCACTTCCAAGGACGTGTCCAACACAGCCCCTATGTACTGGAGCTGTTGGGAAGGTGTCAGATGCGACTTCTTGAAATTGAGGGAGAAGCCCAGCTTGTGGACGGAACGGCAGGTGAGACCGAGTTGATCCAATGCTTGCTCAGGAGAACGCGTCCGGATCAGCCAGTCGTCCAGGTAGGTGTAGACATGAATCCCCCCTCGCCTGAGATACGCTGCCACCACAACCATTAGCTTGGTGAAGACCCTCAGGCGGAGGTCAATCCAAATGGCAGGACCAGAAACTTGTCACCATTTATTTTATTTTTTTACACATGGGATTTTTGGTTACTTTTATATTTGCCTAAAGGCAAGCTGGTGGCAGCCGATACCAATTCTTTCATAATTTGTGTGCACATTCATGTTTACCTCATATGGCTACTAAACATGGTTAGTGCCCTAAAATGGCCGTGCCACAAGATGTTTTCGCTTGCTTCTTTGGCAATATTGTTGTCTGGCTGCTGCTTTCGAGGGCAGAAGCGGGAGGGAACAGGGGGTTTGGCGAACGGTCTAGTCCCACTCCACATCCTTGGAGCCAGAAAATCTAGGTGTGGGACAAATGCGAAACCAATAGTTGTCCCCGATTAGACAACTACTGGCTGTTTGAATGGTGCAGACCCTTACCTTAGTTTGGAGAAGAGGACCTTGGCACCCATTTCTCGAGATAATCGGAGCCAAGAATCCCTCGAAGAAGAGCAATCTGCTGAAGATCGGAAGACTATACCTGAAGTGGCACACCATCCTTTCCAGTAGCCAGCATGTCGAAGCTCTGCTCCTCTGCCATCAGAAGACCCCGACCGGAGTATCCCTGGACTGCCCAGCTCGCCTGTAGTCTACCTCACCAGAAGCGTTGCAATTCCACATTCGAATCCTGAACATTAGTCTCCAGCTAGTGCCTCAAGTACAGAAGCCAAAGGTGCAGCAGGTAGCTAATCCACAAGGTCAAGCAAATTGGTTTCACAAAACCGTCATAAATAATAGAAGAGTGGACAACGGAGTGAGTTAAGTAGTAGCTGAGGTATGAGTTAGTGTTGTTGTGCAAAGAGCCAGTCTTTTACTTTAGATCTGAATATCCAAAAAGAAGATTCGACTCTGATAGGCGGAGGGAGTGCATTCCAGCATTTGGCCGCTAGCACCGGGAAGCTAGAACCCCTCTGCTGTTTTCAGTTTATAGGTGGGGATTTTTAGACAATGAAGGTATGAGGATCTAGTAGGTCTCAATGGTAAGTTCATCGATAATTTGTCAGTCAGGTATTTCGGGGCTTTTTTTGCAAGGCATTTATGCGTGAGGACTAGTGTGCGCATCACGATTCTATCTCGTACTGGAAGCCAATGTCTGATAGCAGAGATATGATTGGAGCGTGGAATATTGAGGGCAGATCTCAAGGCATTGTTCTGCAGAACTTGTAATCTATTCAGGTTACGTTCAGTAGTACCAAGGAATAGGGCGTTACAATAGTCCAGCTTGGATAAGATCAAGGCACTAGCTAGGGTTAGGCAGATGAGCATAGACAAGAAGGGTTTGCACGCATTGATTAGTTTGTTGGTATATGCTGTAGTGGAGGCTGTGGAATTGACTTGTTTTTTTAGGGTTAGGGTGGAGTCTAAATAGACGCCCAAGGTTTTTACTTCCTTGGCAACTTTGATGATGTTCCCAACAATGTTGAAGGTTTCATAGCGTGAATCCAGTCTGTTCAGATGCGCTTGGGAGCCAACGATAAGAAGTTCCGTCTTGTCATCATTTAGACAAAGGCTGCACGCTGCTATCCAAGCCTGTATTTCCAGATAGATCTCATTTAGTATTTTAAAGTCATTGTCATAGCAACCCGTGAGTTTAATGAGGACCTGGGTGTCATCCGCGTAATTCGTGTAGGTGACACACATGTTGTCAAGACGATCAAAGAGGAGCTTAGTGAAGATATTATAAAGCGTGGGCGACACGCAGGACCCCTGCAGACTCCACAATGGATCGGTACTGGTTCAGACACTCTAGGAGCGAAGACCCGAGTTGTTCTGTTAGAGGAGAAGAATTGGATCCAGTTAGCGGCGTTAGGAGAGAAGGCAGCAGCACTACACAGGTGTTTGGTCAAGATCTGGTGGTCGACAAGATCAAAGGCTACTGATAGGTCCAGTAGTAGAAGGATAGCCAGGTTACCCTTATCTTTAGCTTGGGATTGCTCTGATCTTCCCCGAGTGGGTCCCTTCCTCCCTCATACCCACCCAGCCTTACTCTTCCTTCGAGAGCCTGGTTTGCAAGCAGGTCATCTCTCCCACCTCCTCTCTGACCATCGCCACCATCTACAGGCCCCCTGGCTCTACCACCCTGTTCCTCTCTGAATGGGCCGATTTCTCTTCCTCTCTCCTCACAACCACCTTCTCCTGGTTGACTTCAACATCCCCCTTGTCTCCTCAATCACAGCATCCACTCTCATCCGTGACCTCTGCACATCGCTCTCCCTCTCCATTCTCCCTTCTGGTCCTACCCACTCGGCTGGACACACACTTATGATGATCGTTTATTTGTATAGCGCCTATACACATGTTTCAAAGCGCTTCAAGGCAAGGGAGGGAGCAAAGGGAAAATGCAACATTCTTATAGGGCCTTGAGAACTTAAGAATGGATAATTAACTATTGTACTAGGCTTGACGACATTTCCGATAGTGCAAGAGCATTGACATTAAATGAGGGAAAGGAGGGGAGGGGGTAAGGAGAAGGAAAAGAACAGGCAAGACTATCATACTAGGCCTGACAACATTTCTGATAGTGAAAGTGCATGGATTATGGTGGGGGCAGAGGTGAGAAAAGGGGAAAGTGCAGCAGGGAAGGGAGAAAAGATTGAGAATCAGTGACCCGGAGCAAACAAATGGAGTGAACATGCCATGATTCCAAAGTCAATACTGAACACATTGTGAAGCAAGCATACAGCATGTGTATGCCACAATACAAAGACATTAAATAAGCACAAAAGAATCAGGACCACTATGAGTACGTAACAATTCAATAAGTCAATATGAAAACGTATGTAACAATTCAATAAGTCAATATGAAAACGCCAGATTCTAGATCAATTAACCATTGTGAGTCAAAAGGTCAGTTCAAGCATTAAGCGTCATAGCGAAGATGGTACCTCAATAACGTGGCCAACCGTTGCAGACTTCAGAGCATGGCAGGTTTACTGAGGCATAGTGGGCATTGCGACAGTAGAATGCCATGGAGTGGGAGAGGTCAGAGTGATAGCAGTACTTCCTGGGACACAGTGTAGAGGGGGAGCCCACAGGCATCCAGATAGCGGTCTGGGAGCAGACAGGGGCTTTAGAGAGGGCCATTGAGTGGGCCAGGCTACCGCATGCAGGCGCCTGCGATAGGTTCTTTCAAGGATGGGCAGACCAATTAGCAGGCAGCTTGGCTTGGGGGCTCAAATTCAGTCCTTGTAATGTGGCAGCCATGTTGGAAGAACACAAAAGGCTCGAGTATACCACTTGGCTCGTCTTGGCCAGCAACACAACAAGATGTATCTTTGTAAAAATAAAGCCACACAAACAGCAGGCAGCCTCCTGGGGAATCCAAGTGCAGAATAGCTCTGCACAAACTCGTTGGGCAATGTATTAAACATTACGGATGAAACGGCCGATTTCGATTGTGGATCTTGATGCCTTCATCCACACTGATCTTTCATTCTCCTCCCTACCGATCACCCCACTCTCCTAATCAGACCACGCTCTCCTCTCTGCTCACCTGGATCCTCTCGGCCCTCCGACCGCACCTCCTCACCTCTGCCAACCTTGTTTACAAACATGCGTCCGATGAAACAAGTGCCAGCTGCTGCCTTCGCATCTACCTTCATCCCACCTCTATCCCCACAACAGACTCTACCTCTGAATCTGCTCTCAGCAACCTCCATCATGCCATTACTAACACCCTTTACATTCTTGCCCCAGTCACGAGGATCCACCTAAAACATACCTTCAAGTGTAACACTTTGTACGACTCTGAACTTGCAGAGCTGCAGAACTGACGTGGCAGTCCTCAGGCACACCCTTTGACAAACTGGCATGTCGCCTGCTCCAAAGGCAATACAGACTCTCCATCCGTGCCAAGAATAGGGCCCACATACAGGCTTGCATCTGTATTGCATCAAACACGGTTGTACTCTAAAATCTGCAGGGAACTAGCCAACCCTTCTGCAGTCTCCTCCTCACCTCTTCCCTCCCAGGCACTCAGCAACACACCGGTCACATACTTCACTGCAAAGAAAGACAATCCTGAGTACACTTGCGTCCCTCTCCCCCTTCCTTTCCTCCAGTCCATGCCTCCTATGGCCTCCCATCCTCCATCTACCTTTCTCGCCTCCTTTCCCATCACACCTGATGAGGTCACCAGAGTTGTATGCTCAATGAATGATTAGACCCCCGCCCCCCTCGTCTGGCTTCTCCCTCTGCAATTATGCAGTGAACTGCAGCAATAGGTATCACTGCTCCTGCAAGAATATAAAGGGACATGTGTATACCAGTCTGTGATCTAGGTCCCCTTCTAGGCCCTTCCTCCCAGGACGCGATTCCCGCAGGTTGCGCTGCCCCTAGAAGGCTCACCTCATTATTATTGATGAGCTCTCTGTCCTGCTGCTTCTGGCATGGGCGCTTGTCTGACTGTAACCGAGTTCCTTCACTGGTCCCTGCATGGGGAAGTCCAGTCCAGCTGCGACTAATCCACTTCTCTGCAGGTGAGTGTTTTCTGTTTGTCCTCGTCTTCCTTGCCCGTTTGCTTTCAGTCTGCTTTTCACTGCAATTGTATGACATGCATTACTTACCGTAATAGCATTTCTGATGAATGTATCTGCTTAGATTCACATGCTGTACATATGGTCCGCCATCCAGGGGTAACGGCGGAGTATTGCATCTTGTCTTTCGGGGACCGAAAGGGGACGTCGGCATAGGCGTGTCCATAACACTATCCCTATCGTGACGCATAGTGTACCCAAAATCCCTCACGCGCTGAGGTCCCTCCGATTGTATTTTTTCTGCCATGAGGGAGCTCAAGGCTATAGTGAGTGAGTACATAAAGAGAGAAAGTAGTAAGATGTCCATGTTCATTCCACCCCGAGCGGGGAGGTAGGGAGGGCGCATGTGAATCTAAGCAGATACCGTAATAGCATTTCTGATGATTGTAAGTAATGCATGTCTTCTGATGCTTGTTAATCTGCTTAGAATCACATGCTGTGCATAGACTAGCGAGCAGTACCCGGAGTTGGAGGTGGGTTGTGAGAAGGAACAGTAGAGAAAATAGGTCTTAATACTGCTTGTCCCACCTGAGAATCAGACCTAGAATGAGTGCCTAGGCAATAGTATTTTGTAAAGGTGTGTACAGAACTCCAGGTTGCTGCTTTGCAAATGGACTCAAGGAGAACATTTGCAGTGAATGCTATGGAAGCCCCAGTACCTCAAGTAGAATGAGCTCTAGGCTTAAAGGGCAGTTCTCTCTTCGCAAGAGTGTAACAGAGTGTGATGCATTTGACAATCCACCTTGAGATAGCTGATTTAGAGACAGGGTCCCCTTCTCTACCAGCTGCCACTGAAACGAAGAATTGCTTTGTCTTCCTCAGTGGTTTAGTTCTTTCCAGGTAGAACGTGACTGCCCTTCACACATCTAGGGTGTGTAGGCTTCTTTCGGCCATGTTAGTAGGGTTCTGGAAGAAAGTGGGTAGTTCGATTGATTGGTTCACATGGAACTTTGAGATACATGTAGGCACACACCTGGGATGTGTGCGCAGAACTACCTTATCTATGTGGACTGTAACAAAGGGGTCTAGAACAGAAAGAGCCTGTAGTTCGCTAACCCTTCTGATAGAAGTGATAGCCACTAGGAAGGCTGTTTTATAAGTCAGGGCTCAAAGGGGGCTCCCATGAGCCTGGTCAAAACCACATTCAGATCCCATCCAGGGGCTGGGTGAGAAATGGGAGGATAAACCCTCTTAACCCCTTCCATAAAGGCTTTAATCACTGGTATGTTCCACCACAACACCTTTTGTTGTGATGTGGTGTAGGCTGACAGAGCAGCCAGATGAACCTTTAGGGAATTGAAAACTAACCCAGTGTCCAACAGATGGGTTAGATACAGCACAATGTGTGTGGGTGAGCAATCAAAAGGATTGACACCCTTGGAGTTGCACCAGATGACAAAACATTTCCATTTGCTGGCATAGCAATAACGTGTATTAGGTTTTCTCGCTTCCCCGAGTATGTCCATGCATCTCTGAGGGAGTTGCAGGTGTCCAAACTCTATGACCTCAGGAGCCAAGCTGCTAAGTTCAGAGTTTGTGGCCATGGGTGTAGGGTCACCCCCCTGTCCTGAGACAACATGTTTTACGGGCAGGGTAGTTTCACTGGTGGGGAGAGGGACATTTCTATCAGGTGAGCGAACCAGGGTTGGTGGGCCCACATGGGGGCCACCAGTATCATGGTAACTCGTTCATCTTGTGCACTATTTTGTTGAGAAGGGGAGTCGGGGGGGGGGGGAGGGGGGAGGAGCGTAGACAAATTTCCCTGACCATGTTATCCAGAGACCGTTCCCCTTGGATCGGTTCTGGGGTACCTGGAGGCGTAGTCTTGGCATTGGGCGTTCTCCTGAGTAGTGAACAGGTCGATCTCTGGGAAGCCCCATTCTGCGAAGACGTTGGACACAATGTCTTCGTGCAGCCGCCATTCGTATTCTTCGGGCAGAGGAAAATCTCTCCCGAGTACGTCTGCCAGAAGATTGAGTTCCCCTGGAACATGTTGGGACAACAGAAACATCTTGTGTTTGAGAGCCCATATCCAAATCTTTTGGGACAGCTTGGAGAGCCCTGGAGAGTGAGTGCCCCCCTGTTTGTTTAGGTAGTACATAGCTGTAGTGCTGTCTGTTAGAATCAGCACTGTCTTCCCTTGCAGTTGAACCTGAAAGGCTTTCAAAGCCTTGAAAACCGCTAATAACTCCAGTAGGTTTATATGGTTGGACGCTACTTGAGGAGACCAAACTGTGCTGTCTGCTGAAGCAGATGAGCTTCCCACCCTGTGAGAGATGCGTCTGTAGTGAGAGTGGCTTCCACTGCAGGGGTGGTGAAGGTCATCCCATTCAAGAGGTTTTCTCTTGACCACCTGAGGAGAGAGTACGAGGGCTGGCGAGACAACTACCAGATCATCCCATTGTCCGCTGGCCTGACACCACTGGCTGTTGAGCCACTCCTGCATGGGACGCATGCGCAGCCGCACATGGGGAACCAAGTATATGCATGACGCCATCGTTCCTTGCGCACCGTCACCTCCCGACTCGCTACATATTGAGGTATCTGAAAAAGCATGTTCTGAACCCTCTCGTTGGAGGGGAAGACGAGACCGTCCTTCGTCTGAATTAGAGCTCCCAGAAATTGTTTTATTTGACTGGGGACTAACCTGGATTTCTTTTTGTTGATTGAGAAACCCAGACTGAAGAGGAGATCTATTGTTTTTTGGGTGTTTGAAAAACATGCGTCGAATGAGTCCCCCGTAATGAGCCAGTAGTCGAGGTAAAGGTAAACTGGGACTGATAGTCCGCACAGGTGTGCTGCTGCCACTGCCAAGACTTTGGTAAACACCCCCGGCGCCGAGGCGATGCCGAAGGGGAGCACCTTGAATTGGTAATGCCTGTCCTGGATCATAAACCTTAGGTATTTCCTGTGCGCTGGCATCATTGAAATATGAAAGTATGCATCTTTCATGTCCAATGTTGCCATGTAGTCCCCTTGTTTTAACAGTGGGATTACCTCCTGCAGTGTTACCATGCAAAACTCTGACGAAAGGTCTAGAACAGGGCGCATGGTGAGGTCCTTTTTGGGTACAAGGAAGTACACTGAATAAATACCCTTGTTTACCTGAAGAATAGGGACGGCTTCTATGGCATCCTTTCCCAGCAGTGCTTCCACCTCTTGATTCAGGATCTCCAGATGGTCCGGTGAAAGGCACCGGGAACGCGGCGGTCTGAATTGTGGAGGTCAGGCGAATTCCATGCAGTAACCGTGGGAGACCGTCTTTAAGACCCACTGGTCTGAAGTTATCCCTTCCCATGCCATGAGGAAAGATGTTAATTGCCCCCAGACTGGGGTGACATGGGAGGGGACCTGGACTTGGTGGTCATTTCTGACCAGAGGCTGTGGCTCCTCTGGGATTGGGGCCGTTACCTCTGCCTTTGCCGCATTTCTGACCTCTTGAAGAGTAGTAAGTGGGGCTTCCAGATGTTTGTCCTGTGTTGAAGCTACCCGTGCCGTAGTTGTTTTGACCAGCACTGGCTTGCCATCAAAAGGACCGCCGAGGGTTATTACCCCTCTGGGAGGAGGGTTTCTGCGTAATTTGCTGCAGAGACTTTAGAGTCTCATGCTCATTCTTGGCTGTTTCCAAAGCCTCATCCACGGCTTTCCCGGAGAGGTTAGACTCCTCAATGGGTTTATTAATGAGGGAGGCCCGAGTTTCAGGTTTAAACCCTGATGTACGCAGCCAAGCGTGTCTTTTCAGTAGGGCCCCTTGGGCCAGGGACCTGCCCGCAGTTTCCGCAGTGTCTAAGAGTGTTTTTAATGACATGCTGGTTAACTTGTCTTTCCTCCATTACAATGGAGAGAAGTTTTGACTTGGCGGGTTCAGGGACCTCTAAGAGGCCTTTCTTGGAGCAAGTTCCATTGGGCGTCGGCATAGCTTGCCAACAGTGTAGCATTATTAGCAATCCGCGTAGTATATGCGGCCGCTGACGTGACACGTTTGCCAAGGGCATACAGTCGCTTGGATTCCTTGTCTGGCAGTGATTCCCCTGTGGCAAGGGGTACCCCTGCCCTTTTCCAAGTGGTAGTCACTACCAATGAATCTGGGACGGCGTGTCCTCCGATATATAAAGGATCAGAAGGGGAGGGGCAGAATAATTTTTCGACTCTTGGGTTAACCGCCCGAGTTTGAGCTGGTGACACCAATGAGGGGGCCACCCTTCTCTTGATAGAATTAAGGAGGGGGATGGCCTGGCTAGACTGAGGCTTCTCTTTAAGGATATCCTCTGCAAAATCCTGCTCAGGTACATTCTCTTGAGTGGAAATATTTAAGTATTCAGCTGCTTTTTTCAACATGGAGTTGAATGCCATTTGGTCATCTACAGGAGAGGCCTGGCGAGCCGGGGTGGACGGAGGAGAATCCAGACACAAAACATCAGTGTCCTGATCTTGGATTGTCCATGGGTCTTGACCTTCCTGCTGGGTTTCTTCCCAGTTCTCCGTAGTATCCTGTTCTTCCTCATAACTGTGTAGGAATTAAGCAGCTTCTTCTTCATTATAAATGTCCGTAACCTATATGAGTCCATGTGGACAACGTCTTCCTGCTGAAAAGTAGAAGACTGATCTTCTTGAATTTGGAGGTTAGGGTCTACCTGAGCCCTTTTCGGGGGAGGATGATCAGTAAAACTGATAATCTTCTCCAGCCGATCCATACATCTTTCAAACCTCTCTGTAGTCCATTTAGTGGACCCAAACGTGCCTACAGGTGGAAGATTGGTGTCCTCCGCTCTACGCGTCGAAAATAGCTTCTTAGGGTGTCGGAAAGAGGCTCTGGACTATCAGCGTACTCATTGTAAGAATCGGTTTCCTAATCTGTCAAAACTTTTTCCGTGGCTTGTCCCATAACTTTAGGTGGGACCGGGGTAAGACCCACCACCACAGTAATTCTTTCGATGCTGCTTTCAATAGTCACCGAATCGGCATGAGACAGCGGTTCTGATGGTTTATCAGTAGGTGTAGTACCTTCGGTGGCGCTAGAGGGCCTAGCAGTCGGTTTTTCGGGTAGAGGCCTAGCCGTAGTTTTCAGGCCTACCGCGGCCTTCAGGACCGTCGAGGCGTCGGATTTCCGTGCTTCGACGTGTGACATTTTTGGAGTAGCGCCCTTACTTGATTTAGATTGCCCAGTTGCAAGACGCTGCTACGTATGCGGGGAAGGCTTTGGATCTGAACGATCTGAGGGAACCGGCAAAGTCTTCGGCGGCCCTGTTGGCGCTTTTAACTTTTTCGACGAAGACGATGAAATCGGTGTAGGGGTTGTTTGCTCAGTGTGATGCACTTGTACGCCCCCAGGTGCTGTCCCTGTAGGGAGACCAGAGTCAGGCCTTAAAGGGTCGGGGACAGGCATGGCGGACCTAGAAGTGTCCGCCTCAAGGTCTAACATCCGCAACGGAGGTTTGCTCATCCGAAGTACCCCCGTCACTCTCAGCGGGTGTGGTGGTGGGGGAAAGGGGTTCCACCCACGACATACTGTACGCGGCCCACCGCTTTACACAGCGCTCCTTAAGGGTCTTAGGCCGAAGGAGTTTGCAGGCGGCACAGCGCTTCTCGTCGTGCTCTAGGTGGAGACAGGCGTTACATGTCCTGTGTTCGTCCTTCCAAGGATATCTGACCCTACACTTAGGGCAGAATCCTTTCCATAGCTAAAGGGAAGGATGACCAGACCAAAAGGGAAAAGAGGGGAAAGGAGGAAAGACATACCGACAATATGGCCACCCCGACCCCACTCTCCCTACTGTACAGGCCAGCCAGAGGGCCTGACCACGTGGAAAATCCAACAGCGGATTTTAGGCGCCGAAATCTACAGCCATAGACAAATCACCCGTAGTCCTCGTCGAAGATGTTCTTGGTGAGCGAAATGACTTAACGGGGAATAACTGACAAGTCGGTAAGATAAACAATGTCTCTTGTAAGAGCTCTGCTATAGTGCGACTAGTTATCTGGGCGGAAAAAAATAATCTGAGGGACCTCAGCATGTGAGGGATTTTGGGTACACTACACGTCACGATAGAGATAGTGTTACAGACACGCCTATGACGACGTCCCCTTTCGGTCCCCGAAAGACAAGATGCAACACTCTGCAGTTACCACTGGATGTCGGACCATATGCACAGCATGTGATTCTAAGCAGATTAACAAGCATCAGAAAATGTGTTCCTGTATTGTTGTTCGCTCCTTCTTTAATGTTGTTCTTTTGCTCTCTCTCTCCGTGTAGGTGGTATTGCGAACCCTGCAGCAGTTGCAGGGCTTGAGATGGCAGTCGGAGTGAACGAGAAATGAACCCAAGATGGTCCGGTAACAGGTAAGTGGTCTTCTAGGAATGCGTGCATGGTTCAATTGCGACGTGACCCTAGAACGATGGGTGATAACTTGTCTAACCTTGTCTTTCGTCTTCTTCACAGGAATCGCCTCCGTGGATGAGCACAGCATTGGGATCAAGATCGCTGGGTTCCAGAGGATGAGTATGCAGATGCGATGATGAACGCCAGATTCCAGGAGGCGAGTGTGCAGGATAAACGCTGGGATCCAAACGTTAAGTAAGCTGGTCCAAGCGGCGGTGAGTGTCACGTTGCATATGAATGCAAAGTAACGTGAATCGCTGATATTGGGGCTGGAACAGCTTATATAGCTGAGCTCCTGTGGCCACGCCCACTAGTCCTGGCCTGCTTGCTGCACCCTGCAACTCCTAGAGATTGCACGTGCAGCCTGGGCCTGCTTGCTACACCCTGCACCTCCTAGAGACTGCACGTGCAGCCTGGGCCATGAGAGCCACACCCAACAGTATGCTTGTGGAAATTTTCCCGAAATAAAAGCCAGTGGGAAAGTTTTTGTGAATGAAGCGCTCTTGCTCAATAATAAAGTGTTCCCGTTTACATCCTTACATGAGCCTGGTCCAGCCGGGCCCCCTCTGTATATGTGTCCTGTGACCCATTACCCCCCCCCATCACTTGATGGTGTGGTGTCTGTTCTTGGACAAGTGATCATGGCAAGCAGTCCCTTGTGCGCCCCTTCCTGAAAAACCTCTTGCAGAACTGTCTTGCCCTATATCCATCACCCCCTTCCTTTGAAAACTCTCGGAGAAGCTGCCGCCCCACACCCAACTGAACCCAGTACACTGAACTTGTTGGTGGCCTCCACGACCATCAATCTGGATTCCGAGCATCCAGATGCCCGGAAACTGCTCTTCTGAACACTTGTGAGGAACTGCTCGCATCTCTTTATTCCAACTCTCCAGCTGTCCTCATTCTACTTGATCTCGCCTCTGCATTTGATACGGTCAACCATCCCATCCTCATAAAACGGCTCCACGATACCCTAGGTATCTCAGAGCAGGCACTGGACTGGCTGACCTCCTTCCTCAATGATCGTCGTCGCAGGTCATTCTGGGCTCTCTCTCATCCCCCCAGGGATCCAACCCCTTTCCCTGTCTCCTTAACACCCATCTTGCTCCACTCGCACACCTCATTTCCACTTTCTCCCCCAACTTCCAGTGTTATGCAGATGGCACACAACTTCTTCAATCTTGCCCCTCACCCTCTCCTTACTTCCTCCTCTCATTCCTGACTGCCTATCTGCCATCCAGTCCTGGTGTACTTCCAACGATCTCTGCCTCAAAACCAGCAACACTGAGATCCTTCCGATTAGGAATTCTGCTCCCTCTTTCTTCCCCTCACTGCTCCCTTCTTCTATGGGCTCTCCCGCTTCTCCTTCATCTGAAGCAGAAACCTTGGAGTCACCTCCTACTGCTCTCTTTCCTTCCTCCCTTACGTTCAGGACCTTGCCAAGAAGGCCCACTTTCAACTCCACCTCCTCAAAGGAATTCTTCCTTTCCTCACTTTCCCCGAGAAGCTCAAAGTCTCTAGAGCTCGGTTTCTCTCTAGGCTACATTACTGCAATAGTCTTTTCCTTAATCTACCTTCTTTATCTCTATGACCGCTCCAGCTAATCCAGAATAGGGCTGCAATACTTATCCTTGGCCTCAAGCCCAGGGACTGCATCCCTCAAGCCCTAACAACTGTCCACTGGCTCCTGCAAGAATCAAATTCAAATCCCTCTGCATCACCCATAAGGCTGTCTGGGGCCAGGGACCACGCCATCTACAGCTTGCTCTCACTAAATACTCTCCCTCCAGATCTTTAAGTTCCTCTGGCACAAACTCTATGTGTCAAGCGCTTCACTAAACAACGAGCTGGTGGCTGATCTCTTAACTCAGCAAGCTTCCTCCTATGGAACAGCCTCCCCCCTCCCCTTCGTCTTCGTCTTGAGCCGAATCGAATCTCCTCAAATTCCGGAAGCTTCACAAGACTTTCCTTCTCACCTCCACCTTCCCTTCCTCCATTCTCTGCTAAACCCACAGTTGCTAACATTGGTGACCAGGGCCTTGTGTCCTCTTGGGCCCTGGCACTCCCACACCCAATCACGGTCAGTCTCTGCTCGCTCCCAGCACTTGCCTAGGCACCTACTGGCCTATGCAACCCCAGGCCTGCACTTACCTTATTGGCAGCTGACCACTCTTACCTAGGCACTTACAGCTGCACACTCTCTAACACTTCCCTCTTGGTACACCTAGCACTTACTCCTCCCCCCACCTCAACTCCCTCATCTCTTATCTCTCTCTGCACTTGCACGTTCTGAATGCTCACAAGGTCTAGTAGGTATGCCTCGATATTTCATTGTTATATTTGATTTTCATTACCATGTTCCCTACCTGTTGCCCTGTGGGCGCTTTGAAACACAATTTACGTGATGCATAAGCCCCTTACAAATGCACAATAAATAAATACTCAACCCAACCCAAGAGATAAACAACTCACTCCATTGTGACGGGTGACAAAATATTTACCAGTGCTTTATGTAAAATGGTGCATGTCACCATACACACACTTCGTATTTGGTTCAACGCTGCCACCTAAAAGCCAGCCATGCACAGAAACTTCTATTTGCCATGTACTCCAAACAATGTTTGTTTACAGTACATTTAAAATAAAAAAAGTTCAAATGTTTTATAGTCTCCCCTTCATAAGATATTTGGAGATGGGACAGAGTGTGATAAGACCAAGAGAGAGACAGACTAGTGGAGAAGAGGCAGAAAAGAAAAATGTTGACTCCTCTGGAGGAAAAGGGCACCAGGTCAACCAGACTACAGCACTAGGTAACGTAGGATGTTCCTGAGGGAGTCGGAAAGAAGGCTCAGCCTAAAGGCCCTCCCGAGGACAGGAGTATAACAGACAGTAGGGGTACCCTGGCTCTAATAAACTGGCACTGCAGTATCACCTGTTGAAGTAGGGGGACTGGGCTAGAGAGGTGAGAGCTTCCTCAAGGGTTGAGGGAAAAGTGTACAGGGATCCCACTTAGACTGCGAGCCCCTGTTTGTTTTTATAATACAATTTTGATAAAAACTAAAAACGTATTGGATTGGTCTTGCAACTCCATGAACACCTTATCACATACTGTACAATAAATACACGTTTTCTACATCCTGTCGCCCTGCCTCTTCCTGATCTCGGGACCAGTCTTCAAAAAAACTGAATTCCTAGCCACAATCTATTCTCAGAATATAAAGAGAGAGAGAGAGAGAGAGAGAGAGAGAGAGAGAGAGAGAGAGAGAGAGAGAGAGAGAGAGAGAGAGAGAGAGAGAGAGAGAGAGAGAGAGTATGTGTGTGTGTGAGAGTGTGTGAGAGTGTGTGAGTGAGTGAGAGAGAGTGTGTGTGTGAGAGAGAATGTGCGTCAGAGTATGTGCGAGTGTGCGTGAGAGTGCGCGTGTGTGAGAGTGTGTGTGAGTGTGTGTGATTGATAAATGACTGGGCAATATATGGATTCAATTTCATAATGCAACAACTGTCAATCACTGAATTAATGCACAGTTTAATGGCTATCTATTTAAATTGTTGTATTCTAAATGCAAGCATAAGAAGTATTTTCTTTTAAAAGTTATAATAAAAAGCATTGTGTTTTTTCTGTGTAAAGGACTGGAGTACAGGGCTGAAATTTGCATCCCTTTTAAAGTACTCTAAATGGACTGTAATCTTATCAGAGCAACGAAGAACAGTCCTACCATTTAAATTGATTGCAAGATTTAAAACAAAAAATGGGAAAGCCCTGGTTGCACACTTATTTCCTCTAGCTACTGCTCCATGCAGACTACTTCTTACCCCATTGCTTCAACTTTTGCATAGATTCACAGAGCCTCATCTCTGCAGGTGAAGTTTGCACCTCTGCCTCTGGTCTAGTTATCTGAATCACCACTCCAGATGCATTAATACAGAGTGAGAGGATTTATACTCCTCTCAGTATGGATACCAAGTACTTGCATCTTGACTAATCCAGGATCCAGACTTCGACCACAAAGGAACTCCCACAAATGAACTCTCTTTATTGAAGTAAACAGCTGTGTGGGAGAGCAACCATGCTTTATGGGTAGAAAGTATGCATAACTGTAGTGCCAGGTGCTACCAAACACTTCAACAAACCATAAAACTGCTGTTTCTTCTGCAACTGTTGCATCTATGCAGGCACTATACATCATTAAACACACAAATAAATATGTTGCTTACTGTGCTAGTTTCGGGCTGAAACACTGCCAGTGTGAAGTCAAGATTAAAGAACTGAAGGTATTCTGTGACCAGACAGGAAACTAAGCGACCTGCCGAATCAAAAAAAGTCATTAGTACATTTTCAAGTTAAATATTTGGTTCAACACTGCCATAGATTGCAGGCATGCGATTTTGAAAAAACTACTTTGAAGTTCAATGCAGAAGATGTGGTGAATGCAGAGGAAACCACGGTTGCGTGGTGCCAGCACAGGAGCCCTGCAGGTCCTTGGTTCCCAGAAAGACTGAAAACAGCCTTTAAAATGTAAAATAGATCACAACCACCACACGGAACCTGGAGGGCAAGTTAGGCACTCTGTGGGAAACAAACCTTGAAGGCTACCAGGAAACAGCAGTTCCTGCAATGGCAGTGCATGGTCACGTCGATGACTGCTTCAGCAAAGGAAGTCAGAGATGCACTGGACCCTTGACAAGGTCTTGAATTCAGCCTTAGGGACAGGTTAAGGTTAGGAAAACCTGCCACGGAGGGTTGACATGGGGAGTGGAGCACTGCTACAGTGAAGGTACTCAATGAAGGGGAAAGAAATGTGTTAAGCACAAACTCCAGTGAAAGAGGTAATCCTGCCATTAAGATCATAACGAATAACAGTTGCCTGAAGAACTGGAGTTTGCAGACTGCATCTCGCATGCATGTCGGCTCAGGGTGAAAGAAACAGGGATGTTGTCTTAGAACTGTGGGGATGCAAAGTACCGACAGTTCATTTGAGGGAGAACACCATGACTTGAAGAGGGTTTAGGTGATCACGATTGGTGATCACAGTGAGACCGCCTATTAAAAGATCACAAAAAGACCAAGTGTGCCCCAAAAAGAAATAAACCAGCATTCACTTAGCCAATAGTTTTGAATGTGGTATTGCGAACACATTTTCTGAGTTCATGCACAGACACACCAAGGAAGGGGAGGGATAGATATATACTGAGGGGAAAGCAGACGGTGAGGATGCACGGGAGGGGTGATTAACAAATACGAATGAGGATAAGTGGGAGTGAGGGAGGATGTGTGAAGGAATGACAGATGGATAGATGATTAGGCAAGGTAAATGGTCTTGTATAGCACCATGCAGCCAATGCTGGTCTGAATGCATGTGGCTCTGTAATACAAACGATGGGGTGGTCGTGGGTGTTAGGGGGATAGTGGGTTAGGCAGGAGCAGAAAACTGGTGTTTAGTGCCGGTCGGAAGCACCAGTTACTGGGGTATTGGTATGGGTTCTACTGTGTTCTGGCAGGCCATCAACCCTCTGACGTGTTAGCCTTACAAGCGTGGTCCCAGGATTATTAGGGTGGCCATGGATATGTTGGATGGCGTGGATAGGGAAAGGGTAGAGAAGGAGTCTTAGGTATGGATATGGTGCTAGAGGCTTGAATGGAAGTTCGAAGATGAATGAATCAACGTTTAATGGCATTAGGTAGTAGGAGGACGTATGGACGGTTAAACGCACAAATGTAATATGGATGAAAGGATTATTTAATAAGCATTCAAGGACAGATAGACGAGAAGGGGGATGGATGCATCAGTGAGAATGCGAGGATGAGTGAGTGTGGGGACAGCAGCACAGAGCAAAGCAAGGGGTCATCAAATGAGCCGACTAGTTACCATACAACGGGCAGGAAACTTAAGTGGGTGCGCAGTGTGCAAGTGTATGATAGTGACGGCATACTGGCAAACTTAATTAGTGCCGGAAAGCGACACTATACATAATTGTCTTTTCAGCACTAGCCCTCTGTCTGTGTTTCCACAGTTCTAATTCGTGATGAGTGACTGGTGCAGTTCACTTTTTCATTCTACCAGCAGCTCTGTCTTAGAATGCTAGGATATCCAACCCACAAAGTCGCTGAGGCAGCTTCTGGTGCAGGTGGGCGTGGATGGCTTCTGAGGGTGCACCGCCATTTTTAATTATTTAGGGTCAATGACGGATGGTTAACATGTTAGCAGAAGGGCATTGTTATTTGCAGTGAATTAGAGCGACCAAAGGAACATAGCATGGTTACCCTCAAGTTATGTAAAGGAGTTGGGGGGCCTGGGGGGTGTCCATGCCTCCCTCCATAACCCCCAATTGAGAAGGAGTATAAAGCCATACAATTTACAATCTGTTCATTAGGACAGCACATGAAGAAAAATCGAGCAAATCGCCAGTACAGAGGAGCATATCACAATATTTTACAATCATGATGCCTGTGCTCAAACTATATGCCAGAATTCCCACTGTAAATAGCTTCCGTAATGTCTGTACTCACAACATATGCCAGCATTGCCATTGTAAAACACCCATGATGCTTGGAACCATAATGTATGTCATCATTGCTACTTTAAAGCTTTCATGATGCTGCAGCTGCGCTCACAATAAATGCCAGCATTCCGACTAAAACCCTTTCATGATGCTGCGCTTACAACATAAATAACCATGGAGGCAGCTTAGCACACTGGATAGGATTCCAGCAACAACTTAATTGTATTTTTACATGAAGGGGGTTCACAGGGACGTAGAGGAAGGGCCCAAAGGAGGAAGGGAAAGAGGGTAGATGCCCCCCCCCCCTCTTTCCCTTTGCGTCACTGTACACACATCGCTGCGTGGCTAAGGACAGAATTTGCTAAGAGAACGCAGTAACTGCAATGGCGGACCAGGAAAGCAATGAGCATTGGAGAATATGCACGCAGTGAAACACAGAATTGTTGTTATACACCACCTTTAGTCTGTATTTAGGACAAATATAAATCGACACAGATCTTCAAATTAACAATTTTTTACCCTTCCATTATTGCCTCTTAACTTTTCAGCGTGAGTATAAATGTGCACTTCTTTCCAAAAATAGCTGGGGTGGCAAGGACCAGAGGTACTGATATGTATAAGGTTGTTGGAGCATACATCTAATAAGGGCGTGCCTGATAATGTCCAATAGCTGTTATGCAAAAACTTTGCAGGAAGGAACATCAAACAAACTGCTGTATCCTTACACAAATAGGAAAGATACTTCAGGAATATTTGCAGCAGCTGACTTTGCCAACTTTCAGCCAAAACTAAAAACATGGTTGTTAGGTTTAGAAGTGGCGTTTATGTTCTTTTATGGTTATGCATTCTTGGATGATGTATTATGTTTTTCTATTGTGAGGTTACTGCATTCTTTATTGCATGCACTGTTTATGTCTGACCGTGGTTCCAGAACTCACTTGGGTTCTGAGATCAGTTGGTCAGCTGGATTTTCCTTTCAAGTAGTGCCTGCTGCCTATGTTAGCTTTACTTAATAAAACCCCTTTACCTCTCATTCTGCCTCCGCTTTAATTGAACATTGGCGATGAGGATCCTCACTCAGGCGTGCAGTGCGCCAGGGACCCGACTGCCCACCTGCATTGCTTGCGGCAGCCATCGGAAAGGGAGAGGGAGTGGAGAGAAGGAGAACTCTAGGCAGCAGGCACCGCGACCCCGCCCGACGCGCGTCCCAGGTCAGGAGGTGTGCGTGGGAGGAAAGCGGTTGGGGTGCTGTAATAAATCGCGACTATGGTAGAGGTGAGAAGGAGCTTTTATTTAAGGCCCCCGGAAGGTGGAGCAGTCAGCTGGGAATCGGAAACGTTCCGTGGTGGAACGAACGGAGATGGGGATTCTCCGTTCTGGAAGGAGCAAGATGTACATCAGCATATGTACATATAACATCTCCTTATCTGAAAAGAGAAAAAAAAAAAACGGGATGGATGGGGGAAAACAGGGAAAGGTGAGGGAAGGATAGGTGAACAATATATAGATCAATAGTAAACAAAATCATTCTTGAAATTCTGGATGATGGTGCGGTTCCTTCTCGACAGACTTCTGGTGGTGGAGCTCTCATCGTTGGAACGGTGCTCGCTGTGCCTTTTTGTGCCGACGTGTGGGTCTATGGAAGTACTGGATCTGTAACTGTCAGTGGTTGTTCTTTTCACCTCTCCTCTTGTCTGGTTACCAATGTGGTTGTTGTGGTTGTTTTTGGAAGTGCTCGCTCTGTGGTTGTCATTCGTTATTTTCACAAGATCATCGTGGGACCATTTCTTTCCATCCTCTAATGTAACTGACTTTCCGTGGCAGCGCGTGACCTTTTGTGGGGATCTAAATTTTGACTCGCCCTTGAGTGTCTTTTTGGGTTCTCTGAGACAGACCCAGTCACCTTCCTGTAGTGTCATTTCTCTTGTTCCATTCTTCTGGTCGTAGTAGTCTTTGTACTTCCCTTGTTTCTCTTTTATGTTTCTATGGATTTGTTCCATATCCACCTTCTGTTCTGTGTTTATTCTTGCTTCGCCAGTATCTAGGAAAATCCATGCTGGTCTCAGTTGGTTGGTTGCTGTTCTTCCACGCATCAAGGTGAATGGTTCTGAGTTGGTGGTGGAATGCGGCGTTGTTCTGTATGCAAGCAGGGACTCCTTGAGGGTTTCTCTCCATGGCATGCCATTGGCTGTGGCTAGTTGGATGACACTTTTTATTAGTCTGTTCATTCTTTCCACCAATCCATTGGACATTGGGTGGTAGAGCGATGTGGTGATGTGGTTGATAGATTTCTTTGTAAGAAATTCGTGGAATTCCAACAAGGTGAACTGGGACCCGTTGTCTGACACTATGTCTCTGGGGTAACCTTCCCTGTTGAATATTTCTGTAAGGAAGTCAATGACTTTTTTCGTGGTTGCGCTGTTCTCTACCACACCCCATTCGGTCCATTTGGATGTGTAGTCCACGATCACGATGATGAATATTTTTTCGGCTTCCAGATTTTCAAAAGGGCCCATGATGTCTATGGCCAGCTTTGACCATACGTGTTTGGGAGCTTCTACCGGCTGAAGAGGTGTTTTTCTTAAGATTTTCGATTTGTCGCTGGAAGCGCAGGCGCTACAGTTTTTTACTGTTTCTTCTGCTTCCTTCCACATGTTAGGCCACCAGTAGTTGCTCCTTATCCTGTTCTTTGTCATACTCCTTCCCAGATGTCCTTCATGAGCTAGTTCAAGTAATTTTTTCCTGAGTGCGACAGCTGGAATAATTCTGTTACCTCTCAAGATAAGGTTGTCTTTAATGGATATTTCGTCTTTGAATGGTGTGAATTTTGCCAAGTCTTGCCCGACATGTTCCCAGTCATTCATTACGGCTCTTCTGATTTCTTGCTGCTCCGTGTCGGCTTTGGTGATGTGTGTCCACTCCTTGGAGGGGATGTTGGAATGGATGGTAGCTATGATATCTTCATCTTGAACTTCATTTTCAGTGTCTGTTTTGTCTTGATTGGTGGTTAGTCTGGAAAGGCAATCTGCCACTTGGTTTAGTGGGCCTGGATTATAAAGAACTTGAAGATTATATTGCATCACATCCATGAACCAGCGCCTTATTCTAGGGGATATCAAGTGTGGCGTTTTGGATTGAAGGATGTTGACAAGAGGCTTGTGATCAGTCATTAAGAGAATGGGTAGACCCCAAATTAGATTTCTGAAGTGCTGTAGAGCCCACTTGACAGCCAAAGCTTCTCTCCCAATGGTGGAATAGTTCAATTCTGCATCTCTGAGCACTCTCGATGCGAATGCGATGGTCACGATGTTGCCCTTCTGTTGTTGTTCTAGTACTGCACCAAGGCCGATCTTACTGGCATCCACTGACACTATTGTCTTGGCCTTGTAATCAAACATGCTTAAAGCTGGAGCTTGGTTGATGTCAGACTTGAGACTCTCAAACTCTTTTTTGCAATCCATGGACCATTGAAATCTACTACTTTTTTTCAATGAGTTTCCTCATGTTCTCTGTCTTATTAGCGTAATTACTGACGAATTTGGAGTAGTACTCCGTCATTCCTAAAAAACTTTTCAACTGATCTTTGTTGGTGGGATCGATCAGGTTCAATATTGTGTCTAGGAGTTTTTTCTTTGGACGGATGCCTCTGGCATCGATGGAATGGCCAAGATAGGAGACTTGATTGCATTTTATGTTGCATTTTTCTAACTTGAGAGTGAGTCCACTCCTTTGGATTATCCGTAGTACGCCCATCAGTTTGGCATTGTGATCTTCCTCGGTTCTAGCTGATATAAGAATATCGTCTTGGAAGCATCGTACTCCATCAAGACCCCCAAAGAGATGTGACATGAGTCTCTGGAACACTGCCGCAGCCGAAGCAAGCCCGAACGGCATTCTATTGAACATGTAAGCTCCCAAAGGCGTGATAAAGGAAGTGAGGGCCTTCGAGTTGTCATCTAATGCAATTTGGTGGTATGCCGATGAGAGGTCCAAAGTGCTAAAAAAACTTGCCGGTTCCATGGTTGAAAGAAGTTCTGATATATTGGGAAGTGGGTGTCTGTCGACCCATATGTTTTTGTTCAGATCTCTTAGGTCAACGCACATGCGTATGGATTTGTCGGGTTTCTTTACAAGGACGATGGGGGCAAGCCATTCAGAACTTTCTATGGGTTGTATAATGTTCTCGTTGCACAAACGTGCAAGTTCATCTTTGAGTGCCGCCTTGGTCCCAAAAGGCACTCCACGCACCCGATGGACCACAGGGACAGCACCCTTTTTTAATATTATTCTGTGCTGGAAGCCCTTGAGTAATCCGATCTTATCACAAAACCTTGGGAAATTGTTCGGCCAGGTTGCTTTTGATGTTGGTATCGTTTTTTAGCACACTCAGTATGGGGACATCTTCTCCGGGATGGATCCTCACTTGGAGAGCCGCTTGTTCTTCCCATCCTACTACGGAGGACCCATTCTTGGCTACAAACAACTTGCAGTATGTTTGTCTGTCCCGAAATTTGAGCTTGACCCAGGTGTATCCCATGATGTGAATGGGTGTCTTTCCATATCCGGTGGCTCTCACTGAGGAGCTTCGTAAGTCATGAATTTTGCCAGAAAGTACTTTTACAAAGGTTTCGACATCCACCATGGTATATGGGGATCCGGTGTCTACCATCACTCTCAGGGGTATGTCATTGACACACATGTTAACCCATGGACCATTCGCCTCTTGTAAGGAGGTGACTGAGGATCTGCACCTGCGGGTGCGTTTGATTGACGGATAGCATGCTGTCTGACGTTTGCTCATAGTCTACTGTTTTCACTGACCCATATCTGTTGATGGCTGGTCTGCTGCCTTTGCCAGATCCACGTGGTCTCCCGCGGGTGTTTCGGCAGAGTTTGGCAAAGTGACCTAATTGACCACACTTGTAGCACTCAACATTATTGGCAGGGCACATCCTCCCAGGAATATGGCGTTTGTACCATCCACACTTTTGACAACTCGTAGGATTATGATTATCGTACACTGATGTTCCCCCCCCTCCTCGTCCTTGAACTTCTCCCGATGCTTTGGGGGGCATTTTTTACTGCCGCTATTATTGCCCCATCATGGTCGTAGTCGGGACTGCCTTCCACGTACTTCACTTCCACTCCAGTTCCCTCCTTGAGAGCCTGCCTCTCTTTCATACAACGGTCTCCAAATTCCATGCTTCTGACTATCTCGGTGGCTTGGTCCAGAGAGGGATTCTTTGTTTGCCATAGTTTTTGCTGTATGCGAGGTTCTGCTACATTGAGGACTAGCTGGTCTCTCAAATACTCATCACTGACACCTGTAAATTCGCACGTAGACATGAGTACTCTGAGGGAGGCTAAGTATGCGTCGACAGGTTCACCTTTGGTTTGTTTTCGAGAAAAGAATTTATATCTTTCTAGTACTACATTTATCTTGTTGCCGAAGTGCTTGGTGAGTTTTGTTAGTGCCGTGTCGAACTTCCTGGTGCCATCTCCACTTGCGCCGTCTGGCTCTGGGAGCGCCCTGAATATCCTGAGGCCTTCGGTTCCTAAACAGTTTAAGAGGGTCGCTTCCTTAAGGTCGTCGTTAAATTTACTTCCGCCAATTGCCCTGAGGTATATTTGAAAACTGTCCAGCCATTGCTCCCAGGGGCAACTTGGGGTTCCGGGGCAAGGAAGAAATTTGGTGGGGTGCGGCACGTTCTGCATGTTTGGGGAATAGATGTAACTGGATTCTGTTTTGCAGAGTTTGTGATGAGTACGATGTTAGAGCTTAGCTGAGAGTGATGTTCACTGCTTTATGAGATTGGGGTGTTGAGGTAGTGAAATTTTGCGGTTGTCAATTTCAATAGGTGGAAGGACTTTTTGTGGTTGCCGCACACATCTTGTGTGCTTTTCCAGAAGGAACATTTTTTTTTTTTTTTTAAAGTCTTGTGCACCTAGCACCTGTGAGGGCGCTGTAAAACACGGCCTTGCACTGTATGACGCGGCGACTGGAACAGCTGATGAGTTATGTAATGCCTCCTGCGGCCTGCGGGGCGTTGTGATGTGTGGCCTAGTGGTGGTCGCCAGGATACGAAAAGCTACAGCTGGCCTGGATAATATGGCCGCACGCAGGGCACGTTGCGAGGTCCTTTCCTCGAACGGCCGTTAGTTTGTGCTCAAAGAATGCACTGTAACGCTGGTGGCATGCGTCAGTTTGTAATAAATGAAAATGAATCTGTACCCTTTCCTGACGATCTGGTACCTGGTGTCAGCCAGGTGGCCTGCCGGATGGGCCCCCTCCCCACTGATGGCAACAATGGGGTGGCGGAGGCGGCGGCAGAAAGGGAACAAACTGCCGAGCGTCGCTGTCACCAGAGGAGGGCTGTGGCACCGGCAATGAAGTTCCGGGGGCCGGGTGTCAAGGAAGGGGAAACCTCGTCGCCAATTGTAATAAATCGCGACTATGGTAGAGGTGAGAAGGAGCTTTTATTTAAGGCCCCCGGAAGGTGGAGCAGTCAGCTGGGAATCGGAAACGTTCCGTGGTGGAACGAACGGAGATGGGGATTCTCCGTTCTGGAAGGAGCAAGATGTACATCAGCATATGTACATATAACAGGTACAGGAGCCATTTGGGTGGAGGGGCTTGTGCATCCCGGCGCACAACAGCGCGAGGCCCCGACCCTACAACGGACATCACGGCTCGTCTCGAGCTACACCTCTGAGCGCGAAGGCCTAGCTACATAGCCGCACCAGAGGACGACTGAAAGGCTGGGCATTGTGACGTGGGTTGCCAAGCAACCTGTATACACTGAAGGAAGCGCCCCTGTTCCAACAATGGAACGAAGCAGCTTTATTATTTCACAATGGCAGCACTTTACTAAAGAGGCTGCAGGACGCATTGGAGACTTGTGCCCACCTCAATTCCTTTGTTTACTACCAGGAAGCATTATTGTTCCACAATGTCAGCACTTTATTAAAGGGGCTCCAAGACACTGAAAACTGGTGTCCATTACAATTCCTCTGTTTATAACTACAAAGCATCCATAATCAACACACTGTCAGCTAGTGAGGCAGAGGTGATGGCTGTAGCCATCCCACTGCCTGTGCCTTTCCTAGCGGAACCAGGTCGTCCTCCCATTAGATTTGACAGGTGGAAGGGAATATTCGAAAATTATGTGGTGGCCATTGGTGGAGACAGGTTCAGCGCAGCAAGAAAGAAAGCTCTACTACTGCACAATCTTGGGCCAGAAGGGCGCAGCGTATTTGACGGCCTTGCAAGGAGTCATGGGGAGATTGCAGGGGATGCAGATGAATATTCAGCAGCTGTCAAGCAGATTGAGGAACATTTTCAGCCAAAGAAGAACGTCACATTCGAGCACCACAAGTTCTTTCAACGTGTTCAGGAGGGGTGAGAGTCAGTGGAATCATATTGCGTCTCTTAGAACTTTAAGCCACACGTGTGACTTTGAGACATTAACGGATTCCTTGATAAGAGACCAGTTGGTAAGGTGTACCAACAGTGTGAGGGCGCAAGAGAAGTTGTTGACCAAAGATGTTACATTGGAGCAAGCGATCGAACTCGCCCGCAGCATTGAACAGACCACACAGTATATAAAAGAAATGAAGGTCGACAGACAGGTGTCACAGGGTGTGTGTGCAGTTGGACCAAGGAAGAGGTCGACTACATCAACTGCTAGAACAGAAGGGTGGAACCAGAAATGCACCAAGTGTGGCAGTCCCAAGCATGTGCCCAACTTCCCCACCTGTCCTGCCAGGTTTGCAGATTGCTTTAAATGCAAACGCAAAGGTCACTTTGCCAACGTGTGTGGGGAGTCGGTCCAGCACAAGTGCAATGAATGTAGCATCACCTGTCCAGGAAGCAGCACCAAGACATGTCTTTCAGATTTCGGCTGTGTCAGGTGAACAGAATGGACCAGTCGATGAGTTCACGGTCACTGGGTGTTATTTGAAGATGAAGGTTGACTCTGCATCACCTTGAACCATTATATCTGAAGAGACTTTGGGCAAATATGTGGGTGCTCTAAATCCTGCCAAAGTACAGCTCTGTGGTTACGGAGAATCTGCCATTGAATTGGTGGGAGAATTCCAAGGTCTGGTATCATACAAAGGCAGGAGGTTTACAGCTGATATTCTGGTGGCAAGAAAGAGCACCTTGCTACTTGAAGGGGATGAGCAGAGGAAATTGGGAGTGCAGATTCAAGCAAGTGCTTTAGATACGGTAACCATAGCAGAAATGGATGACAGATGGACAAGAGAGTTTGCTGAAGTCTTCACAGAAAAACTGGGAAAGTTGAAGAATTTTGAACCTGACATTAAGTTAAAAACAAATGCACAACCTGTGGTACATAAAGTGAGGCCTGTTCCTCTAAACATGAGGCAGCAGATTTGTGAAGAATTGGGTGATCTGGTCCAGAAGGGTGTAATCGAACGCATTTGTGGTACAGAATGGCTTTCTCCTGTTGATCTCTTGACTAAAGAGTAATGGAAAACTGAGATTGTGTGGATCTCAGGGGTTGAACAAGAGCATTCTTATTGAGAGACACTCCTTACCCATCATAGCTGAGACATTGGCCACTCTGGGAGAGCCCAAATGGTTCTCTGTGATTGACTTGTCTGCTGCTTACCACCAAGTACCACTGTCAAAAAAGTGCCAACACTAACGTTTATCACACCTGAACAGACTTTTAAGTTTCTTCGCATGCCTTTTGGTTTGTCCTCGGCCGCTTCGGTTTTTCAAAAAGTGATGGAAGTTCTGAGGGGCATAGAAAGTGCGGCAGTGTTTCAGGATGACATTTTGGTATATGCTGACTGTGAGAAAGAACATGACGGTGCCGAGGTGTGTTTGAGAGGTTGAGCGAGGCAGGGCTCACAGGGCAAAAGAGTAAATGCAAGATTGGGGTCAGGGAAGTTGAATATCTTGGACATAAAATATCCAGTCAAGGTGTATCACCCAAGAGTACTTTGGTGGAGAGCATTTGTAAAGCCCCAGCACCGGTTGACAAAGATCAATTAAGATCCTTTATGGGGTTAGCTGAATTCTATCACAAATGTGTTTAACAGGTTTGCTTCCATTTCTACTCCATTGAGGAATCTGCTTAAGAAAGGGGTCCATTTTAAATGGTCTGAGGAATGTCAGATAGCTTTTACAGCCATTAAGGAAGGCATTTCTAGGGCTCCATCGTTGGGAGGCTTTGTGTCTGGGAGGAGGACCGTGCTGTCAGTAGATGCGAGTCTATTAGGTTTGGGTGCCACATTGGCTCAACTCGATTCAGGAAAATAGGAGCATGTAACAGCGTTTGCTTCAAGACCATTACGGGGAGCAGAAAAAACGATTGTTATAGAGAGAGAAGCTCTAGCAGTGTTTTGGGCAATACTTCATTTTAAATTCTTTCTTTTGGGTCAGGAATTTCAGGTAAAAACGGACCATAAACCTCTGGTCCAATTTATGAGCAGGTCTGACTGGGCTAGAGGTTCGACTAGAATAGCTAGGTGGATGGTAGGTTTACTGGGTAACAATTTTAGAATAAGTTACGTACCCGGAAGGGAAAACGTGGTCGCTGACTGCCAATCTAGACTTCTGGTGGAGGATGGGACATGACTGATCCGACTGTTAGGCAGAAACCTGTGCAGTTCCCTTAGGGACCAATGCAAAAGGCTTAAGACCACAGGTGTTGGCAGTAAACCCAATTGGTAGCAGTCTGTACCACCCAGATTTACCTGGTAGCTGTGGCTGAGCAGCCAGACTTCTCTCAAGAAGTGTTAGACAGTATATAGAGTATACAATATAGGTACCAAAATACAGTAGCACAAGCAAACACTGACCAGAGCTTTGGTATCAAAGTATATAATTATTTAAAGACACACTTAGAAACACTCCAGCACTATTATTGTAAGCAAGTTCAAAACACAGTCACTATTAATAAATATACATCCCTTATTTCTTATTAGACACGTCTTAGTTAACACCACTTCTTTTCAGACAGAGGTGAGCACTTAACTAAAGATGGCACTTCAATAAGTTATCAAAAAAGGGAGGGAAAAGGCAGAAATTAGAAAAGCACACAACACAATACTTTAGAAGCACCCAGCAAGGCAGGAAAGTCAAAGTCTACTTGTGAGCAAAAAGTTCAGGGGCCAGGCTCCCTCTTAGAGAGAGTAGAATATCAATGCGCCCAAGATCACACAGTTTAAAAGGCTTGAAACGTCTTGCAGAGAATTCAAAAAGGAATTAGTTCAGCTCATAAAAGTTCAGTTAGCCAGCCTAGGGCCAACCCAAGTGGTAAGTTGAGAATTTAAGAGACACCCCACACAGATGGTTGCCAGGGAGGCCAGGCGGACACAGTACCTTGAAAGTGGAGCGAATCCTCCAGCGGGGGCAGTTGTTCCTGGCAGCGGGTGCAAGTCGCGGCTTTGTCCAGAGGAAGAGAAGATCTCAACGTGGAGGAGAGCTGAAGGTCGTTGCACTGCCAGGGAAGAAACCAGCCGCAGAGTTCTCCGGTTAAAAAAGGTACTACCCTTTTATTCGCGGTAGTGGTACAACGTGGTATCCCGGTTGCCGGGGTGCTTGGCACAGGCAAGGCGGCCACGAGATGATCCGGGAAGGCGAAAAGGCGGGCAAACTGGTTATCCCCACCAGTCAAAGGAAGAAGACTCTTCGGGATGAAGATCTCCTCTGTCGTTGGAAGAAGTGGTGAGGCGGTTCAGCAGGGCTCCACCGGTGGTGTCGTCGTTGCAGGTCGGCTCAGCTTCTCCCTCTTCGGATTCTTTGGTCCTGTGGCGACGTCTGAAGTTCCAGTCCCCAAAGCCCTGCTTTTATGCAGAAAACCCCCATTCATCAGTCCTAGCTGTCACTCAAACATGCTAAGTGGTGAGCCGGGCGGCTCACCACTGGGCCAATCACACAAGAGTGCGACTTGAGTTGCCAGGGCAACTCAGTCCAGGGTGCTTAAACCCCCCTCCCACACATCCTGTAGACCCAGACAGAGTGGCACCACTTTTGGAGGCTTCTGTGTAGAAGCCCGCCAAAAAGTGGAACAAAGGGCTCGACTTGGGTTGGAGTTATGGAGGCGAACACAAACGCCATTTTAAAACCGAGTCCTGGCAAAAAGACCCAACCGGGGAATAAATATTAAATAAATAACCCGGCGGTATCTTTAACATTGCACCAAAAAGTGGTGCGTTTAAAATGAATGGGAAAATCCCATAGTAAATATTCTTAAGGAATATTTCCTGTGGTAACCACTGCCACCAGCCAGAAACTCGACGAGGGGGGACTGCACAGTGTCCCTTCAAAAAACAGACCCAGGGGCAATCTAATTACCCCTACCAGTACTTCCACAATATGATGATTTGTACGGGCTCTGTTCCCAATTTAGGACTAGTAAAGTCAATGGTGACTTTACGTGCCCTGGGAGAGAGTAGTCAGTCCCAGGGTATGGAGTCCATGTTTGGGGGTCACTATGACACCCCTGTGTTACTGCACTTCGGGTGCTGTGTAACACACTTACCAAAAACCACATGAAACCCTATGGAGTAAAAGACCCCATAGCCCATAAAACACATTACAAAGTCAAAGGATATCTCAAATCATGCCTAAGAGTGGGAGAAAAAGAGTCTCACTCTTAGCAGGAGAAAAAAATAAACCACAAAAATCCAGCAAAGCTGCTGGGGGACTCACTAGGTTTGGGAAATTAGCCTTAACAGAGAATTCTCCCAAACACTGACCAGAGAAAAGGATATGGTCATTGCTGAGGTTGCATTTGATGCAGTGAACAAGAACGAGTGGCTGGAGGTGGACAGAGAGGATATCATTGTGACCAAAGTGAAGGAATGGACAACAGAGGGGGGGCCCAGCAACGAAAACTTGGATAGGTGTTATGACAGATACTATGAGGTGAAACTAGAATTAAGCCTATCCGAGGATGGGTGTAAACTAAGGAGAGGATCAAAGATTGTGCCTCCTCTTGGCATCAGGGCCCGGTTGGTCAATCTAGCCCCACCAAGGTCATTTAGGCATGGGAGGCACCAAGAGACTGTTAAAACAGTCATTTTGGTGGCCAGGCATGGAAGAAGGTTCCGGTCATAAGGAGTGCGAAAAAAGTGATAAAGGGAAAATGGTGAGAGAGGTACCACTTTCTCCAGTACAGGTGCCCAGTGAACCATGGGAAACGGTGGCTGTTGATTTGATGGGTCCCATACAAGGGCTTGGGGATGGATATAAATGCATTGTTATGGTGGACTATCATACTAAATGGTTGGAGTGGAGAGCGTTAAGGGAGGCCACCACCACTGAAATGATATCATTTTCTGAGGACATATTCTTTAAGGAGGGATTCCCAACAGAAATAATCACAGACAACAGAGTCCAATTTGCTCTGACAGAATGAAGGAGATTTTAGGGAGGTTTGGCATCAAACACCTTCGCACGGCATTGTATCTCCCTAGGGCCAATGGGGTGGTTGGGAGAGCCAACAGATTCATCAAAGGGGGGATACAGATAGCTTTCAGTTCGGGGTTGAAGTGGATGAGAGTTCTTAAGGAAATGGTGTGGAGCTACTGCACGACTCCTCACTATCACAAAAATCTCTCCCTTTGTGTCATTAAAGGGTCGCCAATCTGCTACTAAATTGGGTCCGGGATGGTTGGAGATGGCAGGTTGTGTTGAGGTGGATCGGCAGGAAGTTCTGCAGTTGATATTGGAGGCTCAAAATGAGTACAAACTAAGATTTAATGTTGTCCCCAACGTCAAAAATGTGGAGAATGTGGGAGACTTTGTATTGATAAAAAATCCCTGTGTTGGATCTAAATGTGTGGAGAGTATATATTTAGGGCCCAAGAGAATTGCGGCAGTACGTGACAGTGTTGTGATATTGAAGGTGGCAAGTGTTGGTCCAAGGGCGAGGTTGGTTAAAAGCTCTGCTGATGTCAGTGATGGAGAAGTGGCGGATAGTTGTGAAGGTAGCAAAGTGTTACGCTCACCTGGTATCCACGCAGACGCCACCCAGCCCTGGTTGGATGATTTGCACTCTCGAACCCTCTCCCGGTCCCTTGGTAAGGACTGTGGTTATAGATGGTCTGCAATATAGGAGAGCTGGATTCAATACCAGATTGTCTTTATGTTTTCCCACCTCCCTTGGCCTCAATTCCTTCCTCCCCACTTGGGCCCTCTCTTCACCTTAATATTGTAAAAGGTGGATTCTCCGTCCTGCTCCTCATGGCAGGGGCGCGTAGATGTGGGGGGCGAGCAGCGACCAAGTTACTTCACTGGTGCAAGCCCCCCTGTGGGAATCCAGGCCTGCTGCGACTCCGTAGGTTTGCTGCTTTACAGTCTTTATATGCAGTTCTTATGTTCCTCTTAGTTCAAATAATAATGTCTTGCTCCTTTCCTTTTAGGTATGGAAAGGTATTTTGGTGTTGTCATGCAGTTTGAAGATGAGCATGGGCCGGTAGGCGAAAGTCGGTGTGCACAATGCTGTCCGGTGAGTAATGCGCGATATGCGGGGCTCTTTCGCCTTTTATATTGCTTACCTGTGTCTTTTCTCTCCTTGCAGGTTGCGATGTTCCTCGGCGAGCGCGGTAATGTTCCAGCAATGATACTGACCTGGAGATGACTACCCAGGTAAGAATTGTGTGGCTTTCTTCATTCGGGAGGAAACGTGAGTAAACGCTTACTAATGCTGTCTTTCTTTCCCCTCTTCCCAGGTTATGGTATTCCAGGATGCATGCAGTGCCGGATGATGGAGTTCGTACCTTCAGGTGAGTGGAACTGAAGTCTGCGATGGATTGAAGACAGGATACTGTTCCAGGTAAGTTTCGTAGTGTTCTTTCTCTCTTTGCAGGTCCTTAGTTTCAGGTAAGCTGGCATCAAAGAACTGGACACGGTGAGCGTTACGCTGCCCATAGCAGAACGCAAAGCATGTTCTGCTGTTTAGGTGCGGTTTAAATAGTCTCAGGTAAAGTAGTCCAGGTAAAATAGTCCCAGGCCTGCCACACCCAAAAAACTAGACCGCATAGCTCAGTTCCTTGTAACTGAGCGATGTGTGTTCCTCTATGTTGGCTGAACCCCCCCACCGCCCAAGTTAAATAGGCCCAAGTAAATAGTCCCATTCTAATGTTGGTCTTCATGATGGTTATGAACCTGGCACCAAAGGCACCAAAAGGCGCCAGGACTGACTCCAAGAGAGTCTTGGATGAGGTTTTAAGGCCTTTGACCTGGCCCTAACTGGAAGGCTGACTTGCCAGTGAGGGCCAGGGGCAAGGGTCATGACACAAAGGGGATCTGGCAGTGAGCGTAAGTGTGAATGGGAATGAAAATGAAACACTTTCAAGTGAAGGTGGTGAGGATGGTCATTCCACAGTCATAGAAACACCTAGGAGTAGGGCAAGGAAAAGGCCAACCCGCTTTAAAGATTTCTGTTGCGAGTGATATGCTAATTAATTTGTCAATGTGTAAGGAGGGAGATGTGTTAGGCTTAGAAGTGGTTTCTATGTTCTTTATGGTTATGCATTCTTGGATGATGTATTATGTTCTTGTATTGTGATGTTACTGCATTCTTTATTGCATGCACTGTTTATGTCTGACCGTGGTTCCAGAACTCACTTGGGTTTTGAGATCAGTTGGTCAGCTAGCTTTTCCTTTCAAGCAGTGCCTGCTGCCCGTGTTAGCTTTACTCAATAAAACCCCTTTACCGCTCATTCTGCCTCTGCTTTAATTTAACAATGGTCTTGTTATTGTTCGAAATGGAAATAAATTGATGTTGTAAATATACGTGTGATTTTCTAAATTCAACTTTGATGTAGCACAATAGTAAGGAGTAGGCATAAAACGCAAAAAAGGTTCCTCACTTTGCCTTAAAGTGGTAAATGTGTAAGAGGTTAATAGGTATAAACGCTCAGACCGTGGAGGGGCGTGGCCTAGATCCATGGACTGAGGGCGCACTTTACTCGAGCTCCTGCCCTGATCCCGAGACCGATCCTTAAAATAATTTCCAGCCTGATCCGAGGACGGAAATATTTATATGTCCAGCTGCCTCACCCGATCCTGCACCACTTGAAGGTGAAGTTAGTCGAAAACGGAGCCGGCAACATTTAAAACGCGACCTCCGCGCTTCAGCCCCCAGGAATCCAAGATGGCGGCCGCGACTCAGTCTTGAACCCGTGGACGAGGAGTGCCCGACAACTGGGGGAGGCGGCACCCGCGGCTCCGGAGGGTGCAGTCACTGACCACCTGCGCCACTGACGGCGCTCGGACATCTGCGCCCCCCATCCCTGCGCCGAGAATATTGTGAGGCGTCTGCTGCCCAGGGCGCACCGCCACTGAGAGGTGAGGAGGGGAAGGCGGGGGCTTGAGGCCCGGGCCGCTGCAGGCCCCTAAGTGAACAGGGAGCGCCGCACGGAGAGGCGCACTAAGCCTTCCGGGGACACCAAGCCCCTTCTTGGGACCCGGCGGCTGGTGGACTTTGCCGCCGGGCAACATTCATCCTCGGCGGACAGTTCGGTCCGCGGCGCTCTGACTCGGGCACCCCAGACCACCACTGAACTCTAGCAGACTCCGGCGGGCCCTGCAGGCGGTGACCGCCATACGGCCCGCACACACAATCCGGTGCAGACGACCCTGCGGGACAGGAGCCCCCCGGGACACCTGGATCTGGCCAAACCGCAACATAATCCTACGAGCCCCGCGGCAGGGGCCATCACACGGCCTACCCACGCAGTGCAGCCGGAGGACAGATACTCGCATAGAGTGCCTGGCCCCAGCACGAGAAACACCCCGCACCAACGGCCAAGAGAGGCTTTACTCCTGCGAACACTCCCCCACCTCCTGCCTAAATGATACACACATAATGGGGGAAAACAGCACAGCACCATAGATCCTACAGCACCGAGAGGGGGAACTACCCTTGGTAATAACCCGTAAGCCCGGGTGAACGGGCGACCCACAGGGTTCCACGGTTACTTCACGCCGATCAAGAGCCTAAAGCGGACATCACACAGCATCTCGCCAAAAACCCTCTTTAGAAAGAATGTCACCTCCAAGGCAAAAACCCAAACTTGTCACAATGGATTCCTTCACCTCAGTCAGACCAAGACAACAGACGCCACAGGAGACAAGTGCTGCCGAAGAACTTCAGACTCAGGCAGTAGATCCTCGGGACTCCCAAATCCTACAGGGGATAGCAGCACTGAGAACATCCATGGAAGACAAGATTGACAAAATAAAATCGGACATTCAACTGATGAGACAAGATGCGCGAAACCTAACCGACAGGATGGTCACCGCGGAAGCCTCCCTGCAGGACACCGTGGAGACCACACAGGAACTTAAAGCGAAAGTCAAAGAGCTGGAATGTACACTAGCTCGACTGGAAACGCGCTCAGAAGATGCGGAAGGCCGAGCCCGCCGCAACAATGTCCGAATACTAGGGATACCGGAAGATTCAGAGGGCCCCGACCCTACCGAATACATTGAATCGCTGTTCCTGCAGGAAATCGGGGCAGGCAAACTCACCCAAGGGTTTTCCGTGGAGCGAGCTCACAGATCCCTTCAAAAGCGGCCAACCCCCGGTTCACATCCGAGACCAATAATAGCAAAAATCCTAATCTTTAGGGATCGGGAGGCCATACTGAGGTTCTCGAGGGAAGGCGGCGAGATCAGAAGAGGCGGGGCGTCAATAGTCATGTATCCCGATTACACCCCTGTGGTACAACGAGCAAGAAACTCTTTCATACCAGTAAAGGCCACTCTAAGGAAACTCAACCTTAAATACATGCTGCTATATCCAGCGAGACTCAAGGTGCTCCACAACGGGAAGGCAATCTTTCTGGAAACCCCGGCGGCGGCAAATCTATGGCTCGAACACAACAACCTGGCTGAGGATGCGGAAGGAATGGCGAGAAGCAATAAACACCAGGGCAAGGACAATGATCACACGAGAAGCTGAACGACACATCAACTATGGTTACAACCTCAGAATGAACCGCATCGCCACACCAGGAAGGCGATGCAATCGGGCAGGAGCTCGAAGGTCCATGTACAAAACTAGCGAAGACCCACCCCAACCGAAGCGGTGCAGGTAAAATGCCTGCACACCACCCGAGCTGGAAGACCTGGAGAGGACTGGAAGGCCCGGGGGCCCCCGAGCGTTGTGTGTTTGTATCGACTGCTGGGGGCAGTTTACTGTTGTTCTTTTCCGTTGATCCATTCCATGGGATGGAAGTTGTTCAAGTTGGTAAATCTCCAAAGGCAATAACACAACTGGCGAGATGGGGGGCTGGCTTGAGGGCCGAGATGGGCTGGACCTTGCAAAACAGTGCCGAATTGACGGCACCAGATGTCGCCATCTGCACTTCTTTTGGAAGATGGGGTTCCCTAAGCGTTTTGCGAAACCAAGATGGCTAAGCACATTAGACTATTGACTTGGAATGTAAGGGGCCTGGGCACCTACCTCCGTAGGAACAGGATTAAATCTTACCTATACAGAAAGAGAGTGGACATTGCTCTCCTACAAGAGACTCACTGCACCGCTGAAGCTGACGAGAGACTCAGAGAACACTGGGGGGGGGGACAAGGCTACGGAGCCCCCTACTCAAAATTCGCCAGAGGAGTGTTCATCTGGTTCAACCCCCAGGTACCCTGTCATGATGCCTGCCCCCGGGAAGCCAGACCAGGCCCAGCAACCCCGGAAGCAGGCATCATGCCATTTAGAGCATGCCCAAAAACCTCAGTTAGGGGCTGTTTGGGTGCAGTCCTGGCGCCTATGGCGCCAGGCTCATAAGGATAGAGTCAGTCCTGGCGCCATGGGCGCCAGGCTCATTTCAGAAAACTTACCTAATGCAGACCATGCTGCATACTTACCTGGTGTAGACCATGCTGCACGAAGCCACCAGCCAAATGGGGCTTAGGAGGGACTATTTACTTAAGGGACTACTTTTTTCTCGGGTGGGGGCTGTGGAAGAATACTTACCTGGGACTTCTTCCTAGGCTATTTAAACCACGCCCCGACAGCCACACGTGCTTCGTGTTATTCTGCATCCAGCAGCGTAACGCTCACTGTGCCTGCAGCAGCTTCCAGTCTTCTGCCACGCCCGCTTCAAGCCCGGAGCTTCTAGAAATAAGAAGAAAGCAGGAGAAGAGGTTAGAACAGGAGCATCACAGTAATCCTTACCTGAATCCTTGATCTATCACGCACTCGAGCTGGAAGCAAGAAGTCACATGTGCGTCGCCTCGCATCTCGCAGCGCCGCGCTGAACTCACCGGTCTTCGCTGCATCTCCGCATTTCATCGCGATCTTCAGCATCTCCCGGCCGCTCGCCTACACCTAGGGAGACAAGAACAACAAGGTGAGCTAAGGGAAAACCAAAGGACAAGTAAGCAAGCTACCCCCCAAAGACTTACCCGATTTACCGCAGGGGGAACTCACCTCATATCGGGTCGGCGCAGTAAACTCTGCATCATCGCCGTACCCCGGCCCCTAAGGGGAAAACCGCTATAGACTTACCTGACTCTCACCAGCTGCTCTTTGGACTCTCCGTGGTGGTTAAGTTGGCAACCTACAAGAAATCGGAAAGAGTGAAGATCAGACATTTGAACTCTTACAAACTATTGGATCCAAGAGTCAATTCTGGAACTCACCAATTCCTCCACGCCAGTGAAGTAACTGGTCATCTACGCGCCCCTGCGCTCGATGCAGGATGGAGAGCCCACCTTTCTAAACCATCAGGTGAGAACAAGAGGGAACATCGGGAGTGGTCAGTGGGCAGACAACGGGAGTGGAAGGTGGGTTAACGCTCGAATTATGGGAGGTTAATTCCCTTTCTCCTTTGCAGAAAGATATTCATTCGAGCCGACAAACAAAGTAAGTGGGGGTGTCCAGTCAGTCATCTCGGCTCTACGTGGCACCAGGCCGGTCCAGATCAACGTCCCCGTGGGAGTCAGGTGAGCGTAACATACCGTTTCTCCTACATAGGATGGTGAAGGACCCTGAAGGTAGATATCTGATCATATGGGGAACCGTAGAACAAAGAGAAATATGTATAGTAAACTTATACTTCCCCCAACAACAATATCCCAACCCATTTAAGGGTACTTAGCACCCAGATGTCACAGTACCGGGACAGTTTCTTCTTATGGGGAGGTTATTTCAACTGCGTCCACAATCCTGAATTAGATAGGTCTTATCCACCGGCAAACGGCTTTCCCGTCGCCACCTCATCCCTGAATGTCATGATCAAGGAACTAGATCTGATTGATGCTTGGCGGGACCTTCATCCGGGCAAAAGGACATACTCATATTACTCATCCCCACACAAACTTCACACGAGGTTGGATTATTTTTTCATAAGCAGAGAACACATGCCTCAGATAGGTAGTACGCAATATCTGGGGAGGACCATCTCCGACCACTCCCCACTCCTGTTAGACTGGCAACACAACAGGCCCAGACCGCCCATCCCTATGTGGAGAATGTCTGCCGAGGCCCTGAAAGATCTGACCTTCAGGGAAGAGCTCCAGGAGTCCGTAGAGGATTATGTAGCGGAAAACTCAGGCAGTGTATACCAAATAAGTACGCTATGGGACGCCCTAAAGGTGGTGATACGGGGAGAAGCAATTGCAAAAGCAGGGGGCATCAGGAGAACACTTCGGGAGGAATTGAACCAGAAAGAGTTGGAAGTACAGCGACTAGAGTACACCCCTATCGACACATCGGGGAGGGAGGAGGAACTAAGTTCTCTCAGAGAGGACTGCTCTAAAGCATGGGACAGACTGGCTAAGTTCGGTTTTAGCGTCAGAACTAACAGAGCACATGCAGAGGCCGATAGGCCGGGTCGGCTACTAGCATGGCTCTGTAAAAGAGAACACCCTAGGCATGCAACTACAGCACTACAGGATGAACAAGGCACAGAACATAGAACCCAACAGAGCATAAACAACACCTTTCAGCGCTTTTACGCACAACTATACTCCCACACACACAAGGTCCCACAAGATCAGATACTAAAAACCCTGGAAGAAATCGGCCTGCCTAAATTGTCGCCAACACAATCCGAAACCCTAGACTCCGACATCACACCGGAAGAAATAACAGGCTATTAGGTCCCTCGCCACTTGTAAGGCCCCAGGGTGCGACGGGCTCCCCCCAGAATTCTACAAGGCATAGGAACCCACCCTGACACCCTTATTACACCAGGTCTTTTCTGAGACGTTCGAAACCGGTATCCTACCTGACAGCATGAGGGAAACCTTATTGGTCCCGATGCTCAATCCCAATAAACCCTCCGATAAATGTGACTCCTATCGCCCGCTCGCCATGCTTAACTATGATGTTAAAATATTGACGAAGATACTGGCAAAGCGACCATCTAGAGTGATAGGTGACATAGTGCACAAAGACCAGAATGGTTTTGTACCTGGGCGTAACACGTCCCAAAACTTACGCAGGCTTCAACACATTATAGCTGAGACCAATACAAGCGAAAAACAACTCACATTACTATCCCTAGATGCAATTAAAGCATTTGATTCCATTTATTGGGAGTGGCTGGTAGCGGTTTTGGAGGGTTTTGGAATTGGCCAACGATTTATCAGATGGGTATTGATCCTGTATAATGAACCAAGGGCCAGGCTAAAATCTGGGAAGTATGTGTCAGACGCGTGGGATATCCGCAGGGGCACCAGGCAGGGTTGCCCACTTTCCCCCATGCTCTACATCCTGGGTCTAGAACCCATTGCAATCTTCCTCAGGCAGCAATTTTTTCGATGCAGGAATTAGGCTGGGCGGGATAGATCACATTGTCTCACTATATGCAGACGATGTACTGATATAAGTTAACAACCCTCATCTCAATGTTCCAACTATACTGGAGGTCCTTGACAACTACGCCAAAGTCTCAGGCATACAATTTAGCAAGACGAAATCCTGCATGTTCCCATTAGCAGCCCTGAAAAATAAAACCACTGAAGAGCTTCCCTCAGTGGGCATAAAGTGGGAGACTGAATCTTTCCGTTACCTTGGGATCCAAATAATGCACACCCCAGAACAAATGCACATACAAAACACGAAAGCTGCGATACCCAAACTGCGCAAGTCCATAAGTTTCTGGTCTAAGCTTCCACTATCCATGCTGGGCAGGGCCTCAATAACCAAGATGATCATTCTACCAAGATTCCTGTATGGGTTCCAGAATGTGCACTTTTATATCACCAAACCCTTTTTCCAGCTTTTGGAAACAATAATTAAGGAGTTTCTATGGGGGAAAGGCAGACATCAGGTGGCACTATCCACCTTAGTATTACCACACAGGCAAGGAGGGATCCAATTACCGAGCCTTGAGAAGTACTACCTTGCAGCCCAGTTAAGTCATGTAACCAAATGGTTAGCAGACGGGACTACTTCAGAGACCCCCCTGCTGCAGGCCATGATCTCCCCAATCCGTCTGAAGGAATTGATTTGGGCCCCTCAAACTTTGCTACACGATCTGCCTTTTCTGGCAACTCTGGGCAGGAAAATATGGCGTAGAACTGAGACGACACTACACTGGAAGCAACCATACTTCCAAGAAGTACCAATACTTTCGGGACTCGATAAATCTGTCACCACCCTCCACACCATTAGGCTCTGGGAAGACAAAGGTGTATACACTTGGGGCGATCTATACTCCGAAGGCATATTCAGGGACTTCACTGAGTTGCAGGAGGGAGAGGGCATTCACGCTGGCCAATTCCTGTGGTACCAAAAGATCCGCAAGATAGCACGCACGAAATGGGACACCTGGCCAGAGGAGCCGGAGGCAACCCCCTTTCTGACACTACTATACAGCCTGAGTGAGGGGGGGGGGGGAAGGGCAATATCTCAAATCTATAGCCTTCCCGTTGACATCCCCAATCCCCCCAGTGATGCACTAAAGACCCGCTGGGAATCAGACATGGGACAAGAGCTGTCCGAAGTAGAATGGAGTAGAGCCCTGTCCTTTCCAAAAGAGGTCTCTAGAAAACAGAGATTTCGGCTAATCCAATTAAATGTACTTTATCGCACATACTTAACCCCAAGCAGGATTGCCAAGTTCAATAAAACCGCCCAGACACAGTGCACCTGGTGTGGGACAGAGGGAGCAGATCTAATCCACATGCTATGGAACTGCACCAAAACACGTAGCCTCTGGTCAATGGTGAAAAGAACCTGTGAAGAAGCGGAAGTCACCAGGTATAAGTGGACCCCAGCTGAATGCCTCCTAGGCTGCTACCCCAGATTGGCCAAACTCAAATATGCGGTTAAGCTGATGGACTTGCTATGCATAACAGCCAAGAGGACCATCGCCATGGCATGGAAACGGCCGGCAGGGCCGAATCATAGAGCATGGCGCAAAGAATTTGAAAGATGGGCGACCGCCGAAACAAGAGATTGGGAGGACAGCGTGGCTAGATCCACGGATGAGTCGAGTACTGCCCTTGCTGCATGGAAAGACACCATGTCCAAACTGTTCCATTCCTCCGATAAGCCCCGCTGAACAACTCGCCGGCCCTATCACATGACCTAAAAGGTCGACCAGAACACTCGAAACCAGACCCCCCCCAGCATTAACATTCTTGGAAAGCCCATACCCACGCCCGTGGCGCCAGGCCACTCCCCCCGCTTGCGACCCAATCAGCCATCACTTGCCCCCAGACCGGAGATAGTTAATGTTTGATGTTCTTGTTATGTAAATGTTGTTGTTTATTTGCAAAGACAGAATTTCAGTGACCACATTGGTCAATCTGAATAGTGATTGTAACTATAAATGCCAATAAACAAATTTTAAAATAAAAAATAAACGCTCAGACCGTATTATCACTCGGATTCCAACCAAATTATAGATTTGTTTTTCAAATTTAATGGGCAGTCTGGGCCCTCTCCTAACGAGGAAAATCGAACCCAAGAATAGGAAACAAAAGGCGCTGTCATGGCATAATATTTTTTTTTACAATAGAAAAAAGCCTCTTAGTGGCGTTAAATGAGATATGAGAGAAGGTGATATGGTAAGAGATGGGCACAAAGACATGTTCTCAATTGGTTCAGGTTTATTAAAGTAAAGAAACACCTGTCCTATTCCCTACCTCTGTGATGATGGTTCGCAATTCTATAAAAATAACAAACTGGTGCTCGTTAAGATGTCTTGCAAAGTAACATTCGTCCTCTATCCCAAAACTTATTCTGTCCTACTGTCTGACCCTACCACTAATAACTAAGAAACATACATCAGCCTATAGAAGTATTTCACCCCCTGCCCCCTTAGCTTGTGCTGGCTGGCGCCTGACCGCCACCCAATTGTATCTGTAGTTCTTTCCTTCTGAATCAGGCCTCAGCCCGCGGGTACAGTTCAAAACTAGTTCTGTGTCTTTCTGGTGCAGTCCAAAACAAGTTCTGTGTCTTTCCAGATTATCTATAGAAAGGGTCACCAATGTCCCGTTGAACTCAAAAAGTTAAACCTTTAACTCTGATACTTGTTCTTATAGGCCTGTCCATTGTGTGGTACAACAAGATGTAAACCTCTGGTCTCTCTTGATCACCACTCTAGCGTTTCTTGGTATTCCTTAACTGTTTATTCTTCCCAGTTCCGCACTAACCCACTGGTTGTATCGCTCATTGTGAAATAATGAGATTCTCAACCCTCTATGGGTCACTCGGTATCTCTGTCTTGGCTGGGCTCTCTGGTCTTTCAGACTGACTTTCGTAAGATTCATATATCCTTGTGAGGTCTTGGAAGCACCCTGGAGGGGTAAACCAGAAGCCATCTTTCTCATCTCTTAGCCCAACATGGGCAGTCTGACCTCACTGGCCGTTTGGGTGGCACACTATTTATTTATTTATCCTCCTCCTCCTCCTCCTGCTCCTCTTCCTCCTCCTCCCTGAGGAAGTTATGGCTCTGGTGGCTGTGGAGCCGTACTCCTGTGCTCTTCTACTCTGGGTTCCTCGACTTACCATCAAGGCTTCTGAGCGTCAGTGCGTTGTGTCTGCAGGTACTTGGTCAGCCACTTCAGGGGTTCTGGGATCCTCAGGCTCTCCAGCCTACTGGGTTTGGCAGCATTCTGCGGGCTCCATGATGCCTCCGCCCACCACATATCTGACGTGGTCCTGCCTCCAGGATCGATCCGCCCAGCTTTACAGCGCAGGCTTCCACTGTACAGCAGCTTACTCAGGCTTACTCCTCCCATAAAGGTAAGTTCTTCAGTCCTTTTCAGTTCTTCTCCGCAACAGAGATCGACAGAACGGGGTCATCGGCCAAGCCATCCATAATTAAAGAGCCCTCTAAATTATTACATGGGTCAATCCCCACATAACCAACAGTGGGGACTGTCTCATGGAGAGGTGCAATCACAGACTTACTTAGGGCTCCCTTTTCCCCTAAGGAGGATAGGGAGTCATCCCAGTGAGATCCCACTCACGCTGCCCTTTAAGTATTGCGTAGCGGGCTCACCTCCCTAGTCCCAAAGGAGGACGAGTTCCCTGTATTGAGCACATTGATGATGGATAAAAGGCACACCTATGTCAAGGCGATGAACCAGGTGAAGAAAGAGCAGAAAGAAATATGGGCGCTATCAAGCCGCCCAAGGAAGAAACCATTGTAGATGTTGAGCTATAATAGCTGATGCAACAAGAGGTTCAAAAGTAGTGGGTTTCGTAGTACTATGATGGAGGCAGAATGGATTAAACACTTCACCACACTTAGCTGAGGAAGATAGGGCACTAGAAATGAGGATCACTGCGCTAGATCTGTGCATTCGTGAGTGCAACTATGCTGCCTGTGACTAGGTTCTTATGAGATCTTGTTTCCTCTCCATCTCGTTTCTCGTTTCTCGTTTTAGACAGTGTGGGTATTGAACCACACTAGATAGATCTATCCTGGGTAGCGAAATACAAAATGAGGCGGAAAGTGCAGAAGAACAAATTACTTACCCCTGGTAATGTTCTTTCTACTGACTGTTGCTCCCACGGATTCCTCATCTTTGAAATATTCGCAAGTCTGATTGAAGCTACAGAATTTTTTTTTATAGTAGAAGGTGCCATACGTACACGACTTGTGGCCCTCGACGGCCTCAGTCCTGCTCTCTGCCAGAACGTTATCAAGTAGCTTGTGCGGCGCCCATTGCATCAGTTCATGTTTCCCCCATCATCCCCCTATGCTCTGCCAAAGTTGAAAGAGGAAGATTTAACAATGGAATGAATCGCTAATTAGAGGGATAGGCTGGTAGGAACATCCAGTAGGAAGAACATTACCAGGGGTTAGTAATTTGTTCTTCTAATGGCTCGTGTCCTCCCATGGATTCCTCATCTTTGATACACTCCCGAAGCAGTATGTTAAAGCCAGTTGGGATCGAGAATTCATTGTTGGTTTATTGCCTACATGCAATAAACTAGTGCGTGTTCGGGTAGCTTCATGAATGGATGAATACATGCTTCATGTATATATGTGGCTATGTCGTGATGTCAACAGTTATGTCATTGATTTACGAGTTTCCAGTCAGTCGACCTGATCGATCAATGTCATCTCTATGTCGTCCAAGTCATCGATTGGGTATGTCTGAACAGTTGTCTAAGGGAATACCGCGTTTCACCCCTGCAATACATTGGTGGCAGCAGTACAGGGCTTGGGATCGAGGTGCATTTCATTCTTTTGCCTTTGCGTCAAGTCTCATGCAGGGGCATGAGGGTCATATTTGGCCCCATGTCTACACTTTTGTACTAGTTTTGCTTCCTCAGCTTGCAAGCTCTGTGTTGTTTCCTTCTCTTTTTTTCGATCTGCTTACAGTGGTGTATAATTATGGTCTGTATTTCGGGCCACCCTTTTGCTTCTATAAGTGCAATCATAGAGAGCTTTTTGTGCTTCTTTGGGCCATCCCCTACTAATAACAAAATATAAAAGTGGAACTGACCCAGTCTCTGCCCTCTACATCTCTTGTATTGAACAGGGTCCTCATCATCCCCCATTGCATATTGCATTATAGATTTTAAGTCTGGTGTGTCGGGATATACCTGCCGAACTGCATCCCACACCTGCGCTCTAACATCATTGAAGCGCACCCCATCATCATCATCTATTCGAACTTCTGGGTATCCAGCCTTAAACCAAACATCTCCCAGCCTGGTCTCCCACAAGCGCTACAAGCAAATGTTTTAGATCTCCTACTAGTAAAGGGATACCAGCTGTCAGTTTTTCAAAAGGCATTTATCCATTTGCCAGCCCCTGCAGTAAGTGGTGGGAGTGCCTTCATCAAGTTGTTTCTGTCCATCTGAGCCCAAGGTATATACTGCACCCTCCCGGGGCCTTTGTATAATAATGACAACTGTGCACCCACTCCCCTTCTTGCCATCACTCGCATTCTTCCTTGCCACTGATACCTGTCCACATCTGTTCCTCAATTGCGGACCCCACATGCTCTCAACTCGTGGGGCAATTACCAAGGCTTCCTCTTCATCCTCCAATTCATCCATTGTGTCTCAATCTTTCTCCCGCAACTCTCTTTTTGTATCACCATCTGATCTTATGGTCCCATAACCTACACTCCCCACCCCTCGTTCGCCCCTTCCCCCTCTCAATATATATCACATCCTGATAGCAGTACTATTTAATCTGAACAAGATGTCTCCGGCCCTCCATTATCTAGTCCACACCCCGCTTTGCCGTTTCCTTCGCTGAGGGACCTGAACCGCGGCAACTCCCTTGCGCTGCCTCTAAAGCCTCGTCTAACTCCTGTGGTTTCCTATTCATTGGTACATTGGCAGCAACACAGGTGGGGGTGGTGCTCACATATGTTAATAATATAAATAATAATGTTGGAATGGTATATCCGGTGGCGGGATGGCTAACATCCTAATGGGGGCATAAGTGACTGGTTTTCCTCAGACCCTGCCGTTTTAACTACACTCTGGGTTGGGCCAATATGACACTGGGGTTTACACTCTTCATTGCCCTCTATATCTTCCACCATCTTCCATAATTCTAAAATGTATTTCTTCCGTGTGACCTTTTAACCTTTATATTTGGCAGTCAAAAATGTGTACATATGTTGCCATGTTCTATTGTTCAGAACCTGCACTGGCCATGGGTGGGACATCCCCTAAACCATTTCTCTGCCACCCATGGTTTGTGATATTTCATAGAATGGCCGAGCACTACACATATGCTACCGCCATGATGAAAACTTTATATACACAAAATAACACAACAGATACAAAATACAGTTTGTCTTAAGCATTCCTACCAGTCCTTCGCTCTCTACTCGCACTCCCTTCTCTCCGAATCACTACATCCACACACTCACTTCTCCCCACCCACAACACTTCTTCCACAAGCCCTCCCTTGGCCTCCCCCTATTATTTAAAACAATAAAACAAAAACTAAAAACAACAACTATGTCACCTTATTCCCCCACCCAAAATATATTGGGCACATGACTTTCAGCCCTCTAATTATACAAGCACCTACCTTGGTATTATCTTATTTCAAAATATGGTGCCATCTTCTTCCCCAACTCCGAAAGGATCCCACTTCTCTCCGTTTCACTTCTCATATACTTATAATAGAAACAAACATAACTGCCACTTGGTCTTTACACACTGTTCAACTCAATCACGCACCATTCCACCACACAATCTCAGCCTCTCCTCTTCCCTGCACTCAAACCCACACTCCTTTTCCCAGTTTCCACCAGCTGCCCTTTCACCATGCTCGCCCATTGGTTTTGCTCTGTACTTGCATCAGAGTGTTCACCAAGCTTCTCCGTCACAGGGTCCCATTAACAGTCTGCACCGTCCTCAGAGCCGCACCCCGCTCCAAAAAGCAGACAGGAATTCTGTCGAAACGGCTCCTGTGCACAGCTACGGGTTGCACGCTTGGGACTGCTCGCTGCAGGTGGGCACGGCTTGGAATCCTCAGTCTTTGTGTAAAATCTGGGATCACGTCGGGTCACCAGATTTGCAAAGTGACCCCCCTCAAGCCTCGCACCATAAAAAAAAAAGAAAAAAAAAAATACACCCCACTAGAGAAAAAGGCTGAGCACACCTCTTACAAGGATAACATGTTTTAATCTCAAACTAGAATACAAATACGCGCCATCAAAGGAATCTGCTGCCACAGAGCACTTTGGTGAAAACAACATATGATACAATATATGATATGATATGGCATTTATAACGCGCCTATACACAAGTGTTTCAAGGCGCGATGAGGCAAGGGAGGGAGAACAGAGGGAAGACAGACAACGATCCCACTAGGCCAGGTGTCATTCATATTGAGCAAGTGCATGGGAAGGAGAAAATGGGAGAGTGCAGGGCAGAAGGTGGAGGGGATAGTGCAGTACATGGGATAATAGAATAAATAACAGTCGGTAAAAGTACGGCCAGCAGGTGGCAAGTGCAGTACATGGGATAACAGAATAAGTAACAATAAGTAAAAGTATGGCCAACTGGTGTCAAGTGCAGACATCTGGTGTCAAGTGCTGGTAGTGAGGGAGGCCCCAGCAGGAGAAATATCTACCACCAACTCATTGCTTGGAGAAGCGACTGACCTTAAGGGAGTTGGAGGTGGATGAACGAAGAGCTTGAGAAGGAAGATATTTAGGAAGAGAGAGTTGAAGGTATTGAGGCCCCAGAAGGCCTTGTGGACAATGCAAAGGGTTTAGAACTTAATCCTCGCAGCCACTGGGAGCCAGTGCAGAGATTTCAGTTGAGCAATGGGTTTTAAGGATACCACGCGTCACAGTGGTTACAAATCCAGGTAGTTGGTTGGTGCGACCCTATATACATATAGCCTACTCCAGATGGGATTCCAGGCGATTGGTCCCATCATCTTCTGTCCATCTTCCTCCACATGGGGATCTTCTTTCATCATCGGGTAAGGCAGTCCCAATTGGTATTTTGGTTAAAGTAATCATTAGGTTCATAGCTTCTACAGTGCACCCGGTGCAGAGTCCATGATCGAGGCAGCTTCTTTTGAGGTTGAGATAACTTCTCAGAACTATGTGCACACCTGCTCGATTCCCAGACATGCCGATGCCTCTTCAACTTTCCCACCCGTGGCATAAATGCGTTACCTTGCCCCTGGCACCTCGCAGCACAAATCACATGAACTGATGGTGGGGCAGCCCGTCCGAGCTCTCTGATCTTCCTGATCAATTGTTCACTTTACAGTTTTATGAGCAGGTGTCCTGGGCTTGTCAGTGTACTACAATGTTTGTGTTCTGGCCTTGGAGGAGCCGGAGGGGGGCCCCTCAGGCCACTATAACCTATAAACCGTGACCGGCAAAGGCCTAAAGCCCTCACCCCCCCTCATGGGATAGCTTTTCAAAGGATCCATTCTGGCTCTCTCGTGGCCTTGCAGGGCAAATTCCTTCTAGGGTGCATGCACTAAGATAAGATACAATAAAGACCTGCAACAATCACACTCACACCCTTATGATCCTCGGAATGGGATGGAAGCCTGCCCAAATATACTTTATTTCCACTACAATCTAGATTCTATGTGGGATCTCACCCACCCCCTCTCCATTCTCCCGTTACACTTCAGACTTCCCCGCCGGCATCCTTGCAGAGTACAACTTCTTTACAGGCTCCTCTATGGTCCAGGTACAAGCTACCATGGCGTCTGTACAAAAGTCGACGCACTCCAGGTCACCTGACACGCCTTGTACGTGGAAGACGTACAGCAAGCCATGCCCCTCTTACGACTATAAAACCACCGTCTTCCAAGGGGCTCGTTGCTGCTAATTAGCGTTACCAGCTACATGCGGTTTCATCCGTTTCCTCTTCGTGTCTCCCTACACGAATCCTTATCTGAACTCCTGGTTTTGACCTTTTGCCTGAATTTTGGATTGCTTCGTCTCCTCCCTTGTTCCTGTTGTGATCGTCTGGTTGTTGGACTCGGAACGCTACTGGATACGGCTCTCTTCTGTGTCTTGCGGTTCTTCCCTGGTTGCCGCTCTGCACATCAATTTTGCTGTTTACATCCGGATCATCTCAACAGCTACTCAACTATACTCATGTACTCAGGTACATATCTCTTGTCTTCCATGGACATTGTTTTCTGTTGGACTCTGGGACATTGAGTGACTTTTCTGTGAGATTGCTCTTCAGTGCATATGAACGCTTTCCTGAACTGCACCAACCCGACCCTAGTGCGTCCCTCGTGCCGTTTGGGGTTACTTACCTATACTAACTTCCCTGTTTGTGATTTTTTCCTGTCGTTGTCTTCAGAATCCTGAACTCCTCTTACAATCCTGGATTCCTCTTACTCCATTTATCTTTACTCAGGTCAGTTGTTATCAATTCTATAGCTAAAGTTGGAAACAATACTGATTTAGATTTATTCCACTCATTCGTGTTATTCTTTGTATATTACCCCGGGGAAACGCAATTCCACTCCAATATCCATATAGGTAGTTGTCCAATCATTTTTAACTGTTCTAATCACTTGTTTATCAACAACACATCAACATTGTCTAATATCTTGGTATTCTTTTGCAGCATTGGTATTGGCGGTGTGTGTTCTCCCCGCTCTTTTATTCAATTGACATCTCTGTCTGTTCTAACTGAAACACCAGAGAGGTACACATTGTGGAAAAGAGCCCCTCTTTGAGGAAGCCTGAGTCTTGTACTCAGGGGAGCTGGGATGGAAGGCTGAACTCGGAATTCTATACTACCAACATCTCCAAGGTCGTGTTCTCCGCATCTTTGACCTATTCGGAGTGGTGAGTAACAGAATTAGCAGCCTTAAAAATGTCCACAGAGGCCAGTGATGCTTTGAATCAAATCGTGCAAATGGTCACGGATCTACGCACCGACTTGACCAATGCACAAGAAGCACTGCGCCAACGCATGGACGCCATTCAGTCTTTGGTTACCACACCAGCGTCACAGATGGCTGGTGCTGGAGCTACGGCATCCGGTTCAGGGTTTCCACCTCCACAGCAGGAATCAAATCCGATCATGCTTACAACCCAGTTCCCGCTAGCTCCTCCTGAACGCTTCCTAGGCGACCCTAAACAATACAGAACTTTCATCAATCAATGCAAATTACATTTTCTGTGTCGCCCCACCTCATTTCCCACATCTACAACCAAAGCGGCTTTTATTTTGTCTCATTTGGGAGGCACTGCAGCCGCATGGGCTAACCCGTTGTTGAAATCTAATAGTCATGTTCTGTACAATTGTGATGCCCTTCTTGCTATGATGAGTAAAGTATTTGATACACGTTATACTACTCAAGCTACTGATCTGGAACTCTTAAAACATCGACAAGGAAACAATTCTCTATTGGTTTACTTGGCTCGATTCAATCAGTTGGCAGCAGAGACTAACTGGCCTGAAGAAAAGAAGACAGCTGTCTTCTATCAAGGCCTCTCAGATGATCTAAAGGACATCCTCTCCACTGTTCCTGTGGTTCCCGCAGCATTCGGGGTTCTACTAGATTTAGTCCTTCAGATTGATGCTCGTAAGTCTGAAAGACGCGGTGAAAAGAAAACAGCATTGTTCAGCTCGGTTGCAGCAGAGGCCTCATCTTCGTCATCTCCTGCGCCTGAGCCTATGCAGATTGGGGTGATTAGGGGACCGCTTACCCCTGCTCAACGAGAATATCGTCGATCACACAATCTCTGCATGTATTGTGGGGCCTCTGATCACTTGTTACCTGAGTGTACCAAAAAACCTAAAAGAAAGGCGGGAAACGCCAAATCCCGACAGTAGACAGAGTCCCTATGTCGGGAAACTCACTCTTGGACTCTACAGTACAGAATCCGAGTCATTTAGTTTGCCTACCTGTTACATTTTCTTTAGATCATGGTGTTTCATTCCAGACTACAGCTGTGATCGATTCAGGTGCAACAGGTAATTATGTTGATCAACGTTTTGCCACCATGTCAAAAATACCTTTAGTTCGCAAAACTATCCCTGAAACAGTGAATGCAGTGGATGGTTCACTTCTTGTCTCAGGAATGGTAACTCACCAAACAGTTCCACTCCATATGAGTACTGACGAAGGCCATACTGAAGACATATCATTTGATATCATTAAAGCACCAGCTTACAAAGTCATTCTGGGCATTCCATGGTTGAAACTTCATAATCCTGCCATCGACTGGTCGACATCTCAGATTCAGTTCCCTTCCAATATGTGCAATACTCTATGTACTACATTACTCTGTATTACCCTTGATAGTCCAGTCAGGGCGCTAGTTTCACCTACTATGCATATCGGAGCGGTCGCTAAAAACGTATCCTCTGTGATACCTTCGCAATATACAGATTATACAGATGTTTTTGACAAAGGGATGGCGGAGACTCTACCCCCACATAGAGCTTATGATTGTCCAATAGATCTAATTCCGGGAGTAAAAATACCATCCGGCAGAGTGTACTCTCTCACTCTCAAAGAAGACGAAGTTCTTAAAGATTACATAGACAAGGCTTTGTCCATGGGATTTATTCGTTCTTCCAAATCACCTATTTCATCACCACTTTTCTTTGTCCCTAAGAAGGAAGGGGATCTATGTCCTTGTATAGATTATCGTGCTTTGAATGCAGCAACCATTAAAAATCAGTATCCTCTTCCTCCGATTTCTGTCCTTCTTGACCAGTTGGGTTCTTCCAAAATATTCACTAAGCTCGATCTTAGAGGAGCTTACAATCTCGTCCGCATGCGAGAGGGGGACGAATGGAAGACCGCATTTAAAACACGTTATGGCCTATTTGAATATCTTGTCATGCCTTTTGGTTTATGCAATGCCCCGGCCACATTTCAAGCTTTCATGAACGATCTGTTTTACGACATTATTGATCAATTTGTTGTTGTCTACCTGGATGCAATTTTGATTTATTCTCAAAACCAGGAAGACCACGAAAAACACGTCAAGATAGTACTCCAACGTCTGAGAGAACATAGATTGTTCGTCAAAGCCGAAAAGTGCATATTTCATGCCTTAGAGGTGGAATTTCTGGGATATGATCTTACTAACAATGGTGTGCGTATGAGTCAATCTAAAATTAGTGCGATCTTGGAATGGCCTGTGCCTAATTCAGTCAGATCATTACATTCATTCCTGGGATTTGCAAACTTTTATAGACGCTTCATCAATGGGTTTTCTGAAATATCTGCACCACTTACCTCTCTGACAAGTGTCAAAGTACCATTTGTATGGTCTTCAGAAGCTCAGGGAGCCTTTGACCAATTAAAATCAGCCTTCACTTCCGCCCCTGTCCTCAAACATCCTGATTCCGAGCTTCCTTTTTTAGTTGAAGCTGATGCTTCAGGTTATGCCATTGGGGCGGTATTGTCTCAAACCTGTCCGCATTCGGGAGAGATTCATCCTGTTGCCTATTTTTCTCGTAAGTTGACAGCTTACGAAATGAATTATTCCATCACAGAACGCGAACTTTTAGCCATCAGAGACGCATTCTTGGAATGGAGGCATAACTTTTTGGGGGCTAAACACCTTGTAACTGTATACTCTGATCACCGCAGTCTGTTAGCCTTCAAGTCTATGAAATGTCTTACAGCTAGACAGGCGCGGTGGCACTTATTCTTTTCACAATACCAATTTGTTATTACATACCGTCCTGCTAAAGCTCAAGTTCCGGCTGATACTCTCACGCGTTTACATGCGGATGGCCAGTCTCAACAGATCGAAGCTCTTCCTCTTCTACCAAACAAGGTTGTTTGTGGTTGTTCAGTTCAGCCCTCTTTGCGTTCAATTATCCTTGATTGGGTTTCAAAACATCCAAAAGAGATCAGTGACCTCAATCTGGAAATCATTCAGGGTATGCCATTCATTCAAGGGCGCGTCTATATACCATCAGGTCAAGCTAGAGATTTAGCTCTTCAGTGGTCTCACGATTCCTTGATTGCTGCACATCCAGGAAGTCAAAAAACTCTTGAAGCCTTACGGCGTTGGGCCTGGTGGCCTTCTATGGTTCGTGACGTAAAGGATTACATTTTGACTTGTTCCATATGCACTCAGTGTAAAACTTCTAGAGCCAAACCAGTTGGATTGTTACAACCTCTTCCTGTGCCGTACAAACCTTGGCAGATGCTGTCTATGGATTTCATCGTGGAACTTCCTGACGTTCAGGGCTATGACACTATTTGGGTAATCGTCGATTACTTCACTAAATACGCATTGTTCATACCTTGTTTTGGTTTACCTGCAGCTCCTGAATTGCCAAAACTGTTCTTGACGAATGTGTTTCGTTTCTTTGGTTTACCCTCGGTTATTGTTTCCGATCGTGGCACCCAATTTACGTCACGATTCTGGAAGGCTCTTACAGCTTCTTTGGGTATTGAGGACAGGTATTTCTCAGTTTACCATCCTCAAACGGATGGGCAAACCGAGAACTAATGCTACCATCGAACAGTATCTACGCTGTTTATGCCTTCAGTACCAACAGTCTTGGTTTACTTCTTTGCCTTATGCAGAATTCGCATATAACAACTCTATGCATACATCAACTGGAGTTTCTCCATTTTTCGCCCTTTATGGTGGTCATCCTAGGGCACTTCCACTTGATCCTTTATTACCGGCCATTAATCCTGCAGCAAAGGATTGCATCAGAGATATCGATAAGATTCATCGGGATGTACGCTGCCATTTACTCCGAACTCAAGATCGTGCCAAGAAGTATGCCGATGTGCATCGATCACCTGCTCCAGTCTATCGCAGTGGCATGAAGGTGTGGTGATCATCCCGCAATTTGCGAATTGCAGGTAAACGCTCGCTTCTGCCTAAATCTGTGAGACCCTATGTCGTTACTGATGTCATCAATCCTGTGGCAGTTAAGCTTTCTTTGCCGCGATCATGGCGCATACACCCAGTCTTTCACGTCTCCTTGATCAAGCCTTTCATCCCTGGGACCCGTCTGCCTACTTGTCCTTCGCCGATCTTGGTGGATGGTGAGGAGGAATATGAGGTCTCGCGTATCCTGGACTGCAGGGTGTCTAGGGGTACGTTGTTCTACCTCGTGGATTGGAAGGGTTATGGGCCTGAGGACCGTACTTGGGAGTCACTCTCCAATTTGCATTGTCCGGTTCTTCTCAGGAGCTTCCATTCCGCCAGGGGGTTGCCGGTGTCTTTGGGGGAGGATGCTGTTACACTTCAGACTTCCCCGCCGGCATCCTTGCAGAGTACAACTTCTTTACAGGCTCCTCTATGGTCCAGGTACAAGCTACCATGGCGTCTGTACAAACGTCGACGCACTCCAGGTCACCTGACACGCCTTGTACGTGGAAGACGTACAGCAAGCCACGCCCCTCTTACGACTATAAAACCACCGTCTTCCAAGGGGCTCGTTGCTGCTAATTAGCGTTACCAGCTACTCGCGGTTTCATCCGTTTCCTCTTCGTGTCTCCCTACACAAATCCTTATCTGAACTCCTGGTTTTGACCTTTTGCCTGAATTTTGGATTGCTTCGTCTCCTCCCTTGTTCTTGTTGTGATCGTCTGGTTGTTGGACTCGGAACACTACTGGATACAGCTCTCTTCTGTGTCTTGCGCTTCTTCCCTGGTTGCCGCTCTGCACATCAATTTTGCTGTTTACATCCGGATCATCTCAACAGCTACTCAACTATACTCATGTACTCCGGTACATATCTCTTGTCTTCCATGGACATTGTATTCTGTTGGATTCTGGGACATTGAGTGACTTTTCTGTGAGATTGCTCTTCAGTACATATGAACGCTTTCCTGAACTGCACCAACCCGACCCTAGTGCGTCCCTCGTGCCGTTCGGGGTTACTTACCTATACTAACTTCCCTGTTTGTTATTTTCTCCTGTCGTTGTCTTCAGAATCCTGAACTCCTCTTACAATCCTGGACTCCTCTTACTCCATTTCCTTTACTCAGGTCAGTTGTTATCAATTCTATAGCTAAAGTGGGAAACGATACTGATTTAGATTTATTCCACTCATTCGTGTTATTCTTTGTAGATTATCCTGGGGAAACGCAATTCCACTCCAATATCCATATAGGTAGTTGTCCAATCATTTTTAACTGTTCTAATCACTTGTTTAACATCAACACATCAACACTGTCTAATATCTTGGTATTCTTTTGCAGCATTGGTATTGGCGGTGTGTGTTCTCCCCGCTCTTTTATTCAATTGACATCTCTGTCTGTTCTAACTGAAACAGCAGAGAGGTACATTGTGGAAAAGAGCCCCTCTTTGAGGAAGCCTGAGTCTTGTACTCAGGGGAGCTGGGATGGAAGGCTGAACTCGGAATTCTATGCTACCAACATCTCCAAGGTCGTGTTCTCCGCATCTTCGACCTATTCGGAGTGGTGAGTAACATCTCCTGGCTCTCCTACAGCCTCCCCAACTTCAATCGCCACGCCTTAAATCTTTGAGGGGCCTGGGACTTGCACCCCTGCTTCCCAACAGGATCTCTGTGCCAAATACTTTTCACAGTTGCCTGCACATCCCAGTACCGTGGGATGGGATTCTGTGCTTTCTGCTGACTTGATGTCGGTAGAACACTTATAGGAACAAAATCAATATTTGACTCGGTCACTGAATGCCACCCCAAGGAAGGGCTGGTTGGGAGGCACCAGCGTATAATCCTGTGAAAATACGCCCAACTATTGACAAGCCTGGTAAAAACATTTTTTTTTAATCCCGTTACAGTTCAGTGTTTAGGAGCACACACCATGAGTGAAGTTCCCAAGAGGCTTTATGCTGGCGCTGTACATTTTCAGGATAGACCAGCCCTTGGTTGCAATGTTTCTTTCAATGCCACTAGACTGTTCTGAACCACGGACCTACTCCGACACTCCAAGAGTGTATGCTGAACAAACAACCGCTCCTGGGATACATGCCAAGTGTGAGTCTGGTAATCAAAGGGCAGACAAGTCTCTAGACAATTACCCGGTAAAACACCATGAAGAAACTATTTCCTCCAAAGAGGGAAGCCATGGATTTATGTAGCGACTAGGTCGTCCAGCATTTGCTAAACAAAGTGAGGGATAGATTTCCTCTTTAGATATACTACGTTACCGTGCACTAACTATGGAGGACATTCGGATTCCAACAGAAAAAACTGCACAACTTCATAGAACAATCATTGGAGCAATTAAAAGGGTTGAAGGAAGAATATGCTTACCAATTACAGGTTGACCTAAAACACACTTCGGTCTCTGCTCACGAGGCCAACCAGGATTCCTCCAACTCCAATCTATTCTTTCCAAACCTCCTTTGTACCTCACCTGTCAGACCTTAGAAATGCCTGTTCTGTCTCCTGCCAAGTCTATGAGGGTCATTACGAGTTTGCCAGTCTGGAAATAAAGCTGCCAGTAACAACGTGTACCGGTACCTTTCCGGACCGGCAAACTCCAAGTCTGCCAGTAGGGGCTGTGATCTATCGGCAGGCCTGACCTGCCAGTAGTTCAGCCCCCTATCGGCAGACAATTGCAGCAATTACCGGAAAGGGCATTGTCGATGCCAGTGATTGTGGCAATTCATTCCCATGGAGTTCTGGCATCTCTGCCACCCAGAAGATCCCAGTAACACACGGATATCAGGCACAGGGGCGGTACGGTAGTCCCCAAGTATCCTGGCGGAATTACTGATGGGATACCAGGGGGTGCTTGTAATGAGCCCCATAGGGGCTGTTATTACTCTGCCACTTCTGTAGGCTTTGCTCTGAATCTAATCCATGAGCCTGGCCCTACTGTAGCTCCAATCCTGCCCACCAACATAATTCCTCCCTTAGTTTTAATGCCAGTCTCCAGTCCTGCCTTGCAGGAGGCCTGGTCAGGATTTGTTTGCTTACCTTCGACAATGATTTATGCCCCACAGCCATGAAAGCAGACATGACAAGGCCTTTCACAACTCTAACTAAGGTAGAGCACTTGCTCAAGCAGGCAGCCTAAAACTATCTAGCAAGAGCCTGTGTTGCTTTAACTGCACTATTCGTCTTACTTACATTTCAAACCGCTCATTTACAAGGTAGCTATTTTTACAAACCTATAAAGTTGATTTCTGTCATTTAAAGTAGGTCTTTATGTGTGAGAATATAACTGTTGTTCCCATCATGCTTAATAAGATGGTTAACTGTAGCAAACAATAAATGGCAGGTGATGATGCTCGTACGCAGATTTCTGCACAAGGCGCATAACGGCTGAGGACCCTGACAAATTACATTCACTGAACACAAGCCACTGCATGCAATTTTAGGCTTTGTGGAACAGCAGTTTGGGCAGGGCTGCTCACATTAGTTGCAGGGAAGCCAAGGCTGATTTTAAAACAATATGGAAGCCTGACCAAAGCAATGCTAGTGGTTATGATTGATTCCGAGACTACATCCATCAGACTGAGGGCCCTTACAAATTACAAAGTATATATTCTGCTGCATGAACTACTTCAGTATAAGTGAGACAATTCTGAAAGGGAGAGTGTAGTAAAATAAAAGTGATGTAAGGCTTTGAATTAGGCTATTAGGTATAAGCCAGAATCATTGCATTGGACCACAGATAGGTGGAAGAAAGCAAGATAGGAGGGGGACACATTCTATGGACACATTTTGTCGTTCACCCAGCCATTGCCATGTTAACCCCTATGGTGTTCCCACCAACTACCTGCCCCCTCCCTGCTGAAAGTTTGTTTGTCTCCGTAAGTGAAAGCATATATGCCCAGATGTGGGTGTCTTGTTTGCTTCGCCTAGGGAATCAAACTGCACCTCACTCAGTTGGTCCAACAAGAAACTACCTGAACAGATCAAGCCTAGGATGGCAAGTATGGACGAGCTTCAGATCTTCTCATGCATAGTTACCATTGGGGCTCTGACCTATATAGAATGAATCCTAGTCTGTGTGGATGCCTAGCCTGCCCGGGCAGAACTTTTCATGAAATGAACAGACGAGTACTGCCTTAATAACATCATACTGTTGGAGTAACCATTAACAATGTTTTGTGAGTCTTGTTTGAAAAGTATGATAACTGCTGCGTGTTTAGGCAGTGGCAGAAATCGAAGTTATTTACTGTGGGATCCCACCAGTGACAGTGGGGGTAGCGGGACTGGAGGATTGTTCCCCGCCCCACAATAAACATTTGCCTCTCAGAAGATTGATCATGAAACCTTGAAAATAGCACAAGAAAGGAGCATGTCCATTTATGTTTCTGGCAAAGTATAAAAAGTGCACGTCTGTTAAACCTAAAAAAACGGTATTGAAATATTTCCTGCAGAGTGCAATCAGAGGTGGATTTAACATTAGGACAAGTGACATATGCACATTGGGTACCCTTACTCTGCCTTCTTCCACTCAAAGTCAGCCAGGGCTGCACAGGCCCTCCCATTGAGGCCTTATTTTTTTTTTAACATGTCTCACCAGTGGATTTAAAACAGGAAGTGATTAGTGATGGGTTAAGGTACGTTTTTCTTAAAAAGATATACACTTTCAATATTAAGTGTGATTGTTGGGTACTTAGAAATGATGGGGGTACAGAACAATGTGTGAAACAATGACTTTGTTATACATTTCACTTTGTGTCTGTATTTGCATTCTGGTGCTTCCATGTTTCAATTCAGGATGGGGAAAATAATAAAGCTACAATGAAATAGTTTTACCACCACTTTTTCCACTCCGCAGGACTTAATTACAAACTATGATTGTATCTTTATTGGTAAAACCAAGTGGATTCCAAATCGTTAATTGTGGGAGAGATTTACACGTTTCCAGACACGTAGTGTAAAAGTGAAGAGAAAGGGTGATTTTGCCTATGTTTTGCTATTTACTATTCCAGTACTTTGTGGAAACAATTTAAATTGCCTGTATGGGCCCTTTTGTAAAAAAGTGCAAACAGGAGTGGTCCTTTCCATGCAATTTAGGATTCAAAACAAAATCACCCCAATACCCTTTTTCATCAATCCGTTTCTACAATGCTGTATAACATTGTTGGGTTGTTTATCATGTGACTTACTTGTATTTTTAAAGTAATCTGTATAAAATGGTAATCTGTAAAACATTGATTTTTTAAAATTGTTTATGGTTTATTATAAACCTTTACAAAAAGAAGTTAGCGAAGTAAGAAAAAGAAACTAAAACAGAAAAAGAAAAGTAAAGAGAAAAATCAAATACAGAAACTTACAATAATAAACATTTCATTTTCATGGCTTACAATCATTGGTATAAAAGTATACAATTGAAAAACAAAGAAGGTTTCCTATAAATCATACTCATCACTTAAAGTTTTTTATATACAGAGTAGCAGCTATGTTAAGCAGGGTATAAAGTACCATTTAAAATGATGTACAAAATGGCGTGCAAAATCTCAATGTTATTTTGGGAAGATGGGAAGGGAAGATAGGTAGATTAATATTGCCACACTATTTTTTCTGCTTCTCCTTTGCTCTGTGCTGTTTTTTTTAAATCTCAATTACATCATTGCGTTGAAAAAAGGTACAAAACATTTCTTTTCAGGCATGATTAATTGGGATTAATCTCTCAAACTATGGTTATGGGCTCTGCAGTATACAGTTTTAATTTGTCATGCTTTGGCAATAGTTTTCCTTATGAAGATGGAGAGCGTATGGAAGATGAAGTGAGTAACAAATTGAAGGTCAAAGTAGTGAAAGAGCTTATGGAAGGAAACAAAGGAGCAAAAGGAAGAGAGCAGAAGGCTGTGCAAGGGGTACTGGAGAGCCAGTGAATTTGGAAGGGATGAGCAGGTGGAAAGCGAGAGCTAATTTCTAATTTTAACAAATTGAGTGCACCTGGGCAAATCACTTTACATCAGCAAAACCTTGTGAGGTGAACAGACTGTTTCCAGCCAGAGTCATACCCCTAAACACACAGCTCCAATAGTAGAAAATGGCAACTTAAAAAACATGTAACATTTGTTGCACTCATGACAGCTATTACCTACTCCCACCATAAGCTCCACACCCATACCCCACCTCCCACAGGACCGTCAGCCATGGCCAAGAACCCCTTCACCTTAAATGAGTCGCAGAGTGCAATCCGAACAAGCATCTTTATCAGACATTCAAGTAGTTTTGCAGGTAATTGTGTCAAACCAGGTCCTAACTACCAGGGTTTGAATCCAGGCTTCTGCACAAGCAGTCCATTAGGCTGAACCAATTTAAGCGTGCAAATAGATTTTTCTAGATCCAGGAAGAAATGTTTTGCTGGATTACGGATCTGAGAAGTCTGGCTTAACGGCAGCACTTTAGGGTACTCTTACACCCACACACAACGGAAGTTGGGCCCCACTGATCACAAACCTCACCCACCCAGATAGAAATTCCTGGAGCCAGGCCTGGTTTGCAGCGACTTCTTGTCCGACTAGTGCACCAAGTTTCCTGAACCATGTATTCACTAAGTTGGCAGGGACCGACTGCATTTCCTATGTTATGGTAAAAGTTCTTACACCGCACATTGTAATACTTTTTGTTTCATGATCTTCCTAGACAGCTAGGTTTCCAAGTTTGTGTGGAAACCTTTCCTTGCCTAAGTCCATGATACCGATTCTGATTCTTAGTCCAGCGTTTCCTCTATTACGACATTCATGTGTGCCTTCTAAGAAGAACTTGTATAACTTCAGTCTACTGCCTCCTTCCACAGTTTCTGCTTTTTGCTTCTTTTCCCTGCCTATCCTGTACTTGGCCATTTCTATCCAACCTTTGTCTCGATTACAAATTGGTTCACTGTTGTGGCTCAGCTCTGTAGCTGTATACAAAATGACCCGCTGTGTTGGTCTCCATTAAGTTTATTCATACATTTAAAAAAAATAATCAAAATATATAAAGGGAAAGACTTCCATTACGTTAGTCTTGGTTGTTGAAGTCTCACCTCTCTCAGTATATGGTCTCCAGCTTTACCATTATACTGAGTACAACCATCTCATTGGCACGTCCCACCCATGACGTCGCTACATGATAGTGAAGAGTAATCTGTTGGTACTCATCCCAAGGGCTTTCTCTAATCTCTGTGAAGAATGATTATCATATAGTTATGTTAGGTTGATTTACACAGTGCACCGCTACCACCCAGGGGCCGAAAAGAGAGCTGGGTTTGTTAGTGATGATAGGATCTGTTCAGGTTCAGAACGAGAAGGAAACAGCATCTATGTGCGTTGTTTTGCTTGCAGGTTGTGTGGCCGAGTTTGTGTAAAATCGACAGGTTAAGACTCAATGCCTCTGATGTGTACTAGTGTTTATAGTGGGTGTGTGAGTCACATGCGGTTATGGTGGTGGTAGAATCGTGCACACTGGTATGTTGTATCCGTAAACTGGGGTGGCGGAGTGGGGGGTGCTTTAAGCCCGGCCAGGCTCGAGTGTGTCTGGAAAGGAAGGGAGGGAGGGTCCCGAAACATCACGGTCCTTTGTCTCTAGGTGTGCCTGAATGAAACCAGTTCTGATTGGCCGGCTGGCTGTGAATGAATGGGAACTTGCTTAAAAGGTGAGGTTTTTGGAACTGGAGGCAGAGTCGACTGCTGGAGGAACACCTGATGAAGACATGAAGAGACGCCAGCAGCACCCTCCTGGACCGCGAAGTGAAGCTCTGCAGCTGTGCTGACCCAGTTTTCGTTTCGACTAGGAAGAGCAGCATGGGACGACTTCCTCCCTTGTCCTGGTGGGACCAACTAGCCTTAAGACATGCTTCATTTTGACGCGAGCCCCGACTTGCTGTGACTTTCCAAGGCTGTCGAATCCCAGTGCCCGGGGACCTCTGACCATCATCGAGTGCATAGCATTTGGAAGTGCGAATCCAGCCAAAACTTTGTGGGCATCCAGAGGACCCAAAAGAAGCAGGAAATCTTCATCCAGAGTCCCCTCACCAGTGTCCAGAACCAAGGGAATAAGTAACTTCCAACCGGAGCTGTTCGTTCTTCTTTGGCACTGAGAAAAAGGCGCTAGAACCACAAAAGGCTGCTGAATCAAGGAGAATCCATTGCTGCAGAGTCCCTCTCTCGAGTGCTTCCGCAGTAGCCCGCCAGATGTCCTCCCTTTCGTCACCATGACCAAGGACCAGGAACAAGGGTCTGCTACACTGCAACAGGAAGGTATCCAGCTGGAACCAATTCCTCAATTCTCAGGTACATCTACCTTTTGCCATATTTGGTGCTTCCTAGCATGGGGAGTACCATATGATGCCGTGTTCAGTCTCAACTCAGTTGCACTGGTCTCCCAGCTCGTGCTTCTTAAAGATGGGTCCTCATGAGCTTCTGTGATTTTTCAACTGAACTACTGACTATTTCAAAACATAAGAAGAGTGCATCAGAACTTTGAACTGGCCCATTAACTTTGGCTGTCCTGGCTCCCTTCTGAACCCATTGGCTTTGGCAGTGCTTGTTCCCACACATGTTTTAATTGTTGAACACCATTATTGCTGGGATAAAAAACTGCCTACATCCCTCTGGGAGAATCTAACTGTTTTACTACTTACCAAGCATGTTCTGATCAAACTTTAACTTATTCCCTCCTTGAAACTCAATATTGTAATGGTGATCACAAATAAGTGCCAATACTGACCTCAAATGACGTCACTCTGCTGGAATATGTTTAGCATACGAAAAGTTCTCTCACCTACTTTATTGCTCTTGTTGAACTGAATCCTAAACGTGATATTTTATTCATTTGTCTTTTTATACCACACCGAAAACCCTCAGACATCAGGGCGCCAACATGTACACCCAAGACACCAAATTAAGGACAGGATGTACATAGAAAGGACAGACGGCTACATTTTCTGAGTTTGGCTAGAATTGGCTTATTTGAAAAGCAGGGTTTTCAATTTGGCACAAAATGTCTTTACATTTTTTTTCCAAACTAAGCGTGTTGGGGAGTGAATTAAACACATGAGTAGGCCTTGTAGGGAAGGCCCTATCAAGTTCTCCTGCCTTTTAAACCCTAAGAGATCCAATTGTTCCAGAGTTAGCCGACCTGAGGGCACGGTTGGGGCTGTAAAGGAAGGTACGGGCCTTTAGGTATATTGGTGCTTTTCCATATAAGCATTTGTGCTCTAAAGTGGCAGTTTCAAAGTGAATACGGGCTGGAAGAGGCAGCCAGTGTAGGGATTCCCTCCCTGATATATGTTCTTGCCTAGGAGTACCCTTGATAATTCAGACTGCATCATTTTGGAGAATTTGCAAACTATGGATACATTTTTTTCTAGCCCCAATATACAGAGAGTTGCAATAGTTGAGCCGTGAGAGAATAATGGCTCGAACAACAGAGGCACAGTTCACTTCCAAAATGAAGGGTTTAATATTCCTGAGAAGTTTCAGGTAATCGTTAAAGTTTTTTACTAGGTAACTAGTTTGTGTTTCACTGCTGATAGAGGCATTAAAAAAACACCCCAGAGTTTTCACCTTTTCCACTACAGTTATGAGACTGTCTTTGATGAGAAATTGTTCATATTTGTTCCCAAGCTGTGCTCGCGCCCCTGGGCTGCCAAACAATAACAGTGCAGTTTTTGTTCCATTGGGGCAAAGCCAGTTTTCATTCATCCATTGCTCGATCACCCCATAAATTTGAAGTCGGGTTCCTAGTGTCAGTGTCGTAATCCCCACCCGATGTCTAGGATCAGTTTGGTATCGTCTGCATAGTTGGAAAATGTGACACCATATGATTCCAGCAGACTGCAAAGAGGTCTAATATATAGATTGAAAAGTGTTGGAGAAAGACATGCTCCCTGTGGAACTCCCCAAAGGATGGGAGCCGACAGATGAAGCACCTTCCCAACAGAACGATGATCGTCTCCCAGCTAGAAAGGATTGAATCCAATGTATAGCCCAGGGAGCACAATTCCCAGTGTTAGATAGTATGTCAGCCAGGCGTTCATGATCCAGCAAATTAAAGGCTGCGGACAGGTTGAGAAGGACCAAAAGTCATTTTTTTCCTTGATCTGTCAGCTCTAACATGTTGGTTTGCAGATCCAGGAGAGCCGTCTCCATACTATGAGACTATCTGAACCCTGATTGCTCGTTGTGGAAAACAATTGCTGACTCCAGGTGGGCTTGAAGCTGTTTTGTGGCCACTTGGTCTAGAATCTTCAACAAAAAAAATTGAGTTGGTAATGGGCCTTAGATTGTTTGCATCCTTAGGATTCAGGCCTGCTTTCTTCACCAGAAGGGAAGATGACTACATTAATGTTATCCGTGACTGAGGAATGATATTAATGTTACTATTAATTTCTGCTTTTCAAAAATTGTCAAATTATCCTTGTGTATATGTAAATATTTATACTATAACTAAGTGTTTACTTGGATACCTGTATTTACTAATTTCATTGTACAGCTCTACAGCTCACATTAACCCCTTTAAAATAAGCCTGGCTGCCCAGTCACTCTACCAACTTGTGTAGTACAGGCCTATATTAAAAAGGTTGTTACCCAATACCAAGAGATAAGTCTTGTAAAGGCCCACACCAGTGGGCCTCTACAAATTCTTACCCAACAGTTCTCTTCACTGGATTCCCATTTACTGTCTTCTTACAGGGTTCGAAATTCAAGGAGCAGGAGCTAAAACCGGCTCCTGTGTATCTGGCATCAACCCTGCTGCTGTGGAACCAGGAGCAAGTACAGAGTGCACTGCAAAAACTTCCATGTGAGCTGCACACTTAACTTAATAATTATAATATTACTATTACCCATTTTGTATGATCCATTATATTTAAATGTATCCTAGTACTTCTTTAATTACATTCTCAAATACTCAAAGTTAAGGTCACTTATGCAGGTTTGTAAGGCACCAGTTGACCTTTGGTGCGAAAAGTAGTTCCTGGTAACCGTTTAAGCTAACCAGGCTCTTTTGGAGTAGAAGCAGGAGCTAAATGGCTCTCAGATATTTCGAGCCCCGTCTTAATCCCTTTCGAGTTCTCTTTAAAGCACTTTCCTTGGCATACCTGCCATTAAAACTGAGATTTTCGCGTGACAGGGCTTCTACAAACACTTCTTCTCAAACAAGTACTGTTCCTATTCCTGGCTTTGTCAAGGCTGTATTGGTGGCCAAGGTTGTATTTGTGGCCTCTCATTTCCTTGTCATGCTGCCATGGATGGAATATTACGTGTCTATGGACTGCCCATAAAAGAGACCACTCAGGTAACTCCATCCATAAAAGACTGCCAATGGTGAAGAGGGTGCAGGGGCGGTGTGCAGGTCCTGTAGAAGGCCGGGTAGCGCAGTGGGTCAAGCAGGTAAGTGATTGGTACGAGCAGGCAGGGGTCCAGGAGACTGAGCAACAAAGCTACGTGGAAGCATGGCCAGATTGAGGCTGCTCCAGTACAGCCAAAAGAAGCAGCCTTTTTGACAATCTCAAATAGGCTATTACTCATCGAACTGAACAGAACACTCTTCACCTTCTTTCACTGTTTCAACCCGGTCTTTCGTAGTCTTCACAAAGCTCATTAATTTTCCCTGATGTGCCTGAACCCCTTTCTCTCCCTTACCCTCTATGACCTGTTATCAGTGGCAAGAAACAAAAAGTGTGCAGGCGCATTCTACAAGTTTCCTTAACATAACATTAATGGTAGTACTGAAGAGGATTCACTGCTGGGCTTGCATTTCCACTCAGGTTTTCCAGAATATCTCCCCAAGGAGCATTGCAACACAGTCTTGAATTGCTTACACCAGCTACATCAAAAATAGTTTATATGTACCAAACCGTAGGAATGCACTTAAAATGTACTGGCACGATAACCAGGTTATCTGAACTTGGTTGCTGCTGAATTTCCAGCACTGTAACTGTGTAAACCCAACAGCTGCACCAAAATGCAGCCCTATGCCTAATAAATGAGCACTAAATAGGTACTGGTTTTGTACCACATTTTAATTCTAGGGGCCGGGGGGAGGTGAGAGTACGAAGGGGGGTGAATACAAGGATGAAGGCTTAAAGGTGTCAACATTTCTGCTGTTCCTGAATTTTGTGCAGCACAGGACCATGGATTGCATCCCTCTTTCTGATCAGGGCAGGAACTGAAATGGGGAAGACGGACCACCGGAGTAGGGTTCCAGAGTATTTTATTATGTATTGCACAAACCCCAAACAGAGGAAACGAGCGTCATCCAAAGAAAACTTCCATCTTGTAAATGGCAATTTCCAGCAAAAAGGAGTGCTTTGGGCCTCACAAGGCGGTCAAACGATAATATACCAAAGTATTTAGCACAACATTACATACGTGTCACAACGCAGGTTTGTAAAACGCTGGATGCATGGTGATAGGTAATCCACATTCACTAGTTTGCAACCAGTATTTGTGCTGCTTAGTGCAGTAATACCTTTGCACTAGTGCAAATAACAGGATTCCCTTACATTCTAGAATAGCAGCCTAGTAAGCAACGTAAGTGCCCAGAATTTCAAAGTATCCCCGACTAGCTATCGCCAAAGTGTAGCTTAAATTCTCCCTGAAATCAATGCAATAATACGCAATTTTCAGAAACAATACAATAATTCCAAATTCCTCTTGGCCGTTAAGCAGCGTTGACTTCATAATGTAACAAAGGTAGCAGTCATTTTCTAGAAAGGCGTCCCTCAAATCACATTCAATGGCTGCAAAGAAATTAATGCAAGGTTATGCACAACGATTTCACTAAATTCTACGAAATTCCATGATTGACTGATATACGTGTTCGTGGTAATTACAGAATGTATGAACTATATAAGTTGTCAGAAGGATACATTTATGTGCAGCTATGTTTTGCAAAACAAAATCAATTTCTTGAAAGTAAAAATGGTTCGAGGAAATATATTAGCCATCGTGGGTCTTCACACTCGCTTCTCAAGTTGCCAAGTTATGTGCAGTGCCTGCCCTCCCACCCTTCCTGGTGGGTCCATTTTACCAATCAAGACACCTCTGTTTTCAACTCTTCTAATGTTGCTGTATGATCATGTTCAGTGAAACAAATCATTTTTGCCCCATGCTTTTCACACAATAAATGTGACTTTGTAGAACGTGAAAGAACATTCACATTTGCTATTGAGGTTAATTGAAACTATGAGGCCTTACCATCTTTGGTATTTAAGAATTTCTTCAAGCTTTCGTTGACGAGAGGTGTTTTGTTCTATTGACAAATTAAATGCAAAAAAGGTAGATTAGAGAGACTAAACTCTGCAGACAGAGGACATTTCATCAATCATAGCAGAGAATGAACATGCGATACAAATTCACTGATTAAACGGGCACATTCAGACGAGTTATATTCAAGCTTTGACTAGACTTGAACGGGTCACTATATTCACACGCTATACACTGCTGTAGAATTAAGTGTACTTTTAGAAATAACCAGACCAGCATCATCTTTGCTGGACGACTCATTTGCCCAGCTGAACGCCTGAAACCCCTACATGTGAATGAAATCTGTTGTGTCCACGTCAGCTAATGCATTAAGTGACCAAGAAAGTAACTAGGCCTATACAGCTGTTGGGAGGCTGCCTAAGGTATGACGGTATCAATCACAGAAAATCAAAGGAGGTTTATCACAGCTACAGGTGGAGCCGCTGCCTAAACTGAATTTAGACATCTCTGCGTTTATCCTGGTACTTGCAAGAAAGTTCTTGGCAAAAATGTGCTACTCTAGAAATTGGTTTTCGTATCAACAGGCACATTCAAAAAGTCACCATCTATAGCAGTCAGCACATTACCATAAGTCACACCTTTGCCAGAAAAGAGCATAAGAAAAGCAAAGAAAGAATGAACCAGGAAACAAGCCTTCTCGTTCTACGTCCCAGACTGCGATATCTCCTAACCATTTACTTCAGGCACGTCCCATGCAAATTAGAAAAGAAATGGAGACCCACATCTTCATTAAGTACCTATTTCACACCCATAATATATACTCCGTCACACAACCCAGCAATCGTACCGACAGCCATTATTCACAATACACAAATGTGATCCACACCTGCCTTTCGGCAGTGTTAGAAGTAGTTCCCCATTAACTGTAAATGTGAACTATTTCCCTGCTATCCTTAATGGTTTGACTGGAATAAATATCAATCTGAAAGGACTTCACCTCTGTAACATGTAATCTGCCTTGCAGTGCTCTGTGCCCCCACCCCCCCCAAAGCTAGGTTTGCGCTCAATAAATACCTAAAATAAAGTGAAAGTACATGGAAACTTTTGCCTTACAATATGTCTTTTCTCTAGTTGGTTTTTCTCAGCATTTTCGGTGAGAAATGTATTTAAGGATTTTAACCCAAAAGCAATAATGCAGTCTGAACTCTCTGGGCGGACAGTAAACTGCAACATCACAGACGTTAGTAAACCCAGAGTTAAAATATTCTAAGTCTCAAACATGGTTCAAATTTCCAACTCACCCACTTTTAAGTGGGAATTCAGCTCGGGCAAAAAGGAAATCCAAGTAGTTTAGACAATGTCGAAAAGAAACAGCAGGCTTGCTCGGGGCTCTGTATCCGATAACATACAGCGTGCAGAGGGGTTAATGGTTAGGAAATCCCAGCAATTTCATTCTTAATTATAGCTCCTGCCTCCTCCACATTACCAGAGCAAGCAGATCTTAAAGTCAAGAGAGAAAAACCTGGCTGCAAATGAAGACAAGACAGAGCTTGCAACTTGAAAATGCTTAGGCCCCTTGCTGTCAGAGATGGGACCGCTATAAAGCTGAAATGCACTACTGCGCTAACTGCATGAGCTAATGGACGGCATTCAGAAACTCTTTGCAGAGGGTGGGGGTTCAGGTGTTCACATCTGCTGGATCAATACCCTTAAGATATTGTGTTGAAGCACACATTGGGCAGCTACCAATTCAAACATCATTCACGCCGCAGGACTTGGCAACCAGAGACTAGGATTTCATACTCACACCCAGACTTCTGTATTTGGTGTGGTCTTCAGGACAGCTGTACATTTTGTAACACTACATTGTTGCAGTCTGATTACTTGAATTGGCGAACAATTCCTTCTGTGATTACAATTTGTCACTTAGACACGTTGTGTTGTATTCAGCTTTGCAGCTGCATATTTTACATTGGAACCTAAGGTTCTGGATTGCAGGCGGCCTACAGGTTCTAAAATCGAACCTGCCTGGCATGTGGAGGCAGCAAACATTTTTTCATCACATGCGCATTTGTCAATAAGCAGGACAGATAGCAGCTGTGCAATCACTGTGTGCACATTGGCCACTGTGGAAGAGCAGCACTGGTCCCGCTTCAGTTCTGTGGATAAATAACAAAGGCCCCAGAGAATAGTTCGGCAGGCCTTGCCGATGTTAAGTTCTCCAGATTCCATCCCTTGTGAAGGATCATATATAACGCACACCCTTGCAACAATAGGTTTGTCTACTACACACATGAAGTATATCTCAGTTACCTTGCTGGGCATTTCCCATCCAATATATCACTGCCAAACCTTTTTTGCAGTTCACCAATCCTTCTGCTACGGCTTCACCTACAGTCTACACTTCACTACAAACCCTCACAGTGGCAGCTCAGATCATCTCTTCTCCAACTTCTCAACATCCATGTTTGCCCTGCGCCAAACATATTTGGATCTGCTTCCCTATTACCTGTTCTGCAAGGCGAACTCTCTTTACTGTGCAGAGGCTACTTTTCGTGTTCCCGGCATTGCGAGCTACATTGGGCTCTTGCTGGCTCTGCCCACCCAACATCGCGCTTCTGTGGGCCCCTTCAAAGGAGGAGGGCTGCCTCCCTTGCGGCGTTAAGCCCGTAAGGAGTAAAGCCCAAGGACTGTTGAGCGACTGTTTGGCGCACTGGGGCCGCACCAGAAAGGTAAACAAATTCAAAAACTATTCCACTAATTGCTACAAACATTGTTCATATCTGAGGCTTGTAATGAGATTACGGAGTTCCCCTCTTGAATAAGAGATGGCTGGACAGGATGCGTCATATCTGGAGGCAGGGAGCGAGGCTGGGCAGGGGGCACCTACCACTTCTGACCCTATTATAGTTCAGCCGGTCCCCACTACCAACCATGCTCTCAGTAACAGAGAGTCAGCAAACCCCTGAGGGGTTATTGCCAAACCTCCATATCCAGAAGGGTTGGAAACGAGGGCTGGAATACACCCTGACGACAAAGATTCAGAGTAGAATCAACGACCACTTTTGTAGAAAAAGAAACAAGAGTGCTAATGACCTGGTCGACATTATCGATTCCGCCTGGCAGCCACCCACCTACGATCATACAAATTTGGAAAATACTCCATCAATAAAGAGTGAAGAAAATATCCGAATGCCCGTTAACATCATTCAAGAAAATAGGGCAAGCTCGCCAATCCACCAAGACCAACTGGAAGGACCAACAGCTATCTTTTCTGAGGGATCTCCCCCACCTGGTGAAAGCACTTTGGCATCTTTGAGCTTTGTTCTTAACTCTTTGGTCTCAGTATTTGACCTCCTCAAAACAGAAGTACAAACACAAGCGGGTCTCCTCTTGGAGATGTCACATGAAATCTCGAAGAATGAATCAGCATTGGTTGCCACAAACAACATCATGAACGCCATTTTGATTCCAATTCTGAAAGAAACTTAAATTGAGGGAGTCAAACAAGGGTTAGATATTGCCCAAATCCATAATCTATTGAAAGAGGGAGCAAAAAGCAGTGTTGCAACCCAAGAGCTCTTAAAGAAGCTCCCTCTGGAAATCCAAAACTTCCAAAATCAGAACGAGATTCCAATTGGAGAGGGCGTAAATGACTGTTTTGGCGACACCCCGCTTTCAGACTCTATTCTGGAAGAATTTCGAAGATTGGCAAATGTCAACATTGACATCATTGAAGACACTGGCGACACCACCCATAAAATTCACGGAGAAAAACCAACAAAAACAATTGACTGGCAGAGGGAACCGGAGCCCAGAAGAACCCTTGAAAACCAAGAGTAAAAAGTGGCAAAAAAGGAAAAAAGGGGGCAGGTCTAAAGAGATCATTCCCCACACTCAACGCGACAAAAATACCAAGAAATCAAAAAACCAGAAAAATAACGTTCCAAAAAAAACAGGAAAGAACACATTTCTAAAAAATCTGCCTACTCCGTCTGGTGAAAAGTCAGCGGACACTAGTGCAGATGCTTTGCCTCCTTCCACTTCCCCTCAGACCACAAATCCTCTTATCTCCCAGGCCAATAAGTGTGTGTCTGGGAAAAACGTGAAGAAAAAGGCAGGCTTAAACGGCAAGGAAGGTCACAGTGTCACCAAAATTCAAACCTCAAACTTTGGCATGCAAACGGAACCCATAACTTCTCCATCTGCAGCCCTCAACAATAAAAATCAAAAATTAGCCCATACAAACATCAAAATTGCCCCAATATTTCTGAAACAAAAATTGCATAAGGGAAAATCAAATGTGGCTAATTTGGAGGATAGACAAGTTGCCGTAAAATTAGCACCAATTTTCTTAAAATCGCTGGGGGTTCTGCCTCCGCTCTCACTAATGCTCCTCCCTTAATAGCTGTCCAAGAAGTGATGCCACCAAGAGCCACACCTAGTGAAGTAGACTGTCGGAATGGGTCAGGAAAATTCACAAACCTTGAAATATATCCTCAGGACGATGGCAGAGAGAAAATAGAAAGAATTCAGTACTGCTCTGCTTCAAGAAAAGAAGAAACTGTGACACCTAACTTTACAATCCCAAAAGTATGGCTGAGACTGGAAAAACAAAACAAGGAAAAGTCACTTAGCAGGTCAGTTCTACTTTCAGAGATTAAAAAGAACTACAATTTGTTTCTCTTTGCCTCAGAAGACATTGAGTACCTTTCCTTTCCAATCAGGGAAGATAAATTCTTCGTGGAGATAGCTCTCACCTCTAGAAAGGCGCAACAGGCCCTCATTATGAACAAATATGGACTGGCTAAAGAAGGTCTTCAGGTATTTGAATCAGAGGAGGAAGGCAGGCGTGGCAATCGCTCGGGCTCTATACAAACAGAAATGGAGGATGCATCCACCTCTATGGGCACTACCAGAGTGATAAGAGAACACCAAATTAAAGTTTCACGCGGGCCCAAATTAAATGACAACCTGTTAGCAAAAATCCCAGAAATTATCACACAAATCTTCCTGAAACTAGGCGAGGAGCAGAACAGTCTTTAGGCAAAGGGGCCTAAGATTAGTTTCCTGGAATACCAGAGGGCCGAGTTTCCTGAGGAAAAAACAGCTGAAAAATAATCTTTTAGAACAGAATGACATCCTGCTGCTTCAGGAAACATGGCTGGTTAACCCAATCGAAATAGAAGGCTTTACAGTACAAAATCTCAAGGCCTCACAAAAACTACAAGGGAGACCAGCAGGAGGCCTTTTAATAGTAACCAAAAACTCCAATGTCAAAGAAATTGTTCCGCTATGTAACATGGTGGGCATTCAAGCCTGCAAAGTAGAGACAGGACTGCTGAATGACTCTCGGCTCACCCTAATCCTGGTTAACATCTACTGGAACCCTGCTAGGTCAAAACTCCAAGACTTCATAGAATCAATCCCTACACTCCATACTGTCAACGGCAAAGAGCAAATATGAGGGAGCACAGATCATTGCAGGGGACCTAGATACTGATTGCATTAACCCAGGGAATGTGAGGACTGGCAAATTAAACAAAGTACTATACGGAAAGGCAAACAATGGTGGGATTTTTTCCAGTCATGGGACCTGGACATGATAAATGAAAAAAGCAGGAGCACGGAAGTGGCTGGGCCAACCTGGCGTCAAGGGGCTCTGCAATCAACCTTAGATTACATCTTCGTCTCATCATCTCTTACCCTGCTCTGCCCCAGTCTTACTCTGGGAAGGGGGAGCGACCACGCCAGGTTGGAACTCCTCTTCGCCAAAATTCAGAGAGCCTCCAACCCATATACCACACAGGAACTGGGGGGTCACAAGGGTAAACTGAAAGTGGCCAAATATAGAAATGGGGGGGAAGAAAGTTAAACAAACTCCTGGAGGCAGCCCCTCATGCAACATGGGCAAATGAAATGCATCCAGAAAAATTTGGAAAGTTTGTGTGGTCCACCTGCCAACCGAGTGAAGGAAAGATTGCAGGGAAACAGACACACCTTCACAACTTCGACGAGGAAACATACAATAAGAAGAGAATCTTGCCCCAAACATTACGCCACATAAGACAGAATGAAGCAGAAGATCCGACCAGCCGTATTCAAAAGCTAAAAAAGGTTAAACAAGCATATCGGAATTGGACAAAGAATCACAAACACCAAAAACGCCAAGAAGACGGGGAGAGAATGCTTTTCCTCCTCAATGCAAATAATTGCAGGAACTTTTGGGCGGCATTAAACCAACTGGAAACCGGCAAAAATAGCTCACTGTGCAATCTAGTCCCTGAGCACAAGTGGATGGAGTATTTGTACAAAAACGTTGAAGCAACTGATCCCAGAGATCATCCTCTTCCAAACGTAACCTGGTTGTTGGTATTCTCTGAGGAAGAAATTGAGGGCCTTATCACATCATCCTCTGTCTCCAAGGCAGCAGGTCCGAATGGCCTCGCTTATCAGGTGCTTAAAAACCAACCAAAGTTATGGGTAAAGTTACTCTTCCATTTATTTCAAAAAATCTTAAAGAATAAAGTCTTTCCACCATCTTGGAAGAGTGCACTTATTATTCCATTCTTCAAGGGGGGGCGATAGGCGAAACCCAGCGTGTTATCGACCCATCGCCCTCTTGGACATAGATAGCAAAATGTTTATGAGACTAATATTGAAAGAACTTACTTCATGGGTGGACTCCAGACATATCCTTCCCCCTCAGCAGACAGGTTTCAGGAAAGGCCTTTCTACCAGTCTTAACAGACATATCCTGAACCTGTTGAGTGAAAGTTCAAATGAGAAAGAAGCCTCTCCGCTATACGGGCATGGGTCGATTTATCGAAAGCATTTGATCTAGTAGACAGATCCCTCCTCTGGCAGAAACTAAATAACTGGGGGATTCCGGCACCCCTTCTTTCTATCCTAATAGAACTCCACAAAAACATTACCATCAAAGTTAGACTGGATGAACCCGGTAATCTATCAGAAACAATCCAAGTCCTTAAGGGAGTAAGACAAGGTTGCTTGGGTGCACCATTATTCTTCAATTTGTTTCTTTCAGACATTGGAGATTTCCTAGCCTCTGCATCATTGATCTGCCCGAGAATTAATGGAAGAAGACTCCATTGGTTGGCCTATACGGATGATCCTGTGCTTCTGGATGGCTAGGCGATAGGGCTGCAACAACTCCTGTCCAAACTTAATGAATATGCTAAACTGAACGGTCTCATAATTAATCCATCTAAATCTAAGGTCCTCATCTTTAAACATCCAAAAAAAAAGGTGACCTCGAGAAACTGGGTCCTGGGCAGCAAAGTAATTCCACGTATGGACGAGTTAATATATCTGGGATACAAAATCCTAGCTCACCCAACTTCAAACAAGGTGATATCCTCCATTCTTGGGAAGACATCAAAAATTATTGCACAAATGAAAAATCTGAATGGAAGATTCTGCAAATTCTCAATAATTCCTCTCAAGAAGTTCTACATAGGTAAAGTTGTCCCGGTCCTTCTCTATGGCCTCGAGGCAAAGCCTCTTCTGTGGAACTATGATTGGAGCAAAATTGAGGGCCTGTTGTGGAAATCTTCCCTCCATCTTCCATTGTGCACTCCTCTCGTTAGTCTGAGATTTGAGCTGGGACTGACCTCGGAGTTGCCGCGCGGAGTGGAAGCTGCTGTCCCTCTATCGTAACATAACCACAGCCAGTATATCCACTCCATTTTTTGACGTAAACCAACATTTAAAAAAGGCAAAATCAAAAAACTTCTCGGCTTAGAAGAAAAGGTTGGCTGCATTTTATACAGGCTGGAATTAACAACAGAAACACTCATACAAAATCCTAAAAAAGTTAAAGATACATTAGAAATGGAGGACTGGATTAAAACGATCGAGGGGGTCAGAAGCGTTAACCCTCCAAACCTGTTCCTGAAAGTGGACAGAAAACTTGGTACCATCCCACAATACTTGGAAAAGTTCCCGGACCAAAGAATTACAAACAACTTTCTCAGACTCAGTCTGAACATAGCACATACGGGTGAAATACTGGACCAAAGAAACCAGGGCGAGAAGGCAGTAAGCCTTTGTAAAATCTGTGCCACTCCGAACTTACAATCAAACAACTGTTGCTGGAGTGCGAAGGCACATGGGGGACTAGAGTATCATCACTGGGGAGATTTGTAACCAGAGAGGAGAGCCTAGTTCAGGATGCATTTTGGGATAGACTGATCTCCGGCCAAGAAGTAATGCTAACTGCTGCGATAGTAAACATTTTTGAGAAGTTTAATATCTTAAGGAACTATCAACAGACTAGCCATGTTCTTGAGGACTCCAGTTAATGGGATCAGTCTACCTAGTTAATCCCAGGTTTGGCTTTTATTTCACCCTTTTACTTCACCCTTTTATTTTCTGTTTTCTTAAATATGCAGGAAAAAAAAATTGCTTTCTGTATGAAATCTGAACTTTTAATACTTTTCTTTTGTAAAGGTTTTCTCATAAACCAAAAACAAATGCAAAAAAAAAAAAAGTTTGCCCTGCGCCAAACATATTTGGATCTGCTTCCCTATTATCAGACCACTTTGTCAAACCTTTCCTTTCCCACTACCACCAAGACTAGAATGTCAGGTCCCACATTCACTATGTACAAACCACTTTACTAAACCCACCTCATCTGCGAAACCTTGAAACTCAGTGTTGCATTCCATTTCAAGAGGTTACACCCACAGAGCTTTGCATAATCTCTACAAGTAACCTGCCCATGAAACAATCCCACATCCAGTTCACTTTGAACACCTCTTCCGTTAGTTTGCAAGTCTTATAGACTATCAGCACTTTGATATTGCTACATCCACTCCTAATAAATCTATTGCAATGGCGATACATGTTTGATACATCAATGTGCCTACCCACTTCAATTACACATTGCGTTTCATTATGCAAATTTGTAGAGCACAGTTGGTCCCTTTAATGAACCAACTCCAATGCATATTATTATTGCTTACTAGAAAGCACTAAATAAGGAGACCATTCAACTCTAAGAATCAAAGGCAATCAACATTTGAAGTGTACACGTTGTGATGAATCACAGATATTCGTCCCTTCTCCCCAAGAGGAAGCCACCGCCTCTAAGGCTCCGCAAGAACTTCCTTTCGGGTATGAGCAAGTGGGTCCTCAATGGGAGTGACTCCCCCTTAGAGGACAAGGACTCCCATTCTGATGAGGAAACCCCTAAATCCAGTACCATATTGCCGAAATGGGACTGCCAGCTATGAAGACTGATTTGCCATCCATATATTTGGCTTCCTGCAAAGTGGGAACAAACCAGCCATACAAAGAAAAAGGAAATGTCTCTTTAAAAGAGACTCGTACATTACTGGCACGAGTAGCGCTTGGGAGAAGAGAGAGCATGGTAAGCAGGGGAAGAACCTGACGTCATTACACATTGGAGAGGCGGACCAGAGCATGCCGCGGAGCCCGTGACTTTCAGACAGGCCAGAAAGGCCAGACTGAGACGCCAGAGAGCCGAACAATCCTGCAGCGGGAGAACAGTTGCCTGAATGGGAACCCGCCCCAGGTGGTGGTATGACCATAGCTGCATCGTGGTGGACGAAGGGTCCAGTTAACAACGCTCAGACCACCGAAAGAGGTAATGCACCAAACTCCCTGCTGCTCGCGTCCGTAGATGGCATCCCACTGCCACAGAGCCAAGAACGAGAAGCCAATGAGACCAGATACAGAGAAGAGTAATCGAGAAACAGGACGCCCGCCTGCGATCCAAGCCCCGCAAGGTTCCCCTGCATCAGAAGAGGGACCGGGGAGAACGGTGGAAGGCGGGAGGTCGCAGGGGCAACATATGAGAAAGAGAAACTTTGCCTAATCACACATATGAAAGTCAAACATTAAATAAGCAGAACTGGAGTTATATGAAGTCAATACAATGCGTGAGGAATAAAGCTACATGGGAAACCTCTAAAAAGCGGAAGCAAATACCTTGGGAGGAAGGGAGAAGCCCCCAGGTACCGAGCCTTAAGGGGATGACAGAGCCCATCACCAACCAGTGTGACAAGTGTTATAAAAAAAGAGACTACTAAATGAACAGAATAAGAAAAGGGACAATTCACTACCAAGAACCCAGGAAAGGGGAAACTAGAGTTGGCATAAAGTCATACAAAACCCCGGGAAGATTAACCCTCAAGAATATAAATACTATACAGTGAAAGACACGAGGGGGAGGAAGTATTGAAAGGAAAGTCGTTGTAAGCCTGCCATTAAAGAAACTACAAAACCCACAAGTATATGGGACGAGTTACCGAGCTTATGAGGGAAGTCTCAAGAGATCATTAGGGAAGAGAACTGAAGCATGTATTTTAAACAGACAATTGAGTATCAATAACCCCATGACAGAAGATACTGATTGGAAGAGAAAGCCGCTGGAAGGAAGGCAAGAAGAAAACGACCAAGAGAAGAGACATTTTTTTGGTCCCTTTTTGAGTTATTCCCCTTTGTGGTAGGGTCAGACAGAGTTGGATTTTGGGACGTAGGACAGTTACTTTTGACTTCCCGACGAAAGACAAGCACCTTTGTTGATTTGGATAGGTAGGATGATCCTTTTAGTGAAGGGGAAAAGATAGGCCTTTTTACATAGAATTTCATTTAAGAGAAGTAACATGTCCTTAATGTGTCAGACTCCTCCTTTCGACCTGCCACTACGTCCAGCTGCTGTTGTACAGTACAGTACCATACGACCAATCTTGAAAGGTTCTGAAAATCAAGGAGGAAGCCAGGGTATTTCCCAGAAAATAGATTTTCTGAGTGTAAGGAATGAAGGAATGGACTTCTCCACTCTTGAAAAAACCTTTGTTGGATCCTACCCTTCACCCAACTATTGACCTATTACAAACTCGCCATTTCTCTTAAAGATACTCGACAAAACTGCCAAATTCAAGAGTTTCTAGCCCTGTATAACATCTTAGGTCCCAAACAGTCAGACTTCAGAAGCGCTCACAGTACGGAGTCCACGCTTTTGGACTTGAAATTCAACTTCCTGCAATACTGTAATAAAGGGAATATCTCGCTTCTGATGCTTCTGGATCTAACTGTGGCTTTTGATTTGGTTGATCACACCACTTTGGTAGCAAGACTTCAGGACTCCGTCTCATTTTCATGCTAAGCATCATCCTGGGTTAATTATTTTCTGACAAACAGGACTGCCAGAGTCTTTCACGAAGAAGCTATGGCAGGGGGGTATGTGCTCTCATGCGGGGTGCCGCAGGGGTTCTACACATGTCCAACTCTTTCAATCTCTGCACTCTACCTCTCTCTGAGCTACTAGATTCTGAAGGCATAATATATGCCAACTACGCAGACGATACACAGTGCTTTATTCCACTCTCAGACCTCAAGACACCCTGACCATCAATACCACCTATAATTACATACATTCATGGATGATGTGCAACGGGTTGGCACTTAATAATGAAGACTGAGATCATGGTTGTCGGCACTGCACCCAAATTGCAAAAACTGGATGATGCCTATTGTTTCCAAATTGCAGAATGCTCACTCGTGACACTTCACAAAGTTAAGACTCTGAGTGGTTCTGGACCAAGAAATTACTATGAACGATCACATCAGTGGCCTTGTGTTGATTGAGCACATTCTACTACATCAAGCTTTTGGCTCATATTAAACTGTTTGACACATCCAACTGTGCAACTTTAGCTCGTGCCATTGTAAGAGCTTGTCTGGACTCCTCTTCCAGAATTCTCCAGGGTATAGAGAAAGGTGAACTAAACCGTCTACAAGAGGTGCAAAACAATGCAGTTCAAGTGGTCAAGGGACTTCAGAAAAGTGACCATGTTACGTTGGCAAGGAGATCCGTACATTGGTTACCTATTGGTAAGTGGATCTCTTTCAGGACATTATTTATCACTCGTTCCTACCTTCACGGGAAAAGTCCAGCTTACCTCTCCGATCGGCTCTCCTGGCTCCTCATTAAGTAAACTCGGATGTCCAACAACTCACGCCTATTGCAGACTCAAAAATCAAATTTTCCCTAGTCTTAGCAGGATGCTTCTCCATGGCAGCACCTCGTCTGTGGAACGCTTTAACACCAGACCTTGGATCATGCTCCTCCCTACCTGCTTTCAAGCCTAGGTTGAAGACCATTCTCGTTGAATAAGCCTGTTCTGCCGTTCTAGTATCTAATATTACATTGTTTTCGGTTTGTTGTTCTTTGTCCTAGCGCTTCCATGCCTACGGGCTTCGTCCCAGCTTTCTACAAATAAATTAAATTAATAAGAATGTGCCGCTCCTCAGTCGCAGAATGAAATATGTAATCTGGAAACATATTTCATCATAATTATACTCTGTATGAGCCTGTAATTATGCCTTAGTGATTGGAATATAAAGAGAGTTGGTAGACACAGCAAAAAAGAAAGCTGGCCAAGGGAGTCTATTGTTGTTTATTATTGCCATTAGACAATACAAGCCACCAAACCACAAACAAAAAAGAAATAATGCAAACACATTAGGTGTCCAAACTTTTTCCAATCCTAAATGGCAGCAGCAGACGAAATGCCACCAACAGAAGCTGCGTAAGAGGCACAGAGGAGTAATTGCTCCGTTGGGTGCTCGGAAGCAATAGCAATAAACAACTTTCCTGAATGAGTAACAACAATAATACTGTGACATACTATCCTGGCAACTTGTGCAACCAGCGACTGAAAACATGTACCGAATTCGACCAAGAAAAAGCTGCAATATATTAATACTCTCTCATGGGAGCCAATGGGCAGCTGTAAGAAGGATTGAGCAATGAAGGCAGTCATCACGGTTGCTGCCTGCTTCATATTAGGGCAGAACACCCAGCGGTTAGACAATGAGATTATCTGGGGCTATGGAGCCATTAAATCAGCCTAGACGCAATGTCAGGTCAAACCTTATTGGAAGACTCCGTTATTGAAGAACTAGCAGAGGGGATGGAAAAATCTCTTTGGCCGAAGCCTTGGAGAGCTTTGCTTTGAACTAAGATTAGTTAATAATAAGCTAATAGCTTCCCTTGATACATCAAACTGGCTTGAGTGAGAAGGAATGGGCCAAAACCCCACAGGAACACATAGGTGGACTGCCAGTAACGCGTATATTAAGTGCCATGGGAAAGGGCTGGCAAATTGCATTGTTTAGATAGTTCAGAAAGTCCAGACAATAGAGTATCCATCAAAGTAAGATATCCAGGACTGGAGACATGGACAGGATACCCAAGGAACAGCAATGGCCACAGAGGTACAGGAAAAACAAATACTTCATATTATGAAAGAAACACTATTCAGAGGGCTCTCCATTTGCAACTTCTAAGACTTCGGTTTGAGATTACAGAATTAAAACAAAGCAGTTGTGTATCTGAGAGAAGAAAAGATACAGGGTCAGATATTATTAGAGAATAGTCTGGACTTTAAAGGATATGCTCTCCGGCAAAATTAGAACAACCACCCTTAAAAAGGCTTAACAAGAAAACTGGTGTTCTTGAAAAACAAGAGGGCATACCTATGCTTAGAAATAAGGAACATATGTACAAGTCAGCTATGGCAGAACCCCCAAAACCTTCCTCACTGTTATTACATTTAATAGAAACACATACTCATCTCTGGAAGAGTATGGTATGTCTGCATAGGGCGCTTACCTCAAAATGTCCATCCATGAAGGCAGAGATGCGTTTTGTGTTTTCAATCTATATGCCAATTTATGAATTTAAGGGGATTATTCCAAGAAGGAGGGTGGGGGGAACAGAGCAGGATAAAATATACGTGCTTTGGCATAAGAGTTACATTAATTGGCAGGACGCATAATGCCCTACACAAATTGAAGGGATATATGATATATGGCATTCATAACACGCCTATAGACAAGTGTTTCTAGGCGCGACAAGACAAGGAGGGGGAAACAGAGGGTGGACAAAACAACAACCTTACTAGGCCGGTTGTCATTCAGATCGCGCAAGTGCAGGGAAGTGGGGATGGAGGGGGGTTCAGGTAACTCAAAAAGTGGAGCAAACGGGTGGCTCATATGTGCAGAGAGAAGGTACTGTAGGGTTGCAGATACAGACCATGAGTGCTGGGGGAGCCAGGAGGCAGTGCGACGTGCAACTGGACAAGTTCAGAGGGTAGCCAGGTGACCCCAGTTCGTGGAGCAGTCGGGACATCAGCATGGGAGAGGAAGAGCGAAAGCAGAAGCTAAGAGGAAGTTCTTGAGTTGCTTCCGGAACCGCAGGTGGTTCTGCTCAAGTTTGAGAGAGGCAGGGAGGCTGTTCCAGAGGGAGGCCACAGCCGAAGATAGAGATCTGCCCCCAACTCTCTGCTTGGAAAAGCGACTGACACTCAGAGAGCTGCAGGTGGATGAGCAGAGAGCTTGAGAAGGGAGATGTTTAGGAAGAGAGATTTGGAGCTGGTGCAGTCCCACGCCCCAGAAAGCCTTGTGGACGATGCAGAGGGTCTTGAAGTTGATCCTTGCCGCCACTGGGAGCCAATGAAGAGATTTCAGAGCTGGAGAGATGTGATCCCTGGGCTTGAGGCAAAGGAAAAGTTTTGCAGTCGTGTTCTGGATAAGTTGTAGAGATCGGAGAGTAGAGGCAGGGAGATTTAGAAAGGCTGTTGCAGTAGTCCAGCCTAGAGAGGACCAGAGTTCTGGAGAAAGTGAGAGTAGGGGAGGAAAGGAAGAATACCTCAGAGGGGGTGCAGCTGATAGTTTGATTTCTTGGAGAAGTCAGAGATGTGAGGAGAGAAGGAGAGTGTGGAGTCAAAGATGACCCCCAAGGTACTTAGCCTCACAGGTAGGCGGCCAGAGAGAGAGGAAAGGAGGGAGCTGGTGTTCCGATGAGGGGATCTCAGTCTTACTGGCATTAAGGCAGAGATCATTGGCGGCACAACATTCCTGAATTGCGGCCACAGTCTGGAATGAGAGAAGGAGAAGAGACGGCCGAGGGGAGCCTGAAAGAGAGCTGGGTGTCATCCGCACTACACTGAAAGTTGGAGCAGAAAGCAGCAATGCAGTGGGCAAGAGGTGCCAGGTATTGGTAGAAAAGCCAGGGAGAAAGGTTAGATCCCTGGGGAACACCACAGGTAGAGAGAGAGAGAAGAGAGTAAAGACCCCAGTTCTCCTGAGAACGTCTGTTAAAGAGAAAGGAGGTCAGTCAGGCCAGAGCCTGATCAGTGATACCCAGGTTATCATCGAGGCGATTGAGCAGGATGGCATGGTTGACCGTATCAAAAGCAGAAGATCGAGGCGAATGAGGACAGAAGGAAGGTTAGAGAGCAGGTCGTCACAGGTGTTCAGGAGAGCAGTTTCCATGTTTCTGCAGCTCCTAAACCAGACTGGTGGTCGTGGAGACAACCAACAGATTCAGTGTGCAGATTAAGCTGGGAGATGGTCAGGTTTTCTAGTAGTTTGACCAGGGAAGATGGAGATGGAGCAATAGTTAGCCGGAGAGGAAGGATCGGCAGAGGGCTTTTTTAGGAGTGGGTGCACAAGGAAGTGCTTAATGGGCAGGGGAAGGTTCCAGTGGCAAAGGAGTGATATGAGGAATACATGAAATAGAAAGATATTAAGCTGAACATAGTAAAACCAAAGACAATGTACACGAGTAAGTCCAGGGCTTACTACGCCGAGTAATGGCAAAAGGGGGTACACTTGAAATGGTGAACTTCTTTAGCCATTTAGGAAGAACTATTAGTCAGGACTTAAACAGGCTGACGCACATCAGACACTGGGCAATTAAAACAGCATAGGTGAACAGGGCTCTTGTTAGATGTGGGTGGTATGCCTGTGCCTTGTGCAATCCATGTTTATAAAGTGAAATCTGTGGTGGCTGCAGCCTACGGCTCTGCACTCTGGACATTGCAGGTCACAGCCGCTGCAAATTAAGATTATTACTTGCACATGATCATGGGGCTCCCACAAAGTTTCCCATCTTACCTATTACATCAGGAAAAGAACTTGTTATATGGTGGGCCAGGTAACAGAAATTCCACTAGTATTTTGATTAGTGTAGGGTGACAATAAAAAATGGAACTCACATCAGTTGGCCCAAGATGTACTATTGCCGGATACTTACTCAAGTTGCCCCGGCTTATGTATGTAAAAAAAGGAATTGAAAAAGCTGGGGGTTCAATATTTATTGAAGCACCTTGTGGGCAATGCAAGAATGAATGATACAGGGTTTAGGAAGCGTTTTTTTTATGACTAGTAAACGTGAAACTAAAGTTTTAAAATCAGTTCTCAGTTCTAATCTTTTAAATAAAACACTCAGGCCGGGAAAGCTATTTAAGAATAGGTTATCAAATCAAGGCAAAAGGCAAAACGCTTAATGAGAATGAAAACAAGTGTACTTCCCCGACCACCCCTGCCGCCATAACAGGCTGATGGGGTAAAAATTAAGTTATTCATTTTAAACGTATTGGTGACGTTGGAGCGGTTTTGCCCCAACTATGCCATTTTAAGAAGGAGGTACTGAGTGTCCTCCTTTAGAAAATGGGGGATTGGGCAAGTCGTAGCAGCGCTCGGCTTTATTTTCAGATTGCAGGATAAATATTCAGCTTGGATGGTCTATTGCTGCATCAAGCAGGCTCAAATTATAAAATGTAGGCTTATAGCTGCTGTGCTTACTTAAATTTGATTTTTAGTTTTCTATACAGATTAACTTTTTAGGACAAGTGCTTGTAATAACCAAGTTTTTCATTTATGGTAAGACTATGTGTATGTGCTGAAGTGTTCTAAGTTATGTGTCTTCAACGGGGTGTGTAGCACTCTCCTGAAAATAGACCCAGTGATGTGGGCAGAACCCCTTCACCTTCTGTTCAGTTGGATCGGGATAGCACAGGTTATCCCAGACTCCTGGAGAGACAGCACAAATGTCCCCATCCTAAAGAACGGTAGGCCTGATGACCCCAGAACCCATCGCCTAATGATGATGCTGGATGTATCCTCTAAAGTATTTGCTCAAGTACTCTGTCTGAATTGGAGATCTCGGTGGCAGAAAAGAACATTATCCATATAAACCCAACTGGTTTTAGAAAAATATGTGACACGACTATCAATAGTCTCGCCCCTGTCACAATCATTCAGCAGGCCTGGTCACTTCTGTGAAACATCGGTGTACGCCACATTTATTGATTTTAGTGCGGCGATCGATACAGTGGACCAACCGAAATTATGGAATAAACTGAATGCTTGGAAAATACCACCGGGGCTACCAAAAATGCTCATTGCTCTCTACAAGATTGTACACAGGTTCAGGTCCATATTGGAAGGACCTCAGGGTGGGTGAGCACTAACAGGGGGCTTAATAAACAGGACTGTGGGCTGGCACCGCTGATCTTCAACCTTTACCTGGCAGACCTTGGGGGGGAATCTTACTAACGAGTCGGCTAACCCCCCTAAACTGGGGACACCCCTATCCAATGGTTGGGTTATGCTGATGACCTTGCGATTTTAGATTTCACTAGTTGGGCACTGCAGGCAACCCCGAATAGGCTGGTATCCTTTGCAGAAAATAACACTAATAATTAATACAGAAAAAAAGAAGAAAACGATAATAATAAATCAGACTTTGGTTAAAAAAAAAAAAAATCAGTCTTGGGTGATGGGAGGTGCTAAAGTGGAAGTGGGGCCTGAATTTAAGTACCTGGGGATAATCTTGGATGCTGAATTTCAGGGAACCCGCCAACTAGAACACATTACACCTTAAATCATCTATTGCAACTGGCTTGTGTAGGGGAGGAGTGGTCCAAAAGACCCCCCCCTTGCCTACATCCCCTCCCCAGGTGAGGGCCATGGCTCATTGGGCGTTCCCTCAGACCACCCGGGCCCAGGTGGTGGAGGGTTCACCTGCTGAAGACATTGCCCACACGTATTGAATTTAGCTAGGCCCAGAAACCATTTTGTCTATCAAAGATGGTGTGAACTCAGCGCACTGTAGCGCGGCCCCCACCCTCGGAGAGTTTCAATTATCCCTGTCGCCGCAGCACCCTGGCAGATCCGCTGTGAGCCTGTTCCCACGAACAAAACGGACATGAGCTAGCATAAGATACTAACACTGTAACATTTCACCGTCCACAGTGTATCACTGCTCCCAGCATGACCCGGTCAGCAAGGCCTGGGTGGTGGGGAGAACTGTAGAATGTTCATCCGATGAAAGCAGAAAAATACCCAAATACGAATGTCAAAAACTACTTGTAATACGTGTATCCTTTCCATAAAACTACTTCTACTAAAGAAACCTGTAAAAATTGTGTAATTATTGTATGAAACGCATGTTTACATGACACCAGCAATGGAGGACCCACACCCCGCTGTTCCGCGCAATAACTGAACTAATGCTGCTAGAGTGCAGGGGAGGACAAATGCAACTGTATATAAGGATTGGGTGAAGAGACGCGGGCAAATGTGCCAGTCATGTGTGTATGTATGTATGTATATATATATATATATATATATATATATATATATACACACACACACACACACACACACACACACACACACACACACACATATCTACAACCCTTATATGCCATTACCACCGCGTACAATGGCGGGCCTCGTTCTCTATGCTCCACCGACCACCCTACTACCTCACGCAATGCAAATATATATGCATATTACTAAATGCTGTAGTTGTTAAAATATAATGTACTAGTAAGGTGCTTAGACTGACTATATTCGAGAGACATGTAGTGAGTTGAAATGTATGTTTTCAAGTGATCCAAATGAGTATTATAAGGATGTTCAAATGTTTATGATGTTCTCATCGAAAGTCGGCAACACACGTGAAAAATACCTTTGTGAATATGTGCAAGGCCATTCTCTCCCCCCACCCTGCAAAGTCTGCCAAATAAGAGAGCTACGGCCTGCGCCACGCTGCTCCACCTCCCCCAACTAGGCTGGAGCCGCTTCAAAGATTTGTAGTCCCCGCTACAGCACCCAAGGCCACGGCCTGCCACCTGCATTATTTACAGCCCAGCAGTAAACCTCCGCTTGAATACACAAATCCAAGGCGCCCCCCTCGTAAACCCCACAACCCCCCAGAACACCTCAGACTTATGACCCGGTGTAACGAAGACACCCAATACTGTGGTAACACACAACAGCCCATTCGTAATAACTTCTAACGAGACAGAAAGACATGTACCGCCCGTCCCATGCCCGGAGACTTAACCCCACGACCTATGGTACCGGTCAAACAGGACACTGGTAACCATGCACGGATAAATCACCATCAAACCCCTCACAAGGTGCATTCCTCCTGTGTTGCATTAACCTATAGGATAACCTATTGATAGATTTACTAAAGGAGATAACATTGCAATGACTGAATGACTGAATGACTGCGGTGTGCATGGCATAGGGCAAATAAGTCAGGAAAAGACATTCATCTCTGACACTGGCCACAATGGTACAACAACACCGCCTGGATGAACTCAGCTGACCTGCCAGGCCCAGCCCAACCCACGAGGCTGACAAGTGACGTCCTCCAGCCAAGGCCAACTACATCGCAGCAGCACCTATAGCTAGTCATCGCCACCCAATCCCATTGAACTTGTGCCCCTTATAGTATGTAGGTACTGATGACGTTTTTTGTAAATAAATACGCCTGTCTTTGCTATTGTCAGACAGAGCGCTCTCGGAGGTTGCAGAGTTCTTTGCATGCCCTATTCTGATTGATAAACTCTCATTTAAGCTCACCCGCACTCTGTCTTGGCTTTATTCCCAACTTGGGAGAGTCCGTCATTGTCTCTCATTGCGGGGAGGATCGTGCTGGTTGGGGATGCTTGCCTTCAGTGGTGACCCCGAAAGCGTGATTATTATTATTATTATTATTTTTTCCCGACCTAACATTACCGTCCCCTTTTGGCACGAGAATCTCCGGTCGAAAAGGGATACGCACGGTGCGCCGGCTCCGGGAGGCTGCCCGCCAACGGCGACCGGTACACTAAGAAGTGCGCACTCAATAGAGAGGGTACGGGATCCCGGTTGAAAAATCCCCTTTGAGTACCGCTCGCCGGAGCCGGGGCTGACTGTTGAGGGGACGGCAACACTGCCTGGACGGACCCAGTTTCGGAGACTATCGGTTCAAGACGGGCACGTGAGTATTGAGTGCGAGCGATCGTAAAGGGAGTGGAGGAACAAATTTAGGACAGAGAACGAAGAGGGGTAGAAAAGGGGGGTACGCAGATCTACTAAGGATCATCCTGAAGTTTCTTTGCTTTTTCTTTGCATATGGCCATTAGGATTAAGAGGTCAATAAGAGATAAAAGTGACGGGAACCTAGCTCCGAAAGGGGGTGGAAGGCGGCGCCGCATAGTGCTATCTTGACTAGTACTGGGAATATATGAAGAAGTGGACAATAAGATAAAAGTGTCTGGCAAAGGGGGACACGGAGAATATATTAGTGACTGCTATTTCTTCTTTCTATTCTTTTCTTTAGGGTTGGGGGGAAATTAAAAGTGAGATCGGTACAAAACGTTAGGGAGAAAGTAAAAGAGAGAGTCCTACTAGAAGAGGAAAGAGCAGACCAATTTATATATATATGCGCATCCATATATCTGAATAAGACGGACAGGGACAGCCGGCTAGGGAGGAAAGGGAGGGCAGCTTGAATTGTGAATAGAGTGTTATAGAGAGGTGTGTGCACCTCGTATGTGTCGGAAGACAATTTGGTGCTGTGGGTGTGTAAAATGGCTATAAATGTATGGTAATTGAATGGTCATGGTAAGTGTGGCCGGATAAAGCTTCTTGAAGACAAAAAGTGACAAGGTGAAGTGAGTGTGTACCTTTTTGATCTCCGGGTTAATATTGTCAAAATCACTGATGGTTTGCTCTTGTATGTGCACCCCCCAAAGAGAATAACAGAGACTGTGTACAGCCAGTTTTTGCATTGCGCAGGCAGGGGGAAGAGTACAAAGGAGCCCATTATTGAATGTGAAGTAGAAGACGAAAACCCATATTGGTAATAGGTTTACATTGTAATTGTGGACACACAGGGACAGAGAAGTACTAGGAAAACACAAAGATGGGGGCCGAAACACCCTTGTCACATATCTGTAAGAACCTACCAGGGTACGCGGAGCGAATTAAGAAATATCATGACCAGTGGATAACAGAGCTGAAGGGAGAGGGGTTACCCCAGATATGGCCAGAGGGAGGGTCATTTGATAAAAGTGTTCTGGATATGGTGGCCACATGCATTTGTTTGAAATACAAGGGGAAGCAGTTGCACAATAGGAGGGAAATATTAGATCTCTGGAGGTTATTTGAAGAGATACCACCGCCTAAAGCACCAGCATTAAATCCTGACCTACCCTCCACCACTGAAAATCCAATGATGATACAGAAAGATGGTAAAGAATCGTCAAATATAGAGCCACAAGTAGAGGTAATAAGCTTGTACCCGATATTAAACAAGCCTGTGCCCGCAGAAGGGTACAGTGACCCCACTTATGTCCCTCCTCCCCTGACAACTACTACACCCCACCGGCCAACGGCACCCCCGCCATATGAAAGTACAAGGGAGCGAGCCCAGGCATGCACACAAAGGGTGGACATAGAAAAGCTAACAGATGATTTACAATCAAGACTCTCAATAGCGAAAGAGGAGCTCGCAAGGATAAAAGACATATGTGAACAGACAGCACTTAATGCAGCAAGATCAGGGCGCACGTCTAGAGCGCCGAGTGAGAATAGAACACTTGAAGATGGGTGGAAAAAAGGTGAGATACTGTTTAGAATTGAGGAAGAACCGACACGAATAATAGAAGTAGGGACACGAGAGGGAGGTATTGATAATGAAGAAAGGCCTATAGGGGACAGAGAGGAACTACTATGTGATATAAGGGACGATTTAGAAGAAAGCGACAGATTGAGCATGGCAATGGGAGGGGGAAGTGAAGGGGTGGATGGTACATGTTCAATGAGAACACTGGATGATGAGTGGACGGGGCGATTAAGGAATAGGGTGGGGAAAATGGCATCACTGGGAACATCAGCAGCCAAAACGGGTGTAGATGCAACGACAAAAGGAAGGCTACAGCTCCCATTGATACATAGGGGAGGAGGGAAGCCGAATTATATCCCATGGGCTCAGATGGATAAAGACAATTTATTAAAGCTATTGCCCCCGTTATCGGGAGGGGCAGGTAAGTGGATATACGCCTTTGAGAAACACACTGCTGGGGTACCCCTAGCGATAGGAGATGTGAAGAGCTTGCTTGTATCAGCAGTGGGGGATCAGGCTGATAGAGTATAGGTCAAGGCCGGTTTCCCGGGAGTAACATTAGACTGCGACCGCCATTATGGGGCCTCCTTTAACACAGTGCGTGCAAGGGTGTGGGATGCCTTGCGAGAAACGTTTCCAGATACACCAGACTTACAGTCAGTAATGCAGTGTACAATGAATGACGGGGAGGAGGCTATGGATTACATTTTTCGGGTCCAAGAGATGTGGAGAACAGAAACGGGCACGCCCTGGTATCAATCGATATCTTTATTTTACTTCATTATAAAAAGAGGGCTCCCAAAAGAAGTGCAAAAGGCGCTCGACAAGATAGCAGGTATTGAAGCAAAGGGATGGCCTGAGATCCAGAGCATAATAGTACACCATTGTAAGAGAATAAAGGAAAGGGAGAAGGAGGTGGCGCAGAAGAGATTGGCAGATGAAGCAAAACTAGTGCAGACAAAGTTGGTGAAGGTCGCAGCGGCTGTAGCCGCACTCCCCCACAGCAGGGAGGGAGATGAGGAGGAGGGGGGGCTGATAGCAATACAAGGAAGGATGGCAACTAATTGGGCTGGAGCAGGACATCGGCAGTGGAACGAGCAGGAGCAAGGCGGAGGTCCGCAGTGGCAAGAGTGGACCCCTCGAGGGGGACGAGGTGGGTACAGGGGCCGAAGAGGAAGTGGACCGGGGTACGGGGGAATGGGAGGAAATGGATGGCAAGGCCCTAGAGGTGCACAAGGGAGTTGCTGGAACTGCGGAAGATGGGGGCATTACTCTAGGGAGTGCAGAGCCAGACCCAACAACGGGTTCCAAGAAGTAGAACAGTATGGCCATCCCCACCCGGGGAGCCCATATGGTCTTCCAATGGGACAACAACACCCGAGAAACCCAGGCCAAGGTAATAATGAGCAACAACAGGGGCACGAGTATAGAACACAGAACCACCCACAAAACAATGGCAACTTGCAGTACACGCCAGGCAACCCTTTTGCGACAGCAGCAAACGGGGCCCCCGCACCAGCACCCTACAACGCCGTGTCAGTAATTTCAGGAAGTGTCTTTAATGAAGGGGGGGGGCGATGAGACACCCTGCATAGGACAGCCCACAGAGAACACTTGCGTGTCCAGTTCTATCTACCACCTACGATGCAGCAGAGGAACCATTGGTAGGGGCGCAGATAGGAGACAAGCAGTTCATATTCATGGTGGATTCGGGAGCGGAGAAATCATGTATCAGGGAGGGCCGGTTCCCGTTATCTAACCGGAAGTTAGAGACGCAGGGGTTCTCTGGGGCTGTAATTGAAGTTCCTTACACAGAAGCATTGGACGTAACAGTGGGGGGGAAGACTGTAAAGACACCCTTACTGTATTATGAACACTCACCAATAAATTTACTAGGAAGGGATCTCCTGAGTAAACTCAACATGACTATATCCTTCACTGAGAGAGGTATAGTGTGTTCAACACCTGGAATATGCCCATTGCGTGCAATGTTGGTAGTACATGCCCACACGACCACACAAGAAGTACGAGGTTTGCCGAAAAACGAGGAAATGTTTATTGAAGGGCTAAAGACATTGGCCCTCATAGTTCCAGAGCTGAGGAAGATGGATTGGAGGATTCCAGCAGAATTCATCTTCCGCCCCATAGTGTGCCCCGACAGCACCAGGGTCAGTGGTATCATTAGACTTGCACGCTGTACAGGTATCAGCGAAAAGGATTGCGGTGATTGGAGTAGATATGGAAGGATGCGAGTGGCGTACAGTACTGTGCACGAACGCCAACATCGCCCTAAGAGACTTAACAGATGAGGATCTCTTTTCCGATGCAGAGGGGGATGGTGAAATTGTAATGGAAATAGCAATGCCCTGTGACATTTTGATTCAAGCTAGGGAAATCCCCGCTCAACTGATGGCAGTGGTAGGAGCACCACCGTCATTCTTTGATGATGACATGAGACTCGTACCAAATAATTTGTGGACAACAGGCCCCCATGATGTAGGCCTGTTGCATGGAGTACAACCTGTAATAATAAGACTAAAACAAGGAGCAATTCTACCCCGAGTGAAACAGTATCCATTGTCCCGTGAAGCTGAGCAAGGGATAAAAGAGACAATAGATGCACTACTAGCACAAGGGATAATAGTGCCTTCGAACTCCCCATGTAAAACATGTATATACCCAATCAAAAAAGCGAAAGGAGGGTCTTGGAGGATGATACAGGATTTACGCCCCCTAAATGATGTAATTCAGAAAGAGTTCCCTTTGGTCCCGAACCCTGCATCAATATTATGCAGCATCCCAAAAACGGCATCACACTTCACAGTAGTTGACTTGAAAAATGCATTTTTCTCAATCCCCCTTGCTGAAGAGAGTAGATACCTGATAGCATTCACACTGGGGGGAAAGAGATATGAACACTGCAGATTACCACAGGGATACTGCAAGAGCCCAAGCATATTCAACCGCATATTGCATGAAGACTTGGGAAACCTATCAGTTGAGAGTACGATCATTCAGTACGTAGACGATTTACTAGTGTGTGCACAAGACGAAGAAACATGTAGAAAGGATTCAACAACGCTCCTGACTCTATTGGCCAATAAGGGATACAAGGTAGACAAGGAAAAGCTACAGTACTGTCTGACAGAGGTTTTATACTTGGGACAGCTGATATCAAAAGATGGAAAAAGAATAATACCCGACAGGGTAGAAGCGATAAAATCAGTAGGAGAACCCACAATAGTGAAAGACATGCAGAAATTCTTAGGAATGTGCAACTATTGCCGAGCATGGATATTAGACTATGCAGCATACACGAGACCCCTACTACAAGCACTCAAAGAAGCACAACAGGAAAATAAAATATAGAATGGACAGAAGAAATGAGCGCGTCATTCAAATCATTAAAAGAGTTAATTGCAAGCGCTCCAGTGCTAGCAAATCCTGATTATGGACGCGGATTTTACCTATTCTCACACTGCAAGGGAACACTCATGACAGCTGTTCTGACACAAAAGACGTCCCTAGGACACAAGCCTTTGGCTTACTATAGTGTACTTTAGATGCCGTGATGCAAGGCCATTTCGCGTGCGAGCAATCACTCGCTGCAGCTGCGTTCGCGATTGAGAAAAGTGCCACAATAGTAATGGGATGCCCTGTGACATTGTTTGTGGACATTCACTATTTGCAATACTTGAGAGGTCAAAAAGCACACTGACGACACAGCGGGCAACAGCCTATGAGATAATATTGTCTAGCGCCAATATCCATGTGGTGAGATGCAAGACAGTGAACCCAGCAACATTCATTACAGAGGCATGCACACTAGAGGACATGCAGGACCACGATTGTGCAACTTACACAGGAGAACGAGGGGAGGACACAGTGGTGTGTGAGAACGCCCTGAGCGAGGGGGAAGTGTACTTTGTGGATGGGTCTGCATCGATTGATGTGGACACGGGAGAAAAACATGTTGGCATGGCAGTGGTGAGGTTAGAAGACGGTGAATATGAAACACTAGTACAGTACCGCCTCCCATCACATTACGCCGCACAAGCAGCAGCACTGATTGCGCTCATAGAAGCACTACATGCAGCAAAGGGTTGCGCAGTAACAATATATACAGACTCAGCTTACATGACAACGACAGTACATGGAGGTCTAGCGAGATGGGGGCGGAGGGGATTCCGACGGGCAGACGGAACACCAGTACAGCATGCAGAATTGTTGAAAGAGTTAATTGAGGCCCTACAAAACCCAACTGCGGTAGCAATAGTGAAGTGCCAAGCACATACATCGAACACAGACGTTGTGTCTTTGGGAAACGCGGCAGCGGACGCTGCCGCCAAGGAGGCTTCCTATTTTCAGAAATATGAAGCCGGTGAGTACATGCTGCAGCACAAGACAAACGAAGAGCCCCCAGACTGGTACAACACGATGCCTATATAACAAATACTAGAATTACAGGAAGGAGCTAGTGCAGACGAAAAATTGATGTGGACAAAACGAGGGTGCAGCAAGTCGGGGACAGACTTACTGTGGCGGCAAAATAACTCCGGGAAAGTGGTAATGCCAATCAAGTTACTAGAAATTGCGTTTCAACAACTACACTTCCCTGCACATAATACCAAACAGCACATCGCAGCAGAAATACAGGAAGAATGGTTCGTGCCCTGTCTCCAGGAGCACGTATCTCGATTAGCGATGGAATGCACAACATGTCAGATATACAATTCAGGAATGACATTACGCACGCTCCGGGGAACGATTCCAAAACCCTTTGGCCCATTCAGAGAGCTACATATTGATTACGCGGACATGGGGGAAAGGTGTAATGGAGCACGGTACATGATCGTGGTTGTATGCCCATTCTCAAGGTGGGTAGAAGCAGGACCGTGTGCACGACCTGATGCCAAAAGCGCTGCAAAGTTCCTAGTGAGGGAAGTGTTCCCGCGCTGGGGAATTTGTGACGTTATTCGCTCAGATAATGGCACTCACTTTGTAAATGAGCTTTTCAAGGAAGTTACTACATTACTGGGAATAAAACAAAAATTGTGTTCGATTTACCATCCTCAAAGTAATGGCGTAGCGGAAAAGATGAACGGACTGTTAAAAGGAAGGTTATCGAAACTGTGCTTTTCATTGAAAAAGAATTGGATTTACTGTCTGCCCCTTGCGCGGTTTGAGCTGAGAAATCAGCCAAGCAAAGACCACCATTTGTCCCCGCACGAGATTGTGACTGGGAGACTAATGTGCACAGCACACTCTCCACTGCGCGAACACTCAGACGCACACAGAAGCGCCGCGATATTGGGAGAAGAGTTCACAGACTATTTGAAGAAATTGACAAGGGCAGCGCGCGCAATATCAAAGCAGCTCTCTCCACCCTTCACGAGAGAGGAGGGAAACATAACAGGGTCGTCACGGAGCCTGAGCAACAGCTACAGCTGATGCCGGGCGAATTCATTTATGTCAGGAGTTTTGTGCGTCGATGGAATGCACCACGGTTCCATGGCCCATACAAGGTAGTGTTCTGCACGCCTACGGCCGTAAAAGTTAAGGGCCTAAAATACTGGGTACACTTGACAGATGTACGAAAAGCATACAGTACTGTGCAAGAGGAGGTAGATGAGGAGGCACAGACAACAGCAAACGATGCAGCTGAGCAGAATGTTTGAATATGAACTTGTGTATGTGTAACAGTAGCGGACCTGAATGGGAAAATGACTGATAAGTATACTTGCATTCTATTTAAGATGTTACTGGAAAAAAAATAAAAAAAAAATAAAACAAAACGTTTTTACTTTTTATCTTGTGGACTTATATGTAATTAATGAAGTGATCAAATTATGCCGTGTTTACACCCTTGTCTGTGAATACCCTTCCCCGCAACCCTACCCGCTTCCATTCCTCGTCAATATATAACTGGCACTGGTAGTGCCCACAAAATGTTTACATTCATGCACTTTTATATCTCGAACAGGAACTACCATGGCATCTAACGGGCAGCCTGCAACGGATACATTTACTAGAGTCAGAGAGTGGTTAACTGAGAAATGCAGATATTCGTATGAATGTGGACTATCAGTGTGTATTACATTGTTTTTCACACTAATGTTTGGCCTGGTTACACACTGGTTCATAGCGTTTATCTCTATCGAGATAAACGAGGGGGGAGGGACTAACAGCACTACTGTAAGTAATGCAACCACGAGTGTAAGTAATGCAACCACGAGTGTAAATATTAAGGAAGGTGACTTCTTGGTATGGGACGGGACGAAACTTGTATGGGGTTATTATACAACGCCATCCAATGCTGTCATGATGAAAAACGAAGAGCTACAGGGTGAAATGCAAAATAACACAGTGTCCCCGCCAAAGATATCTAATTACAATGCTCACAGTCTGAACGACCGAAACCCCTCCGCCATATCCTGGTTGTATAACACCCCTACCAGCCAACCTGCCCCCATAGCTACAGACACATTGTCAAATAATAGAATGGAAGAAAATGGAAGAATGAAAGCAACACATGAAATACTATATGATGATTGGGTGAAGGGGGGTGGGAAGGAGAAAGGGGGGTCTACTGTGTCTATCACCCCTGAAGCCGGGAAGTACATTAGGAAGAGAAGTAACAGGAGAAAAAGGGGAGCGGAAAGGAGGAAGTATGATGAGTACTATGGGTTAGGATTAGATAGAATGGAAGACCCACGACACCCCCACCAGACGAATAAATGGTATGCGGATATGAGTGCAACAGCTAAACAAACAACAAATGAGAGCTGCTATGTCTGCTCCCTCATTCCCCATGCTTCAGGTACACCCAAAGTATTGCTACCCAAAGAGTTGCCAATTATAGATGCCCAGTGTCTCCTTCATCTTACGTTATGCAGGATTAAGAACACCTTCCAGGCACATGAAGTTACTTTTAGAATGCTGCAGAACGAGAAAACTTGCTACCCGAAGACGGCAGGGGTGGTATGTCTGGAGGAACCATTTTTTGTAATACAAGGGACACTTTTTTCGGACAACAAGTGGAAGGGTGAAGAAGTAATGTGTAAAGCTGAAGCACTGAGAGGTGTGGCGCCAGAGAAATTGCAATGGATAGAAGAAACATGCACACCAGTATGGAAGGAACACATCTCAAAACTAACTTGGGTAACCGCCATTGAAAAACCCTTCAAACTGCAAAACAAAATAGACTATGAACTATGTTTTAAAGGAGAGGGGAAAACCTCTATGGGGACAAACAAAAACTGTAACAAGACCCTCACCATCCCAGATCTGAGAAAAAGGGACAGCGGCCCTGATGGACACGTACTGGGTATGCGGCAACCAGGCATACCTGCACCTTCCCCCGTCATGGAGTGGCAGCTGCTCAATGGCCACTCTGCACTCAGCCCTAATGGTTATACCAGAAAGCCACATCGATGGGAGCAAAAAGACACAGGAACGCATACAACGGAGTGCAGCCCAGCCGACTGCGGAGTCACAGATGTATGTCCTGTCTTCCGGGAGCAAGGAAGAGGTGCTGACCCGTAACAAACGAGTATCAAACTACATATCAAAGGTATCATCAGAACTGTTGGCTCAGATCCCAGACAGATATCGATTATTCAGCTCAGCAGAAACATTCTTTGCTTCCCTCATCTCAAGTGTCCAAGCAAGGGCAAACGCATAATGGCTCCAGATAACACGCTGGGAATTGATTCAGCTGGCAAATGACACTGAAGAAGGGTTCAACGTAATAAAAGTGGAACTAAGGGCTTTACGGCTGATGACAATGCAAAACAGGTATGTCTTGGACCTGTTGACGGCGATGGATGGAGGTGTTTGCCGAAAAATTGGAAGTGCCTGCTGCACTTTCGTACCTTCCGAAGACGCAGAAAACGGCTCCCTGTCCCATGTGATCGAAGCAGTACACAACCTAGGAGAAAAAATTAAAATGGAAGGCAGAGCCGAAGACAGTACGTGGTTCGACAACATCTTCTCCTGGGTCCCCTCATGGCTTGGAACGACTGTGAAATTTTTGATGCCAGCTGTGGTGTTCCTCCTTTTAATTTTTTGCATGTGCCAGGTGGGTCTTCGATCGTTGTGCTAACGCAGTACCTAATGGTGCAATGATGATGGTGACAATGGGCAACACCCGTGGGACAATGCAAACTATGCAGGAGGTGCAGGTACAAACCGGAACTGATGATATACCCAGGTATCAGCTAGTGCCCAGGTATCATGACAAGGATATCATAGACAAATTATGGCACACCACCATCAGAGAGCCTCGTATATTAGAATGGTATCAGGAGGTGTGGGTAGACTTGGAAGGAGAGAGCGGATGTATATACCCAACATGTACCCCAGATGAATATGCTAGGAGGGGTGAGAGCTTAAGGGGGGTGTGCAGAGCCTGGATGCCGATAAAAGGCACACCAGCATGGGATGAGGCAGTTATGGACGAAGAAGAGTGTAGGAGATTGAATGAGTTAAAGAATTCGTTACTTAAGTAACGAAAGGGGGGAAATGTAGGGGAGGAGTGGTCCAAAAGACCCCCCCCTTGCCTACATCCCCTCCCTAGGTGAGGGCCATGGCTCATTGGGCGTTCCCTCAGACCACCCGGGCCCAGGTGGTGGAGGGTTCACCTGCTGAAGACATTGCCCACACGTATTGAATTTAGCTAGGCCCAGAAACCATTTTGTCTATCAAAGATGGTGTGAGCTCAGCGCACTGTAGCGCGGCCCCCACCCTCGGAGAGTTTCAATTATCCCTGTCGCCGCAGCACCCTGGCAGATCCGCTGTGAGCCTGTTCCCACGAACAAAATGGACATGAGCTAGCATAAGATACTAACACTGTAACATTTCACCATCCACAGTGTATCACTGCTCCCAGCATGACCCGGTCAGCAAGGCCTGGGTGGTGGGGAGAACTGTAGAATGTTCATCCGATGAAAGCAGAAAAATACCCAAATACGAATGTCAAAAACTACTTGTAATACGTGTATCCTTTCCATAAAACTACTTCTACTAAAGAAACCTGTAAAAATTGTGTAATTATTGTATGAAACGCATGTTTACATGACACCAGCAATGGAGGACCCACACCCCGCGGTCCCGCGCTATAACTGAACTAATGCTGCTAGAGTGCAGGGGAGGACAAATGCAACTGTATATAAGGCTCGGGTGAAGAGACGCGGGCAAATGTGCCAGTCATGTGTGTATATATATATATATATATATATATATATATATACACATACACATATACACACACACACACACACACACACATCTACAACCCTTATATGCCATTACCACCGCGTACAATGGTGGGCCTCGTTCTCTATGCTCCACCGACCACCCTACTACCTCACGCAATGCAAATATATATGCATATTACTAAATGCTGTAGTTGTTAAAATATAATGTACTAGTAAGGTGCTTAGACTGACTATATTCGAGAGACATGTAGTGAGTTGAAATGTATGTTTTCAAGTGATCCAAATGAGTATTATAAGGATGTTCAAATGTTTATGATGTTCTCATCGAAAGTCGGCAACACACGAGAAAAATACCTTTGTGAATATGTGCAAGGCCATTCTCCCCCCCCCACCCTGCAAAGTCTGCCAAATAAGAGAGCTACGGCCTGCGCCACGCTGCTCCACCTCCCCCAACTAGGCTGGAGCCGCTTCAAAGATTTGTAGTCCCCGCTACAGCAACCAAGGCCACGGCCTGCCACCTGCATTATTTACAGCCCAGCAGTAAACCTCTGCTTGAATTCACAAATCCAAGGCGCCCCCCTCGTAAACCCCACAACCCCCCGGAACACCTCAGACTTATGACCCGGTGCAACGAAGACACCCAATACTGTGGTAACACACAACAGCCCATTCGTAATAACTTCTAACGAGACAGAAAGACATGTACCGCCCGTCCCATGCCCGGAGACTTAACCCCACGACCTATGGTACCGGTCAAACAGGACACTGGTAACCATGCACGGATAAATCACCATCAAACCCCTCACAAGGTGCATTCCTCCTGTGTTGCATTAACCTATAGGATAACCTATTGATAGATTTACTAAAGGAGATAACATTGCAATGACTGAATGACTGCGGTGTGCATGGCATAGGGCAAATAAGTCAGGAAAAGACATTCATCTCTGACACTGGCCACAATGGTACAACAACACCGCCCGGATGAACTCATCTGACCTGCCAGGCCCAGCCCAACCCACGAGGCTGACAAGTGACGTCCTCCAGCCAAGGCCAACCACATCGCAGCAGCACCTATAGCTAGTCATCGCCACCCAATCCCATTGAACTTGTGCCCCTTATAGTATGTAGGTACTGATGACGTTTTTTGTAAATAAATACGCCTGCCTTTGCTATTGTCAGACAGAGCGCTCTCTGAGGTTGCAGAGCTCTTTGCATGCCCTATTCTGATTGATAAACTCTCATTTAAGCTCACCCGCACTCTGTCTTGGCTTTATTCCCAACTTGGGAGAGTCCGTCATTGTCTCTCATTGCGGGGAGGATCGTGCTGGTTGGGGACGCTTGCCTTCACTTGCGTGGATCTCTTGCTAGCAAGGAAGGTGGGTATTGCCTGCAAATTATCTCACAATTATTTCAGACTAAAATAGTGTCATCCATTTTCTACGGTGCTGAGATATGGGCGCTCAATTGTGTAGAGCGTAAGATAAAGTTTGAAAGGAAATGTCTTAGAATATTACTTTGACTAGCTGGGGACGTACCCGTTGAAATGCTATATCTGGAATTTAATGTCGCCTCTATTCATGTTAAACTGAGAATGCGCTGTCTTATGCCTTATCTGGAAAATGCATAATGCTGTAATGATTCCGTATTGGGTCTTTTAAACAAGATCGCTAAATCCAGAGCAACATTTATGCAAGGTAGCAATTTATTGAAAATTGGGAGTACTGGTAATGCATTGACTGGAGCACCTAATGACATCTTGTATTGGCCTTTTCCAAAATTTAAAAAAGATATAAAAACAGGATTAGACTTAGGCAGTTGAGCACTGCAAGAATAGGCTGGCGGATAAATCTTGCCCCTGGCTCCAGTGTGTCTTAAAGGACATGATGTGAGGGAGGGTGCCAAAAATCCCCTGTCCTTTGTCTCTAGGAATGCCTGACTGGAAGTAGTCCTAATTGGCTGGCTAGCTGTCCTTTGAGGACAGCCACCCTGCTGTGTGATTGACAGCCTAGACTGTGCATGAATGGGAGAAACCTGCTTAAAAAGGCAAGGATTTCGGGACTACAGAGTCGACCACTGGGAGAAACACCTGATGAAGAAATCTTGAACAAAGCTTTCTGCAACCTCCTCGACCTTTGAATTACCAGTTGATGCCCTGCTGCTGTGCTGACCTCCTTTTTCACCTCGACAGAGAAGCTCTGGACAGAACAGCATCTCCCCTTGGGTTAGTGGGACCAGCTAAACCTGAGACACTCCAATGGACCACCATCTCCGACTTGCTGTGCTGCTCTGTTGCTGCGAGAGCCAAATGCCAGGGGTCGAGTGTTCGTAGTCAAGTGCAACGTCTGTCGCAGAACTAATCGGACTGGAAGCTCAAGAAGACTACTACGGAAGGACCCTACAGAAGCAGGACATCCAGATCAAGAATCCCCTCACCAGAGTGCAGGACCGAGGGAGCAAAGACAGTCCAACCGGGATCTGCATCAGTGCTGTTTACTAAGCACTGAAACTGTGAAGTGGTGCTGAACCGGAAAGAGCCTGTAGCTGCCGAAGACCTCCCAAGTACCGCCACAGGAGCCCTTCAGACGTCCGCCCTCTTGTCCCCACGACTGAGGATCAGGAACCAAGGTCTGCACCGCTGTAGCAAGACGGAATCCAGCTGGACCAGTCTTCTTCGAACCAGAGGTAATGTTTAGGCTTGGGGTATTTACCTTATTGCCTTTAGCTGTGCTCTTCTCACTTGGGAATTGCATTGGCTTACCTTATTCGAGTTGATTCCATCTCCTTTCTCACAAGTTTAACGGCTTTTGACCCTACAAGATCTGCTCTCCAACCTTGACTAACATCCCCTATGTCCCCATCCTACTTTATCTCTCTTCGGCATTCGACACTGCCAACCATACCATCCTGCTCAACCGTCTCCGTGATAACCTGAGTATCACCGTTCAGGCTCTGGCCTGGCTGACCTCTTTCCTCTCTGATTGACCCTCCCAGGTCCAACTTATGTTCTTCTTTTCATCTATCTTCCTTGCTACTTGCGGTGTTCCCCACGGGTCCAACCTCTCACCCTGGCTTTTCAACCAATAACTGGCAACTCTCGCCCACCGCATTGACATATTCGGCTCCAATTTTCAGTGCTATGCTAATGACAACTCAGTTTCAGTCTTTCCTCCGACACCTGTTTTCCTTCTGTCATCTCTGACTGCCTATCTGCCATTCAGGATTGGTGTACCGCCAATGATCTCTGCCTGAATGCCAGCAAAGCAGAGATCCACCTCATCGGCACACCTTGGCCCTCCTTTCCTGTCGCTCTTTGGCCGGCCTCCCTTGGGCCTCCTCCTAACCCCACCTGCAAGGCCAAGAACCTTGGGGTCATCTTTGACTCCACGCTTGCCTTCTCTGCCCACATCTCTGATGTCTCAAAAAAAAAAAAATCTAACTTCCTACTTCACCTCCTCGGAGGTATTCTGCCTTTCTTCTCCTTCCCTCAGAAGCTCTGTCTCTCGAACCCTGGTTCTTTCTAGGCTGGATTATTGCAACAGCCTCTTTCTAAATCTACCTGCTTCTACTCTCCGCCTCCTTTGCAACTTATCCAGAACAGGACTGCAAGACTTGTCCTTGGCCTCAAGCCCTGGGTTTGTATCTATCCAGCCCTGAAATCTCTTCACTGGCTCACAGTGGCTGCAAGGATATTTTTTAAGATCTTCTGCATTGTCCACAAGGCTTTCTGGGGCCTGGGCCCAAAATACCTTCAGATCTCCCTCCGTAAATACTTTCCCTCCCAGGCTCTTCACTCCTCCAGCTCCAACTCCCTCAGAGTCAGTCGTTTTTCAAAGAAACGAGCTGGGGGGAAGATCTCGGTCTTCAGCCGGGGTCTCCCTCTGGAACAGCCTCCCTGACACTCTGAAACTTGAGGAGAACCATCTCCGGTTCCGAAGCACCTCAAGACCTTCCTCTTTGCTTCTGCCTTCTCTCCTCCTCTCACCTGTTGATTCTGCTCTGTCTCAGCATTGTGCACATGGTCACTCTCTGAATCTCGGGCCCAGGTACCTGCTCACCCTGCCACCCATCTGCACTGCATACTGGCAATCCCTTGCACTGGGGTCTGTATCTGTAACCCTACAGCCCCCCCGCCTCTATTTTTTCGGCACTTATCAGACACACCCTGTGTCGCCTCTAACCTAGCACTTGACACTTGCTGTCTGCACTACCACTGTCTGTTGCCTTTATTATTTATGTTTTATTTATTTGTATTCATATTGCTCAGCACTTTCCACCTCTTCTCCTCCCCCACCCCATGAACGTTCCCCTTTCTCTCTCCCATGCACTTGCACGTTCTCAATGCCACTGGGCCTAGTAAGATCGCTGTTTGTTTCTCCCTTGTTCCCCTCCATTGCCTCGTTGCGCTCTGAAATACTGGTGTACGAGCGCGATACAAATAAAAAGTCAATATCAATACAAGTGATTTTATTGAACTCTCTAACTTTGTGCAAGACTTTGATCCAAGTGCATCAGATCCACAGACTGTTCCAAATGACTTTGGCTGTCCTGGCTCCCTAAAGGAACTCTTCTAAATCCATTAACTTTGATATTGCTTGTCCCACATAGGTGGTAGCTTGTTGTGTACTGGCACTGCAGGGAAAGGCTTACCTAGACTTCATGGAGGATTTAGTGGCCTCACATTTAATGAGAACCTGTTCTAACCTTTTTACTTCCCTTAACCTTTCCTTTCTGCAACTCTGAATCTGCACAGTATAACAGTGTAATATATAAATGCAAATACTATCCTTGTGATTGAAGTCAGCTCCGGGAGTAGGAGAAGTGTATGAAGCATATCCAAAGATTATTCACTGGCTTGTTTGATTCTGAAAACTAATTTCAAAGTTTATTCATATTGTTACAATCTTTTACCTCTTTAAAGTAGGCTTATATAAAACTGACTAAATAAATAAGTATTTATAACTGAACCCTTGAGCGTAAGTGTTACTTGGTTACTGTGTTTACAAATTCGAATTCTACAGCTCACATTTACCCCTCTTGAGATAGGTCTGGCTGCTGAGTCACACTAACAACTTGAGTAGTAGACCTATACCAAAAGGCGGGTTACCTTATACCAAGCAGATAAGTGTTGTGTAGTCTCACACAGTGTGGTTGCACCAATTCTTACCTAACACTCATGAAGGCTGTAATTAACACTTTTCATTGCTTTGGAAAAGGATTGTTGAAATTGTTGATGTATTGCTTTAATGAAGACATTTTCTAGTAGGAAAGGCTTGACTGCTATTAGATGTACCGATTTGAGATGTGAATGGATGAATTGTTTTTTTTCTTAAATAAAAAGAATAAAATAAATTGGCTTACTCTCTGAAATAAAGAATACATTAAAGTACACTAGTGTCTGGATGTATGCTTGGAGTACAGAAGTGTGATTTGGAAGACCAAGCAAGAAATTAAATTCAAAACTGCCAAAGGAGACCCATTTTCATTTAGAATTGGCATTATACCAAACCATAAAACCACACAAAAAAAACATTAACACAAATGTCAGAAGTCCTTTTTCCAATCCTACCTTTGAACAGCAGGGAGAAACACAACCAAGTTATTTTTAGGCAATTGCAGTACCAGTTGACCAGACATGTAACTACCTACCTCTACTTTATCCTGCTCCTCCAAAGCCAAAAACACAGCAGCACGCAGTTCTGCCTGATTAGGAAAAATAAAAGAAAAAGTCAAAAAAGGTATAAGATCACTTACATGTCGACAAACTGGCAAAAAAAGAGGTCCTTACTTAAGGTGTGCTGTTTTGGAGACCAGCTCAGATATACTGCTGAAGTCCTGAACAGACCGGTGTTAAGCGCAAGCACCCCCATTTGGGTATATGAGTAAAGGCATGTTTGGTTACATAGGGAAACTGTGGCTGGGCTGATATTTTGTAAAGAGCGGTCCCCTCCTGCTCCTCCACATACTCTTTTTAGACGATGGGGTAGGATTTAACAGCCTAATGTAGCAAAGTCCTCTGCCAGACTACTAATTAACAAGGGGGGTCCTGGGAGTCCCTCTGCCATACATTAGTCCTGGTTACGAGAGACTTACCCAGAGTCTTTAGCTCACTATCTTTCACAGAGAAGAAATATCCCAAACATATCAGTCTTTGTCCTGCCCAGGGGCAGTCCAGCACCGAAATGCTAGGCAATTCTCCTCTGAACAGGAGTACCAACAGAAACCCCAGACACGTGTTTCGGTCTGGTTGGACCTCATCAGTAGGGTGGATCTGTGCCTCTCTAAGAATAGTGAGCTAGGGGTCCACGTCTGGCCCAGGGCAGGACAAAGGCTGATATGTTTGGGATATTTCTTCTCTGTGAAAGATAGTGAGCTAAAGACTCTGGGTAAGTCTCTCGTAACCAGGACTAATGTCTGGCAGAGGGACTCCCAGGACCCTCCTTGTTAATTTGCATATTCAAGTAACTTTGGGTCTCACCCTAAGTTACTAGGGGAATCCAGACCTGGACCCCTTGCTCACTACTCTTAGAGAGGCACAGCTCCTCCCTACTGATGAGGTCCAACCAGACCGAAACACGTTTCTGGGGATGCTGTTGGTACTCTTGTTCAGAGGAGAATTGCCTAGCATTTCAGTGCTGGACTGCCCCAGGGCAGGACAAAGACTGATATGTTTGGGATATTTCTTCTCTGTGAAAGATAGTGAGCTAAAGACTCTGGGTAAGTCTCTCGTAACCAGGACTAATGTCTGGCAGAGGGACTCCCAGGACCCCCCTTGTTAATTTGCTCTGCCAGACTACTACAGTAAGTGAGACAACATTTTTGTTAAGATCAGTTGGAATACTCAAATGGGGAGGATATACCATTTGTGTATGGAACCCTGGGCCTCCCTTCTGTCCCAAGTGTTCTAGACTGGTATAGTGCGACTCCTGGATCGAACTTCAAATACTGCATCAATCACAAGGCCCAATTTCCTGTAAAATACTGGGATCTGGAAAAGACAGTCTACTTCCAAGATTACATCAGCAAATCATCATCTGCAAAGAGCTGAATAGTCTTGAGTGCAAATCAGCTGGCAGTGCTCTCCACTACAGCTTTGCATTAAAAAGCACAACCTACTCAGACTGTATTGGACAGAATGTCTATACCCCACAGCTTTGCCAGCCTCCAAGGACCAGCCAGTCAGCTCTGAGACCGCAAAGCCTAGCCAGATACCTTCGGATTGCAAAGCTACTAGTCAACAGAGTAGAGTTTGAGGTCTACCTGGTTCGACAGTCGTGGTCCATGTGAAAAGAAAATAATTACTGGAGGCCCAATTGCATTACTGTGAATCCTCTGAACAGTATACAGGTTTAACACAGATTGTCAGATTTCATCAAGTGTGTTCTTCCTTTGATCTTTGTGCTAGATGATGGGTACCACCAGGACCCCTCCAGCAGGATGACTCCATCACAACCAGCTGGTCAAGGTAACGTTTGGGCTCGATTAAACAAGAGCTGGCCGCCGATCAATATGGGCATTCTAAAAAGGGCAACCATAGCATTTTCTTTTTTTTTCTTTTTTTAAGTCTTTATTGGATTTTCAAATGCATTATAAAAAGGGAAAAAGGATCAATGAGTCAAATCAAATAAACAACAAGGAAGAGATATATCGGGAGAAAAACAGTGCATACATATTCGCTTTCAGTGTGCGTGCAATTAGGGGGTAAGAGAACCCAAACAGAAAGAGGGTGCACTGGTGTCACCTGTAACTGTCGAGAAGAGATGCGCACAAAATGTTACCGGGCAAACCATCAGGTTACTGTCCATCTACTACGCTCACAGCGTCTCTTATTTACACTAGCGAGAATTACTTTCATTGTTGGGGAATCAGAAGCCTTTAGTCATCCTAGGTAACAAAAGTGACAAAGGGATCCCATATACAACTATATTTGGTCAAAGAGTCGGAGACGGTAGCCGTGATTTTCTCCATGGCACAGATATACAACATTTTGTCCCAACACATGAAGCGCAGGAGCGTCCACCTTTGTCCACTGTTGAGCGATGCAAATTTGTCTGCAGTAAGCATAGGGTTGGGAAAAAAAAAAAAAGGAGTGAGGGGCCCAATGGTAAAAACATCTAGGTCGTCCATATCACCCAACAGAACCACCAAAAGGATCTAAGGGAAGCAGACTACCCACATGTGTTGGATTAAAGTGAAGCCAGCCACCCAATAAGGTGTAATGACTGGACAGTGCCATCAAATGTGAGCAATGGATCCAACCTTTGTGCACCCCCTCCAACAGTGATGGGAAACAAGGGGATACATAGTATGTCAACGGTGAGGCAGAAGATACTAACGACAGAGGATTTTGTACGAGATTTCCAATATAGATGCTCAAGAAGCCCTCCTCCACATAGTTTCCCATGATGTAATTGGAATCGTGTGACCCAAGTCCTTCTCCCAGCTCCTCCTATATGCCTCCATTCCCCCCACCCCCCATCTCAACCGCTAAAGGTTTGGACACATTAGAAACCATGTGACAGGAAAGGTTGACCGATACCAGCTTCTCAAAAGGCAACAGATCCGTTCCCCCTCCCCTTCTGGTCTCAGGAAGGGATGCCCAGTGTATAAGTTGTGCATCATGGAATCTTTATGATTCTGGCAACACAAAGGTCGCCGTACATTGCTCGAAGGTAAGGGGGGGGTCCCCTCGTCATACAGCTGACCTATATCACGCAAAACTCCCTCCATTCATCCATCCATCTTATGAAGTCCCTACTAGTCAATCCATGGGAGAAAGCTGGGTTGTGGAAAATTGGCGTCATCGGTGAGTGGTGAGCCGATACATATGATTCGCCCTATCCCAATAAGTCAGGCTAATCAGAGTGAAGGGCAAGTGGGTGTTCCTCAGGGGCTGGCAAGATGATGGCAACCAATGTAGAGAAGCTAAAGGAACTCCCAGAGATGCCTGCTCAAATTCAATCCAGTGCTCGTTAAACTCTGGGTCTGAGAAATCAAGCATCATTGACACCTGAGCTGCAAGCAGATATTGGTGTAAATTGGCCACTGCCACACCTCCCTGTCATTTCGGGTGGACTAAAATCTTCCTAGAAATTCCAGGGGGGGGTGTTGTCCCTTGCCAAATGAAATCCCAGCTTTTAGATCAAAGGTTCAAGAGTGTGGGGTGGGAGCAACACTGGGAGGGCTTGGAAGGAGTAGAGAAGCTGCGGCAGTACGTTCATCTTCATTGCGGTGCACCTGCCGAACCAAGATAGCTCAGTGCATTTCCACCACACAGGGTCTTGGTAAAGTTCGGAGAAGAGTCTTGTAGTTATGGTGAAACAAAGTGTCATGGGAGTGGGTGAGGAAAATCCCCAAATATTTAAGCCTGTCTTCCTCCCACCCAAATGGAGGAGTTTGTTACAGGTATTGTAGAGCTGCCCGAGGCATATAGACATTAAAGGCTGCCCATTTAGCATTATTAATAGCATATCCTGAGATCCCCTGAAACAATCCAGCTCCATAGTGATCGCTGGAAGGGTGGACACAAGGCTGGTCATCATGAAGATAATATCAGCAGAGATCCAATTTATGTGTAGATCCACCTGTATCAATCCCAGAGATCAAGGGGTTACCTTGCACTTTTATGGCCACGGGTTCAAGGGCTAAAGGGAGTATGAGAGGGGGCATACCTGGCATGTCCCCCAGTGAATGGTGATCGGGTTAGAGAGCCTGAGATTCATTTTAATTGATGCATGTGGCAGGTAAAATTTACAAAGAACAGTTTCACAAAATAAGGCCCAAAGCTGAAAGCTGTTAAAACCTCAGCCAAGTATGACCAGCTTATGCTACCAAAGGCTTTAATTGCGTTGAGAGACAAAAGGGCCAACGGAAGCTTATTTTTATCATACCAGTCCACTGCATTAATCACTTTGCGGATATTATCATGTGTTTGGCGATTTAGAATAAAGCCCAACTGATCCGAACCAATCAGTTGAAGGGAGTAAAGAGGCGAGATGGCCGGCCAGGACCTTAGAGTAAATCCAGGACAGCAATGGGCCTGTATGCCGAGCAGTCCAGTGGCTCCTTCCCAGGTTTAAGTAAAAGGGTAAGGAGGGAACCCGCAATAGGGGAGATCACAGTGGCAGTCACCAAAAAAACTGTTAAATGTCTTTGTGGGTGGTGGCACCAGTAGGGTTGCACATTTCTTGTAAAAGGCTATTGAAAACCCATTCCGGGTGTGATGATTTGCCAGGGGGAAGTGCCTTAATGGCCTGTAGAACTTCCTCCTCATCGATTGGGTGCTGGAGCTGCAACTTATCCTCTGTCGAAAGTACTGGAAGGGGTAAATGTTGAAGATAGTGTTGCAGTTGCTCAACATCTAAAGCTTCAGCCTGAAATAGAGAAGTAGAATTGTCTGTGAGGATGTTCAATTTAGCTGGTTCATCAGAGCAAAGTTCACCATTTGGGGGCTGTAAGACTGCAAATATGGTTCTTAGTCTGGAGGAGGCGCAGCTTCCAAGCCAATACCCTGTTCACTTGATTTCAGCTTCCAAGCCAATACCCTGTTCACTTGATTTCAAAACGGTTTAGTGCATAAGAAAGATTTAGTCGCATCTCCTGTGAATAGAGTTTCCAGCTTCCCTCTAGCAGTTCTTAATTTGCGATAGGTTCTCCACAAACCAGTCCACTTATGTTCCTGCTTTAAAGCCTGAGCCTCCAGGGTAGAGATCTGCGCGTGCAAAAATCTATGACGTGCAGCAGCCAAGCTGATAAACTCGCCACTAATCATGCCTTTACACACCTCCCACAGGGAATCCAGAGAGAATTCCCCATTGTCATTGAGTTGAAAGTACTGGACTATGTGATCTCTAATTTTCTCCTCTATAAGAGGGTTCCTCAGTAAGACATTATTGATACACCAAAGGGCAGGGGTGGAGAGGTATAGGTTGCTGATCCTGACCCACAGAAACAAAGTGTTAGCAAGGCATGGTCCGAATGGACTTAATTCCCAATAGAGGACTCAACGACAATGTCTAATGTAGAAAGGGGAGAAAAAAAACATATGAACCCTGAACAACCATGTACATGGGAGTAAAATGTATAATCCCCATCAGCCAGATGGAGGTGTCGCCAGGTGTCTCACATGCCCAGATCCCGAACCCCCCAGCCCCCCGAGAAAGTAACGCTGAGGAGTGAACACATGCCAAAGAAGTCCCAGAGGAGCGATTCTTTACCAGATCCATTACAGTGTTAAAATCGCCTCCTAAAAACAGCTCTCTGCAAACATAGCTATGGACAGGAAGAGGCAGTCAAAAAACGAAAATTGGTGGTCATTCGGGCCATAGCTGTAGAATACCGTCCCTCTTTATCAGCAAGTGCCGGTTTCTTGACGAAGGGTGTTTTTGCATTGAGCAATATTGCAACACCTCTCTGTTTAGTACCCCCCATTAGCAACAACTGGCGAGGGAATCTCAAAAGCCATTCATCAGACTGTTTCAAGGGAGTTTCCTGAAGGAGAACCATTTCTGGATTGCAGTAAGCAAGCGATGAAGCAGCAATTTATTCTTAAAATGGGGAGTTAAGCCCCTGTACATTCAGGAAAGTATTTGAACTGATAATGGCATGTGTAGTAGAATAATGTTCATGACAACTGGTACAAGTTACAATGTGAGTCCATACAGCCCCAATACAATATGTAAATAGCAGACCTTTTGCACCAAAATTTCGAAAAAAGGAAACTTGAGAACGGTCTGGCGAATAAAGGACTGGGACCCCAGTACCAGACTTAGGCCGCTCTCCACAGAAAATTTAATTTGACCCCAATTCTGCACAAGCACATCTCCTCTTCCAATTAAACAGAACATTCAACCTTCTAACATGTGAAACAAAAAAAAATGAAAAAAAACATGAAAGAAGCCATCATGGCCCAAATGACTGCAAAAAGAGACCTGGAAAACATAGGTGACCTTGGCCAAAGTGAAGGATGCAACCTATAAAAAGGGGTCGGGGGGGGGTGTAGCTCCTGGAGTAAGGGGGGAAAAACAAGGCAGCAACAGCAAATCAGGTTAAGGTGAGGGGATGGTGCCATTCATGGATTAACAGAGCTTCCGGCTCAGCCAGAACCCCCTCAAGCTTGTGAACCTGGCCAAGCAAAGCCTTAATAATTGTCCCAACTCCACCCAGGAACCACAGCATTTTTATTGCTAACATTTTCAATCTGTGCTGTATTTCAGTGGGACGAAAGCTAGAGCAGCTGCTGTCAATTGGAAGGACGTTACGCTTGGGCCGTCCAAGCTTTTCAAATACATTGAATTTCTGCATGTTGAAAGGGAAGTTAGGTTGATTCCAAATCAAAGAATTATTATTGTATGAAAAAACAAGAAGGGGTGAGGCACGCACTCCAGTTCCTAGCCAATATATTACCTGAAAAGAAAAAGAAAAAAGGTTACTGGGTTAAATCCCAAAGTGTCCAGTACATTCACAGGGTTAAATCCCAATTGCTGCCAAAATGTTCACAGGGTTGAATCCCTTCATGCACTGCTGTTCTCCTCCTAGCGCTTTTGTTTGGTCAACACTCTTCAGGGAGGCTGAGTTGCCTTTCTGTTCAGGTGAATCCAATATAATTGCTGTTACAGTCTCCAGGAATTGTGATAGCTGTAGTGAAACCGTTTTAACAATTCAGGTGATCAGGAAAAGACCCCCCTCCAAAAACACACATCTTACCCTTGATGTGGGGAGGGGGGAAAACCATAATTATGGCTCTCCAATGTAGGGCATAATAACGCCGGTGCTGCAGCCTCTCCACAAAATACATGAAAAAACAAGGGGCGAGGCGCACACTCCAGTTCCTAGCCAATATATTACCTGAAGAAAAAAAAAAGGTCCCTCTTGTCTAAGAGAGAGAAGGTATCCTTTAATGCTAAACATCAACTTTATGGTACCTGTGGGAGAACTTACTCCGTAAGCATATGCACTTTTCTTTATTCAAATGCTTTGCCCAGAGACTTTCGCGCCAAAGATAAAGAACTAAAATATTGTATCTCACAGTGGGACAGGAGGTAGGGTTAAAAAATTATAAGTTACTCACAGAAGTGACTAACATACTCTAGTCCATAGTCCTCTTTCCTCCATACTGTATGGGCGTCCCTTCTAAGATACCGGAGACGGTTCCTTTTTCATCAGAAAAAAAACCCTTCTTCCCCTTTAAATTTAGCGGCACGCTGGAGTGCAGCCCTGGGAGCATGCGCTGCCCTGACTGTCCTCCGGCGCCACACCTCAGTCCCCATAGACGCCTCAACAATAGATTTAACATTGTCTAATGACACCAGTTTTATTAGGGGGAGGAAGGTGGGATGTATTGAAGAAAGGGGACTATGGACTAAGAGTACATTGGTCACTACGGTGAGTAACTTCCAATTACTCTTACGTCCTGTCCCCTTTCCTCCAAACTGCATGGGCAATTACAACGGAGTGTAGCCCCAGGGTGGAGAGGAGAGCCTCCTTAAGCAAATAGGTTTCAAAGAACCGCCTGTCCAAAAGCTGCGTCTGATCTAGAGCCGAAATTCAAACAGTAGCGCTTGCAGAAAGCCGATGGGGTGGTCCATGTGGCCAACCTGCTTATGACCTGCCAAGGGAAATGCCACTGTAATGCGATGGACGATGCCTTGGCTTTAACTGCGTGGGTCTGCATGTTGGCTGGCAGTGGCTTATGCTGTCCCTCGTAAGCTTCCTTGATGGCCGAGACCATCCAAAGGGCTATGGAGGCCTTGGAGGCCTGATACTCTGGTCTTGAGCTGCTGAAGGTGACAAACAGTGCAACCGACTTGCGGAAGCCCTTGGTCCTGTCCAAGTAGAAATGTAGGGCCCGTGGAAAATCGAGGCAGTGCAGGATTCTCTGTGCCTCGTCCTTCGGCCCGGCGAAAAACATAGGCAGCACTATTTCCTCGTTCAGATGGAATGCGGAAGGCACTTTGGGTAGGAATGCTGGGTGTATCCGCAGAACCACCTTATCCTTGTGAAACGTAGTGTAGGGCTCCGAGGCGACCAGCGCCTGGATTTCACTGACACTGCAAGCCGAGGGGAGGCCGACTAGTAAGGCCGTCTTAATGGTGACCAGCCTAATGTCCGCGGACGCCATTGGCTCAAAGGGTTTGTGTTAGGGAGAATTCTCTTAAAAGGCCGATTTCCCAAACCTATAGAGTCCCCCAGCAGCTTGCTGGATTTTTGGGGTTTGTTTTTTTCTCCTGCTAAGAGTGAGACTCGTTTCCTGGCATGATTTGAGGTATGTCTTTTACTTGGTATGTGCTTATGGGCTATGGGGCCTTTTACTCCATAGGGTATCATCTGTTTTAGTATATGTGTTACACAGCACCCTCAGTGCAGTAACACAGGGGTGTCATAGTGACCCCCAAACATAGACTCCATACCCCGGGACGGACTACTGTCTCCCAGGGCATGTAAAGTCACCATTGGCTTTATTAGTCCAAAATTGTGAACAGAACCAGTACAAACCATCATATTGTGGAAGTACTGGAAGGGGTTAATTAGATTGCCCCTGGGTCTGTTTCCAAGGGGGCACTGTCCAGTCCCCCCTTGTCGAGTTTCTGGCTGGTGGCAGTGGTTACCACGCAAAATATTCCACTGGAATATTTCCTATGGGATTTTCCCATTCATTTTAAACGCACCACTTTTTTGGTGCATTATAAAGATACCGCCGATTTATTTAATTAATATAAAATCACTGGTTGGGTCTTTTCGCCAGAACTCTTTTACAAAATGGCGTATGTGTCCATCGCTGTAACTCCAACCAAGGTCGGCCCTTTGTTCCACTTTTTGGCGGGCTTCTCCACAGAAGCCCTCCAACTGGTGCTACTCTGTCTGGGATTCACAGAATGTGTGGGTGGGGGAATTGGCACCCTGGACTGCGTTGCCTTAGCAACCCAAGCCTCACTCTGTTCTGATTGGCCCACTGGTGAGCTGCCTGGCTCTCCACTTGGCATGTATGAGTGACAGCTAGGCTGTTGAATGGGGGTTTTTCTGCATAAAAGCAGGGCTTTTGGGACTGGAACTTCAGAAGTCGCCACAGGACCTAAGAAATCCGAAGAGGGGAGAAGCTGAGCCATCTGCAACGACGACACATCCCTTGGTCGAATCACCAGTACCAAGCACCCGGCGGCTGGATAGCCAAGCTTCACCACTGGGACCGCGAATAAAAGGAAAGCACCTTTTAACCGATTGAGTAACTCTACGGCTGGTCTCTTCCCTGGGCAGTGCAACGACTCCAAGTTTCCTCCTCGACGAGATCTTCTCCTTACCTGGTCGAAACCACAAACTGCACCCGCTGTCAGGAACAACTGCCACCGCTGGAGCTTCCTCACTCTTTAAGGTACTGTGTTCCGCCTGGCCTCCCTTTCTGCGGATTACTAAAGGTGACACTTAAATCCTTGGCTTTCCAACTGGGTTGGCCCCCAGACCTTCTAACTTTATCTTTCGCAACAAACCAACCTCCTTTGAACATGTTCGCAAAGACTTGAGTGCTTTTTAAACTGTGCTCTTGGGCACATTTCGCCTTGCTCCATGTAAAGTGGCCTTAGCCTATGAACTTTGGCTCTACAGTAGACTCTGCCTTCACTAACTTGCTGTGGTCTTAGAAAAGTGTTGGGAACTGTTTTATTTTCATGACCTGTCTTTTTCTCTCCCTTTAACTTAATTATTGGAGTGCCATCTAAGTTGAGTGCTCACATCCGTTTTTACAAATAGTGGTGTTTTGACTTAGACTTGTCTAATAATTATTAAGGGAGGTGTGTATACTTTTCTGATTGTGTTTGAACTTGCTTTGATCTATAGTACTAGTGTATTTCCTAAAGTGTGTTTTAAATAAATAATTATATACTTTTGATACCAAGCTCTGGTCAGTGTTTGTTTGCTCTACTATGTTTTTAGCCCTATTGTGTATCCTCTGTATACTGCCCTACGCATCTTGAGAGAGGTCTGACTGCTTAGCTACAGCTACCAGGTAAATCTGGGTGGTGCAGACTGCTACCAATTGGGTTTACTGCTTACTCCTGTAGTCTTAATCTGCTTGCAGTGTTCCCAAGGGAACTGCACAGGATTCTGCCTTTTGGGCGCCAGGGCCCCCAAAACTATGTTAAGGTCCCACACAGGGTGTGGTTTTTTGATGGATGGGTAGAGTCTGACGAGCCCCGTCAAATGCTTCTTGACAAACTGGGTTGGAAGAGGAGAAAACCTTTTCCCCCGAGGTTCTGTAGGCCCTGATGGCTGCCAAGTAAGTGCAGGAGGTGTCCACCTGCACACCTGAGTGGACGAGGTGCGCCGAGAAGCAGGCAAGGTGGTTGATATCCTTAGAGTCTGCCCAGTGGCAGAACCTGTTCCATTTACACTTATACTGGGCTCTGGTAGCTTTGCTCCTAGCCCCCTGTATGATCTCCAGATTAGCCCGAGAAAGGCGGAGGTGCCCTAGCATGATGTGCTCAGGAACCACGCTGTGAGGCTTAGTTTCTGTGGCGCTGGGTGGATGACCCTGCCCCCCTGTTGCGCCAGAAGATGTGCTGGGCCTGTCGGAAGACAAATGGGTGGACTCTCCGAGAGGCTGAGCAGCTCCGAGAAACATGGCCTGGCAGGCCACCATGGAGCTATTAGAATGATGCTGAGGTGACAAGACTCTTGATCTTGCATATCACCCTGTGTACCAGCGTCGTGGGAGCGATGGCGTATGCTGTCATGCCGTTCCACTGAATCTGAAATGCATCGCCCAGGGAGTCGAGGCCCGGCACCCGCCAGGAGGCGAACTGTTGGCACTTACTGTTGTCCCGCGTGGCAAAGAGGTCCACCTGGGGGTGATCCCATCTTCTGAAGATCTCCTGCAAGACAAGTTGGTTCAATTGCCACTTGTAATTGTCCGCTCCCAGCCTGCTGAGCCGGTCTGCCTCCAGTTTGGATTCCCCCAGAAGGTGAACAGCCGTGAGGTAGATAGTGTTGTCCAGGGCCCATTCCCACATGCTGATTGCCAGCCTGCAGAGTGGGGGGGACCTGGTACCTCCCTGCTTGTTGACATAGAACATGCTGGTCGAATTGTCTGTCTGAATGAGGACGACCTTGCCCTCGATCACCAGAAGGAAGGCTCTGATGTGGTACTCCTGCCTTGTCCAGGTGCCATCGACACAGTGGTTGTGCAGGATGGCCCCCCCCCATCCCTCGAGCGAGGAGTCCGTAGTGATGGTGACCTGCGGAGTAGGCTGCCTGAAAGGTCTGCCCGTGTCAGGGATGGCACTCTATTAAGAGTGGCACAGGACACCCAGAAAGGGTTTGGGTGGTTGTGCCAAAATAAAGTAGACAGATAAGTACACACACAGCTGAAAGGAAAGAGAACGAAGAGTAGACAAGAGTAACAAGGAAAAAGGTACAGAATGAATTCCCTCTTGGGGTGTATGCAGATATAGGAAAAGAGTATTCCACGAACCTTAGGAAAACTCTAGCCTTCTGCACAGTTTGCTATAACAGAGGCCCACGCTGTTTGCTCATGGCTTGGAACAGCAGCTATGGGTGTCTGTAATGTAGAAACGAGACAAGGGAAGGGGCAGAGGTTGACTGATGGGAACCAACAGACAAGCTCTGTACAAAAGGGTCTACAAACAGTACAAGAGAAGATACTTACAGACAAATCCAGGAAAAGGAGGTTGATAGAAAACTAGCAGAAGGAAATGAAGGGAAAGTCGTGTAACAGGATTGGATAGCAGAGGACAGTAAGGAACAAGGTTGAGAGCTCAGAGGAGCAGGAAAGCAATGAGCAAGCCCACAGGATCAGGGCTGTAAGGTAGAGAGCCCAGAGGGAAAGGGCTTAGGGCAGCAGAGTAAAGCAGGCTGCACGGCAAGGAACCCAGAAGGGCCGGGCAGCAAGGAGTGAGCCCTGAGGGGCAGGGCCGCTGACCGTAGAAGGTTGCAGAGGACTGTAGAGGGCTGCTAGGCCAAGAACCCAGCGGAAAAAGGTAGGTAGTAGGCAGCAGAGCGTGATAAGCTGCAAAGTAGGAAGCCCAGAGGACAAAGGCTGTAGGCAGCCGGAGTGAGGCAGGCTGCAGAGCAGGGAGCCCAGAGGACAAAGGCTGTAGGCAGCCGGAGTGAGGCAGGCTGCAGAGCAGGGAGCCCAGAGGACAAGGGCTGAGGCTGGAAAGCAGCAGAGCGTGATCGGCTGCAATGTAGAGAGCCCGGCAGGGCAAGGGCGGAGGCTGGAAGGCAGCAGAGCGTGAACGGCTGCAATGTGGAGAGCCCGGCAGGGCACGGGCGGAGGCTGGAAGGCAGCAGAGCGTGATCAGCTGCAAGGCAGGAGCCTGGAGGAGCAGGGCTGAGGAAGGGAGCCCAAAAGGCTAGCGCTGTAGGCAGCAAGGTGTATCAGACTGCAAGGCAGGAGCCCGCCAGGGCACTGGAACAAAAAGCAGGTGAAAGCAGGAAACAGCATACAAAGTTTGTAGCTCGAAGCAAAAAGGTGCCGGAAGGACTCTCAATGCAAGAGACTGAGCTCTCGCAGGCAGCAGCTTTTATACTGCCCAGCCCAGCACAGAGGCAGGCTAATTGGTTGAACCTGGTTCAGCACACCTGCAGACAATCGACCACCTCCCTCTCTGTTCCTGAGCTGGTGGAAGCAGAGCAAATCCCTAGGGCTTCTGGGGATTGTAGTTCTGATGAAGAAAAATAGGAATAGCCAGGAATAGGTGGTTATAGCCAAGTGCATTATGGTAAGTGTAGTTTTTTGGGAAAAATAAAAAAGCACCAAAGTCTCGCAAATGGGAAATAAAGTCCAAATAGTGAATAGCGGTTGATCCAAGAGTTTTCTGTAGATAAATGAATAACAATTTGTCCATATTGATCGCCAATGTATGCGCCCATGGCGCAGGCATGACAGCCCGGTCGTAGGTTGCAGTCCCTGGACCACCACATGAGGTCCAGGTGAAGAGAGGGAGGGACGTGGATTATCTCTGCCTGCGAGCCCCTCTCCTGATTCCAGGATGCTGCAAAGTGCAGCTGTATCCTCCTCATACTGGGTCTCGTGTGGAGGACGGCCAATAGGACTGCCGCAAAGAGGCCCAGTACGTGTTGGTACCACCAGGCTGATGTCACATCTCTGCTGAGGAAGTGAGCCGCGGCCCTCTTAATGGCTGTGATCTTGTCCTGAAAAACTCCCTGGGAGCCCCTGTTCCAGAGGAGCCCCAAGAAGATCAGATTTTGTATGGGCTGTAGCTGTGACTTCTGGGCTTTTCGCTCAATCTCAAGATTGTGCAGTATATTCATCAGAGTTTGGGAAGTGCAGTGCACAGCTTCCGGAGACGAAGCCCTGACAAACCAGTCGTCGAGGTACGGGCATATGTGGTGGCCCTGAGGAGGCTTCATTAGCCTGGTGAAGACCCTGGGGGCCGAGTTGAGGCCGAAGGGAAGCACCTTGTATTGGAAATGGGAGCCCATGATCCTGAATCATAGAAAAGAACGATAAGGCTGCCAAATCGGGATGTGTAACTACGTGGCCTTCAGGTCCAGAGAGCACATCCAGTCTCCCTTGCACAATGTCTCCGCTATTAAGGCAGGCGTAACCATCTTGAATTTTTGTAGAGGTAGGAAGAGGTGGAGGGTGGAGAGGTCCAGCACAACTCTCAGGCCTGCCTGGTACTTTTTCTGAATGGCAAAAATCCTGGAGTAGAAGCCCAAGCCTCGCTGGGAGGCTGGGACTTCCTAAACTGCCTGGCTCTCGACGAGCGACCGGATCGCCGCCAAAGCAGTTGCTGTCCCAATCTGTGGGAGTGGAGGGGAAGAGGGAGGAGAGGCTGGGATGGGTAGAAGGTAACCTGTGGATACTACGTAGAGGATCCAGGGGTCCGCGAATTTCTGGCACCAGAAGTGTGCATGGAGGGCAAGCCTGCCCCCACTGGAGACACATGGACCCGGAGGGGCACGTTATGCCTTCTTTCCCTCTGAGGCTGTTGCGGAGGAGGGGGACTGGAAAAAGCCCTTGCCACGCACCCCCCTTTGTTGCTTGCGCTGATGCTGTGTCGGTGAGCAGTCCGGTTGCCTAGAACTCCTCTCTTGGAAGCCGCTGAACCCTCCATATGTACGCCCCTTGTCCGAGCGCTGCTGTGACTGGGTGTACGTTTTGGGCGTTGTCTTTGTAAGGATGGATAAAGACATCAGCGTCTGTGCAGTTTATCTTTTTATCCAGCTCCTCATCCATAGCTGAGTGGAAGAGTTCACCCCCTTCTTGCAGCGGGTCTAATATGCAGTCCTGGACATCCAGGTTGAATTTTGTAGCACAGAGCCAGGCCCTCCTTCTCATGTCCGTGGCAATGCAGATGGCCCGGCCACAGGTGTCAATGTGGGCCACAATGGATTCCATGATGTCTTGTGCCACCATCTTGGCCTCAGCCAGTCCCGCCTTGAACCGCGATTGGCTGTGCGCTGGACGCTCTGGGAGGAAATCAACAATTTCCCGCCAAAGCCTCTGGTTAACGGCTGCTAGCACGGCATCTCTGTTGGATTGATGAAGATGTAGGGACGCGTTGCAATACAGCTTCTTCCTGTATGCCTCCAGAATACAGCTTCTTTCTGTATGCCTCCAAAATCTTCTCCTTGCCTAGCAGCGCCGCGGAGAAGGAGGCCGAGGACGACTGAGGCTTGGAGTATAGTGATGCCGCAGCAATCAGCAGCAATCACCGAAGAGTGAGGCCGAGGGTGGGCCGATCGCCAGAGTGTATCCCCCTCCATCTGCCTGTACTTGGCATCCAGGCGTCGATTGACCGGCTGGACCGAGTGGGGCTTAAGCCAGCCCTTTTTGGCCAAGGCGATGGCATCCTTCTGCATCGAGATGCCAGTTCTCGCTGTGGGACGTAGTGTGAGGACTTCAGCAAGACCCCCTCTGACGGTTGCTCCACCTCGGGTTGAAGAAGGCCCAAGTACTCTGCCAACCCTGCAAGCCGTTCATGGAAGGCCTTGGCTGACGACGTTGTGTCAGGGTTCTCCTCCTCATCTGTGTCCATCTGGGGGTCCAGTTGGTCTGGCACCGGTGGAGGTGTGCTGGAAGCCGAAGGCTGCAGTGTTGGAACTGGAGTCAGAGGCAGCATCAGAGGCTAGTACGGAAGCGCCCCCATTATCGGTTGGAGGGCCGGAGTGGGCGGCAGAGGCAGCCCAGAGGAGCCTGTACGGGGACTTGCAGCGCCAGAGCCATTGTCGGGAGCACGTCCCCGATGACGTCCCTGAGGATGACCCCATCCGAGGAGACTTCATAAGCCTGAGGAACCTCTCGAAGATCTGTCCTCACAGATCGGAGGGGTGGGAAGGGATATTGACGGGGTAGCATGAGGCTGCTGGAGTTGTTGCGTGCCCTGCTCATATGGACGCAGTGGGAAACTGCCCAGCGCAAGCGAAGGATAGGCTGTAGGCCACATACCTGGTTGACACCAGTCCCACCTCGACACTCGTTCCTCCAACTGCTCCACTTATTGGTGCAGTATAGGGCAGGTGCCTGTAATGTCTGGTACGGCAGCCATCTTGTCGACCTGCCTTCCACATGTCGGCATCGTGTTGCTCGGCTCATTGGGCCCCGCCTCCTCCAGGACTCTGGAGTGTGGATCATGAGGCCTACCCTGTTCCTCAGGCCGAGACCTGGTATGCGTTTCGCTCTCCACGGATCTGCCAGTAGAACTGCGTTTAGGCGCCCCCTCGAACATGTTGCCATACTAGGGCGTGGCCCCTCGGGTAAAGACCTGGTAAAAGAACCTTCCAGTCCCTCAGCTCTGTCACCAGGAGGATCTGCTGACCCTTAGGCCTGATGGCCGGTAGCTGATTTAGCCTCGGTAGTCGTGCTGGTATGAGAACCCCAGCGGTCCCTCGAGTGGCGAGTCCCTGGAAAGGAGTCTTCCTTGCAGGATGCGCGGAAAAGAGCGGCCCTACCTTGGGCCTGGATCGATGATTGACTAAGTCCTTCAGGTCCTCTGGGGGCGATCTCTGGAAGAGCTCCCTCGATCTCGCTAGTCTGTTCTTCAGAGACCTCGAGGAAAGCACCTTGCACGCGGTACAAGCTTGCCTGCCGTGGTCGGAGCCAAGGCAACGTAGGCAGAGGGCGTGGGGGTCCCCCCCAAAAAAAAAAGAATTCGACCCTTTTTTTCGGTCCTTTTGACTCGACCCTTTTGTCATTCGATCCTTTTCATTCGAACCTTTGACCTATAACCTAAGTAGGTGAGCTGCCCATTCCTACTGTGTGACTACAAGGACATGATGGGTTTTGGGTTATCACCTTTAGTATGCCAGACTGCTTAGTTAGCAAACAGTTTAACACAGTTAGCATGAACAGTCCTCATCAGGGTTGTTGTCATCTCTTAAATGCATAGAGAAGGACAGCCGTCACGGACCATGTTTCCAGCTTCTTGTGGGTGATATCAAATTCCAGCAGAATGGTTTGCCTAGGGCTTTTTCGTCAAATGTGATCTAGGATACACAGTTTGGTAATTGTGGCTGAATGCGTATGTATTTTGCCCACCATAACATGTGATCCACCCTACTGTTGCCTGGAATATCCAGTCCAGATGTTGGAATCTTGTCTCCAGGCTGAGCCACAAAATAAAGGATTGTTTTGCGAGTTTGCACTGCCTTTTCCGTAGTTGTGTAAAGCTATGCTGCCCAACTAAAGCTCAGTTTGTTATACCAGGATATTACAAGTCTTACGTTCTCCAAAGCATTGCTACCTACTACGGATTTGCGGACCAAAATCACATGACTAGAGGGTGGGTGGCCTCTTCTCTCTACGTATATCGAATCAAGAGGACAATATAAAGTAGCAGACGGGCGTTGCAGTTTGCATTTTCTTGGGCATGGCTTCACCATGCCCAGTCTCACCGTGCAGTGCGTACATACCAGGCACACCCCACTGGTGTAGCGAACACCTCCTCTCCAGCTAGCTCTCCTCTTGGCGCCGATTACTGTGTTCTATGGGGGGTTTAGGGGAGGAGAAAGAGTCCCACAATAAATTTGGTCCAATTGTACACATAGGGCCTCCATCTTTCATTCTCATGCCTTCCTGTGCATTTTCTCTATCACACGCCCTCATCCCAACTATCCACCGGACTGTTTCTCTATATAACTACTGAATCCTCTATCATACGCCTCCCTTTGCCTCTGTGACATGCAAAAAATGCTTCAACACCATTACCTATGGTAGTAGGTGCCATACAAATGCAAGATAGCATATACAAGTCATCATAGGTTAGCTGTACCGTACACCAGTGGACAATTGAGAGAAAACATGTTCATTGGGTGAGTGGGCAAGGTCTGTAGGGATGAAGAAATATTCCTTCCCCTCGACCCAGTGAGCTCTGGAAACACTACACCTGTAAATGGTGTGCTTACCAGCAACTTGGCGAAGTGACAGTTATGTATAAAGTGTGGTCAGACCAAGTCCCACATAACTCATTAATCGAGACACATAAGTTATGCCTGGTGGACTTGCTAAAAACTCCAAGCATGCATTATACTGCTACTTCCATTCTTAAAGGGATGGTCTAGTAAAAATGTTTATTTAAAAAATAGATAGGAAACATAAAAAAAAAAATACTAGCCGGAGGAGCCTGAGAAACTTGGAAAGAAAAACCGCAGCGTTTTCCAACACAATAACGTTGTATTTATGTTTGCGGTTGCTTCAAAAGCGACCGCAAACATAAATACAACGTTTTTAAAGCTGCGGTTTTATTTCTACGTTTTCCGGGCTCCTCCAGCCCGGAAAACTTAGAAAAAAAACCGCAGCTAGCGCTTATTTTTTTAAAAAAAATAAATAGCACTTACCGAGATTCAGCTGCAGCTTTCCTGCTCTGGTCTCCGGTCCCCGTCCTCCGCCTACAGCACTAATGAAGGGAAAGCCACCCAGCGGTAGCCTTCGTTTACTACAGCTGGCTGGCTTTTCCTTCATTAGTGCCGCAAAAGCAAAAGCCAGCACAGGAGGGCCTCCATTTCACAAAATGGCTGCGCCCATGTGCTTGCTTTTGCGAATTTTGAGCTTGAATAGCTCAAAATTTTACATAGGAAGTTTTAAAACGGAGAATGCTAGTATTTTTTTTTATGTTGCCTATCTATTTTTTAAATAAAAAATTTTACTAGACCATCCCTTTAAAACACATTTTTAAAAAGAACCACGTAGGACATGCGCCTCGTTCAGGTAATAGGGGCCTTTGAAAGCGCCCATTGTTTTTAACAGATCAATATCACTTAAACCGTTGCTTGGTAAGAACATGTTCTTTCAAAAGGTAAAATTGCTTTTTCAGTTTTGCCTCTGGGTATTTCCAGTTAGCATGCCGCCTCAAGAGAATGCTCTGGTGATGAAATACAGGTGTTGTCGCATGGAAACAGAACAGATAAACAAAGAGGTCTAACTGTATATGGATTTGTGAAATAACACATTGTCTACTGCATTGACTTTTGGCTATTTAAAAGGAAGTCTACCTTTTGCACACAAAAATAAAATAAAAATGGGACAGTTAAAACATAATTGCTGTAGCTCTGCATATCACTTTCGAACACTGACCAAAAATTAACTATAATGTCCCAAACTTTGAAACAGCAGCAAACATGCACACTTATTGTTTGCATAGGTATCGAGGCACTGCACAGATTAGTTCACCTTTACTGAAGTAAAACAAATCATCCAAGTGCCTTAACTCTCTAAAGAAATTACTACAGATCACGAATGGCTCAGAGTTTGCAAGGGTAGGGAATTCAATACTTGAACCATTAGTTCATAAATATATATTATGATCAAAATCACTAAAAAGTCTGAGTTTCCAATAAGAAGATTTACCACTCATGGTTCAAGTTAAAAGCCCGTGCTTGGCGTTTCCGCACACAGGTAACCAAGGCAGTTTGGTGTAAACAGTGTTCCTGGTATGAGCAGGCGACTGCAGAGCGTTGTCATGGCAAGGGCAAGACCGTCAACAGGGCTGGCAAAGGTGCGGCGATGAAGCGTAGGAACTACATGTGGCTAAAGAGTCTAAATTCATATTTATAAGTTCTTGTGAGCAGTTGTCGAAGTGCATGAAAAGTAGTAGTGGAACCATGTTCCCTGCTGGCCTGCCCCCCCCCCCCCCACAAACCCCATCGCCAGGGCCATGCGCAATCCAAACCCCCAAACAAATGGCCCTGCTGTTTAAGGGAACGTTCAGTGGTTTCAACTGCTTCCTACACTTCTCTTAAAAAGAAACCATTCCGGAACGGTTTCTTTTTAAAATTAAAGTATAAGAACAGTAAAACTTGGAGCACCGCTCCCAACGGCTCGCGCCCACTTCGACCACTACTTGTGAGCCCAGGAACTATGAAACGTGTAAGAGTTTGCACCACAGGTAAACTGAATACGTGTTAATTTCACCTATCAATTTCACCTATCAGATGTCGTTACATGGGGGCTTCCAAAGCACAATAAAGGTCCCGAACCATGATGCGACAAAGCACTGGAATTGTGGATGACAACCGATTTTCTCTTGGTAGAGGAAGTCTGAAAGCCCAGCACTCATTAAACCTGGAAAATCTGTTCTGAAGTGACATCACAGGAAAGGGGTTACCTACCCCAAACAATTGAAGGTGGCGACGGAAGTATGAGTGTCTAGGCTTCAAAATCGTCAATTTAGCCTGAATAAAAGCTCTCACTCCTATGTGCTGCAGGGAACAATAGTCGGAAGGAACTGGGGCTAAGGACTAACCCACTGAAACGGCAGCTTTTTATCATTAATTTGGCCGATCTACCTATAAAGGCAAAACTATTACATTGGAGTACAGCAAGAAGGGAGATTACATACGAGTAGGGGGACACAGCTTTTGGGTGTTTGGTTATTTACCCACCGATAGACAGTCCATGGTCATGCTAATCCCCAAGGCAATTCCCACCCATTACCTGCCGAAGACACATCTTCCACAGATCTCTTTGGGTTGGCACTATCTACCAGTAACATCAAACGTTGGCCTGTCAGTGTTATTTCTAAGTAGTCTGCTGTGTGTTAATAACTTAATTTCAGCTGTAAATGTGCTACTTGCGTAAGTGGCTCATCGCGTGTGCAATCTGCCACTTAATTTATATCTGCTCCCTGCACTGAAGTCCAATTAAAAACAAGCAGTAACAAAGCCAAAGGTTTAGAACCGTGTATAGGGATTAAATAGGCATTTACCAGGTACAGATGTCATATGCCCATTTACTCCCCATTTTCAAGCTGTTGTCATCTTATTGCCAGTAGCATTATGGCAATGCCTGGCAAAGTCCTAGCACATGCCTAGACAAAAGCCACAACTATGCGTGGTGTGGGCAGGTCTGCAAAGTCTAGCTTTTTAACTAACGTCATTATGTATTCTTAGAGTATTTGGTTTTAAAAATGTAGGTCTGCAAGTACCAGCATGCAACCTGATCAGAGCTTAAATAGTACTTGCTCAGCATCCCAGAGTTGACAATGGGCAACTTAAGAGCTATGCAAACTACCCTCTAGGTCAGGGCTTAATTGAGCCCAAATGTCTTAGTTTAATCGCAAGTTGTGCCCTTCTTGTAGAGTGTAAACTAAAGCGGATGTAGTACACAATCCCTCTTGGATGTTTTTGAGGCAAAGAAACAAAAAAATATATCAGACCCGTTAGTTCAATTAGTGCAATTTCAGCCACCCTTCGCAACCAGTACACAGCCGGTGGCCAACCCAAGCAATCAGGTTACAAAACCTGAAACCTTTGCCACTAGACAACATAAAAACATAGCCAAAACAACATTGAAAATTTGGAGTCCGATATACATATTAATTTTTTTCTATACGGAAAAAAACTTAGTTGAAGTGCAGTTAAGGCGAGTACATTTAACGGTCAGGACCGGCTTAACTCTGCGCTACTGTATATTATTCAGTGCCACTGCACATGGCTTTTGTATATTTTTTAGCACCACTGTCCATGGCCTTTGGCCATTGCCACTGTATAGTTTTCGGCATGGCATTCGGCCGTGCCCACTATTTTAAAAACACTCCCTGCTCACTAGCCACGGCCGTTGGCCATGGCGAGTATTCTTTTTTTTTTTTTAACACTACTCCCTTTGCACGTGCCCACTCTATTTTTTTTTTTTAACACTAACAGGCCAGGTGAGGAGGCCATCTGGAGAATGGGGGGAGTGGGCACATATTAGGGATACACTTGGTGCGGGGCTGGGGGGGCAGGAAAGCATTTTTTCGCCCGTTTTTCCGATATTCGCAGCGATAAAGGACTACGGATAGGCAAGGGTGTGCGTAGTTCAGTACCCGCGGTCACAGTTTTTTTGTTTATAAAGCTATTTCTACGGTTATAGTGACTTTGGGGATGACAATTGCCATCCAGGTCTTCCATCCATGCAGTAAAAAGGACAGACCCTGCTTAGTTTCAAAGCGAGGAAGGGACCAGCCTCCTCAGGCCATGTTGCCCAATAAATGAGCCAAAGTTACAAGACCGCTTAGAGAAACTGGCTGGCCCTTTTCTTGCTTTGAAGCCAAGTAGGGTCAGTCCCATTTACTGCATTGATGGCCGACTGAATGGGCATCCAAATTATTTATTTTTTAAACCGCCCTACTGTCAAGTCCTTTTTGCCTTTTGCTGAATTGCATTCTGGTATTTGTAGTCTGCCAATCAAGGGGGTGGGGGAGGAATAAGGGGACAATTGTACATTTTTTACCTAACATAGTTCAAGAAGGATTTATATATTTGAATGACAGTATGGAATGTGTACTTTTCCAAGTTATCTTTATAAAGCAGAGTATTGTTGAAAGCCAGACATGAGGGTCAGGAGGGGAAATGATGAGAGGGCAAGTAAGTCATGAGTATTTGCCCATGATGTGGCAAGAGAGTTTGTAATCCTGGACAGTGGTTCAGTTATTCTCCCCTGATTGTGGCTCCTTTTCAGGGCACAAGTAAAGGACACATGTGGGTGAAGAGCGTAACTTTATTTTTCAGAGTGCGGACGCAACACGGGTTTTTTTGAGGTTGGCAAGCCTGCTCAAGTATTTGGCTACCAGGTATTTACTCAGGTTGTCATGTTCCCAGTGCAGACCCTTACCCACAAGACCACAGCACTTTTTTCGTATTGGGACTTTGTTTACCAGGGAATATTTCACGACAGATTGCTGAGTTTAAAAGGCGAGCGCCTTTTATACCTGGCAAGCATATTTATTGGAACATTGTCTCCCTCAGGTTATTTTTCTGGTGTTCATTACTTTTTTTTTTTTTTTTTTAAGTCCAATGCTATTTTGTCTTGCACACTTTCTTCTAAAGGGTAAGGTCAAATGAACTACACTTGTATATTTCACTTAAAGATATATGTTCATTTACTGTGCGTCTGTTCATGGGTGCCAGCTTTTGATTTTCGCTATGGGTGCAGAAAGTACCTGGGCATATGTTATTCTTGCAGCCAGTCATTTTCTTCCCGTTTCCACGCTGCTTAAATGTGGTTAGTTGGGGTTGTGAGATGTATCACAACAGTCACCAAGAGACCGGCCACAGGCGCTTGGAGCATGCTGATTAACCAAAGTGTGTGGTCCATGGCAAATGTAATCTCACTGCACATTGCCTAAAAACATTGCGAGTTCTTCATTCCTGCAATCTTTTATAAATAGCAATACCACTGTTAAAACAGGACAAAATCGGTTTGTGATTGATGAACGTCTTTGAGTGATGAATTGCAAGTGTTTTAAAAAATAGAATGGCCGTGCCCACCGGCCATTGCCAAAAGGCCATAGCTAGTGGTTTGGTCGCGTTTTAAAACGCAGGGCCACTGACCATGGCCGAAGACCATGCTAGTGGTCTGGAAATGGTCTAAAAATCTATGGAATAACAAAACCCTTGAAATTCAAGGAAAAAAAAATAATAATAATATTTTGTTTCAGGGACGTTAAGGTGAGAACTTAATGCAACAAAACCACTGAAATTCAGCTAAAGCCACCTCAACTTCGCGCCAACTGTTGCGCAGCCTACGACCACGATGAGATCACAGATCACGTCACTAATTAGATGTTGTGGGAGAACATTGATGGCATCATAAATTGCATGACTGTTGACATCACTGGTGACAACATTAATTACATTGTATATAACTGATCAATAATGACAGACATAACATTAATAAATTAGCTCATAAATACTTTGATTATCTTAGTAACAATTTAGACCATGGACTCGGCCATGACAAAGGCTGTGGTAACTGGCCATCACCAAAGGCCATAGCTAGTGATCAGTTCGTTTTGCAAAATACCAAAGGGGATTGTTAAAAGCCATGCCTAGTAGCCCATCAAGGTTTTAAAATATACAGTGGGCAACGTTAAAAGCTGTAGTCAGTGGCCATGGCTAAGGGCCATAGTTAGTGCCCATTAACATGTTAGAATATACAGTCACATAGCCAAAGGCCTTTGCCACTGGCTAGCATTCTGTTGAGAAACATGGCAAGTAGCTGGTTAGTGTATATAATACACAGTGGGCATGACCGAAGACCATCACTTATGGCATGTTAATATTTTAAAATATATAGTGGACATGGCCAAAAGATGTACAAACTGCTCAATGTCAAAGGCCATCGATAGAGGCCCACTTAATTGTTAGAATATATAGTGGGGACAGTCAAAGATTGTGGCCAGTATTGTGCTAAGTTCCATGGCTAGTGCCTGATCAGTGTATATAATATACAGTGGACATGGTTGAAAGCTGTAGTCTCTGCTAATGGCCAAAATCTATGGTTGGTAGCCTGTTAAGTGTTTTAAACTATACAGCGCACATGGGTGAGGGGGTTGTGACCACTGTCCCTAACTGAAGGCCATGATTAGTATCCCTTCATGTATTAAAATATATTTGGCCATCCACACTTACCATGGCTGAAAGCCATGCTTAATGACAGTTACTGTTGTAATGTAATTAGTGATGTGATGTGATTTGTGATGTCATCATTGTGGTCGTGGCTGCGCAACAGGGGGTGTGAAGTTAAGGTGGCTTTAGCTGAATTTCAGGGGTTTTGTTGCGTTAAGTTCTTACCTTAACATCCCTACAACTAAAGTTTTTTCCTTGAATAAATATATGCATCAACATCCTGCAGAAAAACACACAGCTTTATTGCTGTTGCGCCTCGCTTTTTCCATTTGCGGACCAAATTAACTCGAAAGCATCCACATCGGTCTCTGAGCAATGCGAGAAAAAATACATTTTCGAATTTGGGAACATTTCCTTCAACTTTCCCAATGTCTTCTTCATTGCAAACTGCAATGACATTTCTGTGACATAACCCAAACGGTTTCCTACACAATGAAGAATATATAACGTCTGGATGTTTCAATTAAACCATATTTGCAAAAATGGGAGCAAATCCACCCGCTTAATCCCTCGCACGCCATACCATGAAACTTCACATTCATGGAATCCAAGACTATCCACCAATCCACACTGCTCTGCATAGACATTCAACCAATGGACCCAAGAGTCCCCCAAAATCCACACACTCTGCCTTCTCAAACACATAGCCATTGTCAGTGCTCTCACAACTCCTACTAACAAAACACCTGCTACCCTCTCTTCCTGTACACCACACCCAGGAAACCAGATTGCATGATCCCCCCCAATATCGACAGACATCTCAACTGTCCACAGTCCCCTTTCCATGCCAGGCATCCTCAAAAGACCTGGATGTTGCACGTGCCGTCCAGGTACTACCGCAGTGTCTGTGGACAGACCCTCCAATTGGAGGGGGTGGGGAAGTTTACACTTAATTGAAACAATTTATTGTACAATGGTGGCTCTTAAAAGAGCCGTTTTTTCAGTTTAATTTTTTTTTGCTGTTCTGATTTTTATTTCCTTCAACTACCTACACACATTTTCATATGCGCTGTACATCTTTTTCACAGTGCATTTTGAATATTTACATGAAACATCAGATATCCAAAATCAGTAAAGTTCACTACATCACTAAATTGTTAGCACCATCCAACTTGATGTTTATTTTCAAAAGATGCCATGCCTACACCATTCAAAAAAGCACAGACCTTTATTTACAAGGTGCCTACCTACTTCTAGCTGTGCAAAAAACACATTTGGGCCCCTCCATACTTTTCATTGGATGCATTTCTGAAAAAGTAATCTTTCTATATGGAAATAGTTCCATTAATCCTCGGAACATATCTTTTAATGCAACCTGCAAATATAGTGGAGTAACGTAGCCCAAACTATTTCCTCCACAATTAACAATATTCGGACATTGAAAGTGAGCCATAGTCTTACAAAATGATAGTAAACTCACCCAGATTAGCCCAGACAATGTATACCACTAATCCTCCACTCCCTCCAAACCAATACCACCAGAGATGCCACACAACTCAGTGTACCTTTTCAAATTATTAATCGAACAATCTCCCAACATCCACACAGTCAGCATTTTCATAGTAATAGCAAAATCCATCTTCCCTACACACAACAATCAAAACACCTACTATCCTCTCTTCCTGTAAACCACATTGGCTAATCCCCACAGTCCCCTTTCCATGCCAGGCATCCTTGAAAGACCTGGATAAGGCACATGCCATCCGCAGACTACCGCAGTGTCCGCAGACCCCATACCACAGGGGAAGCCCTTCTACTTTAGACTTTCATGTTATGAACACTCCCTCATTGACTGTATTATACTGTTCATTTCCCCCACAGAAAACCACAGATTCCAGCTTCATAACACTATGGAACTAAGTAACCATACCAAGTGTAGACAAATGCATATTCTATAAGCACTATCCTCACTGTACTACAATCATAAGTACCATATACAGTTCATTTATATCATTCCACCATATTAAAACACTTCATACTTCCACTACATTACCTATAATGAATTACTACACACATTACTACTGTGGTGGCCGAGGCCATTGGCCAGGTTCTTGGGACATGCCCCCAAGAATCTGGCCACATCCACCACAATACACGGTCAACTAATAAAACTCACCCTGAATGCACTGCAATCGAAAATGTCTGCAGACACCGAAACTGACAGCTGACCCTTTTTTCCACCTATAGAAACAGCTCCATATCAATAACTCTAAATCTAGGTTTCCCAAGCCGTCCAACTACCGCGTTGTCTGGCCTTTGTTCTACCTACAAAAATAGCCCCATATCTTTTTTCCACTCCCCCACCCTTCCCAGCCCCTCTTTCCACCACCAAATAACTCAAAATGTTTTTTTCCAGACTTTTTCTCCACCACGAGGTCCGCAGTCAGCTGCGACAGTCCGCGGATATAACATGGGGGGCGTTTCAGAAAATATGAGACACCTCATGCTTTTCACCATCCAATCAGCGGGCACGCCCGATGTCAGGACTTCACAGTGGCTTCTGGACCAATCGTAGGCCCGCCCGCGGACCAAACCCAGGTATCACAATTTCTTTTTATCTACATGTTATTATCAATTTCATTTTTTTTTTTTAAGTTCTATTGGACGGATTTACACCAAATTTACAACATCACGCTTTCAGGACCAAGCAGCCGCTCCTGCCATGAATTTGGTAAAAATCTGTTCAGCGGTTTTGGCTGTAGGCGTGAGCAAATTGTTTTCCATTGTGACTATGGGAAAAACCACAAATATTGGTACCCCAGCTATAATTTTGCCCTATCTGCACGAAACATCACTGAACTTTGCAGAACCAATCTGATGGGGCCATATACTTTTATTTTGCAAAGTTCATAAGGAATCGTCCAGGGGAGGGGTGGGGTGAAGTTATAAGCCACCCAAAAAGTACTCTTCCTATGGGTTGAGCAACTTAACCATATTTACACAGCCGCTACTGCAGGCTTTTTTGTCACCCTTATGTGAACAAGCGCTCAGTGAGCGCAAAACGAGTCATCCAGGACCTTGTCCCTGTTGTGTCCTGCCCCGCTGTGTGTTTTTACGAATAAACTTCGGAGGTTTTTATTTGTGGATTTGCGTTACATTTTTCCGCATCTCTCGATCTTGGAGTGCGGTCCTACTGCCCACGGCAGTTTTGTTATCTGTGTTTGCTGTAAATCACATGGTGCGTTCCATGTCGGACCAGCACCAGGATCTTTAAACCATTGTTTGGCGCAGCTTGTAACACTTAATGTTGTGGGATATTGCGGGCAAAGGTGGCAAATTATTTGTGGACAGGAGTCAGTCTATAGCACCCGCGAGACCCTGCAGCGTTGGTCTTTGGGTTGAGGCCTATGTGTGTCGGACGATGTGCATTAGCACAATACCAGTAAGTGTTAGCTTCTTTGGCATCTCGTTCATACATGTGGTATTGTTGCTTGGCCGTTCTCCTCACCAGCTATCTCACTGCTGCTTTGATACATAGCTTAGTTTAGCCAGTCAGGTCATTACGAGTGCCGTTCTCCGCCATTTGAAAATTGTACACACCATGCAGGGCACATGGGAAGCAGCTCACCTTTTACAGGCGCAGACTCTTTTCAATGAGCAGCAAGATGTTCCTAAGGGATACAGTACTACTATTGACAAACAGTCTGACCCAGCGATCAGCAGGGAGTTGACACCAATTAGAGAAATAGAAAAACAGTGGGAGGAACATTGATCCGATTACTATTATTGATGTAGCAACACAATATGGAGGGTTTTTTCCAATAGTTTACGTGGCACTAAACCACCTCTACGGACCGACCAATGATGACAAACTTCGGTAGGAGGTGCAGTTGTAATTTAGATACTTTACAATCGCTTGTTTTACAGAATGGTACAATTGTTTGTTAGGGTTTTGCTTCCAAGAGCTAAAATAACACTTAGCTTTACTGAGCAGACTTGCATAGTAAACACAATCACATGGTGGATAAACCCGACATAGTGAATATTTGTTTAAAAAAAGCCTTTTGAAACAGGTTAAACAAAAAAAGCTGCTGTATTTTAGTCATCTTAAATGGAGGCAGGCAATCTTCGCTAGGGTTTACGACTGCACTTTAAAGACTTCAACACAACCAACAAAATAACCTTTTTAAGAATGTAATTTACTTATCCACAGCTATGCCTCTTGCTTTTGATTATGTGAAAAATACTTGTGTAGTTGTGTGTTTAACTTCAAGCTACTTTAAAGCATTTGGTCAATTTGATGATTCGATTTAAAGATTTGGGAGGCCTTTCAGGTGCAGATGCTTACATGACAGCTGCAATCACAACCATTAGCATCTTTTTAAGATCTTCATACAGACAATGTGCGCTGCTGTGGCCCATTCCATATGTGTTAGAAAGTATAAACAAGGCACTGCTTGTAAACCTGTCACACAACCAGGCCTAGGGCTAACAAGACCAGCAATATGTAGACCTTCAAACATCAGCTCCTCAGTATTCCCAAGCTCCAGATGAGCGAGTACGCCACTGCGCATGTTCGCTACAAGAGGCTTCTTGGCACAATAGCTAGTTGTTACTAAGCTCAATGGTACTCATTTCCTCTACCTCAGAAGGATGGAGTGGTCTGGCCAGTATTTCAACCTACGATGACGTAGTAAAACAGAGCAATGAAGTAGATGGATTTGTCCAGTGAGCCTCAGACCTGTTTATGCACAATAATGCCAGTTATTATGTAAGCATACCAATACAATTTGCATGCCCAACAAAACAACCAAACTAATTTTGAAATAGACTGGATACGGTTTTGTTAAATTGAACTAAATGTTTTTCTTTGTAATTTATTTCATTGACCTAAAAGCAGTCATTTTGCGCAAATGTTGGCAACAGTATACCCTCATCATAAGTTTGGAGTGAAGGTGAAAAACAACTTACATCAAATAGCATCTTTTTTTTTTTTTAGTTCCGCCCATTTTACTGGGCACCAAATTACTGTCTGCATTTCATATGCAATATTTTCTGCATGTCAACCTAAAAAAATTACATGTGGTATTCCTTCCGTAATATTGCTCGACGCAATCTCCTATTTAGCGCTTCCCATAGCAGCACAATGCACTTCCACAGCGCTATCTTGTTCTACACTGGGGGCGTGTTTTGGGCATGCACAGTGCAACAGATTTTCCTCCTTGCCGTTGGGTTTCACACGACATTACATTTATGAATCAGTTCCCAAAGCAATGGGATTACTCTGCACAATTTAAGCATGGGCGCAAACACTGCGCAGAGTTACCGTTTTTTGTGTGAATAAAGCTCTACGTGTTGATCACGTGCTGCAGAAATATGCATATCTGCTCTGCACCTCAGCGGCTTTGAATCCTTGGGGGGGGGAGGGGGAGTACTCAGGCATTCATCATTCCATGGACAAACCACTGAATGCAGTTACATATGGCACATTATTCCAGCACTTAGAAATGTGACAAGCTAAGTGTTCTACCTTATAGTGCCTCCGGAGAATTCGTATACCACAGTCAAATTTAAAAATGTTTCCTCTCTTACCGCTTTTCAATTCACCAGCTCTACTATTGATCTGCCTCACTCGGTTCACATATCCATCTATCACCCTCCTGATCCCACTGGACCATTCTTTAATGGTCTTGTGCAACTCCTTGATTCTCGTTCCACTAAACATCACTGCATTCTCTTAGGCGACTTTAACCTTCCCTCTCGTACCACTTTTCAGAAATCTGCACTTCAGTCTTAGTGATCACATGCTCCACTCTTAGGATCTCTTGTTCATCTCCACCTCTCCCTCAGCCACTAATATTACTGTCACACCATACATATCTGATCACAAAATTGTTTCCACCACCATCTCCTTTTCACCCCTCTGACCTTTCCCCACCACTTGCTTCACCTGCCATTCCTTTTTTCCATGACCTACAGTCCCCACTCTCCTCAGTCACACCAATGCCTCTTCCACCAACACTGCCTTCTCCAGCTTCCAATGCCTACCATATGACTCATTCTCCTCTCACTTCCCACTGCTTACTTTCACCCCCAAGTCTCAGCATCCTCAACCATGGGTCACCCCATTCATACACTCTCTAGACAGACATGAATAGGCTGCTGCACAAATGGAGGCACACCCACTTGCATAAGAACCTGCGACTTTACCTCTGCCCTGAACTCTCTCAAGTCCACTCTTGATCGAGCGAAAAGGGAATTCTACCCAACCTCATTGACCCAGACTCAAACCATCCTCGCCTGCTACAGGGCACCCTAAACTCACTCCTCCCAGGTCTATGACTATCAACTCTACACACAGTTAATGACCTAGCTGAATACTTTGCTGCAAACATTTCCAAAATTAGAGACTCTCCTGACCTTCCTCACACTCCTTCCTTCTACATTGTACACTATTGCCTAGTCTACCATCATCCTCTGCCTCCATCTCCCACTTTAGTCACACTAATACTGACAAAGTGCTATCTCTACTGATGAAAGCTAACCCCTCTTGTGCCCCATTGGACCCTCTTGCTCCTCATCTAGTCAAGCCTATTGCCCCTTTAGTGGCGCCTCACCTCACTGAACTCTTCACCTGGTCCTTCAACTCGGCTTGCTTTCCCTCTTTTTTCAAAACAGCCATGGTCATCGTTCTCCTAAAACAGCAAGGGGTTGACCGGAACCTACTGGCTAACTTTCACCCTGCGTCTCTCCTTCCGCACTACTCTAAAGTGCTCAAAAGGGTTGCTTTAAACTATCTTACCAATTCCGTAGACATCCGAAACCTTTGAGACCCCCTACAAGCAGGTTTCCTTTCCTATCACTCAATGGAAACTGCTCTCATGAATGTGTCCGACTTGATCGGCTCTGCTAAGCACTACAACCTATACGCTATCCTAATTGCTACCGTTGACACGGTCGATCAACTCTGATCTCCTCAATACCCTTTCTTCTCGGGATTCGTGATAAAGCCCTTGCCTGCACTGAATCCTAACTTGCACCTCGCCAATTCACTGTCTCCTAGCGCAACAACAACCCTCAACTCACTCCTCTAACTGTTATTGTTCCCCAAGGCTTCGTCTTGGGTCCGATCCGCTTTACACCTCTAATCTTGGGGCACTAATCTCCTCCTTTGGGTTCTCGTACCAACTCTTCGCGAGCGACACCTAAATCATCTTCTCTTTTCCTGAACTCTCCTCTGATCACTATCAAAATGTCAAACTGTCCCGACGGCAAGGAAGCACAGAGCAGGATGGCCTCCTAAGCTGCGACTCCCGAGGTACCCCTGCATTTATCTGCACATTAATCCAGCTCCCATGCAGGCAGTGACTGGGAGACGCAGCTGTGCTAGAGACACAATCCGGTGCCAGTGAAGCCTGGGGTTCTATATAATAATGTCCCCTCAAAAATATCGGCATGCAAAAATTGCTGTTTTTTGCGGGGAGATTACTACATGTAACATGCGGGGGACACCCCTGCAACCCCCAAACCCTTTTTTATATTTCCTCGGGAGCGGGGGACACCCCCCCGCAATCCCCACCTGCCCCGGTTCCTATATATATGGTCACCTATATGATGTAACCACAACCTTTTCCCGTGCGACATTATATACGGCGACCATATATATATAGGGATATTATTAACTGATACTAATCCCGGGGCTAACTCGGTACCGCCGCCTGCAGTGGTGCTGGTCGGATGGTCGCAGAGAGACCTAGCCTGGTGGAGAGAGGGGTGGCAGGCCCTGCAGAGGCCCCAAGACAGTGGCTACCTCCTCTTGTGTGCAAGCAACGCTGAGCAGCCGGCAAAGATAAAGTAAGCGGGGGCGGCTGTGGCGAGGAACCGCTGTATCTTGCTGTGACAGCCCTGGGTGGATACTGCACCCTGGCTTGGGTTGGGGGGGGGCAGATAAATACAGTGGAGTTAAGCGAAGTGGACCCCTCCTTACCGCACCTCCCCCGGAGGATGCACCCTGACCAACGGGGGCTGAGCACCAGGCAGACCATGGACGGCCATGCGGGATCCTCAGCCAGCAACAAATCCACATGACATCAGAGTGCTCTAAAGGGAGCAACACAAGTGGCAACGGGAACAGAGGTTCATTAGAAGGCAGTGGCAGAGACCCTTTTCCAACGGAGGTAATGCGCAGTGGAGATTCCCTCCACCATTGCAGAAGGTGGGGGGACCCCAAGTGCAAGTGACTGCAACAGGGGTGTAATGTGAGGAGGGCCGGATGCTGAGAATTGAAGTAGACCCCCTGGCGGTGAACACAGGCGGTGTGGACGGGATACCTAAAGGAAAGAGGGCATTGCAGCTGGGAAGAAGCATGAATAACTGGTTGGCAACGAGAGGTGCAGTCGGGGGAAAGTGTGCGCCCCCCACCCCCTTCTGAGGACCGGGGACACAACAGAGATAGCAGAGAGGATCTGGTTGGAGCACAGGAGCTGAGTGAGGACCTCACTGATCGGAATAATGGTCAAGGACAAGCACAGTAAAGCCCGGCAGAGCAAAATGGAGCACTACGAGTTAACGCTAGCGACAAGGACACTGGGGAACCCCCACCCCTGGGGGAGGCAGTACACACTGCTGGAGGCCGCACAGTGTAGGGGGAGCTGGAGCCTACGATGGGTCAAGTATTGCGTGTGGTTACAGACTCCAGCATGGAGGAGAGGATAGGGCAGGTGGGAGTGAACCTGCTCAGGACGAATCTGGAGGACTGTGTCAGAGAATGGGGGAAACAAAGGAGAGGATTAGCCAGCTGGAAGATACGGCGAGGTCGCTGCATACACAGCTCCAGGAGCTGCAGGTGAAATCGCGTGTCTTGGAGGAGAGAACAGAATGTTGGAGAGGTCCCGGAGAGCCAACAATAGGATTAGAGGTCTGCCTGAACGCATTGAAGGACCGGCAATGGACCTCGTCCTGGAAAGATGGATCAGGGAGGTACTGCAGCCAAGGGCCCTGACCAATTTCTTCACAATTGAAAGGGCCCATAGGGTGCCGGGTAGGCCTCCCCCGAGGAGCCCCCCACCCCTCTGGTGGCCAAACTGTTCCACTACAGAGACGGGGACTTTATCTTTCAAGCAGTCATGAGAAAAGGAGTGATTAGAACAAAGAATGCAAACATGATGATCTTTCCAGAGTACACCCTTCATTTGCAACTGGCACAGCAATCCTCCGAGGAGGCCCAGAGAATCTTATGCAATAACCAAGTGAAGTACATGCTTATGTTCCCAGGAGAAAGGGAGAAATGGAAGGGGAGAAATCCTGGGTGTTTCAGGAACCGCAAGAGGTTTCAGAGTAGATTGAAAGGGGGCTTCAAAGACCGGCCCCCTCATGGCGGAAAATGGATTGGCACCGGTCCCATAGGTTGGGAAGCGCAGGGTCCCCCAGGGAGGCGACCTACAACAATTACGAGACAACACAAAAGGAGCAAGGCGTTGTACAGAGTCGGAGTGGCCAGGGACGGGACTTTTGCAGAATTGAGCCGGAAAGTGAAGGAGGAGAGCCACAGCCGGATAGCCGCCAGACGGGAGAGCAGAGAGACAAGCAGGGGGACTGAGAGCGAGAACAGACAGCCCAGGATGGTGGGAAATGGCCGATCTAGCGACGGGGGTCTGGGTGGGGACCTATTGGGATGAGGCCCAGAATAGAAGAGATACAGGAGGTAGGGGGAAAACAAAAAGGGAGCCAGGGGAGTCTAGAGGGGAATGGGGGAGTGAGGGAGTGGGTGGTCCATTTTCTTTTTATTAGGAGAGTCACAGTTGGGCTTGAGGATGAGTTAGTTGAAGTTGTTTTTTTTAGGGCGACAGATACTTCTCAGTTATGGTGGAAGTATATGGAGAGGGGGGACATAAAGGGTGTGGGTGCAAGTGGCGGGAGTTGGGGGTTATTGTTGAGGTTCTTGGCACCATGGTACAGGGACACAAGCTTTGGATCTGGAATGGTGACTATGGAGAACAGGGGAGAAGTGAAATGTGTCTCCTGGAATGTTAAGGGGATGAACGATGAGCTTAAAAAAGTGTAGTGCCCCAACATCTGAGACGCCTCAAACCAGAAGTGGTGCTGCTTCAGGGGACTCACCTCTTGGGGGACCTCTGCCTGTACTGGGGAGGGGTCAGTACAAATGTGTGGTGCATGTGGTGTTCACCAGGGGCTCTAGGGTGGTGGGCATACTTATAAAAAGATTGGCACCCTTCCAGATTGATAGGATGTTCCAGGATAGGGGAGGCAGGGTAGTTGGGGTGGAAGGTTGGAGGAGTCTTGTCTTTTTCATTAATGTCCATCTCCCCCCACCCCCTGACATTATTATAAGACACACTCAGGAGGATGCTGGGAGTACAGCCAGGTTTTAACATAGTTGCATAGTTGCAGGCGATTTCAATGAAGTGGTCATACGCTCCCTGGATAGGTGGGGGGGGTCCCCAACGAGGGGAAAAGAAGGACAAAGTCGTGGACCTTCCTGGACGCCATGGGGTTGGAAGACCTGTGGAGGGTGGAGCACACAATGACACAAGAGTTTTCCTTTTTCTCTGCTGCCCACCAGTCCTTCTCTAGGATATGCGTTTGCTCTGAGATGTACGCAGACAGGGTAGAAGGGGAAAGTTATTTACCCAGGGGTAACTCTGACCATGCACCGCCAACATGGAAAATTAGACTAGGGTGGTGCTCATCGGGGGTGGGTTTGGAGACTGGGAGCCCACCACCTATTGGAGGAGGCGGTCATGGGAGAAATAAAGGACCGAAACAGAGCATTATTTTAGTACCAATTCAATCTCAGTGGACTCAAGAGAGACTGCATGGGAGGCATATAAAACGGTATTACGGGGGAGAGCAATGGCACAGCTTGCAGCTAAAAGAAGGGGGAAGGGTAGGGAGCTTGGAGAGGCCAGGGTGGTCGAGCTGGAGGAGAGGGTGAGACTGGCTGGGGCAGAGGATACTGCGAGAGAACTGCAGAAGTTGACAGAAGAGATTAGACTGGGGGCCCTGAAGGGAGAGAGAAGAGTAGACGGTATAGAGGGGCCAGTATACACAAATGGGGATGAAACTGGGAAACTGCTGGCTTGGCTAGCTAGAAAGGAGGATGCGAACAGGGTTGTTTATGAGCAAGGAGGTGGGCACTGGAACAACCAGAACACAGGAGAGAGTGCAGATCTTCGCAGCTTGCTACCAGACTCTGTACACAGCACTTTGGAATAAGGGGGAGACTGAACTGAGGGGATTTCTTGAAAAGTTGACAGTGCCCCAGTTCTCGGAGGAACGGAGAAATGCACTCAAAGGAAACCTGCAGGTGGACAAAATACAGGAGGTGATGGCTCAGTTGGGGAGGGGAAAAAACGCGGGGGTCAACGGCTTCCCACTGGAACTTTGGCTGAGATTGCAGGACCAGGTGGCAGGGCCAATGTGGGAAACTTTTAGTGAAAGCAGGGAGAGGGGTATGCTTCGAGTGGATCTCGGAGATGACAAAATCATAGTCATACCAAAAACCTAGGTAGCAATGCGGGTCTTAAAGACAAATATCACTGATAAATATAGAAACCTTGCAAAGTCCCTCGACAACAGGTTAAAGAAAATATCAAACATTGTGAACGAGGACCAGTGTGGGTTCATCACAAACAGTTCGACCAGACTAAATAGATGGCCTCCATTTGATTCTGGGAGGGATGAAAAAGTTGCAGTGCCCACTGGACATTCTCACATTGGATGCCCAAAAAGCAGTTGATTCCATTGAATGGGGATATCTTATTGCGGTTTTACACCGGATGGGGTTTAGAGAGGGTTTTGTGAGTTGGATCCAGATGCTTTATAAAGGGGTTAACGGCCCGGTTGAGGGGTAATGACCTGAGAGGTTCAAACTGGGCTGCGGCACCGGACATCACTATCCACTTTAGCCCATCTTGGTTGCCCTTGCACTGGAACCCCTGGTAGATTGGATCAGGGGCGATCCAGGCTTTTTGGCCGGGGGGGAGGGGAATAGCGGATCTCGCTTTATGCAGAATATATCCTGCTCTACGTCACCGAGCCCGAGACCTCAATCCCAAGGCTTATGGGCATCCGAGAAGTTCAGCACATGCCATCAACTGGGATAAATCCATCAACTACCCAGTGGTAAGAATGGACGGGGAGGGTAGTCGAAGGCAGTACCTGCCACTGAGAACCGAGATGGGAGGACTTCGGTACCTAGGGATATGAGTCCACAAGAAGGAATCTTCCTTTGTGGCACTTAATCTCACCCCAGCGAAGATTTGAACAGAATGCTGAACACTGGATGCCTCTTCCAATTTCTCTTATGGGAAGGGCAGCATTATATAAGATGGTGACATTGCCTATTTTCTTATATATTATTCAGCATGCCCGGGTTGGGCTGCAAACGAGAGAATTCGACAGAATTAATGAGATATTGAGGGGATTGGTATGAGAGCGGAGAACACCTCGGGTGAAGATGGGAACCTTATATAATTCCACTTGGGAAGGGGGACTGGGAGTGCCGAATTTTAGACTTATTGGACAACAAAGCTAGCCGTAGTAAATGGATGGGTGTACCGAAGAGGAGGGTATACCCTGGTGGATACAGAGCTAAGGTTGCTGGGGAGGGAGGGAGCCTTATACGGAACCTCTGGCCCGAAAGGAACCCTCCTTCTCATAGCAGCGATGGAATGGCATGGAAGCAAGCCCACAAACATGTGGGGTGGGGGGTCAAAGCTCCTGCTGGCTGCCACAATTTGGGGATATAGGTCTATCAAGGGCATCTACAATTTGCGCTGGTGAAGAGAATGGAAGTATAGGGGGATCAGGATGGTGAGGATGTGATCTCCGAGGGTGGGGGGATTAGATCGTTTCAAGCAAAGAAGGATAAATGGGGACTGGATAAACAGGACTACTACAAATACTTGCAGCTTAGACATGCCTTACAACCACACCTGCTTCGACTCAATGAAATCCCACAAGTCTCTCCAATTGAACGAAATATATTTGACGACAAAATTGAGAGGAAACAGAGTTCCACCCTATACAGCGCGTTAAGCTCTCATTCGGCGTTGCAGCTGGATAACCTGCGGGCGAGATGGGTTAAAGATGTGGGAGAGATAGGCGAGGAGGACAGCTTTACAGTACCAAAGGGCAGTCGCTATTGTGGACACCTTAAGCTGGTACAATTTGAATATCTGCACAGGGTGTATTACTCCAAGGAACGATTAAAAAAGATGGGCGGGATGAAGCCCACCCAGAGTGGGACATTCATGCATAGGATATGGCAATGTCTGAGGTTGCAGAGGTACTTGGGGAAGGTGCGATAAGAGGTCAAAGAAACCTGGGACAGGCCGATATATTGCGACCCCAGCGGAGTGATTTTGGGAATCTGGAGGGCAGAGGAGGATAACAGGAAAGGACCTTAAATGTTGCATGCATCGTGGCCAAAAGAGCGGTAGTGGAAAGGTGGATGAGCCCAGACCCTCTGACGATTGCAGTATGGAGGTCAGGAATGGATTTGGTGAAAGGTGGGACCAGGTGGTGTACAAGAATAGAGGCTGTCCACTAATATATGAAAAGATTATGGGGTTACTGGGAGTGAAGCAGGAAGGGGAAACGTGGGCAGGAGATGGGTGGGCAAAGGAGTGGAGAATGTGGAATTTGGAGGGAGGGGAGCATGGACACTATGGAAAGGAACGGGATTGGGGAGGATGAGGCGGAGCGAGCGGTTGGTGTGGTAGCTGGCAATGACATGGTGAATATTGTGTTGTTGTGTTTCTTCATGAACGCATGCGTGCTTAGAAACTTAATCAAACGTTGTTTTTTAAAAAATACAACCATCTCTCTGCCATTAAATAGTGGATGGCTTTGCACTCTATGATGTTAAACTCTACCAAAACGGAGCTGCTCTTCTTCCCTGACAAAAGTGCTCATCTATTCCTCTGCCTATCCAGATCCCACCTGACACTCTTCCCCTACTCTTCTTCAGTTAGAAATCTCAGCGTCATCTATGACCCTTCTCACACCTTCTCTACTTTCATCTCGAAAACTGGAACAGCAGCTCACCTCAACCTCCTAAATATTGGGCAAATCAGGCACTTCCTTCCTTTCAACACTGCAAAGCATCTCTTAACCAATACAGTCTTCTCTAAAAACTGGACTAATGTGCCAGCATCCTCTTTGGTCTCCCCAAATATGTGTTCTGTCCTCTCGATAAGATTATTAACTTTGCTACCAGGACACTGAACTCCCTCACATCATACCTACTTCCTCGTATGGTCACCAAGCTGGATGGCGGACAATGCAAAATAAGGCCAGATTTAAACGTCCTGGTTCACAAATCTATCCATGTTAAGGCACCACATTATCTATCGTCTCTATCCAACTCTACAAGCCTTCTTGTAATCTCTGCTATGCCTCCTCGACTACCCTTGTGGCTCCTTGCCCTTCCTGTGCTTCCCCTCGCTCCCGCCCTTTCCCTCTTCTTGCTCCACTTGCATGGAATTCTCTGAGAAACAATGCACACAGATTTGGTCAAAGCCAAACTTAAAGCCTACCTCCAAGTCACCCTCTCAACCTACCTCTCATGCCTACTAGCTAACATGTTTCCCCCTCGCCTAAAACCTGCCTCTGTCCCTCACTTCCTCTGCCTCCACTGTAGCACTTCACCCATTATGGTCACATCCCAAGCACAGCTGGCTGTACCGCCTACCTGCACTTAAACATGTCCAGTGTCGGTTGTCCTTAATCTATGCATGTCCACTTATGTATTTTCCCCGGTTACTGTTCCATTTACTCCAATCCTCAACGTGGTCAGAATGTCCCTCAAACTGCCTTCTGATTGCAAAGTGCTGCATTCTGTTGCGGTGGACGACTGCTAGAGCTCACACTACGGATCAATAGCGAAAATCTTTTTCATTTGGGCTAAGGATATGTAGGAGCAATGGTTCCCAATGCAGCCCACCAGGTCTCGCCGAAAGGACGTGTGGGGCCCGCTCAAAGCATATTTCCTACGTACAACATCGCTACAAGACTCCTCTGCTGCCTCGGAATCAGACTAACTTGGTACTTTAATGGTCCAATGGCTAAAGGGCGTTATATTGCATTGATCCCCTGGGCCCGCAAATGGTGTTATATTGCATTGATCCCCTGGGCCTGCTGAACTCTCCCCCTTCAACATCAGCTCCTTGTTGATTGTCTATACAACCTGCGTTTTCTTTACCACTGATGGGCTTAATGAGGTTTCGTGAAATGTAGGATGGCAAGAGTGCCAATAAAGAAAGTTTTATAAAAAAAGAAGAATGTCCCTCAAACACACCCCAAGCTCACTGCTTCCCACCAAATCTGACTTCTTACCTATTCTACATGCTTTTGTGATCAAAAGGGCATTGTTCCTCCGGTATATAAATACAAATAAGATACATATATACTACCTTTTTATAACTAGAACACCTCAAAATGTATAACCTACTTTCCATATCCAAAACAACATTTTCATATTATATTTCAACTGAGATACATAATAGAATACAACTTTATAGCCAAGTTAACCAAAACAAAAACATAAAATTCATCATCAATTACTCAACACGTATTCCATATCTATAAAGGACACAATTGTTAGCTTTGCAGTTGCTAATTTTCCATAGATTTAAGATGAACAATTTTGTCTTTTTGTGAGAGATAGATTTATGAAGTGGCCTTCTCGAAAAAGAGTGGGCTGCCAAATTGTCAGGCTATTATGAATTTATTTTTTATTTAGACTTTTTTTATTGGCTATAACAAAGTTCAACCTTAGCACTGTTAAAAAGAGTAAGAAAAAAAATCATAAATTACTTTCAAAAATAAAAAATAACACAAGTGTTACAAAAATGTATTACAATTTTCATTCAACCCATCCCCAAACCTATATTACTTAACTTCATCAAGACCTGAGGAATTTAAAAAAGCAACGACTGCAATACAGAGTGGCCGTTTTGCACCACCCTAACACAATTGCCAAAAAGAATCAAACATGCCCCATTTTCTCAAAAAACTGTACAAAGCGAACCTGGCATTTAGAACATAGACATGCACAATTCATAATTAGGTGTTCCATAGTTTCAAGTGACCCGACTACACCACAAAAACGACAGCTCATATGGTCGTGATCAATTTCATTAGATCGCTTCAGAACTTCACGTGTTCTGTATACATTCCACCGGAATCTAGTTAAGTGCCTTCAGAGCTTTGGACAAGGAAATAATCTCCAAAAGCTAGCGAGAGACCCCAAAGTTTTATGCTAATGGAGAAAATCTTGCATAGTTCTCTGGCTGTGTAACCTACCTATCAAAATACACCAATCAAATAGCAAAATATCTTTCTTTTACCCTGTTTGGAGTACTTCTCAATTCCACTCTGGAAAAACCTATTTTTTTTCCAAACAACATCACATAATATTCCATGATTATTCGAGATATTTTCCTGGCATGTTAATAGAATTGTGTTCGGGTCCAAGTATAATGAGTTAGGATAGGGCAGCAAAAGTTTATTTAAACAAATGCTGAACACTTCCATCTCACCATAGTCTTGATACCACACAAACCCAGATCATACACAATTGCCAATGTGGGCACATCATTTGGGATTCCAAACTTTTTCCTCCAGATTTTAATCTCCATTTTTTCCAAAATTTGGAGAACCCAATTTGGATATATTTGTAATTTTGGGAGTTCAGTTGCGACGTAATACTTAAGAGGGAGCAATTCATATTTACAATATTTGTTTTTAATATAGATCATCTGGCTTATCAGTGACTCGATCTGACGTCTAAAGTAAATGAGAATGTTAACCTTGTTTGTGGAGCCAGAAAGGTAAAAACCAAGATAAAAGGTTGACCCTAATATTGTGACCTATGGCCCATATGGCTGACGAATGAGACTTTGCTGAGGACAATTGAGACGTTGAAAAGCTCCAGAACCCATGCACAAATAGACTAGCTAATCAGATTTTGAAAAAGGCGTCATGGTAAATTCTGCTGATCTTGTTCAAGAGTGTCTATCGACCACTATGTGCCGTCCTCATGGAGACAGTCTTTACTTGTCCTGATTTTCAAGCAATTACGGACAACTGTTGAATGCTCTCCACGTTGATGTGTGAGGCAGGCATGGTATCAAGAGATAGACAGACAGACACATGGAGTACAAGTTTAAACAACCTTTATTTTCTAAATTGGGATGGGAGAATGCCCCATCTCTAAATGGGAGTTGACGAAAGAAACAAACAAAGAAAAGAAAGAAACAAAGAAATGTAAAGGTCTTGTTAGTTCACACAAAGATGCGGTCTGTGTCAAAACTATGCTTGCTCTCACTCTGTGGAATAACAATTTGCAGGGGACTGGTCCAACTAAATTAGGGTATACAAATAACAGGATGGCATGGGAGCTGTCCCACAGCTACCTTCCCCAAGTTCGAGCCACTCAGGATTATTAAAGTTCGATACTGCTCAAAAGCTCACAATAGCTTCTTATGGACTTTTCCGGGTTCATTTTTCCCCAGACTCAAAAGCCCCTTTGTTTCTAATTCTCTCAATGTCTCAAAGTTCACCCTTCAAATGATTTCACCATATTCACCTTTAAATGGTTTCACAAAGTTCCCTTTCAGATGGTTTCACAAAGTTCATTTCACTTACTCCATGAAGGGTTCTGTTACCCATACTTCAAACTGCTCCCTTTTCGATAATTCACCTTTTATTTCCTTGTTGGGGTCTTCCGGGGTTGTGGTGCAGTTCTCAGACTGCACGGTCCACCAATTACAGGTTGCACAACTTGGGCCTCCTAGGGTTAAGCTTCACCCCTCCTGCGTTACCTTCTTTTCAGTATCCCTTGCGAGATCGCATAGTTCTCCTTTCCTCTTTGCGCCACCACTCCGACATTCAGCCTTACTCTTCCTATCGTGCCTCTTGCACCATTTACTTTTCATGCTTATTCTTTACTTTATTTCATGTGCCTCTTGCACACTATCATTTGCTTTTCACTCCTGTGCTTCTTGCACGTTTTAAATCCGCTTTTCATCCATCTGTATCGCTCGCATGACTTCATTTTGCTTTCATTCACTTCAGCCTCACATGTGCACCGGGTTTCTCGTGCCATCAGAATCTCACTGGTTTGCGTGTCGCTTTTCATAATCTTCCTGCTTCCTTCAGCGCCAAGGTCAGGGCCTTGGCCTCTGCCCCTTTGACATTCCTGGGGGTCGGTAACACTTCCAGGGAAACAAGCACTTTTACCTCGCACGGCCAACAGGAGTTAGCACTCCTTCCAAGGCTCACGACTCTGGTTCCTTGGAAACGCAGCTCCCTCTCCAGGCTCTCCCCTCTCCAAAACCACGGACAGAGTTTCGGCACTCCATTCTCCACCGGATACCTTTGGGGTCCGCTCCCACAGCTTATTCTCTTTTCCAAGCACAAATTGGCTTAGGGCCAAGAAGGGATCCCCTGCTGGACTGTGCCACACTGCTTCCCTTCTGCTCTCCTAACTGCTACCTTTTGTCCTGCTGAGTACTCCACCTTTTATACACCTCAGCCCTGCCAAAGGGTTTCAGGTGTCAGTCATTGGCCTCCCTTGCCTGATTGCAATTAGACCAACTCTTAAGCCATGCCCGACTCTTAGGGTTCCTTTTCTTTTTCTCAGTACTGGAGTGGTGTTCAATAGAGTGCAGGTATGTAGTTAGGTGCCTGACTCTGCCTGGCCTCATTAAGGGGACATGTAGGTAGTGTAAGGAAGGCATGGTGTCAACAATGACACAGACAAGTGACCACAGTTCAAGAGTGTTTACTAAACTTCAAATAGGGTTTGAAAAACACTTATCCAATCCTAATTCTAAAGCTGGGAGCAAGCTACAACCATCAAATAATAACGCAGTCCTAGTGGTGTGTTGTCAAAATAAAAAGGACCTATACTAATAAACCTATTGCCAATCCTCATCTCCAAATACAAATAGTGTGGGAAACAATGTTATGCAAAAGAAAAAAGTGTTCAAGAAATCATATGTTAGGATGTTCAGGCCGTTGGCCTCCCTTACCCACGTTTCCAGCACGGGACAAGGCGGTACACTCGAGCTTAGCACAGTCTGGCTTCTCTAGCACGAGAGTGCAGTTCAAACTTTAAGATCAGGCCTTCTGTTTCCAAGTCTCTTTGCCTTTCAAAGTCTCTTCTTTCAGAGTGCCTGATGCGACAAACCAGTTCTTCTCCTCTCACGTACTCAACTTCTCTGGTAAATTCACCATTCATCTCAGATCCCCCTCAGCCAGGCTCAGATCTGGTTTAACACAATGTTCAATCAGTCGCCCTCAGCCGAGCTCAAACTAATTTGATTCTGTTTAACACAAAATTTTAAGCTTTCAATTGATCTCCCTCGTTTGGGCTCGGACCAACTTAATTCACTTGGTCATCAATTTGTTTGGTAGTGTCAACATCGAAGACTTTCGATTGTGCACAGGATTCTGCTTGACCCATCGCAGATGCACAGTTCTTTGCCACTCTTTCACCTTTCTCCACTCTTAGTTGGACACCTTACGGAGACCTTTCGAATGAGCATGCACGCGGTGCTGGATCAATCATATCTTGGTTTCAAAATTCAATCACTCATCTGTTCAACTTCCCGTTGGTCATCACATGCGTTTTAACACATTGTTTGCTTCAGTGCTAACCATACAATGTTGCTGCTTGCAACCTTGGCTTCAGCACAGACCGGTCTGGTATCAGCCTCCCTAACTCACAGGCTGTGTTGATTTCACTGGCACTGCTTTGTTAAAGGAGCCAAGGACAGTACCACGGCGGCCAGCGATTCTCCCAGCCTTGGCTATCGACACGTGGGGGGGTGGGGGCACCAGGTACCTCCGACACACAATACAGGATTCTTCAGGCTGGTTTCCTGGTCTTAAGTTTTCTATTCTTGAGGGTTCCTGAAAGTAACGGTTACTCATTGAAAAGGTCAAAGGCACTTACCTCCTTGCAATCCCCTTTCTCCTCGTGTTAACTGCCATTTTGGAACTGCTGCTTCCTCGTGAGTTTTGCCTTGCTCGCAGTGTGCTCTTGTGCTCCGCCTTTTATCCATATGGGGAAGTGTAATGAAGTCTGGTGTGTGTGATGGTCAGTAATTGCCTGACCCTGCTCCGCTCGGGTGTTCGTCTGCTTTCTCTAATAGAGCTGTCCATGAGAAAGTGTTTGTGAGGGGGGGGCTGAGTTCCTAAGTATCCTGGGGTAAAGGTGTTACAGGGAAGGGGAATACCGTGTCTCACCATTCAGTGCCCCACTCCCCGAAAGACCCCGTTGATCCTCCCGCACTGGTCCACCCCAGGAACTGGATCCAAAAGCGACGGCCGTGTCCTGGTCACCTGGATGACAGATCCCTGGGGACTAGAGGGTGAGACACATTCAGGTTTCTCACAGTAGTGTGGTGTTGTAGGCCTCTCCATGTTACGCTCACCTGGTCTCTGCAGGGGCGTTGGGCACGGTTGGAGCCCTCCCAGCAGTTGACTCCCTCGGATCACTTCTCTCTTCCCCCCCCCCCCCCCCCCCAACTGCTGCGTTTTTGTGGATCCGGAATGCTAGAACTGTTCCTGAGGAAAGATGAGAAGCAGTGAGGATAGCGTGGCGGTGCCCTGGTTCCCCTCAACCCTTTCGTGGCAAAATGTAGTATGCAGGAGTTTGCCCATGCAAACTCACCTGTTTTTATGTAAGGATGAGCTCTCCGTCCTGCTTTCCTTCAGCAGGGGCACTGTGGATGGACCTAGTGGCGGTCAAAGGCCGGCTGCGACCATTCCGTCTCGAAAGTATTTATAACTATGCTTATTGTCCGTATTCTTTGTCTTAATTCTTCCCCAATGATTATTGTTCGTAACCATATATTGTTCTCTCTCCCCCTTAGCGATGAAGTTCGCTCAGGAGCGTGTAATGGTGAAAAAGTCTATTCGGATGACCCACTGCTGGTAAGTAGACAGTTACAAAAGTTGTGCCAAGTTTGTGAGCTGTGCTGCTTTAACGTGTTAAAGTCTATGTGATTGCTCACCTTGTGTTTCTTATTCCCTTTGCAGGCGCGGCTGATCGGAATTAGCTGGTGAGCAGTTTCCGAACTTTTGCAGGCTGCCGGAGATGAAGATCCGCGTGGGTGCAGCACCCGAAGATGGCCCTGTGTTGATGGGAGTTCAGGACAGGTAAAGATGCTGGGCGGCACCCGCGGAGGATTCAAGAAGACAGGTAAGAGGAATGCGGATGCTGCAGAGTCGTAAGCGATAGCTGTGCTTCTTAGAGCGGTGGTGGTGGCTGAATCCAGGTAAGATGTGCGCAGCGGCTGCAGAGTAGGAAGCTGATGGCAGTGCTTCCAGCGATGGTGTGGCTGAATCCAGGTAAGATAATGGAGGTTTCCGAAGACGGAAGATGCGCGTGGTGGACCAGGTAAGATGCTGGAGGGTTCGGAGACTGAAGACGCACGTGCTGAACCAGGTAAGGGTCTTCTGGACGGCGGTAAGCGTTACGCTGCTCTTAGCAGACTAACGCGAAGCGCCAGTATGCGGGTGGGGCTGTATTATATAACCTGGCCCCAGCCACTCCCCTTAGGCCCCGCCTTGTGGCCCCACCTTGCTCCTCCTCCGGTCTTCTGCACGTGCCTTACCTTGTACGAATAAGGCCTCGCCCGGCCTTGTTGCACATGCCTTCTGTGTTCTGTGTGCAAAGCACACTTTGTAATGAGCTTGGTGCCATAGGCGCCAAGACTGGGTCCATTGGGACCCTGCAGGAAGTGAAGTAGCCATGACACTCCATTTATCTTCCTCCTCACAGTACTATAGGGACTTTTACCATGGGTAATTTTCCTTACTCTCGGACGACTCTTCCTCATTTTAGTATGTGTTGAAAATGGGGGGGGGGTACAGGACTGGTAATATCCCATAAAGGCCGAGGGAGTAGGGTGATGGATAATTGGGAAGGGGGCGGATACTGTGTCTTCCCCTCGGGCATCCTCTTCCCACTCCCGAAGGACTTTCCACTCAGGTCATCCCTCCTCCCTTGTTCGTCCCCAGGGTCCGGATCCCCAAGAGATGGCCCTTCCCTGACCAACTGAGCAAAGGACCCAAGGGGTGAAAATGTGCGGACGGCCCCCCTCAGATGTCGCAGGCAAGCTCTTTGGGACATTCCTGCTAAAGGAATTACAGGGATGGGTAAAGACAAAGCAAAACACATGCTCACAGAATATAGGATGCTGGGATCGGTATATAGGAGCACGTTAGACAAATTAGTGCACAACTATGACACAATCAAGTCCGAGACTTTCGAGACCCATTGTCTTAATTCGAAACTGGAGATACTGCAAATTGCACTTTATTGGGTATGGCATCAGGTGGAAAAATGTTTAAAGCTAGTACAGTGGCAAATGAGAAAGTTATAAATATTGGGGAATAAAAGGTTAGATACCTAATAAAATAGGGAGACTTCTGGCACAGTTTTGATATGATTTTTATAGACCTAAATTCTATGCAAATTAACTTTCTACACTTTTTAACCATATATTGGAAAGTAGTGGTATAGATTTGGTGATATTTAAGTGAGGCAATGGGGCATTTGTAATGTGAAACTGATTTAAAATGGGTGTAACATTTTACTGGAAAGACTATAGATTGTATTGGTCTTAGGTTGTTTAGATTTTCTGTCAAGTTAATCAATACATTGAAATATGAATTGAAACACACTGAAATGTGAGGAGTTTTATGAAATGGCTAATGTTAAAGTTCTTTTAGAACTGAATACAAATAATAAATATGGAAAAACTAAAACATTCTCAAGTGGAGCACCATCCATTATCCAATTACCTCCAACCATGGTTTTCATTGGGGTAAAAGTCAGTACTTTAGTTTTCCCAACACATATAGTTCCGTTTTGCAATTACTTCAAAAGGCATTACACAAACTTTGTAGACCTACTACTGGGGTGTCTATTGTTGGCATATGCCAACCAAATAATCTGCAAACGTCCTATTTTGAGAGGATCTAGAGCTGCATTATCAATCTCCTCACCCATGTCGTATACATACAGATTTAATAGACAGGGGCTAAAATGCACCAGTCTTAATCCATTCTCCACAGGAATTGCTTGGTTCATCGCCCCGGCCTTGTAAAGTCTCACCTGGACCACAGCTGACTTATACATGCGCATGATTAACTTCAATAAGCCAGAAGGAATACTCCTATTGTATAACTTTGACCATGGGGGGTTTCTGCTTGCCAGTTTGAATGTGCACTCAAGTCCATTGTGGCTATATGGATAGATTTATAACAGCCCTCATTGAGGAGATCTTCACAGCACTTTAGAATGTGACCGTTTAATGTTGTCCTGTGGGCTTTTCTGAAGCCTGTTTGCCATTTGTTCAAATGGCCCACCTCTCTTGCCCAGATTTCTAGGCGTTTCAAGAGTATCACGGCATACCTTTTGCTATCCGCATTTAAGATGTATATGGGGCGATAATTAATAGGCTCGGAGCGAGGCCCACATTTATATATAGGGATTATGGAACAAGTTACTTACCTGTAACTGTTGTTCTCCAGCATGGGTCTGGCATGGATTCACATGCTCATGAATATTCCCCGTCGTCAGGCTGGGAATCCTCGGTAAAGAAAAAAACCAGTATCAGTTTCGTTTCTGATCTGTCTTTCGTAGTAGTAACCAATCACTGATCTCTGCGTCATACTGACCACAGCCAATGACTGCCCTCTACCTAAGCCCCGCCTCTGGCAGCCATCTTCAGATTTGGTAGCACGTGAAGTGGCAGTATGACCAAGTGAAGAGCCGCAGAGGGGTAGGCGGGAGGGTTCGCATGTGAATCCATGCCAGACCCATGCTGGAGAACAACAGTTACAGGTAAGTAACTTGTTCCTTCTCCAGCATGGGGTCTGGCATGGATTCACATGCTCATGAATAAAGAATACATAGCAGTACACACATGCACAACCACGGGAGGTGGCAAAGGCTCAACATTAAGCATTACATCAAACTCAACATTAAGCAATTCTTACCTCCTCACCAGGCTCACCTTAGGCGAACAGATTGCGCAGCACTGCTTGGCCAACCCTGGACTCCTCCCTGGAATCCCGATCGACGCAGTAGAATTTCGTGAAGGTGTGCGTCGACCTCCACGTAGCAGCCCTGCAGATGTCCAGCAAGGGCACACAAGATAGGAACGCCGTGGTAGCTGCTTTCGCTCTGGTGGAATGGGCTCTCGGACGGCCAGGCAGCGGTTGGTTTGCCAACCGATGACAGTACATGATACAGCCGGAGAGCCATCTGGAAATGGAGGCCTTTGAGAGAGCCTTCCCCTGATTGACAGGTCCAAAGTTCACAAAAAGTTGTAACGTCTTCCGAAAACACTTTGTGCGGTCCACGTAAAACTTCAGCGCTCTAGCTACATCCAGCGAGTGCAAAGTCCTTTCGGCCGGCGACGAAGGCGATGGGAAGAAAACAGGCAACACCAAGGGTTCGTTGAGGTGGAAGTCCGACGGTACCTTGGGCATAAAGGAGGGGTGCATCCTGAGCACTACCCTCCTGTCGTGAAAAGTCAAGTACGGGGGCTTGCAGGAAAGGGCCTGGATCTCTCCCACTCTTTGTGCGGAGGTGATGGCCACAAGAAACGCTGTTTTCCACGACAAGAACTTCAACAGAGCCGAGTGCAGAGGTTCGAACGGAGGTCCCATGAGCTTGGTCAGCACCACGTTGAGCTCCCACGCCGGGGCCGGAGCCTTCACCCGCGGGAACGATCTGAACAGTCCCTTCATGAATTCTTTCACCAGACGATGAGCCCACAAAGACGCCCGCCCCGTGGTTCTGGTGTATCGGGAGATCGCAGCAAGATGAATCTTGATGGACGCGTGCGCCAGTCCAGCCTTGGCCAGCGTCAGAAGGTACGGCGGTACCTGGGGAGCCGTAATCCGTAGAGGGTTAATCTTCTGTGCGTGGCACCAGACAGAGAACCTCTTCCATTTGTGTCCATAGCATTTAAGAGTTGAGGACGCCCTGGCCTTTGCAAGAACCTCTCTGCAGTCGGCCGGTATGTCGTATCCTCCAAACTCTAACGCTGCAGGAGCCAGGCCTGCAAGCTCAGCGACTTCGGGTCGTGATGGAGGATGGCGCCTCCTTCCATGGAGAGAAGATCCGCGTCCACTGGCAACTTGATTGACGGGGACGCTGACAAGTCCAGAAGGTCCGGGAACCATATCTGCCTCGGCCACGCAGGTGCGACGAGGATCATCCTGCACCGTGACCTCTTGAGCTGGTTGATGAGCCGGATCAGCAATGGCAATGGAGGGAACGCGTATAGAAACAGGCCCTCCCAGGGGAACGAGAAAGCATCGCCCATGCTCCTCGGCTGGGGAAACCTGCTGGCGAACCTCCGGCACTTGGAGTTCATCGCCGTCGCGAACAGATCGATCTGGGGTGTGCCCCCACCGTCGGAAGAGGCGGTCCACCAGATCCTGTCGTAGTTCCCACTCGTGGCACGAGCGCAGCTCTCTGCTGAGCGAGTCGGCGATGGTGTTTTTTATCCCTGCCAGATGAAACGGCACCAGAAACATCCCTTGGGCGACGGCCCAATGCCACAGATCCTGCGCCTCCTTGGATAGGGCTGGGGATCTGGTTCCGCCCTGCTTCCTGATGTAGAACATGGTGGGGGTGTTGTCGGTGAAGATCCTCACCACCTTGCCCTTGAGGGACGGAGGAAGAAAGGACCTGAGGGCCCAAAACACTGCACGGAGCTCCAGGACGTTGATATGGAGGACTTCTCCGTCGGAAGCCAAAGGCCTCTCGCGTGCAGATTTTCGGTGTGCGCTCCCCACCCTTCCAGGGAGGCATCCGTGGTCACTGTCTCCTGGTGGCCGGGGGTCTGGAAGTCCATGCCCCCCGTCAGATGCGCGCGGGTGGACCACCACCGGATCGCTCGCCGAAAACTCTCGTCGAGTGTGATCCTTTCCTCGAAGCTGCCCGTCGTCTGGATCCAGCGCACGTCCAGGAACTCCTGCAACGGGCGCATCCGGAGCCTGCACAGGGGGATGAGGTAAATGCAAGAAGACATCATTCCGAGGAGGGACTTGATGGACCTCACCCTGGCCGCAACCAGCATCCGCTGCACCTTGCCCAAGATGGCCCTCGTCCTTTCCTCCAACGGAGAGGCCAGAAGCGACACTGTGTCGAGCTTTGCTCCCAGAAACAGTGCGTCTTGCGCGGGCACCAGGTGGGACTTGGCGTAGTTTATGGAGAATCCCAGGTCCGTGAGAAGTTGGACGGTCCTTGCCGTGTGCTCCACGGCGAGCTCCTTCGTCTTTGCTCCGATGAGCCAGTCGTCCAGGTAGGGGTAGACGTGGATCCCCTCTCGGTGCAGCTGCGCCGCCACCGGTGCGAGGCACTTGGTGAACACCCTGGGTGCCGACCTCAACCCGAAGGGAAGGGCTCTGAACTGTAGTGACGCCCTTGGACCACGAACCTGAGAAACGTTCGGTGTCCCTTTAGGATGGGAATAGGCATCCTCCAAATCCAACGACGACAGGAAATCGCCCTCCTCCAGTTGACCCAGAACGTGTTGGAGGGTGACCATCCGGAACTTCTGTGCCTTGATGAATTTGTTCAGTCGTCGTAGGTCCAGGATGGGACGCCATCCTCCCGTCTTCTTCTTCATGAGGAAGTATCTTGAGTAAACTCCAGAGCCCCGAAGCCTCTTTGGGACGAGCTCGATGGCGCCCTTCTTGAGCATCGCCTTTACCTCCAAGAGAAGTTGAGTGACGTGATGTTCTTTCCTGGCCACAGGGGGGATGCGCGGGCACCTCTTTAGAAACTCGAGCACGTGACCCTGAGCCAGGGCGTCCAGCACCCAACGGTCGGTGGAGATGGACTCCAACACGCTGACAAAGCTCGCCAGCCGGCCTCCCACCGGGGTGCTTCGGTGGGGGCCCGACCCCACGGCCGGTTCAGTCCTGCTCCGACGAGGCTTTGCCGCCTTGTCCTCCTTGACGACGACGGCGGGGTCCGCCTGACTTGCCTCGTCCCCTGTAAGCTTCCTGTGACGACGAACGGGCCGCTTGACGGTAGGTGGAAAATCCGCCGCCGGAACCTTTGGAGGCACCCGGTTTGCCTCTGCCGCTCCGAAAGGGCGGCCACCATTGCTGGAGAAGCCCAAGAGCCCGGGCCGTCTCCGTGTCCGCCTTGATGGCTTGAAGGGAATCGTCCACTGTTTTCCCAAACAGGTTGTTTCCGTCGAACGGCACGTCCAATACTCTGGTCTGCACGTCCTGATGGAAGTCAGTAGCCTTGAGCCATCCACGCTGCCTAAGGCACACGCCGTTGCCCAACTGGCGAAATCCAGTGTCAGCGATGTCCGTCGCAATCGTAATGGCGTGGTCCGACGCCACCTCTCCTTCCTGCAAGATCTCTAGGGCTTCCGCCCTCTTGTCATCTGGTAGGAAGTCCAGCAGGGGGGCCAGTTTGTACCACAGCTCCCTGTCGTAGCGGGCTACGATAGCCAAGGCGTTGGCCGCCTTAATCGTCGTCGCTGCCGACGAGATGACTCTGCGTCCCATCGTGTCTAATTTCTTTCCCTCGCCGTCCGGCGGGGAGGTCGACGTAGAGGCCGCGCCCCCCCCCCGCTTTCTTCCTGGCTGCCGCGGAGACGACCGGGTCCGGGGTAGGCTGTGCCCGAAGGCACAAGGGGGCCGCGTCCGGGACCCAGTACTTCTCGTACCGATCCCTTCTAGCCGGCGTCGTGGATGGGTTCTTGAGGAGGACGAGGCCCTCATCCCAAATATCGTCCAGTAGAGGTACAGCGAGGACCGTCTTCCTCTTGGCCTCGTGCCGTTGATAAAGGAAACCTTCCTTCTTCTTCTCTTCCGGGCAGAGCTGGAAAAGCTCGGATGCCCTGGCGATCATGGAGTGAAACGATCCAATCTCGTCGGGCGGGGAAGCCCGGGTGGGAGGTGACGACGAGAGATCCTCGTCGTAAACCTCGTCGTCTGTACCCGTCGCGGCCGTGTCAGTCCCTGTATCATCCCCACGTGCTGTGGACGGGTAGGAGGGCTGAACAGGGCGCGATGGCTGAAAAGGAGGTGGAGGATGAATCCTTCTTCTCTTAGGGGGAGGGCTCCCAGAAGGGCCTGGCTCCGGGTCCCCCGTCGGGAGCGGTTCCTCCGTTGGTGGTAACGGCAGTCTCGTCCTTATCTCCGAGCATAAGGACTGTATAGCCAACAAAATGGCCGCCGAGTTGTCTTGCGGCACTGGTTGAGGGGAGTCCGACGGGCGGTCAGGAGCCCCGTCGGCACCCTCGACGTTCTCGTCGTCTCCTACGTCGGGGTCCCTCCCGACGGGCTGGTCTTCTTCCACGCCAACGCCGTGGCTTAAGACTTCGATCAGCTCCTCCTCAGAGGTTGAGGCCGAATCCACAACGACCTCCTGCCCCCCCTTTTTCTTCTCCGTCGGAGGTTTCACGGGGGTCCCGTCGATGGGCATGAAAGAGGACTCCCTCCGCAGTGGCAGGGAGACTCTGGGCTCCGAGGTCGCCACCACTGGTGTAGCCTCCACAGGCTGAGCCAGGGCCGCCGCGACTGTCTCGATAGAGGCCTTGGCCGGATGGATTAAGGCTTTCACCACCTTAGGTGCACTCACCGCCTTCTCCTTAGGGGGAGGGTCACCGCCTCGCTCCCCCTCCGATGGAGCCTTCGAGCTCGACCGGGGTCTCTCCAGGAGCTTCGCCGGGTGCTCGGCCTTCCTCTTACCCGTGCCAGAGCGTTGGCTCGTGGTTGATGGAGCCAGGGAGGATGCGCCCTGCCTGGCGCCCGTAGAACCCGACCGTTCGGCGCTCCCGGTGCCAGCGGACTCGCGGTGCTTGGCCTTCTGTTGGACCCCCGTCGCCGGGGCGCCCTCAAAGGTCTTAGAAGACCGCTCGGACTTCTTCTTCTTCTCGCCTGAAGGGCTCTTCCCTTCCAGCCAGTTGGCGAGACGTTGATGGCGGTCATTCATGGTCCGCTCTGACATATTGCCGCAAAACGCACAGTCCTTCTCCACGTGCGTCTTGTCCTCATGTAGGCAGTAAAGACAAAGGGAGTGTTCGTCCTCCTTAAAGACATTCTGAAGCTGGCATCCAGGGCAGACCCTGAACAGCTTTCCGGGCGTCGAGCTTCCCTTCTCCTGGGCCATGTCCGAGATGGGCCCGAGAAACTTCTGGAGTCCTCCAAAAGCGTGGCTCGACGAAATCTTCACCCTTGAGGGGCGTAGACGAATCCGACACGGGTCCCCGTTGAACGGATGAAGAAACGGTGGAGCTTGAGGCTCTTTTGACCGAAAAAAGAATTTTTTTTGAGAAAAAACGTGAAAAAAATAGCACTAACGGTCGAGAGCAATAGCACGAGGATCCCAACACTTGAACGTGCGGTAAAAATCTGAAGATGGCTGCCAGAGGCGGGGCTTAGGTAGAGGGCAGTCATTGGCTGTGGTCAGTATGACGCAGAGATCAGTGATTGGTTACTACTACGAAAGACAGAGCAGAAACGAAACTGATACTGATTTTTTTCTTTACCGAGGATTCCCAGCCTGACGACGGGGAATATTCATGAGCATGTGAATCCATGCCAGACCCCATGCTGGAGAAGTAAGATATTTCCCATGAGGGAGGAAAGCAGACCATTTTTTCGTGGTCAACAAACAGTAGTGGCAAGATAGTGGCACATACATCCAGATTTTCCTTAAAAGTTTATTCAATACGTTATTGGGTCCAGGTTACTTTGATTGACTTGCTTCGAAAATAACATAAAAGATCATTTGGGGAGAAAAGTCGATCAACTACTGGTGGTCATCCTCCAATTCCAATAAACTCATAGGAAAAGGAGCTGCTTGATTCCCTTGCATACAAGTGTTCAAAGTGAGTAACCCAGAGTTAACCTGCACACCCTTGTTCAAAAACTTCGATTTATTGACCAGGCTCCAAAAATCAATTGCTTTCCTGGATTTAATACAAGCAAGCATCAACTCAGCATCCTGCTATTTAAGTCTAGCTCTTTGTCCCTTAACCCAATTCTTCTATTTTACAGATATCTTAATCTTTTCTTTTTCAACCCTTAGTGGAAAAGCAGATTGTTTAATGTATCGAATTAGAGATCTCGATTCCTTTTTTTTAAAAAATGTTCTTAACGATTTCTTGGTCATAAACATGGTAGTTCACCTTGTCATTAGGACACAATTGTTGACTTCCACGCCTGGCCATTTGAACTACAGTCAAGTTGGTAGTCAACACTTGTTCAAAGTTATCAACAGTGAACAATCCCATTTTAGGATTGAAATCTGTATACTCCAACCAGTGAATAATCTAGTCATTGAAAGAGTACCCTTATTCCACGCTATTCCGTTACCCTGTAAAAATTTGAATAAACATCATGATCATATAGTCTACTTTGATTATCAGTCTGCAGATCCAACATTTTTACTTCTGATATTCAACGCCCCAATTTGAACAGAGTCAGAAGCCCTCCCACTGGACGTGCGACCCTGCCCTTTTGAGCCGACTGGAAGCATGTTTGATAACCATTGAGACTAGGTGGACTAGTCGACCAATGTTCTTGAAGGCAGATAATGTTGGGTTGTCTGACCACAGTAATTAGCTCTGGATTTTATAAAAAATGTGCTATGGCCTCTTGAGTTCCACGACAAGATCCTAAAAGGAGTAGTGTCTGCTAAAGTCTTTTTGAACCACCGGTCTGGCTCCTGTACGAGGTAAGTGCCCTGACAGCTTTGACCAATTGCGTTCTGCTGAGCCACTCAGCAGCAAGGACCCAGGAAAGTTTACCATCCGTTCATTGCTCTCCCTGTTCAAAACTGAAACCAAGATTTCCTTTCCCCTATCCAAGAACTTCTGTCTATCACAACCCAACTTCATGTTGGCTGCACCAAGTTCCGTCACTGTAAATCCAAGGCTTCTTAAAAGAGAAATGTCACGCTTTATAGCCTCTGCTACCATGTTCGAGCCCACAAGGATAATCACAATGTTGGTACGCAGCCCTCCAGGCTTTTTTTAGGCACAGAAATCTTGTCAATATGGCTCTTTTAATTCTTCCTTGCGTACAGCTTATGCAGGCTATTTATTGCAGCACCCCATAAATCATGGCGTTCACTGGTGACAGCTTGGCCGCAGCAGTTTGCAAATCCACCCTTTACTTTAGCAATCCACACAGTTCCTTGAAAGAAGCAGCTGGGATGAGTCCTGATCTATTTATTTTTTCAACACTATCCTCTGTTCATAATTCTATCAAGAGAATACTGAGTAATGTAGGGAATTAGTCTTTTGTTCACTTATTTCAACTGCCTGCATTTTGTAAGTTAGTGTTCTAAAAAATTTTGAATCATGAACATGCTTTTTACATTACTTGAGGACACATGTAGTGTGTAAAATGAACATTATTTTAACCTAAAACTGCATTCATTTTCATCAGTTTTAATAGAGGGAGCACGGTTGCAGCAGCTTGGACATTTCATACTTTGATTTCTTTTCATCACAGAAGCACATCAATTTCATTTAATGGCTTAGGTTCTGATGTTTTAGAAGAGCCTCTCAGCAAGCAGTTGTTTGGCATTTGTGAGAAGGAAAAGCTTTTGGTGTTCTATATGAAGAAGTGTTATTTTTGTTGTCTTAAAATTGCATCTATTTGCGTGCATGCGCATGCATGAAAGGACACTGTACATAGCTTGTTGTCTTAGAGAGCAATTAATAGCTAGGCATGTGGTCTGAACTTTGCTTCAAGTCCCTTTTTGACCACTCACCCACCGCAAGCGGGTATAATGGATGCAGGTAGAAGCAGAGCTGAATATATTTTCATTGGCACAGATTGTACCGCTATATATTCAGGCAAAATAGCCCAATTTATTAGCCGAGCTGCTATACGCATGTCATGTCACAATGTCAGTTATTCACAGCAGGGCTGATTGCATCATGGCCACATTTTGGGACAGTACCTGAATTCTTAACAGAGCTGGTGTAATGACAAAGCAGGAACATGTGTTGGCATTTTCTGAGCATAACATTGTCTGAGCTCTTTCCACTGTTATCACTACAAAATACCGAATCCCATTACTGTGAAAGTCTTGCACGAAAAATAATGAATTTCCCCCAAAAAATAAACAGGGGTGGGGTGATTAGGTAGGGTTTTTTGATAAAGTAGGGGAATGTGGGTGAGGGCAGAGGGGTCTCCCTTGCATTAAAAATACAGAAAGGTTTTTATTTTTTACCTGCAAGATTTTTGACCTCACAGTAAATAATTTGGTATTTTCATGTAGATCCTTCCCACCATCCTCCTGAGCTTGTGCAATGCACACTGGCGGACAGTGTGTGAAGATGGCACTGCTGGCATATACTTCAATCCATCCTACTCGGTCTTGCGCTTTTAAAATCTTCTGCTTCTCCCATGCCCGATTACTGAGTCCCACTGCCAGAAATCTAGCACATATCAAAGCCTCATTATGAATCCCCTGACTCATATAGGGTAGTCCAAACAGGCTGAGGGCTTCTGACAAGCCAGTTATGTCAGGCAAGCCTCACATGGAACTACCAGTGCCCTAACCCTATGTGCCTTTCCAAGTCAAGAAACTGCTGTCAAAGGTAGCTCAGTTGCAGAGATCCTTGTGCAACCCATTAGTTCAAATCCTGTTGATCGGTGAGTTAACGCGTCTGCATCAGAGGTATGTGTTTAAGATGCAGGTAACATTCAATCATAACAAAGCTGCATTAGCTTTCAACTTATCAAAAGGACTACTAAACGTCCAGTGATTAACATCTCTCATCAGCGCTCCTATACCTGAAATGGGTCAGAAGAAGCATATCACACGAGGGCTGCTAGATTTGTAATGGATCAGAACACACACCTCTCACCAGGGATGCTATACTTGTAATGGCTCAGAACACACGTATCTCCATCTGGGCTGCTATACTCCTAATGGATCAGAAAACACATCTCACCAGTGCTGCTATACTTGCAATGGCATCCAGTGCTGGTAAAGTATCTGCGTGGAAGCAAGTATGGTGTTTGGTGGAACAAACCTCTAACTCTATTCCCAGCCTAATGGGCCAAACAAAGGTTTGCCCACATCTAAAAAGGAGCATCCAATACTAACGCTGCACTAGATTTGTAAATGGAAAAGGTATTTTCAGCTTTTTGAATATTTATTGGTGCTATGGCAAAAGACAAATAGGAGAGAAAGAACAACTCCGTGAACCTAAGCAATACAGTGAAAGCAAGACAATGCGGTGCAACGCAGGTTCAAACCACGATTTAGCGCTTAGAAACCAGTCACTGGTATCAAGTGCGTTATAAACAAACAATACAAAAATATAATAAATAAAAAATAAAATTAAAAAAAATGGGGGTCGGACGGGAAGCCGAGAGAACAGAGAAATTAGACAATCCAAAACAGGAATTCGAGCAACATGAAGAGCGACACAAATGAACTACATAAGAGCAACAAAGAAAGTGAGAAGGGAAACAGAGGTTAATAATAGGACACACACGCAATAGGAGTGAGGGATAGAAGCAGAACAAAAGAAACATACAGAGACAGTAAAATAAGAAAACACAGATTCACAGCAGACTGGGAGAGCTGGAAATAGAAAATCAGACGAGAGAAAGGCAACCAATCACAATAGAAGTGCAGTGCAAGAAAGATAAAAGGAGTAGCAACCACAACAGACGAAATTAAAAAACAGCTATAGCTAGAGTAAATACATCAATCGATACAGCACAATGTAGGAGAGGAAACAGCAATAGAAGGCAGAGAAGGAAGAGGCAGAGTCACAGAGCAACAGACCTCCAAACGTGGCATGGCAACATTTAAGGGTGAGAGGCTGATCGAAAAGTGAGAAAGGGGAAACAGAGAAGCAAATGGAAGGAGAGATGGAGCAAAAACATGGAGTGGCTGTCAAGCTGGTAGTGCCGCGCAGCAACAGAAGGCCATAGAGGCAGAGAAGTGATGCTGGAAGAGTGAGGGACTTGATTTATGATGCAACTAGCTGGCATCTGTAGTAGTTCATAGTTTTAGTATCCAAGTATAATGTAGATGAACCTGGGTAGTAGGCATCGACAAGTTTTGTCACTAATGTTTTCTAACACAGTTTTAATTTTACGAACAAATTGGATAGCTGTCAAGACACTTTACTCTTGCAAAGGAGGAAACCCATTTTTACTCTTGAAATTGGATTTACTCTTCAATTCAAAAAAATTGGGAATAAAATACTCTCACACGAAAATCCTATCTGGAGCACTGTTGGTACGTATCAGATCACAACGCCCTCAATGTCTGCAGTTTTTATTGCATATAAATTTGGCGACTCTGAAAACACAGTCAGTATTGACAATCTATTAAGTGCTAGGTGATCATTGTCCTTGAAGATATTTTCAATAAGGAACCTGTATGAAACAGGGGCATGTACAGTTGGAGGGATATATAGTTTCTTCCTTGACAGACCGCTTGAACTTTTTGGAGCCAGGGTTCCAACTTCAACCCTTGTTACTGTCTTGACTAGTAGCTCCCTTTAGTATACTATAAACATTAGCTTTGTAAGTATGCCCTGGGGGGTTGTACTTCGGAACCAGGGAGGTAGTTTGTGCACACAATTTATCATGTATGCGAATTGCTTTGGTGTGGAAAACCGGTGTCGTTTCAGACTGTAATGATTCTAGTGGATGTTTGAGTGCTGGATGCTCCCTGACCACTTTGTTATAATTCTTCCCTTGGTCGCCCATTTGTTTTTGATCTGCCTCCAAATGAGCAAACACCGGCCCCTTGAGTGACCGATTTTCCTCCCAGCTGTGTGAGTACATATTCAAATATGCAGAAGTGGTGGCAGAGTCGAATACGTGTTTACCAACACCAATACCCTACCTATGGTATGTACCAACACAATTTCGGCTTACTGTAGAACCTTTCTCCCTGCACAAAGATGTCACTGGGCTTTGTGATATAAATTCATACTGGGTTGCAGATGTAGTCATTAGTGGACGGTCGCTTGTCCCCGTGTTGGCATTGCTAATTTTACGTAATTTATTATATTCCTCAAGCTCCGTGCTTTTTACAAATTGAATCAACAAATCCCAATGTGAGGCCATTGTGGTAATTTGTATCAAAACAGTACCTCCTATGAGGACATTAATTATTTTCCGTGAGCCAAGCTGTTTGTCATTTTCAGAGTCTTCCCCATTTTCAGAGAAGCCATCAACTATCACCTCTGCTGAAGGTTAAGTGGTCTCAGAACAAGCTTTATGGGTGTTTGATTTCATATTAACCATCCCATCCTTTATTTGACATATTGCGTAAATCATTTTTAGATGAATTTCTGTTACCAATTTTGAGCCTTACAATTCTTTGTTTTTTTGTGGGCTGATTTTCAGTGTTTAACTTTTGAGTTGCCTTTCTACATGACGGCACCAACACTAGTGGAACAGCATCAGTGTAAGGTAGGTTACTGGAATGTTTATCCACCTGGATGGCCAATTGCCCATTCATTTCAAGAGCTTCAGTGGGTGGATTTCCCTGATCATCTTCCATTTCACTTATCCTTATGTCTGCAACCATGCAGTAACAAAAAAGGATAGGACGCCTTTTCAGCATTAGGATTACTTTCAGAGTTAATTTGGGGTGGGGGCGAGAATAAATGGCTTTTGAAATGCTTAGGGTGAGATGTAGAGGAGTATATTGGTAACGAAATATCAGTCTCCAGTCCGGCTCCCTCCGATTCTGTATAGAACGTCAGTGATTGTGGACAATTTGGGCCAGCCAAATCTGGGAGCACTCGCCGATTGGCCAATAATTCAGCTGTTACTTCATCAATTACGAGAGAATTTGCCATTTACGCCTTCTGCCCAATGGCCGTAGGTTGTAAAAGTAGGTTCAAAAGGTGGAACTCCACTCACATTAATTCCCCCAGTGTTCACGGGAAGCAATATATTGGCAATTCCCCCACTTCGCCTGGTGAGACAGGTAATGGTAAGTGCCTTGCCATTTCAAACATTTCTTCTGCAATCGATTTGTCAGGTTTTTAGACAAACTACATAAAGGCATACATGTCGGGAGTGAAGGAAATAAGCAACACTTACTTGAGAATACTTCAGCCTTCAGAACTGCAAAACTGCTTCAGACTTTGCTGACACTTTTGCACACGCCAAGGATTTTATTAAGTCCAGTAAGACTTGCAGAACGCTGAGCACCTCAGAGCTCCTAAGTGTTTGTAGCAGGTTTCAGCAGCATCGCTGTGGCCAATTTTGGTATTGCGTAAGGTCAATCCTAAATAACACAAACTCCCTGCAGTCTCTGCAAAACTGCTTCAGACTTTGATTACGACTTTAATATTGGAGAAAATCATATATTAGCCTCCACCCTTTGAGAGTTCAGATTCCCATTTTGTCTAGGTATGATCCAATAGGTTGGCATCAAGCTGGTAACTGACCGCACGTGCATCTGGAAAATTCATTGGGATGCTGTTCTCGCTAACACAGCAAGTATTAACACGGCAAGTATTGGAAAAACAGAATCGTATACCTCACATATGCAGCTCAAGGCATAAAATAAGCAGTGTTCCATAGCAATTTGATATACAATGTGTGTGCAGCATAGCTAGCTAAAATACCCATTTCAATAAACACAGCTCACCGAGCATTCCCCTCATGGCTCTCCTCTCCCTTTTTTCTCTGTTCACTGGAAGTTCAAATGGATTAATCAAGATAGAGAGTGTAGCAGTATTTATCTCTCCTTAAATCTCAAATGCCAAAGGCCTGTGTGGGAGTGACAGACAAGACAAGTTCTTTCTTTTTTAAATACTTGCAAACCAAAAGTAAATCGGGATGAAACTTTTATTAAGCTCACTAAATCCGTTACGTGTAAACTTTTTTTTTTTTTTAAAGACAGTCCTGCAATCCATTATTTAAAATGTACATTCTTGCATAATTACAGTATTGCTACTGTAAAACACTGCATTTTCTCCACTCCATGTTTTTCAGTAAAGTTTCCGCTATTGTATCTAAATCTCATTGTCAACTATATTGCTATTTGTTGGAAGATGCATCGTATTGATGAGTGAACACTTTTTAAAAAATGTACACAATCACAATGTCAACTGCTTTTGATGGCAAACCTAGTTCTGTGACCTAGTAGTTGCATCCATCTGTGCAACTGGCGCTCAACCCATGTGCTGATCCCAAACTCATTACCCTGATGCTTTATACCAGCTACCTGAAAGTGAGATGGCCACAAACTACAGTATTCTACCTAGTCTGCCCAGTTCTATGCCTTCTACGCCATCCATTCTGCTTAGTCCCTTCCTTTCTTTCCTCTCACATAATGAATGCACAAAGCTGACTAGCAGTTTACGCAAAGTAGTGATCAATATTTGCATTCAGTCTGTAAATCTACACATCGACTGCAATACCATACACTGTAGTTAGCCTCCAGGGCTCGCTTTTCTCTACTATTCATTGTATTATATATTAGCACCTGCAGGAGAGAGATGGCCAATCGGAATCTGCAAGTAGCCGCCCATATTTCATGCCGACCCACTGCGCCCCTGGAGGCTGTCCCAGGCTGAATTTCCACGAGAGAGGTACGCCTCAACCCCTTCTGCCACTCTTCTCCTGGCTCACCTTCAGTTCCTGCAAATGGTTATTTCCAACTGCTGACATGTGTAATTTCCTTTTAAGGGAAGCATACATTGTGCAAAGCCCGGTTCCCTAAAACAAACTAAAAATACCTGCACCACAGATGGTAGCTCTGAGTCCTAATAGCAAAAAATACCACTGTCATGGCCACGGAGAGCTGGAATGCTGCGCTTGCACTAACCAAGCTCAGGCTCGAGGGCCGTTAGTAGCCCTGCCGTCCACTGAAAGTGGTATTTAACGCAATAATGAAAACAGTTGATATCAATGACAGGCAAAGGGCCTTCTTGTCCACCTGAAGTTGACAATTCCCAAGCCTGCTACAACACCATACTGCATATTTCAGGCTGGGACTTCCTTTCATATTTTTATTTTTGGGTTATGAATTTCTCCTTACACAGCAAATGACGGGTCAAGCATACAATATGAGGGACACTGCTCTGTGCGACACCGACTGCACATGGCTGCACAGAGCCTTGCACTAAAAACGTTAACAGAAAAGTTATTATCATACCCATTTATTTATGTCAATTCATGCAGCTAGCCTTTACATTTTACAGACACTCATCTCATTAATGTGTTACTTCAGTGGTACACAAAATGCTGTATTGTTGCGCATTTCATGTGCCGGGTACAAATACCGTATGGTGGCATTACAAATATTGGTTCTACATTGCTAATTAAATAGGTTTGTTTACTAATCAAGAACACTTTAACAAACCCTGATAATCATTTTTTTAAACTGCCTTTCAGCCAGAACCAACTTGTCTACCTTACATTAAGCTTGTTCTGAAAGCATTAAAGAGATGAGTTGCAACCCCTAATGCTGTATACTAAAAGTTTAGCATGGATGCCCTCTGTTACCAGTCACAAAAATTGCGTTAAAAAAACCGAGTTGGAGATACTTGAAAATTTAGCAATAGCTATATTTAAAATTAAAATAGTACAGCCTACTTACAGTATTTATGTCCCCACTGTAAGGTCAGGTTGCATAATTTGCACTCACCCAGTAGCCACTGGCGAGTGAGAACTACTTCTTAGCGAGTGAGAAATGACGCGCCTGTGTCGACTTGCGTGTACAAGTGAATTATGCTAGTAACGTGCAACTTGAAATGTTTACCCCTGGTAATGTTAAGCCACATGGCGAGCCCAAGGAAAAAAGGAGGGCTTCAAGGCAAACATATAAAGCCCTCAAAATATAGAAACAGCCTGTCCTGAAAGAGGTTGGGAGAGGGACTAGTTTAGCAAATAGCTACCAGTGCCGTTTGAAACCAAAGTGTGCCTCATTACGAGTGTGACGGTCCGGAAATAAGGGCGCAGTAGCAACGTACCGGCACCCTTTCTGGACCGCCACACTACAAGTTTGCCAGCAAGGGCAGTTGCGACAGACCGGTCTCACCTGCCGGGCGTAACGGTCCCGGTAGGCAGGATTTGTCACGGAAGCACCGGCACCGTTAGCAACAGTGCTGGTGCTTCTGTGTCCCCATTCCAATGGAGTCCTATGGCGCTCCATGGTAATGGGGACTAACATTTTATGGCGCCTGACTTCCCGATCCACTGGGACTTTTAATGTCCCGGTGGCACTGGGAAGTCAGGCGCTGGTAAAGTGTTATGAGTCCGGCGCCAACCCGCCGGTAGCAGTGGCGTGTTACCGCTGACTCTTAATGAGGCCCAGTTTCTCCATGTGTGCTTTGCCATTGCCATAGTCAAAGTTGACAGCTTCAAATGCCTCAGTAATACCAGATACATTATGTGCAGCCACACCTCTGCGGTTTCTGCCATCATATTCAAAGAACAGCCTCAAAACATCACAAAGGCCATATAATCCGTGTTCAAGCCTCACATGCATGGTAAAGCAAGCATACGCAAATCACAGCCTCGGGCGTACAGGTGTTGTCAGCATATTCCAAGTGCTGCCTGAAATGCCTCATTAATTTCGAGGCCCTGTAAACTGAGCCAAGCCAGAGGAAGCCTTCCCCACACACCAACCATTATTTCTCAGAGGTTCTGGTTCCCGTCACGAACAACGCACTCAAGTCATGAATGGCCCATGATTTCGGGTACTGCACACATGCAACAAGTTTGCAAACTCACGAGGACATGGTCCATGAAAACCCCTTTTCCCTGCCCTCAGCAGCCGTTAGGAAGCTACTGAGATTTTGGGGGGTGGCGGATGGGAGTGTGGAAGGGGTTGGCAATGACAAGTTACAAAAGCTGAGATGGAGATGGAAACGAAAGTAAAACAGGAAACGGATTACTTATTTCTGCTCAATTACCAGGTAGTCTGTTGGCTGCTAAACAATTTGTTTTTAAAAAAAATGTGCAAACAGAATTAAGGGGTAGCAATAGAGAGCACGGTTACTCCTTTCTTTCCGCTCTATGGGTATTTTCTGTCAGATCACCTGACCATGGCCAGAAAAAACTTCCCATTCCATGCTTTGCTTATTATTACCGAGGGTATTTTATTTTTTATTATGCATCTCGTCTGGTGAGCAACTCTTCTCTCCTTGCTCGTTTTCCCCTCCCATCACTCTCTCACTGCAAGGAATTATGTATTCCTTTACCCATTTCATCTCTCTGCTGAAATCCTCCTACACCTTCTTACACCTCACTACATTCCCTCCCTCAGCTCTGCCTCTCTCACATGTCATGCCTATTCATGTATACATCTTCCTCCAATTGCCTCTACTTACTCTCTCCCCTATCCCAACTCTAGCTCATCTCTGGGTTTTTTCTTTCCATCTCCCCTCTCTCATGGTATTTTAGTTTGCCTTTATCTGCACGCCTATGTTGCCTCTTGGTGGAGCTGGAAGTAGCTCTATAGCCAGAGAATACACAAGGAGAAAGTGAAAGACAGGTAACAGGAATTCTATAGGCAATCTTACTTCAGTGCACCAGAAAAACTTGAAAATCCTTACAGCAATAGGTCGAGCCTCACACCTACGGCATGAGACAAACCAGTCAAGGTAGGCCTTGAATTCTGCGAATGCAAGCAGGAAGGGAGGTTATTTTATTCAAGCACATTTTTTTCTTCAAAATGAGGTTTCAAATGTCAAACCCTACAGATGTCGATCACAATTGAATGCAATACAAAAAACGGAAATTGAAGCAACTTTAAAATTAAGATTAAGGTTATCAAAATAAAACAACTTTTAGTGAGGCCAAGAGCAACTGAGAGAAATCAGAATCCACCCAACATCTTATACTACAGAATCAAATCTACATCCAGCCTTGTCCCATCCCCAGAGTTATTAGATCTCAAAATAACTCGCTCATGGCAGAGATGTACACTTCAAATTAGACTATTTCTACCCAAATCATCTTTTGGCGATTAAAAACAAAATGTTTATGCCAGTCGACGATTTGAGACTGCGTCTAGTCAGTGGCGTTCCTGCATATTCTTGATCATACATGGTCATTAGAGGTAGGAAGACCGCAGGAAATGGATTCTCACCTTGATTTTATTAAGCACTCCACTACTTTCCAGAGTTTGAACGAGCAGGTCTCTCAGTTCAGTGTCCTCTTCAGCTGCGGACATCCTGATATCCCCCTGATGCTGCAGCTACCTGTGCTAGCAGCAGTTTAGCTACTGAAGCTTCAGCCAGACACCAGAATCCTATCACAAGGGAAGATAGAAAAACATTCAAAAAAACGTGTTGCCATTGTTTAACTGTTTTTCAAACAGACACAAGGGGTGTGGGAGCTCTTTTGCAATGAACTTAAGCGCAATTGGAAAGCATAACATGCATTTACACTTTACTTGTACACTCCAGTTCATTTTACATCCACACTGAGATGTAGGAGGGCAGCAAAGCAAAGATCGCTCCTCTGTCTTTGGAGAGCATTTGGTTTTATGCTTGCATGAGACTTTCAAGCAGGCATAAAACCAAACATGCGCCTTCCTTTTACACCTGCTATAGTGCAGGGGTATTCCATTGCAATCTCTTTTAAACCAAAATGACCACCAGAGAGCTAGGAAGGGTCCATAGTTTATGCTGCACACGAAATGTTAATTTAGAGCCAAGCCCTTGCTCGTATTCTGATCAGGAACCCCCACTATGTAGTGTCTGTGTGTTTAGCTAGGGGAGAGAAGGAGGAGAGCGGGAGGAGAGAGGGAGACGACCTTCTCATTTTCGGGTCAGCCACCTTGGTTATGTATTGGCTTTGTGCTGAAGAACATGGAGTTAATGTTCTTTGTTTCCTTACTTGCCAAATGCCATTTTGGAATTGTATAGGTCAGTGTGATTTGACTATAGTGACCCACTCCTCACCTCACGGAGTAATTCTGTGTTTGGGATGTATGGAACCTGGCAGCGAGAGTTGAGTCAACCATTAATATGTAGTAACTGAGAGGATGTATGCAGCTGGGACTGCCAGCTGTGTCCCTGTGGGAGCTGGTGTCTGGAACATAAGAAACAGTTGGTTGGTATTGTTAAAGAAAAATGCCCCAGACAAGGTGGTTTTCCTAAATCCAACTCCCATGGCGTCCTCAATCTGCAGAGGGAGTCTACCTCCTCAAAACAAAATACCATACAAATGGGTTCCTGAATTTTATGCTGTTAAGCTTCTATTGGCGGCCCTTCAAAAGGAAGAAAGCGTGGGGTTAGCCCACATACAACCCCAGAGAGGGTCTGGAATAAGACTAAGGCTGGATAGACTGACATGTAAACGACTGTACAGGATAGTGAAATGTGTACTTGAGGGGTAGAGGTTCATAAGTCTTTTCATGCCCAGAATTAGGTAGATTTACAGAGGAAGGGTGCTTAAACAGACGTAATCCCTTAGTTGCTGGTATTATTTTAAACAGTTTCAGTCCAGCAGGGCAAAATATGGACTAATGAGAGTTCAATCCATCCTCTGATCCCCCAAAATGACGCGCAGCGAGGCCAATATTATTGGCAAAAGGGCAATAAGAGACCACTTTAGGTTATAAATGTTGCCAAACCGCACCACACTGATGCCATAGTCCAACCAGCATTTATACATGAAGTACTATAGAGGTACTCCTCTTGCACCTTGACAATACTCAAGCGTAGGAAAGACGAGGGCTCTGAAGTATTCTCTCATCTGGTGGCTGAGGTCTCAAAATGTTCATGTGCCACTACTCATTGGCGAGTTTATGACACGATGTGCTTTCTGCATGTGGAGAACACACACAGCAAGTGTTTCATGTCTGGCTAGTAGCTTACAATGTGACATTCTTACCCTGCTGAAGCCCATTGCTCTGTTTATGAATAACCTATGAGGAGTAGGAAAGGAGAATGTACCTCCCAAGGATGTACCTAGGTCGGTGTACTTTAAGTAGGCTCATTGATGGTGGTATCCGGGAAGCTGGGGCTGCGTCAGGGTGCTCTCCATGAACGCCCTTGTGAAAAGCCAGCTGTGCTGAAGCGAAGAGCTCCTTTTATGCCATGTCCTCAAAGAAAAAAATAATGGGTGTTCTTGAAATGCAAAAAGATCTGTTTGTATAGTTATGGTTTACGGTTTTTTAAATTATAGATAAACCTGCATGTTTGTTCGTAAAAAATGAATTAGATACTGAAACGCAGTTTCACTCTACTCTGCCAGGAGGGTGGTAGGGTCTGGGGCGTGTTTTTGTGTCAGTAATCCCATCTTCATTTTTTTTTAAAAGTCATAAAGGAATGCTGAGATAACGGTACTAAGTGGAAAAAACGATTTAAAAGCATTTTTATTAAAATATGGATTTAGAAGACTGCTCTGATTGGTCTTTCTAAATCGAACAGTCAGCCCCACGATGCACACAGAGGCTGACGGACAGGGCGGGGCTGGTTGAGGGAAGTCGTCTTTTTTATGTGCAAGTAACGGTTGCGGCAGGGAAGGGGGGGGATCATGGAGCGGGTAAACACGAGGGTGAGTGTGTTTGTGTGTCCCTGGTGGGGGTGGTTACAGGAAGACGGCTTTGCGTGCGGAAGGGAGGCGGCGAAACCCCCAGATTTTCAAGTAACCTACTAGAGCGCGAGGAGTGGGGCATGTTAGTGTCATATTTCCACACGTTGCCCAAAATCGGCTGGGAAAAAAAAATCTGCCTTTTTAATATTCGGTCTTCAACATGTGGAAATATCATAGAACCGAGATCACTTCCTAGAGAAAGTTCAAAGGGAAACCATTCAGGTACACTTCATAGCACGTGTATACCACTCCTTGGCACAGAAATAACAGAGCCATTATAATAACAATCTGAAAATCTCTCTGAAAGACAGCAAGAGGTAAGGTCATCACGATAACTGACCAATCTGTCAGACGTGCGTGAACCTTTAAACACTCAAAACGTCATACTTTTATCCAATTACCACAACAATTGTGCATTGGTCAAAATACTGAAAAAATATGACAAATGCAACAGCTTAACCAAAGAGAGAAAACAAGTAAAATAACTCACTTAGTAGGGGAGCATTCGCAGGTTTGTGGCAGTTTTAGAGCACAGGGGCACTTGTCTTATGTCATCAAAATGTACCAAACAATGTCCATTGTTTTACTGTATGGTGCATAGCTTGTAGGATTGATGTCTTCAACAAGATGGTCACCAACAAAGTTAATAAAATCTACAATATCTGTTATTTATGGGCGTATTTTAACTTTCAAGGCCTCACTGGAAAGATAGTTTCAGGCCTAAACAAATGGTCAGAACAACATTTACTGTCAAGTTAAGGAGTAAAAAGTTAGCATATCCGTATTCTATTTTTTTACCTTTAAATGGATGTTTTACTGTAAATAAAACCCATCAACATGACATTTTAGCAGTTGCCACTTTAACTTGTAAAATATATACTAGGAGTGAATTGTTGAAATTACTAACCTTGAGATAACAATTATATAGAATCCTTTAATAGGTCCCCAATTGTGATCATCCCCTTTGCTGAAATCATCTTCTGTCAATTAGGGTTTTTGGTACAGTGTGAGAATTAGCACATGGTTTAGTTTCCTCCACACACCCATGTATGCACAAGGTTGTTTGGTAAACATTTACACAGTATACTGAATCTGTTCCTCATACACCCACATTTTATGGCTCGGAGAATGGTGTCTCGAGTACATGGCATTTCACAAAAAAACAGTTATGCTTCCTGTGCCCTCTGTTCCATCCATGTCTAATGGGAGATGGAATTGTTGACCAAGATTGGCCATCTTGAACCAGATAATGAGCTGGCAGTTGATTCTTGATTGCAGGTATGAATGCACTTCTTGTAGGTGATCACTTTGCCCAGCTCCACTGTTTCTTAGAATAAATTAAAAGTAGTTCATAGCCACTCTACAAAGTTAGTTATACCGATTTCTTGGTCATAGGCTTGGCAAAAGAATCCTTGCAGTTTTTCCAGTACCAACTGAGAAATTACTTTCTTGCGTTCCTAGTGAATCACGTGCCAAAGGGTGAAATTAACTTGGCATCCAGATAAAGGCAAGGTATGAAATGCTGTCAATGGATATACAAGGAATCTTGCGATAGGGCTCTCTCTCATCAATTAAGAACAAAGCGTTTAAAGTAGACACAAAGTAAAATTCGGGGCCAAGGGGTTTAGGTTTGCAATCCCTCTTATAGCAAGAAGGTAAACTAATGTGTCCTATACAAATTGAGTTTTGAAGCTCTTTTTTTCTGTGGCACTGGTGAGAACATGAAGATGTATCTTTGTGTCCAACTCTTATGTACTACTAACATCTACTAACACCCAAAGAATGCCAGGCGACATTCCAGTACGCCAAGCCACTAACAAGTATTTTTTGTCATTTTTGAATGCTGAAGCATTGTTTTAAGTTAGTGAAGCAATTAAATCATCTTGAAAGTAGCTTCTTCTTAGTAACATGTTTATTCTACCCATGATTTTGAGTGTGTTCACATCGTGTCGGGGGCCTCCTTTCCTTGTCATACTCTTGGATTTTCTTTGTATCTGTCAAACACTATGTGTATTTCATAATACTCCCAGTACTACGTATTGAAGGAAAAAAAGTGTACCCCATGCCATCTACAATTGATGTAAGTGAAGTATTGGCAATTGGTGTTGTTGGAGTGGTTTTCCGTTTGTGATGCTACTTTGCCATGGTGGTAGGATCAACTTCCAATATTTTTAGCAGTTTGCTTTGTTTGGCTGTCAAAGATGCATAGGTCTATCATCGTTATAGCCATTGTGGTACAGCAGTCAATTAATGTAGCACTGTCACTCGTAAATTTACAGGACACTCATTTGCTTTCCACTTACAGAAAGTATTCAGGCCAATAGAGTTTGGTCTGCTCTTAACTCCAACAGTACAAGCCACTTATTTTTCTTCTTGCCAACTGAACACAGATTTAATTTGCATTTCTTTATAGAATTCCATAAATTAATTGTGCGAGGTTCATAGAGCACTCAGTATTGTGAAGTCCTTATACAATATTTTGTTAGTAGGTCTCACAAATCTAATCACGTAAGATTTTTGTTTCCAAGTCTCATCTAAGCTATCATGTAAAACAAAAGCAAACCATCGACATAAGCAAGTCATGTCATGGGTTTTGACCCATGTTGAATCAATAGACTGGGTAGATGTGGGGATGAGCTGTCGCCGCCCATTATTCTATTCCAGAACAAACTAAATTAATAGACTGGGTGGATGTGGGGATGAGCTATCGCCGCCCACCTTCACGCCAGAATAGGAGAACTGCGCAGTTGGCACGAGACCACTCCAAAGATACAACCTTCTTGTGGGGAATTCATTTTCTTAATCCCAAAAATGGTTGCATTACCAGTACTCACCACTATCAGAAAGCCGGCGTTTTAAAAACCACCAGACTTTTGTGTAAAACTGAACAAATGAAACAAAACCAGACCAAGGAAAGACTTGCTAAGAGGTGGATATAATGTAAAACTATATTCTGAAATGACTTGAAGGGAGTAATTATTTAATGTATAGGTAAAAATTGTCAGTTTGATTTGAATGTAGAAAACTGGGAACAAAAAGTGACATTTAGCTGAAACCTGGCTTAATGAAACTGAATTCTGCCTGACAACTACCCCCGACAGGAGTTGATACTGGATCAACAGCTGTGTTCCCAGGCCTGGCTGCCAGGCCTGGCTGCATCCCGAGGTCACATGGCCCTGTTGATTAGATTAGGGGTGGAGCAGCTGGGGACTACAGGGAGTTGAACAAAGGCCTGTCCTGGACTCAGGCAAATGTTATATTGGGGGCGTCGTAAAAGTGGCTTCCTCTTAGGGGAAACTGGGAGGGGCAGTGCCTCTGCTAGCAGCTGAGCTTGGGGGAAGTGGATAAACCAGTTATTCCACCCTGTGATGTGGGAAGCCACACCCCTTTTTGACCAGGGCATAATTTTAAAAAGATAGATAACTCAAAGTGCGGACTTGTCAGAATTATATAAGTAATATCATTATTTTTGTGATTTTTCTGTGAACATTTTAAGGGGCGTTAGGACCCTGTGGTGTATTCTGGGGGGTTGCTAGCGGAAAATAGGATCTCACTCCAAATGTCTGCATGTTAAAAATCTGACACTTCATCAATTAATGTCCATACTCCTTGCGCACATGTGTGTAATTTTGGGTAAATGTCCGATATTGCAAAACCAGTTAAAAAGCGCAAAATGTTGTCATTTTTGAATGCAAGCCCCCAGGAAGATCAGAGGCGGACAAGCATGGACCATAAGGAATATATAATGTGCACATGTAATTTCAACAAATTGTATATCTGGGAAGGATGTATTTGAATCAAATATAGATTTGTGGGCAAACTGACCAGGGGAGGTTCCTCTGACCATAAAACCTACAGCATCACTCTGACTCACATGTCCTTCCCCCAATCATGGGAGAGGGGAGAATTGGGCCAATGACAAGTAGAGAGGGGCAGGCTTAGCTAGGCCCAGGCACACACCCATTTTCAAAAACACATAAAAAGAGATTGCTGGGACAGGTAGGGACATTCAATTCCATTTGCTGCGGAGCATGCTGACCGACGACTTCACATCCAGAGATCCAGACTTCAAATCCATCAATCTCCAGAACCTGTAGCAGTACCCAGAAAGCAGTGTTACATCCAGAATCCAGAGAGGCTAGACCAGCAGAGCAGAGCTGACCCAGATCACTGTGAAGTGCCGAGACCAGAACCGGAGTCCAGTCCAAAACCTGACCAGATCCGTGGCGAGGCCTATTTCAAATTTATATTGTGAGTACCTAGCAGAACTGTGCAGAACCAATCTCTTAGTTAAAATAATCTAATCCAAACTATTTTAACCTAAGTAGAACAGCCTCCTAGAAATAGTGTCATCTGTCATTTGTAAAGCTGCACAACTGTCACCTGTCAATTCTGAAGCTGCAAGCTGTCACCTGTCATTTTGAGTTTACTTTAAATCCGAAAAACTACCTTTATTTAATCGTCCATATCTCTGGAACCGTTTGTCCTATGAACTTGGTTTAACTTTCCGTAATCACGATTCACGCACTCGCGAATTTTGCCGCGATTTGGCCTGATTTCTTTACCTGTAAAAAGATAGCAGCTTTTTGCTTTCCTCTGCTAAAAATGTGTTTGCCTCTTAATAACCATCCCTGAATCATTGCTAAAGTGAGCCTGAGCTCATCCCAAGTATCTCTCACTCACCCTGAACCTCCTAAAGGGAATTAAAAGCATTTTCAGCATATTTCTCACTTCATTGCCACCACATTCAAAGCACTTGGGCCTGTGTTTTAAAACTCATACCGGTTTTCTCTAAGCTTGCTGGGGTGGGAATTGAATTTCGTATTGTATTTGATTGCATTCCTGAGAACTGTGTGTGTTACTTCCATCTCCTTCCATTTCTTACATTGCATAGGGGAGGGGGGTGAATTGCCAGAGAAAAAGTGATTATCTTATCTTTTGCTAAAATCATATCAAGTATTTCTGTACTGCATTTTATTCCTCATTGCTTTTCCCTTGAAATCATAAAAGTATTTTTGCTACTTTATCCATCCTACACCAACTCCTCATTGATTATAAAGAAGTGTGCTACTGTCAGATTACCCCTTGTTGATTAACATTATATTTATAAGGGCGATATCGATTATTAATTATAAAAGCGTGGTATCTAGATTTTGTTTTATTTCTCAAATAAACCTTTTAAACTTGCAAAACAGAACTACTTCTTGGCTCAGTGGGGTCAGGGGGATTCTAAGAGAGGGGTGTTATATAGGGGTAGTCATCCAGAACTCATGAACTGGACATAAAGATATATCAATAAGGGTTTCCATTCAGTATCCCAGACTAGGCATCGACTTAGCTGTATTGTTGAATTGAATCCTCTTACAAATTGGGGGCTCGTAGCCGGGGATTCCGGATTAGATCTATCACTTGTGCAGATTAATACAGTGTGCTAACTGACAAGATGCATACATCCGGTCGGATCACCACGCTGTGTTACGCTGTAAAGCACTCCTCAAAGGAACGCTCTAAGGAAACGGTCTGTTTTGCAAAAATAAAATACAAACTTCTGTAAGTCAGGAAGGAACTCAAATTCCAGAATGACGACACTGGTAGACATCAAAATAGCCAGAGAGCACTTCTTACATAAGCTATTTGTGAGAGCTGAGTGGACTCATGAGGACCAAACGGTCTGGTTGCAGGCAATCGTGCAACAGGTCACTGAAACAGGGTCAGATATAAGGGGAGATCAGGGTCCCCTACATGTGGCCCTGAGTGAACTATATATGGCCCCTAAAGCCAAAGATGAACATAATAAGATTGCCAGGATAGCGGCATATTTGTATCTATATATGGGAGCCATACAGGACAAATGTGCTGAAGGCCAAGATATGGCAAATAGGCAACAGATGGCATTAGAGAAGGCCCAATCTGATCTGGACTCTTCTGAGCAGAGGCTGCTCAGGAGCCAGGAGTCAGAAAAGGACAGCAGACAGTACATCACTAAAATAAAGGAGGATATGGATGTGCTGCAACAGGAAAAGGCGGACCAGGATACCAGATTTCTGGCCTTGCAGAAGGAGTACCAAGAAGGTTTGGACTCCCTACTGCAGAGCCAGAAAAAGCTGGAGCAACAATTAGATTTCAATAGGGCATGTGCCGAGCAGGTAGTCACCCTGCAAAGCCACCTAGATAGGGAGAAGACAGAGCAATAAACTGATTTTGAAAGACCTGGATACCCAGGCAGAGTTTGACCAGGAGTGCCAGAAAGCTGGTGCCTTCCAAAGGCAAAGGGACGACCTGGCGGCACAGATGCAGGCTCTTAGTCAGGAAAGGGATACCTTAGGCCAGGAAGTCTGCCACTTAAAAAGGAAAATGGAAGAAAATCACCTGGCCCTCCAGGGACTGGGTGACCTCCAAAATGAACACCAGAACTTGTTTAGAGCACACCAGGAGGGTGGAGGATGCTCTGGCAAGAAAGGAGCAGGCCAATAGGGACACAGCTCAGGAGGTAACCCTCCTGCAGCAGAGACTGGCCCAGTACTCCAGGACCAATCAGGAGGCACAGAGAGAAAATGAAGCTCTCTGTCAGCACAATGATAGGCTCCAGCAACAGGTAGCGATGCAGGAGAGACTGATAGAGTCTAGTAAGGCCTTAACTGAGGAACTGAAAGCGCAGGCTCTTGCATTGCAACAGGGAGGAGGGGCTGATAGAGACGAGGTGCGATGGGAAAGGGAAACGCCTGAGCATAACCTCAGGAGCCCTGGTACCAGAGGCCTTCATCTCTCCCAGTCCCTCACTCTGCCACCCCCATGTCTCCTCGCGCACATGAGCCCAGGGCCACGGAGATGGCAGATTACTATCCAGCTAGAAGTATGGGGCTCATAGGCCAGTACCTCCCAGGAATGGATGGGCGGGCATCCGGGTATGGGCACCCAAGCACAGTGCAATTTAGTGGGGAACCCCAGGAGAGTAGGCCCATTAAGGGCATCCTGAAAACCTCTGCCCAGTTAGGTCAGTGGGGGGGGGGGGTACCCATCAAATCCTGGCAGCAAGGAGGGATCTGAAGACTCCTCTGAGCATTACAGGACACAGGAGACCAGGTCCCCACATTCCGCCAGCCATTCCCAGGCTCGCAGAATCCGGGAAAACCTGGAAGATCAGACGGGCACCTCTGGGAGCAGTGCTTCTGAGTCAGAGGATGAATGGACCAGGGTTACCCGAACGAAAAAGGCCAATAAGGCAAAAAGGGCCTTGCTTAAGGACCCATTGAAACAAATAAAGGCAATCAGGAGCGTCATCACTCCTTATCATAAGAACGCCAAGTATTCCGTTTGGGAACACCTGGAGCTCTATGAGCAAATGATGGAGACTTTCCATTTGAAGGACAGCAGTAGCTGCATCCAGTACGTCAAATGGACATTCTCCCCAGAATACTCCAGTTTCTTTGCGGGGCTGGAGGACCAAAATCATTTAAGATGGTCCACCTATAAGGCGGCCATCTTGAAACATTTTTCTGTTCACAGAAATCCTCAAGAGGCTCGCAAGGCAGCCTACAATTTGCAATGTGGGGAGGACCAGGCCCCACAAGAGTTTGTGCAAGAATTAAAACGTGCTTTTGCGCAGACCACCAGAAGGGTGCGCACGGATAGCAGAGAATTTATGAATACGTTTTTCCATGCCTTACCCAAATACATAATGACCCAGCTCGTGAGAGATTTTCATGAGAAAAGATCTTTAGACTGGGTCATTGAACAGGCTACCCGGATCTATGAGGTGCAGAAGCCTATCGAAAATAAAAATAACGCGCCGAAAAACCCCAAAACCAACAGCACCCCTGCACCCCTACTGCTGCCAAGGTGGCAGAGGTAAAGGTTGCCCCCGTTTTAGATTTGGAGATGGGGGGGCCTAAAAACCTGCCTGCACCAAATAATTCACAGCCCAGAAGGCCCTCGGGCCAGTCACAGACAGGGAGTCGAGGAGGTAGTCCCACAAATGGGGTCCCCCGCTCCCCTGACTATGTAAGTCCCGGCTATAAGGGAAACCGACCAATCCTGGGTTATGTGTGGACTCCTCCAGCCCAAGGGGGGGATCCAGCCAAGCACCTAACCCAGGGAACTTCCCTCCCAACTTCCCACAGGAGGGCAGAAATTCTCCAAATCCTGGGCAGAACTTTTTCCCCCGGTATCCACCCAATTTCCCGCCCCAAAATCATCCATCCTTCTTTCCCCAATTCCCTGAGCCCAGACAACCTAATCCGGGAGAGGGGAGGCCAAGGGTGGAGGGGTACCAAAATCTTCCCAACCAGGGGTACTACCAGAGAAGGGATAGCTACCCTTCCCGGGATCAGCCCAGGGGAGAAAATAGAGCCCCGTATCAGCCTGAGCGGGTTTCCCCAGTTAGAGCGCCAGGTCCAAAATATGGCACGGGATCTGGGTCACATACTGAGGGCTCAACAGAACCCTCAGATGAGCATGCCACCGCAGAATGCCCCAAACTCTGGACCCGGTGCTCCAGAACAATGACGGGGGCAGCACCCCGATAACCCACCAGTTCCCAGGGAGGAGGCACAAGGGGAAGGGGGGTGTAAAGCCTTGGAGGAAGCTTCCTTCCCAACTTGTAAACAGCCTCTGGAAAACCAGGAACCGGAAACAAAATCTCCTACCCCTGAAAGTCTGCCATACAAAGGAGCAGAGAGGAGGTAGGAGAAACAAAGGACCCAAACAGACCCACTTGGCAGAGGAGGTACAGGTCTTCCAATTTGAGGGAGAGGGATCCTCAGAAGATCCTGGGAAAAGGATCTTCTCCTTCAGAGATGGGGGAACTCCTCCCAAGGAAAAATGGGTCCCAAGGGATGCCAATTCAGACTGAGGAGATGGGGAGACTGAGCTACCGCCGCCCATCATCTCATCCCAGAACCGACAATACCAAAATCCTGTGGGTCAAACCCATCCTGAGGACTGCCTCCAAAAGGGGGGGGGGGGGGGGTGGCCCAGAACCCGAAACCATTTCCAGTTGCCAACTTTTTCTTTCAGATTCCCCAGGCTCTCCACAGAATTCTGCCCAAAACCAGAAAGTTAGCCCACCAGTTGACCAAAAATGTGCATTATCTGTGCCCCCTTGAGGAGAAGGAGGGAAGATACTATGCCCCGGTACAAGTACAGGGGCAGGGTACAATTTTGGCACTGGTGGACACTGGATCCCAAGCTACCCTTCGGTCCAAAAGGGCCTTTTAGGAACTAAATGCAGGAAGGGGGGAGAATTACCGTATTCCTCTCACCCCTCTTCCTGGACAACTGCAGAACTTTGACGGGAAGGAAATTCCTGTTGAGGGGACTGCAGATTTGGACATCAAAATTGGGCGACACAAGGTGAAACACCCGGTCATAGTAGTGACTCCAGAGGGCATCCCTTGTTTACTAGGGAATGACCTCCTGAGAAGGTTGTCACCCCTAATAGATTGCGTAAACAAGGTCCTCTGGACCCGGACTAGCCGACCAATAAAATTAAAACAGAGTGTCAACCATGTTAGTTTAAATGGCACCTGCCACATGGTTGAACAAAAATCTGACCAAGTAGAATTTCACTTCCAGAACAACCAGATTCCAGATGTGACAGTAATAGCAGTAGGACAACAGACTGGTGATGGGGGGGGTCCTCTATTTCTGAAAATCAACCTTCCTTCCAGTTTAAGGTGGTATTCCACACTGGAAGGAAACACCCTGAAATTCTTCACTAATCCACAATCAGAAACTCCCACTCCTATAGTCCAGAAAGATGTGAAATCAGCTCAGAGCCTGGCTGATATTCAGCGAATTGGGTTGGGGTAAACCCAAGTCCATTAGTCAACATAGAACATGACACCATTCCAATAGAGGTGGATAACAGCGACTTAAAGAGTATTACTCTGGCCGCAGGCATCATTATTGGAATGGCGGTTGATGACCGACATTTCTCCATTGATCTAGGAAATGAACTGTTAGGACCAATCCCCAAGGACTGTTTTGACAGTGACAGTGATGACAAAACAACACCAGACAGGATCTTCACCCGGGATGGGGGGGAACTTCCTGGTGTACACTTCTTGCACTTACGGTAAGGAAGATGTGACTTGTGACTTCAGGAGGGATGGGGTGATTTTCCAGGTCCATGAGGGCTGCCTTTCCCACCTGAAGCCTCCAGTCCAAATCAGCACTCTGACCAGGGACTTCTCCACCCAGCTGGAGGAGGCCGCTGAGATAGCCAAACCAGAAGTCTTTCCAGGCTTCAGGCAGATGGTGGAAGAGAGAGCCAACCTAGCTGATGCCTGTGTGACTCTGGAACAGAAGCAAAAGTTGAAACAAGTTTTCTTGGAATTCCAAGATCTCTTTGCGGTAGACTCATATGACTGCGGTCGCACCGACATCCACACCACAACAATTCCCACGGACCCTGGAATGACTCCAGTGTTTGTGAAGCAATATCGCTTGCCTCTCGCATCCATGGAGTCCCTTACTGAAATAATTAAGAACCTTGAGTCCCGGGGAATAATACGTCCAGTACACAGCACCTTCAATAATCCGGTGCTGGGAATATTGAAGCCAAACGGCCAGTGGAGACTCTGCGCCGACCTTAGGGAGCTCAAGAAACGGGTCCATACTTCCCGATGGCCTCTGCCCTACATTGACCAAGGGCTGGCCCAGATTCAAGGGTCACAAGTATTCACTGCAATAGACCTGACCAATGGATACTGGACCGTGCCTGTCAGTAGGGAGGACCAATACAAACTGGCTTTTACCTTTGGGGGCCAGCAGTACACCTGGACCCGGACTCCCTTCGGATACCTCAACTCCGGCAATGAATTCAACATTTTCCTACATAAGGCCATGCCCGACCTGGGTGCGAGGGGTAACCTGGCTTATGTAGATGATGTCCTCATCAAAGGTTCATCTGTGGAGGAACACATAGCGGAGATCCGTTATGTTCTGACACAGTTGAGGGCCGCCGGAGCAAAACTTTCCTTTCAGAAAGCACAGTGGTGTAGAACCCGTGTTAATTTCTTGGGGCATGAGATTACTCCTCAGGGTCTCTGTGCCCAAGAAAATAAAGTGGAAGCACTCCAGAAACTGAAAGACCCCACAACTCTGCGGGAACTAAGGAGCCTCCTTGGACTGACTAATTACAGCAGAAAGTTCATTGAAGGCTACGCAGAGATCACTAGACCCCTGATTCATCTCTTGAAGGGGGGGGGTCAAGTGGGAATGGGGTCCAGAACAATCCGAGGCGGTAAGACAACTCAAAAGAAGCCTCTCACAAGCGCCTTGCCTAGCTTACCCTGTCAGAAACAAGGAGTTCTTCCTGGAGACAGGGTTCTCTAATACGTGCTTGACGGCAGTATTATACCAAAAGCATAACAAGGTCAATAAAGTTATGCGAGCAAAACTTTATCCTCTGTGGAGGAAAAATTCAACGATTGTGAGAAGGCACTCCTGGCAACGGTGTGGGCATTGAAGAATTACCGCCCGTTTATCCAGGGGGAACACATCATAGTGGAGACTCCACACCAGCCTCTGCAATATCTCCAAAGTGACAGAATCCGGGCCGGAAATGTGAGTAATTCCCGAATTACTTCCTGGATTCTGTCAATGCAAGGCTTTCCTGTAGAGGTCAGATATGGCCAAAACAAGAAGAGTCCCCTCGTGCAAGGTCTGGCTGACTTGCATGATTGTGCCAGAGAAAACTGTCTCGAGGACGAAAGTCTAAAAATCAAGGACAACATGGAGGCATACCTTAATTCCCCACACAAAGTCTTTGAAGAAGACAAGTGTGAGGGAATGCCCACCGTCTTTGTGGATGGATGCTCGTACCATGTTGACGACAACGGGGAGAAAGAACTGGTGGCCGGCGTAGGGAATGCATGGGTGAATGAGTCACCAGAACCCTCCGCTGGATACAAAATTGGTCCCCGAAGTAGTCAGGTGGCAGAATTGATGGCTGCGCATCAGGCCATCCTCACTGCTGTCCAACATCAACTCCAGGAACTGGTCATAATCACAGATTCGGATTATGTATGGAACGGGTTCGTGGAGCACCTGGTTAATTGGAAAACCAGAGGCATGTTATGTGCTAATAACAAACCCTTGAAACATGGGAAGTTAATCCAAAACATTGATGATCTGGTCACATCGAATGGGATGACCATCTACTGGAAAAAGATCAAGGGTCATTCCAAAGTAGAGGGACCAGACAAAACTGGAAATGACTTAGCTGATCAGCTGGCCAAAACCGGGGCCATCCAAGGGGATCTACTAGAAATAGAGTCCCTGTTGGGGGAAATCCAGGTCACTGCTATCACTAGGTCCCAGACAAATGCTCTCAGTGATCTTTCAACTGCACAATGGAGTAAGGAGACCCCTGATGCTGATTTAATTACAGCTCAGAAGGGGGATCCAATTATTGGTAAGTTTTACCAACACCTTGAGGACCCTGAGAACTTTCCCCTGACGGATACCGATTACATTGGGAAAGAGGACCTTAGAGTATTGATGAAATGTCCAAAAATGTTCCGAATCCAAGACGGTTTGCTGGTAAGGAAATCCAAAGCTGGCCATGATCAGTGGGTGGTTCCTACCTCATTCCGAAGCCTGATGTTAAGTCACGCCCATGATGCGGCCACCGCCGGTCATAGGGGGTTTCACACAACACTGGAAATCTTAAGAGAGGTTGCATACTGGCCACACATGGGCCAGGACCTCAACCAATATTCGAAGGGGTGTCTTGTGTGTGCACAATTTCAGCCATCATCCCTCACACACTGTGCGCCTCTCCAAAAGAGGGGGATGACACTGCCATGGTCAGATTTGCAAATCGACTTTGTAGGCCCTGTGATTCGCTCGTCTAGAGGAAACAAGTACATGTTGACCGTTACATGCTTGTTTACCAAGTGGGTGGAATGTCTCCCAGCCCCAAACTGCAAGGCAGAAACAGCAGCTGCCCTGATGATTAACCACATCTTTTCCGGTTTTGGTCTACCTCGAAGGATTGAGTCAGACAGGGGTAGCCACTTCACCAGTGAAGTAATGACAAAGATGTGGGAGATACTGGGGGTCAAAAGAAAGCTACATATTGCTTACCGGCCAGCTTCTTCTGGAGCAGTGGTGAGATATAACCGAACCATTGTGAGCATCTTAAAAAAGTTTGTGGCAGATTCTGGGCCAAGTTGGGATATCCGATTACCTCTGGTCCTAATGGCCATCAGATCTGCAACCCCTTCATCTGCAACCAAAATGTCACCATTTGAGTTGATGACTGGACGCAAGATGGTGCTTCCCCAGCATTTGCTCTACATGACCCAAGAGCAGACACTGATAAATGCCTCCACAACTCATGAGTATGTGGAGAATTTAAGGAAACACCTTCAACATGCTTTTGCCTATGCTCAGCGGAATCTAGAAAGATCAGCCGAGAGCATGAAGACCCACTATGATTTAAAAACTACCCGAAAGGAATATAAGGTGGGTGATCGGGTCTATCTATACAATTTCCAAAGGAACCAGGCCAAACAGCGAAAATTCTTGCCTACATGGAAGGGACCGTGTGAAATTATATACAAAATCTCCCCAAAGGCGGTTTGGCAGAGGGGGAAGACAAGTGGGTACATATAAATCAGCTAAAGTGTTGCCATCCCAGGCACACTCTGCAACAACTGGAGGAATCCACTGGAATCCCAGAGGGGGCCGCTCCAGATTAATTCAGTTCCAACCCTAAAATATCCCACATATAGTCTCTAAAATATTATACACTTGTAAGCCACTGTCTTTGAATGATAACTTGTATCTCAAAAGTAAAATGTTAGGTATGTTAAAGTATAAAATGTATATGTCTGCCACACCATTAATAGTGGTGGAAAAATGTCTACGAATAGGTATTGCCGCTTTTCCTTTGTCGTCCTAGGAGAAAGAAAACCTGGAGACTGGCCAAAGAGGACGATCCGGAGACCGGGAGCAGAGACCCAAGGGGCCCAGGGTACCGCCCAATCCTCCCATCAGGACCAGCAAGGAGAACTGATTGATCGACTGGAGGGAGGAAAAGATGCTGAACTGTGCCACCTACAGGATTGGAAGAAGATAATGGGGACATACCAGCGCAAGGGCTCAAAACCTCCTTTGCACCCGACTTCCCTTCGACTTGAATCAAAGCACAGTCAGGCGGGGGGATTTGTCATGGGTTTTGACCCATGTTGAATCAATAGACTGGGTAGATGTGGGGATGAGCTGTCGCCGGCCATTATTCTATGCCAGAACAAACTAAATCAATAGACTGGGTGGATGTGGGGATGAGCTATAGCCGCCCACCTTCACGCCAGAATAGGAGACCTGCGCAGTTGGCACGAGACCACTCCAAAGATACAACCTTCTTGTGGGGAATTCATTTTCTTAATCCCAAAAATGGTTGCATTACCAGTACTCACCACTATCAGAAAGCCAGCGTTTTAAAACCACCAGACTTTTGTGTAAAACTGAACAAATGAAACAAAACCAGACCAAGGAAAGACTTGCTAAGAGGTGGATACAATGTAAAACTATATTCTGAAATGACTTGAAGGGAGTAATTATTTAATGTATAGGTAAAAATTGTCAGTTTGATTTGAATGTAGAAAACTGGGAACAAAAAGTGACATTTAGCTGAAACCTGGCTTAATGAAACTGAATTCTGCCTGACAACTACCCCCGACAGGAGTTGATACTGGATCAACAGCTGTGTTCCCAGGCCTGGCTGCCAGGCCTGGCTGCATCCTGAGGTCACATGGCCCTGTTGATTAGATTAGGGGTGGAGCAGCTGGGGACTACAGGGAGTTGAACAAAGGCCTGTCCTGGACTCAGGCAAATGTTATATTGGGGGCGTCGTAAAAGTGGCTTCCTCTTAGGGGAAACTGGGAGGGGCAGTGCCTCTGCTAGCAGCTGAGCTTGGGGGAAGTGGATAAACCAGTTATTCCACCCTGTGATGTGGGAAGCCACACCACTTTTCGACCAGGGCATAATTTTAAAAAGATAGATAACTCAAAGTGCGGACTTGTCAGAATTATATAAGTAATATCATTATTTTTGTGATTTTTCTGTGAACATTTTAAGGGGCGTTAGGACCCTGTGGTGTATTCTGGGGGGTTGCTAGCGGAAAATAGGGTCTCACTCCAAATGTCTGCATGTTAAAAATCTGACACTTCATCAATTAATGTCCATACTCCTTGCGCACATGTGTGTAATTTTGGGTAAATGTCCGATATTGCAAAACCAGTTAAAAAGCGCAAAATGTTGTCATTTTTGAATGCAAGCCCCCAGGAAGATCAGAGGCGGACAAGCATGGACTATAAGGAATATATAATGTGCACATGTAATTTCAACAAATTGTATATCTGGGAAGGATGTATTTGAATCAAATATAGATTTGTGGGCAAACTGACCAGGGGAGGTTCCTCTGACCATAAAACCTACAGCATCACTCTGACTCACATTTCCTTCCCCCAATCATGGGAGAGGGGAGAATTGGGCAAATGACAAGTAGAGAGGGGCCGGCTTAGCTAGGCCCAGATACACACCCATTTTCAAAACACATAAAAAGAGACTGCTGGGACAGGTAGGGACATTCAATTGCATTTGCTGCGGAGCATGCTGACCGACGACTTCACATCCAGAGATCCAGACTTCAAATCCATCAATCTCCAGAACCTGTAGCAGTACCCAGAAAGCAGTGTTACATCCAGAATCCAGAGAGGCTAGACCAGTAGAGCAGAGCTGACCCAGATCACTGTGAAGTGCCGAGACCAGAACCGGAGTCCAGTCCAAAACCTGACCAGATCCGTGGCGAGGCCTATTTCAAATTTATATTGTGAGTACCTAGCAGAACTGTGCAGAACCAATCTCTTAGTTAAAATAATCTAATCCAAACTATTTTAACCTAAGTAGAACAGCCTCCTAGAAATCGTGTCATCTGTCATGTGTAAAGCTGCACAACTGTCACCTGTCAATTCTGAAGCTGCAAGCTGTCACCTGTCATTTTGAGTTTACTTTAAATCCGAAAAACTACCTTTTTTTTAATCGTCCATATCTCTGGAACCGTTTGTCCTAGGAACTTGGTTTAACTTTCCGTAATCACGATTCACGCACTCGCGAATTTTGCCGCGATTTGGCCTGATTTCTTTACCTGTAAAAAGATAGCAGCTTTTTGCTTTCCTCTGCTAAAGATTTGTTTGCCTCTTAATAACCATCCTTGAATCATTGCTAAAGTGAGCCTGAGCTCATCCCAAGTATCTCTCACTCACCCTGAACCTCCTAAAGGGAATTAAAAGCATTTTCAGCATATTTCTCACTTCATTGCCACCACATTCAAAGCACTTGGGCCTGTGTTTTAAAACTCATACCGGTTTTCTCTAAGCTTGCTGGGGGGGAATTGAATTTCGTATTGTATTTGATTGCATTCCTGAGAACTGTGTGTGTTACTTCCATCTCCTTCCATTTCTTACATTACATAGGGGAGGGGGGTGAATTGCCAGAGAAAAAGTGATTATCTTATCTTTTGCTAAAATCATATCAAGTATTTCTGTACTGCATTTTATTCCTCATTGCTTTTCCCTTGAAATCATAAAAGTATTTTTGCTACTTTATCCATCCTACACCAACTCCTCATTGATTATAAAGAAGTGTGCTAGTGTCAGATTACCCCTTGTTGATTAACATTATATTTATAAGGGCGATATCGATTATTAATTTATTATAAAAGCGTGGTATCTATATTTTGTTTTATTTCTCAAATAAACCTTTTAAACTTGCAAAACAGAACTACTTCTTGGCTCAGTGGGGTCAGGGGGATTCTACGAGAGGGGTGTTATATAGGGGTAGTCATCCAGAACTCATGAACTGGAAATAAAGATATATGAATAAGGGTTTCCATTCAGTATCCCAGACTAGGCATCGACTTAGCTGTAGTGTTGAATTGAATCCTCTACAGTCAGCTCAACATCACTCAACCTACGAGGGATGATTTATACATAGGGAGGAACAACACTCTTATGATCACAAAAGAAAGCACAATAGATAAGAAATCAGATTTGACAGGAAGCAGTGTGCTTCTTACAATGGAGTGAGTTTGAGTGACATTCGGACCAGGTTGTGGAGGGGAGTAAATGAGTCACCGGGGACAATACACGGGTGGATAACCAACAGTATACATTTTTAAGTGAAGGTAGGTGGTACGGCCAGCTGTGTTAGAGATGTGACCATGATGGATAGAGTGCTAGAGTGAAGGCAGAGAAAGTGATGGATGTAGGCAGGTTAGAGGTGAAGGAAAAATGTTAGCTATAAAGGCAGATGAGAGGTAGCTTAAGAGGGTAACTATTTGTTTTTGAACAAATTGGACTATTGGGCTTACTGTGACTACTGTACTTTCTCGGATGTCCGGGGGAAGAGAATTCCATGCAAGTGGAGCAAGAAGAGAGAAAGAGCGAAAGCAAGAGGAAGCACAGGGAGAACAAGGTGCCAACAGGGTAGTCAGGGAAGCAGAGCGGAGATTACGAGAAGACTTGTATTGTTGGATAGAGAATAGATAGGATGGTGTTTTACCATGGATACATTTGTGAGCCAGAAGAAATTTAAATCTAGCCCTGTTTTGCATCGTCAACCATCCAGCCTGGTGACGGTGCGAGGAAATAGGTGTGAAGTGAGGAAATTCAAAGAGAGTCCTGGTAGCGAAGTTAATGATCTTGTTGAGAGGACAGAAAGCATAGTTGGGGAGACCAAATAGGATGCTGGCACAGTAGTCCACTTTAGAAAAGACAAAAGTGGTTACAAGAAGGTTGGCGGTGTTGAAAGGAAGTAGGTGTCTGATGTTCCTAATATTTAGGAGGTTGAGGCGAGCCACTGTTGCAGTTTTGGAGATGAAACTAGTGAAGGTGTGCAACGGGTCACAGATGACTCGGAGGTTTCTAGCCGGAGAAGAGTAGGTGACAGTGTCAGGTGGGAACTGGGTAGGCAGGGGAAGAGATGAGAGTATGGCAGGGAAGAAGAGCACCTCTGTTATGGGAGAGTTGACATCACAGTGTGAAGCCATCCAATAGTTGATGGCACATTTTGATGGAGAACTCAGTAGAGTTCAGGGAAAACAAAGATGATTTGGGTGTCATCCGCAAAGAGTTGGCATGATAACCCAAAGGAGGAGACGACAGTGACAGGAGTGATTTGAGAGTTGTTGTTGCTCCAGGTGACAAGGTGCCAGTGCCAGGTAAGATTCAATCCAGGTAAGGGCTTGATTGTGAATCCCAAGAAGAGAGAGAGTATTAAAGAGATGAGAGTGATCAACGATGTCAAAGGCAGCAGACAGGGCAAGGAGAATTAGGATAGAGGATAGGTTGGAATGCTTAGTAATGAAGTTGAAGACATTCATGAGAGCAGTTTCCATGGAGCAACAGCAGCAGAAACCTGCTTGTAGAGTCTTGAATGTTGTGGGTATCTAAGATATTTGTAACATGGTTGAACCCTTTCAAATCACTTTAGAGTAGTGTGAAAGGAGAGACGGATGGTGAAACGTTCGGGTCAGCCCCTTGCTTTTTTAATTTTTTTTTTTTTAGGAAAGGGATGTCCGTGCCATTTTTGAAAATAGAGGAAAAGCAAGCAGAGTTGAAGGACAATAGACTTGACTAGCTGAGGAACAAGAGGGTCTAATGGGACACAACAAGGGTTAGCCTTCATTAGTAGAGATAGGACTTCTTCAGTATTGGTGCGACTAAAGTGAGAGATAGAGGCAGAGGTGATTGTAGAGTAGGCCGAGTGTAGGATGTAGGAAGAGGGAGTATGATTATGGTCAGGAGAGCCTTTCATTTTGGAACTTTTTGCAGTAAAGTGAGAATGTTGTTGATAGTTATAGGTTTAGTAAGGACAAGTTTAGGGTGCTTTGTAGCCGGCGAGGATGGTTGGAGCGAGAGTCATGAGGGGGAAGGTAGAATTTGTTTTTCGATCCATCAAGTGAGGATTTGAAAGAGTTCTGGGCCAATTTGCGCAGCAGCATGTCTATGCAGAGTCATTGTATGAATGGGGTGACCCATGGTTCAGATGCTGAGATTAGGGGTGAAAGTTAGCAGTGGGATGTGAGAAGAGAAGGAGTAATGTAGGGATTGAGAGCTGAAGAAAGCAGTATTAGTGGACGAGGCAATGGGTGTGAAGGAGTGGAGTGAGAATTGTAGGTCACAGAGAAAGGGAGTAATGGCAGAAGTTTTCAATGTTCTTTTAGTAATATGCAAGATAATGTAAGCGCCATCTGAAACATCGGGCAAATTGGCTAGATAATCGACTGTTAACTTTTAGAGTGTTTGTGAGTGTGCATGAAGGAGCATTGGGACACATCAAGAATAAATGTAAACAATAATGGTTCATATATCTGACATGGTTATAATATGCATGTCATGTTCAAGTTAGTTTTGTGACAATGTACTAGTACTCCCTGGGGGAGGCGGGAAGCCTGCTTTTAATGTAGCTCTTGCTAAAACCATCTTTATTTGGACACCTTACAGCATTTATTAAGTCCCCACAAAATCACTATGCTTGCTATAGGTACCATGCCATTCTAATGAAATTCAGTTTATTACTTTTTTATAATTGTGTTATAGTTTGTATTGTTCAAACAAACATTTTGCAATCTACAAAAAACAAAACAATACAAATTACAGTAGACCACTTACATTTCATTTTACCATATCAATTCATGAACACAAATAAAAAGAAACATAATTTCAGTACCACATTAGATGGATTCTAAAATTTCATAAAGCGGGTATAAAAATGTGCAAAATGCTTAAGTCAATAATATGTGATGTCCTTCCATAAATCCACGCAACATCCCTGCTGCAAGTAGGAAACTCAATAAGAAACTTTGCAAGAGGTTTCCTCGTTTGCAGTATCGCAGCCAATTCCCTCCATTTATAGGTATACACTGCGTCCACGGTTATTAACCAACTTCTCTAATAGAGTTTCTGGTTTACTGTTAGGTTATTTACCAAAGTCACAGTATCCACATGCATGCTGGAGAAAAGTGCACTGCTAAAATCAACAAAATGTGCTCATCTCTGCAATGGATTTGGCCTGGAGCAGCCCTATAGATGAGGGGTGTACCGGCCACCTTTACTCACTAAAAATAGGCAAATACTCCCAAAAAGAAATGGGGAGTAAAAATACTTCCAATAAAAAAAAAGAAATGGACACATAGGAGGTTGTGCCCCTGCTTTCACCCAAACCAATCCATGCATTTGTTTGGACCAGTAGTTCATGTAGCATCACAGGAAGAAACAACTGGAATTATGGAAAAAGTAAAATGCATCTTTTAATGTGCATGAATAACTTGGTGCAAAGTAGTATTTCTCACAAAAATTATTATTTTTATGTTGAACATATTTGTACTAGTTTATAAAATACTCCCATTGAGAACGGGACTCGTTTTTACTCCCCAAAAAATAAAGTAAAATACTGCCACTTCAAAATCTTATCTGGAGCACTGGCCTGGAGTATAACTCTTAGATCCTCAAATAGGGAGTTGCAAAGGGGAATCGTCTTCTAAACAACCAAATGGCTTTGCTCTATATTAAACCCAGTTCAGATCTTAATACACTACTGGGAAACAACATTGGGAGGCCTAATACCTTTTTCCATATGAGCTCTTCCTCTCAGTAAGGAAATTCCCAATACTCGTCTACCATTTCTTTTTTTTTTTCCAACATTTCTTTTATTATTTTTGGCATAACAAGTTACAGGTTCTCTGAGTGTTACATACTTAGTAGGCTAGTTATAGCCTTCATGAGAGAAAAGCGGCGCTTGATGTAACATTGTCATAGCAAGTTATGCATTAACTTTACAAAAACACAATTGATAATACCAACTGAGGAAGGGGAGCGGGGGAGGGAGGGTATGGAGCTTTATGCACAATAGGAACAGAGGACTTCTTAGTTCAACGATGGGGTCGTTTCAGGGAGTCAGTGTGGCTCTCCGGCTGTGTTTCGGACTGGATTTTCAAAGTGGGCTCGGCCCAGTTAGGGGGCTGGATTAGTTGACTGCTAGTGGCACGAGGGTGTAGCGGAGCCCTGTCAGGCCTCGGGCTTAGTTTTAGACATGTTTTTTTTAATTTTTCAGTCCTGATTTTCCATCCAGGGCAGAGTTGGGGGCTGTCTTGCCATCCCCGGGAGTTGCTGAGCATAGTCCATGAAGGGGGCCCATGTGCGTTCAAATTTGGGCTTGTTGCCTAGTCTGATAGCCGTGACTTTCTCGGCTGCCACAATTTCCCAGCATTTGGCCCACCACATGTGTGTGGATGGGCCCTCTGGATTTTTCCAAAGTCTGGCGATGGCGATTTTGGCGGCTGTCAGGAGGTGTGAGCATAGGTCCGCCAGGCAGCCTGTGAGGGGGAATTGGCCGTCTCCTGTAGCCCCCAGTAGCACGATTCCTGGGTCCCAGGGGATGTTGAGCCCGGTGATTGCTTTAATCTGTTCTAAAATGTTCTTCCAGAATAGGGCGGCTTTTGGGTACGACCAGAAGAGGTGGAACAAGGTTCCTCGTTCCGAGCACCCTCTCCAGCACTGATCAGGGATCGATGGGTTACACTTGTTTAGTATAACTGGGGTTCGGTACCATCTGTGGCAGACTTTAAATGCGCTTTCTTTGTTACGCATTTTGAGCTTTTTTGTGCTCGGGACCATATATGTTGCCATTCCTCGGGTTCAATCGGTCTTCCGATGTCTTCTTCCCATTTCAGCATGTATGGTTCTTTTTTAGTAGGGTCTGATCTGTCCAGCATTTTGTACAGAGCAGAGATTTTCCCTTTCGGGGGATTTGCTGTGAGGGTTCTAATGCCGTTAATTCTCTGCTGCCCGGTTTCCTGACTTGTGGGTTCGACAGCCAGTGCCTCAGTTGTGCGTAGCGGAACTTTTCAGTTTCTGGGATCTTGAATTTTGCTTTGCACTCCTCAAAGTTTAGGGGGCGCCCGTCCTCGAAGAAATCCGTCATGGTTTCCAAGCCGCCTGCCCTCCACTCTGTAAACTGGTTTGGTGAGACTCCCGGGGAGAAGTCCGGGTTCCCCCAGATCAGTGTGAGGGGGCCCATTGAGCCCCTGCAGTTCCACCGGCAGGCTGCCTTTTTCCAATTGGCAACCGTGTTCCTTGTTGCTGGTAGGGGGCCCAGGTCTTGGGTCCCATTGGGTTCTTTGGAATGGGGCAGAGCTTGTAGCGGGGTCTTACTCCAATCTTCTTCCAGTTGTAACCACCTGGGGTGGTTAGCGCTGAGCTTCCAGGCAAAAGCTGGGACCAATTGGGCTGCTAGACAGTATCTCGCCATGTCTGGGACCCCTAAGCCTCCCAGGGTTGAGCTTCGCAGCATGATGCGTTTCGGGATACGAGACTTCTTTCCTTCCCAAACGAGGTTCAGGATCTCTTTGGAGCTTTGGCAGGGTCTTTTCTCGGATCGCCAAAGGCAATGCTTGTGCATAATATAGCAGTCGTGGGGTCAGATTCATTTTTATTGCCGTGATACGGCCAAACCAGGAGATTTCTTGTGTTTTCCAGCGGTTGATGTCAGTTTTCAGGGCTCTGAAGGCTGCCGGAAAGTTTGCTTTATACAGCCTCTCAGTGTTGTTGGCTATCTGGACTCCTAGGTAGCTGATGCTGCTTTTTGCCCAGGGAATTCCGAACTCCTCCTCGAGATTGGATTTGTGCGTGCTTGGGATGTTGATGCCAAGTGCTACTGATATGGCTATGTTTATCGTAAACCCTGAGACTGTACTGAATTCTTCTAGGGTTCGCCATAGGGCTCTTATTGATTCAGCTGATTGGGTGAGTGTGAGGAGCACATCGTCTGCGTATAAGGCGATTTTGTAGGTTTCTTTTTTGAACATGAGGCCATGTATTGATGGATTTCGGCGGACCCTGTCCGCGAACGGCTCCATTGATAAGGCGAAGATGAGTGGGGAGAGTGGACATCCTTGCCTCGTCCCCCGGGTTATGTTTATGCTGCCAGATTTGGCCCCGTTGAGGCATAGACGGCTTTTGATAGATGGCTAGGACCCATTTTATGAAGTTTGGGGTGAAGCCGAAATGTCGTAGGGTTTCCTTTACATAGCCCCAGTAGAGCATATCGAAAGCCTTGTGCGCGTCTAAGGAGAGGACTGCTAGCCTTGAGCCCAGTCTCTTTGCTGACTCTATGATGTTGATGGGTCTGCGGATATTGCCTTGGGTGCCCCGACCCGAGATGAAGCCTGCTTGATTTGGGTGAATGATCTTGGGGAGGAGGGGGGCCAGACGGTGTGCCAGGATTTTGGCGAATATTTTCACATCGTTGTTCAGCAGCGTTACAGGTCTGTATGATGCACATAGCGTTCTGGCTTTCCCCGGCTTTGGGATCAGTACTGTTATTGATTCATTCATAGACGTTGTCGTAGAGCCCGTGGAGAGGAAGGAGTTGAACAGGTTCGCCAGCTGCGGAGCTAGCAAGTGAGCACACTTCTTGTAGAATTTTGAGGATAGCCCATCTGGCCCGGGCGCTGTGTTTTTCAGGTGACGGATCGTTTCGCTAACCTCCTCCACTGATATTGGGTCCTCCAAGTCCGGGAGTGAAGGTGATGGCTGCGGTTTTGGGATGGGGGGCAAGAATCGAGTAGTGGGTGAAGTTGACGTTGGAGGTCCAGCCATAATTTCCTTGTGGTGCTGCACCATTATCTCCAGCTTGTCAGGGTCCCGGTGGTGTAGAGCGCCATTTTTGTCTAGCAGGGCTTGGATTTGGTTCCTGGTTTGAAGCTTTTTCAGCTTGTGTGCGAGGAGCTGGTTCACTTTGTTGCTGTTAAGGTAGTAGTACTGTTTGGTGTAGGTTAGTGCTCTGGCGGCTCGGTCTGCCAAGTGGACCTCCAGCTCTCTTTAGTTCTCGTTGCGTTGTTTTCATGAAACCCCGTTTGAGTTTGTTTTCTAGCTCTACGAGTCTGTCCTCTAGCTTTCGTTGCTTCAGTAGATTCTGGCGCTTGAGTCTGGCTGAGGAATCCATCGCCACCCCTCGGATTACCGGCTTCATGGCGTCCCATACTGTTGCTGTTGATTTGTCTGGGTTTGTGTTCTCAATGAAATAATTCTGAATCGCCTCTGTGAGGTCGGTGCTGGCTGCTAGGTCGGTGAGGATGTGGTCTTGCAGCTTCCATTGTCTCCGAGTGGGTTCAGGCACTCCGTGGAGAAGCAGCGACATCGTGACTGGCGTGTGGTCCGAGATTACTATGGGCCCAATTTGGATGTTCTCCACGCAGGGAGCCATGGAGTTAGCGGCGAGCAGGAGGTCGATCCGCGAGTAGCCTCTGTGTACATGTGAAAAGAAGGTGTAGTCTCTTTCTCCCTGGTCGTGTAGTCTCCATATATCTATTGTCTCGGTTTCCCGCAGGAATTCGGCTAGAGCCAGGGATTTGCCGAAGTCTTCCCTGGAAGCTGGGAGTGTCTTATCTACACTCGGGTCTGGAGGGAGGTTGAAATCTCCTCCAAATAGGAGGTGGCCTGAGGAGAAGGCTGTGATGGTTGGGAGAAGGCTCCGGAGGAATTGATCTTGTTCTAGATTACCACTAAGGTAATCGGTAGTTCGACTAGGAGACCTTTCAGGAGCAGGAATCTGCCTTCCGGATCTCTTTTGATGATAATCTGCGATAATGGGAGATTTTGGCCTAGGAGAATAGCGACTCGTCTCTTTTTCCGTTAAGCTGAGGCGAAGTAGCATTTCGGGAAGCGTCGGAATCGTATTCGCTTTTCATCTTCCGTAATCAGGTGGGTTTCCTGGATGAAGACGATGTCAGTTGCTAATTGGTCAAGTTTGTGTTTCACTGATTTGTGCTTTCTTGGTGCATTGAGCCCCTGAACATTCCAACTTGTGATAGTGAGTATTTTGTCTAGAGATCCCATCTTCTAAGTCCTACGTAGAATGCTTCATAGTTTCCCCTCCACCCCCCCCCCCCCCAAGGATTTCCTGTTACGTGTCTTCGGTGTTGGGTACCGCCATGCTCCCCTCTTTATGAGACTCACCCCCTCCTGATACCATCCCCCCTCCCCTCCCCAATCCCCCCAACAATAACTAGGTTTCCAGACCAGCCTTTAACCAACGGGGCACTCGGCCGGACCGGTGTGGTCGCTCTGCTTGGAGGCAAACATTGTTCAGGATGAGGTTACCGAGTTTGTCTGATGAAGTCAGCTTGAGGTCTTTCGGCTTCCCGCTCAACGGTTGTTGTCCCTTTTGGCCTTCCCCGATGGGCCCCGAGGCATGCAGCGCCCCGCCACCCAGGCCCAGGCTCTGGTGGGGTCTCCATGGGATCTCCCCGAGGCTTCCGCAGTTTCGGCGGTGGACCTCTCCTCTTCCGGGTTCATGAATCGTTCGGCTTCTCTAGGCGAGGGGATTGTCCAAGGCCTGCCTTCCCAATTGAAGATTAAAGCTGTAGGGAAGCCCCAGCGGTAGGTTGTTTTCCTCTCATGTAGCCATTCAGCGAGGGGCTTGAGGGCTTTCCTTTTTGCGAGAGTGGACGCTGCCGGGTCTTGGTATAGGGATATTTTGGCATCTCGGAAGCTAATTCGGGCTGAGCTTCTGGCTTCGTTCATTATTTCTTTCTTGACTTTGCAGAAGTGGACTCTCGCTAAGACGTCCGGCGCAGAGTTTGCATTTTGTCTGGCCCTGACTCTGTGAACCCTATCTATTTCCAGAGGGGATCCATCTGGGAGCATTAGGATAAAGCGAAATAGGTCATTGAAATAGAAGTTCAGTTCTTCGTCGGGGACGGAACCTGGTATGCCCCTCAAGCGGATATTGTTGCGCCTGGAACTATTTTCGGCCTCTTCTTGTTTGCTCAAGGGCTTTGCATCTGGCCTCTAGTGCGGCGAGTCTGTCAGCCCCTTCCCCAATTTTAAACTTTTGCTCGAACAAGGTGGTTTCAATTTCTTCAGTTCTGGTTTCGACTTCCCCTACTCTTTTGTCCAAGGACGCTATTTTGCCTTCCAGTTCTTCTGTGCCCTTTTGGTACTCCTTGGTTATGGCGGATAGGAGCTCTTGGAGGTCCGCTTTCGTCACTCCTTGGGTTGGTGGGTCGTTCTGGGTGGCTGGAGGGGCGCCCCCCGTGTCGTTACGCTCCCCTTTCTTAGATTTTTCACCCATACTGGTACATAGTAGGGTTGCTATGTCTGTTTGCTTGGATGCTTTCTGATTTCTGGACATTTACTTCTTGTGACTCAGGCGGGAGTTCGACCGTCCCACACCCAAGATGGGCTGTACTGGGGCGCTCAGGGTCTCCCCACCTACCTGCTGGGCAGGTTTATGTAATGATTCTGCTTCGGGGCGAGTCGCGCGGTCAGCCGTTGTGCTTTTTCAGAGTCTTGGGGCTTGGTGGGCCGCACTCAGGCAGCACGCTACTCCTGGGGATTGAGGTAGACTCTAGGGGAGGGCTTGAGGAAATCTGCCGGGCTGTGGGATTCAGTAGTCGGAGACAGAGGCCGACTCCCCCTCCTATTCGTGTCCCGGACTCACTCCAGGGGAGGTTAACAGTCAGGCAGGCATCTCCCCTCCACAACCAGAGCCGGATTGGGGAGATTAGTTTGCTGGTCTGGGAAGCTCTTACACTCTGTGGCAGTAGGCCTCGGAGCCTGCGCCGCCGGGGACGTTGAAGGGCCCCTCTCTCCCCACCGAAGACAGACCAGTGGAGGGCACACAGTCGCGCCCCCAGCTCTGGCTAGGTCACAGGGGACTCCGGATCACCCTCGGGCTTCTGCAGGCTGCAGACAATAGTGTGCCGAAGGGACCGGGAGGGGGAGGGAGCAGAGCTTTGGGCCACGCTCCTCCCTAGTCAGGCCACTCAGTCACCGCCGGAGGCACCAGGACTTGGTGCGCCGATTCTCCCGTGCCCAAGCGGGGAGGGAAGGCCCTCGGAAAGTGCTGGAGGTGTAGCCGTGTTAGATGGTGTTCGTGGATGGGACTCAGCCACGGTAGGAGAGAAGCTGGAAGGTTCGGGAAGGGGGGCCAGGCTCCGAGCCTAGGCCTGCCCTGCTGCGACGGATGGTAGTTAGCTGTTTCCCCGCGCCGAGGCAGGGGGCTCGCTGGGATTCGTCTGGAGGTGGGACTCGCTGCTGTCTGTTCTGGGCCCGCTGGTGAAGCCGTCGCGAAGATGATGCCCACCTTGATGTTGCTGCGCCACGGGCCTCAGGGACCCCCGGAGGCAAAGCCCAGGGAGAGAGCTCCGCTCCACCACACTCTGTGTCGGGGGGGGGGGGGGGGGCCCCGCCGTAAATGCTGGTCTTCTGGCCGGGAGCCTCGATCCTCCTGCTCCGAAATCGGGGGGCTCGCGGGGCCCTGTCCGGAGACGGAACACACAGCTCTTGGGGTTGGGCACTGCACCACCTTGGGCGGGGGTGCCAGTCACCCCGTCTTTTGCCGATACAGGAACAAACACTTGCGATTAGCTCCGGAGCGGGCGCTCACAGGTTCCACTCGGCCTAGGCGCTGGAAAGAGGGCCAGATTACGCTATTCCACCGTCCGCCATCTTGGGATGCCGCCAACTTCTCCACATCTCGCCGGCGGAGATCGCCTCAAGCTCGGTTCCCTTTCAGCTTAGGGTGGCGGAAATGAGACATGGGCTGCAGCCGCCTCACGGCTCTGCCGGGCGCCGACTTTGTTCTCGAAAGCCTGAACTTTACTGGGGCATTACGGGCAAACACACGGTCGCGGCCGGGAGCTCTCACCGGACACGACTGTTCACCATGGCGCCAAGCCACGCCCCCAGTACTTAATCCTCGTCTACCATTTCTAAAGCGTACAATAAGATTGAAAACAGTTCAGACTATAATATTTTATATTTTGCAGCAAGGTAAATTAAGAATTTTAAAAAGGTATGCATATAGTTATGCTACTAGGGTTTCGAAGATAGTTCCTTCACAAATTCCATCTTTTCCTTCCCCAAAGACCAGCTTATTCTTTTGGGGTTCCTTTTTCTAGAAAATATGAAAATATAAGGTTGTTTGATTTCCTTAGGTTTACAAGTAACTTGTTAGTATTTGCATATTCTGAAAAGGCAGCAAAATTTACTGAGAAATCAAGATTGTCTGCAAGAGCTAACCAATTCAGACAAAGATGTGCAAGTCTTACGGGAAATGTATTAACTTTACACAAATCTTGAATATCTGCAATATACAAATTAAAAAGAACAAGTGCCAACACACAGCCCTGCCCCGCAGACCTCTACAATATGCTTTGATATATAACCATCTGACGTAAGCCTTGTTCGTATAGTGTTGGAGCGTAAAGGCATGATCAGTTTTAAAAATCCTTCAGGAATGAGCCAATTCTTTAATTTGCACCCGAGCACATCTCTATGTACTGTATCCAATGCATTGGAAAGATCTATGCTCGCCATGTATATAGTCATTCCATTGCTTCACAAGGCCAGTGATTTCAGTAGTTTTAAAATCATTCCATTTAAAAAATAAAGAAAAAAAAGTGTACCCAACTTCCTCCTGAATGCCACTTGAAAATTGCAGAGTAGATTAATCTTTGATTCCCAATCTTCAATTTCTTTGAGAAGTATAGAGGCAAAGATTTTACTGAACTATTCAGCAAAGATATGGGTCGATAATTGCTGGGATTAGTTCCATCTCCCTTTTTACGGATGGACACCAATGTGCCACAATAATGGAAGCTAAATGGCCTCCAAAATATGCTCAAATAAAAACAAAAAAGATGCCCACAAATCTGGATTTAATGTCAAGCCAATAGTTGCAATGTTATCAGGGTCAGCTGCCCTGGAGTAGTTCATTTTCATTTCCAATGAAATTTATTTGGTAGAAAGACTTTTCCCAGCGACTTAAGGATTTCCAATCAACCCTATTAAATGTAATCTTCTCAATATTGCTGGTGTATATTTTGCATAAATGGGCTAGCCATCAAATTACTACTGTCAATGAATTTTCTAACACACATCAGCAACTTATTGAGAAGGTTCCAGACTTATTGAATTCTTGCCTGCAAACTTATTCATATAACTTGATTGTCTTTTAGATGTAAATGGACTTTATGTGTCTTAATCCAATTTTTATACTTTGGGTTATTTTCTTCTCAATATAAATCAAGAGATCATCCTTATAAAACCAAAATATCTTTTTAAAATCGCTCTTTTTTCAAACACTACCCTGTTAGTGTAGATGGATTGGATCTCAATAGAAAGGAGAGGTTCACATTGCGCGTACCATATTAATGTTCTGATGGCACAAGAATGGATGCGATACTGTTACAATGTTGCAGTTTTCCATGTATCTAGATTAGTTAGTTAAGGTTGGTTAAAGGTTTATTTTAGTTTTACTTTGTGTCCAGTATGATATATTTAGATTTGCATACATGTAGCACCATAATGAAGATTGTGTGACGATATGGGAGAACATTTATCGCAATGAGATTTAAAGCAGAGAGCTTCATACTAAGTGGAAAAAGGCACTTGAGTAGGAAACCCATTATGAGAGGATGCAGGAGCTTTGAACACACGTACATAAATATAAACATACAGTCATGGGAAATACATGAGGAGGTTGCATGCCACAGGTTTGGGCTGTGTAAGCTGAGGTCTGGGTTTGCGAAATAAATTTCTAGCTTGTTAGGAAGAGAGGCTGGCCAAACGGAGAGGTATCGATTGGCAGAGAAACGGCTGCAACAACATGGGAATGGCTAGTTGAAACGGAAATAAAATGAAGAGCAATGGGCCCAGGGTTTTGAGCTTGGAAATTGTTGAAAAGGTGGCAAAAAAAAAAAAAAAAAAAATGAATCGACTCAAATGTATAATATGTGAACCTAACAAACAATAACCTGCATCTTAACAGCGCCTCAATGCCTCTGTGTTTGTGCGCTTTAAATTAAATAAATAATGTGAGGGTTGTATGTCCTGCAGGAAGGAACCCAGGAAGAGGGTTGGGCTTGTATTTGTAATGTAATGAAATGTATGTTGAAGGGGATGGTGCCACAGTGAGGGCAGCCAATGAGATTGTGGGGACTAGATTTCCTGGTATAGGGCTAAACCATTTGTATTTTGGATGATAACAGACTCCCACATGTTCCCATACAAAGTTAACGGTTCTGGAAATGTATATATACTGTATCGGGCACCTGGCCACCCTCTGTCTTTTGGGCCCAGCTACCTGCTCATCCTGCCACCCTCCCGCACTGCCTCCTGGCCACCCCTTGCACTGTGGGTCTGTATCTGTACCCATACAGCCCCGCCTTTTTCTTCCTGCACTTATCAGACCACCCTGTCTGCTGCCTTAATCCTAGCACTTGCAAATTGCTGGCTGCATTACCACTGTTTGTTGCCTTTATTATTGATTTATTGTTATTTATCCGTTTCTCCTCTGCTTCGCACTTTCCACCTCTCCCCCTTTCCATGCACTTTTCCCCTCGCCCCCTCCCATGCACTTGCGTGTTCTCAATGTCACTGGGCCTAGTAAGATCGCTGTTTTGTTCTCCCCTGTTCCCCTCCTTTGCCTTGTCGCGCTCTGAAACACTTGTGTACGAGCGTGATAGAAATATAATATCAATCAATCAATCTGTTCTGTGGTTCAGAGAGACTCTGGTTAGTTCAATCTCCAAGGAGTAGTCTAGCTTCTCTCCCAGTGGCCGTGGTGAAATAAACTTGCTTTAACGACAACGAGCATTCACTAATTGAGAGGTGGGCTATTTTAGAGTGCAGAGATCCAAGGTCAACCCTGGTACTGTCAAAACGTGTTTGTTCTCCCTAGTTTCAATAACTATGCCTTTTTTAGGACTGGCTGTAATTGTTCCTTCCAAGGTCTTATTCATGGCTCTTACACTGAACAGCCTCTTTAAATGTGCTTCTCCTTGCTCATAGCGCAAACAGCTGATAGCATATGTCCTTTTATAGCTAGTATTATTCTAATAAAAAAGCCTTTTTTACACTTGAGTCACATGCAGATTTTGTGTTCGGTTTTGGACCCCTATAGGGGGCATGGATGAAGTGAGGTTAATACATTTCGAAATAAAAAGGGGAGGAAAACTGTAGAAGGGATTTATAGACGAAAGTATATTCTACCTGTGGGACGCTATTCCCACTTCACCAAGAGGCCCCCTCTGAATTATCCGCACATTCCTCCAGTCTTAACATCTTCAAACCCCAATTTTCCAACAATTTGTTTCCATTCCATCCCTCTTCACCGTAGGTTAGCCAATGGCTTACCGAAATCAGCCTTCACTCTTCCTAACTGATGCTATGCAATTAAAATGTGCAGTCCATTTCCCTCAAGAAGCCAGTCATCTATAACATTACCCAATTCCTTTGCTAAAGTCTCAAAAGTTAAAGTCATAGGATTGCAATAAATATTTATAGCCAGGCACCCCCAAGATAATTTCCTTTTCCTATGGTTATTTTTATCACTAGTATTGGGTCAGAAAATAATAATTTGCTCCATTGACACATCCCTTTTCAGTTCTATTGCTACCACCAACCCACCACTAGGTCTCCTCTTATTTTTTTTATTGTTTTATTGCGTGCATATAGTTAATACAAACCTTTTGCACAATCTCCTCTTAGGACCACACCTAGCCGGGACTGAGAAAGTCTTAAACCCTTATCCTATTTCAGCTAAAGATGGCTCCTCCGTCATCCTTTTTCATTCTGCCTGCCTTTGTACACCACACGGAGCACTGCTGTCCTCGCTCCGGCATCTTTTCTGCCTGCCTGCAAGCATCTGGAGACCAGCGCTCACCTGCTGGTAAGCCTGGAAATTACAGTGCGCATTGCACTGCTGTGCGGATTTTAACATGATCCTGAAAAATTGTCCATTGCGCGCTGCCAGAGGATTGCATGAAGTGCAATAATTTCTCTGATTTCTACCCACTATCTGGGTTTACAGCTTTATTCACTTGGGCAAGAATTGGTTCCTCACTTGACTTGGCCCTTCCAAGATGGCCGAAATACTTTTGCACCAGTGAGTGAACTGCCTGGTATGGCCTTACTCCACCTCCCATTGGTTGCCTTGGCCTAGATGGGCCAATCACAGCAACTGCAAAGGTGGCCCAGACCAACCAAGGCCCACAACGAAGGCCCCTGTCTGCTACCAGAACGCTACTTGGGGTCTTTCTTCACCCCAGCACCTGAACCTTACATGATGCCGCTACCACACCCTTCAAAGAATTCCGGACTACCTTGACATTCAATCCTCAACTATGGGTTAGTTACCTGCTTCTGAACTAACTGATACCCTCCTTTGACTTTTACTGTCCTTCTCTGCTTGTTTCTCCCATGTCTACATTCTGAATAGCATCGCATTTTCAACACTCGTTGCTAGCATCTGCACCCAAATTGTAAATTTCAAATCTTGCTGTGTTTTGCTTTTGGGTCAAGAGTCAAATCTTGCTGAATTTTGCTAATTTGCTCTGCACTTTGCTTGTTTTTGTCCCTCCCTGTAACTTGCAGGCCCAGTGACTTCATTGTTCTCTTTGTTCCACTCCTACCTGCTCTCCACTTCCACTCCCCTGCTCTCCACTCCCACCCTTTTTTCATTCTACCAAACCCATGGCGCTTTCAGTTTCTCCCATCTTCTTCAACTGCTTTTCTATCGACTATCCCTCCTTTCTCTCCAAGTCTGGTAGGAAGAAGTTCAAAAAAGGATATCTTGGCCTCCAACCCTGATCTCCCTATCGCTGACACCTATTCCAGCACTTCCTCCAGACAGACCCTCACTTACATCCTCTGTGTCGTTCCTTCGCCAGATCTATGGACTCTTCATATGATCTTGGTGCTCTGTCGCGTCACCTCCTCTCCCATTAATGGTGGCACCCGAGGGGCGTGGCTAACCAGCCATGTAGGAGGACGTGCTTGAAAGAGCTGCTCTAGGGATCCGACATCAATTCGTAAAAACATGCATTTAGAATGAACAGCCTATTCCAAGAATGAAAACACGAGTATGTAAGCAGATGCTCCGCCACTACTAGAAAAACTGAGCTGATCGAGTGAGCAGGAGAGGTGAAACTGACACCGAAGCTGTCGACAACACGGCAACAAAATATCCAAGATGGCGGTGGACAAAGGACGGGCGTCCGCAATGACAAGATCGGCTGAATGAGACCCGAACGAGAGGTGAATGCAGAGACATTGTATCCTGTAGGTCGCGTGGACCTTGGCTCTCAGAACGGTGAGCGGCATCTGGTAGCGAGATCGAGCGCTACCGTGTTAAGCACAAACAACGGGCGGACCCAGGTTTTGGGTGCAGGAGCTGCACGCCGATAAAGGTGGGGACCGGTGTCTGGAGCCTGCGCGGCCCCCTCAGTCAAGCGGCTCCCTGCCGCCTGTGTATAAAAGCATGTTGAATGCGCTGGGGCCGCACAATAACAGCGAAGGTGCGGTGGATGGCCGAAACATCTTCCGAAATAATGCCGGTTCCGAGCACGAGCGTCGGGCGCTCCAGTAATACAAGGGGGCACCCTTGCGGACAAAACTACAGTATTGTGGCCCGCTAAGCAAAGCGATTTCCCGGGTGACAATTTGAATAGAACAAAGGAGTTGCACAGTTAGCTGGGTGTCATTCCTACACGGTAGGCGTCTGGAGCCTGCACGGCCCCCTCAGTCGCAAGAGATTATTGCGCGAGCGGCTCCCTACTGCCAGTGTGTAAAGACACGTTGAATGCCCTGGGGCCGCATAATAACAGCGGAGGTGCGGCGGATGGCCAGAATAATTCCCGGGAGTAATGCTGGTTCCGAGCATGTGAGTCAAGCACTCCAGTAATACATGAGGGCCCCTGTGCAGGCAAACTGCAGTATTGTGGCCCGCTGAGTCAAGCAATTTATTGTGTGTTTGCTCAAACAGAACAGCAGAGCTGCATAGATTGCTGGGTATTGTTCCTGCATGGCAGGCATATTAAAACCTAAACAATTGAAGGGAAGAAGACAACTAAGGATACAGGCAGCTGTGCACAACAAAGAGCCAGGTGAACAGGACAAGGAAAAGTGTGCTTTCCGTGACCCAATAAAACAGATTAAAACGTGGGAGGTCACAACCCACTCGAGAACTAACTCAGCAAACACACGCGTAAATAGAGGTTTTCCTGAACAATTGACCCACACTCGAAATACTGCTTTGGGGCAACGTCAAATCAGAGGAGCAAGATTGATACATCCAAGACTGAATAACCTCAGACACAAGCTGCGGCTCCAAGATGACTGGGCGAGGGGCCATAAGTAAGAACAAGAACAAGCAATCTATAATGGAATCATTTGCCAAGACGCAACTATCTCCAGCGACCATGGCGCGACAACACCGACAGAAAACACTGTAGTGCCGGAAAACCATCAGATTCTGGCTGCTATCACGGAACTGAGAGATTCATGGGGGATAGCGATGGCGGACCTGCGCACCTCCCTGGAGGCCAAGATAGACGCAGTGGGCATTGATGTTGTCCTGCTACGGCAAGATGTCAGGGGGTTGGCAGAGAGAACAAGCAGCTTGGAGAGTGCAGTGAAGACCAACTCGGATACTAGCGCCAACAATGCAAAAGAGGTTTATGTACTGAAGCAGCAGGTAGCTAACCTGGAGAATCGTGCAGAGGAAGAGGAAGGAAGAGCTAGGAGGAATAACATCTGCATGATTGGCCTGCCGGAGGGAGAGAAGGCCAAGACCCTACAAACTATGTTGAAAACCTACTTTTACAAGAAATAAGGGCCGAAAAACTTTCGCAAGGATTTGCAGTGGAGCGTGCACACAGAGCCCTTATGAGGAACCCAAAGCCTGGGGCTCCCCCCGAACAATAATAGCTAAAATACTGAACTATAAGGATCGCGAGAGGATATTGGAGTACATTCGCAAAGGAGGAACGATTGAAAGGGCTTCATGCAACATCACAGCGTACCCTGACTATACAATGTTGGTCCAGAGACAGCGGTATAATTATGTGGCAATCAAAAGGAGGTTACGCAAGGCGGGAATAAAATACATGTTTCTGTACCCTGCGAAATTGAAAGTGCTGCACAGAGACAAGATGCTTTTTTTCCACACCCCTGAAGAAGCAACGACATGGCTAGACCTTCAAGGTTGCCCAGAACCAGATGCGGAGCAAGCTCGAGAGGAGCATGATAAGTGATGGGGACATTGCAGGTACATGGATGTGACGCAAAGCAGATACCCCAGCAGAAATAATGATAGTGATTATGAGTAATGGATGCAATTGGGTAAAGTTGATATTTAGCGGGGTCACCATTGACCGTATTGAATTCAAAAGACTTGAATATGGAAATGTGTATATATGCGCAGAATATACAGTAAAATGCGTTTGAATTATACTAAGTAGGAGCGGCAGGACGCAAGCACTCTACCCCCCCCCTCGAGTAATAGTAGTAGTTGTAGCAGGTTAGCCATTAGAGCGACCTCACCCTGCGGAGCTTCGAGTACAGGCGGGAGCCAGAAAGAGCTAGATGCGGGGGGGCCTGAGATCCAGGGATGGAGCTGGGCAACAGTTAATGGGGGTGATGTTGGGGACGGGGGAGGGAGATTGGGGAGTTGGATAAGCTGGGGAAGGGAAGTTTAAATCGGGGTACGAACCTACATAGACAGGAACAGAAACGAGAACTGAACTGCACTGATGGAGGGGGGATGGGAACTATTACAAGCCATGGCGGACCTTAAAATAATCACATGGAATGTCAGGGGCCTCAACAGCTAATTAAAAAGAAACAAGGTTATGTTATACTTGCGCAGACAGAAGATAGATATTGCGCTACTACAAGAAACTCATCTGACACGAGAAAAACTGGAAACGGTTAAAAATAAATGGAAGGTGGTCGTGGCGGGCTTGACATACTCTGCCTATGCCAGAGGTGTGCTTATCTGGGTGGCACTGCATGTCCCTTTTCACTCGTTGCAGGTAACTGCGGAAGCGGATGGGAGAATGGTCATACTAAGGGGATTGGTAGAAAACAGGGAGTTAAGCATAGTGAACACATACGCACCCAATCAGAATACGGCTACATACTTTAGAACCTTGAACACTAATCTTAGCATGTGTATGGGAAGTGCGGTGATCTGGGGTGGGGATTTTAACTGTGTACTAAACCCCAGGGTGGACAGATCAGAAATTGGATAGACCTGCCCCGGCAGCAAGAGCGCTCCAGACACTGCTAGACGACTCTGGTCTGGCAGATGTTTGGAGAATGAAGCACCCCCAAGAAAGACAGTACTCGCATTATTCTGCCCCACAACAGTTGTACACGAGGCTGGACTATGTCTTTGCCACGTCCGAAATAGTGATAGAAACGGTGCAAGTAGAATATAAAGCGAGGGTCTTGTCAGATCACTCGCCTCTAGTCGTTGGTTGGCAATACCGCCCCCCAAGGGCGAGGATCCCAACATGGCGGCTCCGGCAGAGGCGCTTAGAGATCCCCTTTTTAGGGAAGATATAAGGGATGAGATCATAAACTACTTTCAGGTGAACACGGGTAGCGTGGACTCAGCGAGCACGCTATGGGAAGCTTTTAAGGTAGTGATGAGGGGCGTAGCTATAGCAAAATCTAGAAGCCTGCAAGGAGGAATCCTGATCGATTTACATGAAGCAGAAAGGGAGATGGAAAAAGCACAAAGAGGGCTTGAGGATACTGAAATGGACACAGAGCGGATACTCAAATTGCAACAGAGATGTGCGGAGCAATGGGATAGGCTATGTAACCTTAATTATAATATATAGAGAGACAGCATGCGGGAGGAGATAAAACAGGAAGGCTTCTGGCATGGTTATACAAGAGCGAAACCCCTACATCCACCATTAGGACAATAATAAGAGAAGATGGCAGTGTAGTTGATACTCAGGAGGGAGTTAATCAGGAGTTTGCAAATTACTATGGGGAACTCTACGGGGATGTGGAAAGAAGCAGTTATGAGGAGATAAAAGAAACATTAGAGGACATAGGTCTGCCCACAATAAGTGCTGAAGAAAGAGAGGAGCTAGATGCACCGATTACCTTAGATGAATTAGAAGAAGTAGTGAGACAGCTACCTACCTGTAAGACCCCAGGAGCGGACGGCTTCTCAAGTGAGTTTTATAAAGTGTAGAAAGCGGAAGTGCTCCCCCGATGTTAGATTTGCTAAACAAAGCGTTTGAGATGGGGCGGCTGCCAGAGTCGCTTAGAGAAGCAATCATAATACCGCTTCCTAAGCCTAATAAGCCTGGATATAGTTGTAGCTCCTATAGACCATTATCAATGCTGAATCAGGACAGCAAGATACTGACAGCTGTCCTGGCAAGCAGGTTGCGAAGAGTCATCGGCAAACTAATACACCCTGACCAGACAGGCCATGCTCCGAATAGAAACATAACGCATAATCACAGGTGACTCCATCGGGTTGTCGAGTGGGCGAGTAAAAACGAGGGTGAAATGGCGATAGTGTCCCTAGATGCGGTGAAGGCCTTCGATTCAGTCAAATGGCCATGGCTGCTGGCGGCTCTGGCGGGCTATGGGATGGGGCCTGGATACATAAAATGGGCAAAGATGCTATATAGTGAGCCGCTGGCTAGAGTCAAAATGGGAGCTGTGGTTTCTGAGAAATGGCAACTAGGTAGAGGTACCAGAGAAGGGTGCCCATGGTCCCCTATGTTGTACATTTTAGCTCTAGAGCCCTTGGCTATATACCTCAGACAACAGTACGATGCTATAGGCATTGAAGTTGGAGGGGAGCGACACTTGATCTCTTTGCATGCAGATGACTTGCTGTTGTACCTGAAGTACCCGGAGAAGAATCTCCAGTACATCCTGGAGGTTATGGATAGGTACGCAGGGCTGTCTGGAATAGCGGTAAATCCTCAGAAGTCTATTATTTTCCCGCTAGGCAGCTATAGGGGGAACCCTATCGGGCAGTTGCCGGTGTTGCAAGCTCCTTGGGCTGTTGATACCTTTCGGTACCTAGGGATAGATGTGTACCACACGGTTGAAAAAGAACATAGGAATAATACTGAGGTAGCCATTGCGAAAATTGAGAAGAGTATGACATTTTGGGTGAAGCTGCCTCTAGCGATGATGGGGCGTAGTGCAATGCTCAAGATGGTGGTCTTGCCCAGGCTTTTACATTATTTTGGGAACATCCCATACCTCATACCTGGGAAGTTTTTCACCAAGCTGAACGGCATGTGCAGGGATTTTTTGTGGCAGGGTACTAGGAATAGGGTGGCACTATGGAAGTTGCAGAATTTTTATGAAAAAGTAGGAATAAGGCTCCCTAACTATGAGGTCTACTATTTAGCGAGCCAACTGCAATACATCGCCAAATAGCTCTCAGACGAAGAGACCACTGTATCCATGTTGTTTGGAGCAGACTGTGCCCCATTTTACAAAAGAGATGATTTGGCTTCCCAAGTCAGAATTGAAAGCATGGCCTGAGATGATGGTGGTCGGATGGAGGATCTGGCACCGAGCATGCCGGATGATAGCAAACCCAGTTCCGTGCTCCCAGCAGATACCGCTGGTGGCGCTGGCTGAAGGGGATGAGCAGCTACGAATGATAATTAGGCACCACTGGGAACCGGTGGGGTTGGTAACAATGGGAGATGTCTGGCGGGAGGGGACCATTGTAAATTTTGAAGAACTTGGCGAGGAAGTAGGGTTGCACGTGGGTCAGTATATAACATACCATAGACTGGTGCAGGAAAAGAACATTTGGCCCGAGACAGTACTAGAGGAAGAGCCAGATGTAACCGTAGACATGATATATGATATAGCAGAGGGAGGGCATGAGATTTCTAGATTGTACGAAATGATGATGTCCAAGGTTGGGAAAGAACTAACGCAATTGAGGCTAGACTGGGAAATGGAGGTGGGAATCCCAATGGAGGACGGGATTTGGGAACGTGCCCTGGTGTATCATAAAAAGGTGTCAAGAAATGCTAGATTGAAACAGATACAATTATATACTACGCACAGGGATTATATGACACCCCTGAGGATATCGAGGTTTGAAAATGCCGGTAGACAAGTATGTCCCAAATGTGATAAGAACAGGCGGATATGGTACATATGTTCTGGTCCTGCCCGGTTATTAAGCGCTTCTGGAGCGAAGTAGCGGGGAAACTAGCGGAAAAGGGGGTCACCATTGTCATAGATTCAGTCTGGGCCTGCTTGCTTGGGGGGTTCCCCAGGTCACAAAAACTGAAGCATGTCAACAAACTAAAGGATTTAGCATATGTGCTTGCAAAAAGGAGGATTGCTATGGGATGCACGGCTCGTCATAGGCCGCGTGTGGAGATGTGGTGGAATGAGTTGCAGAAGTGGGCGGAGGCAGAGACTATGGTGTGGCAAGAGGCAGTTAACATACGGGGAGAGGAGGAGGTGGGAACACTGATGGCATGGAAGTTGTTGGCAGCGGAAATGTTTGGAACGATACCAGATTCAACAGAATCCACTGAAAATCAAACACCACCACGCGGTGCGGATATAGAGTGAATAGAATTAATAGCCTCGTAAGGGGGGGTGGGTTAAGGGGAGCAGGGACTAAACTGAATAATGAACAATGACAAAATTGTACTACTGATATTTGCATTGTGTATTTGGTTGTAGTGGTTTTGTTTGTTGAAAATGTAATAAAAATTGTTTTAAAAAAAAAAATAGTGGCACCCGCTGGGAGGTTCTCATGGCTCCCTTCGACTCCCCTAAAGTCATCATTAATGTCTACCTTAATGGCACAGTAATGGTCGAAGGCCCTCAGGCCAATCTCCTCCTCTTTGATAGGCGCTTCCCTCATCTCATCAATTTCCTTTATTCTCCTGCTGTCCCCCATGCCCCTTCTTCACCTCAGCAGGACGTACCTCCGCTCTGTACCCATCCTCAGAAGGCCTTTAAGCTGGCAACCTTCTTCATTTTGCCACTCTGTCCACACTAAGATGGGAGTGCACATCCAAGCCAGTGTCTCTGCGGCATCTAACAACTCAGCTGAACTCTTTAAAATCTGCAAGGAGCTGGCCAACCCTGCTGCAGTCTCCACCTCTACTGTCACTTCCCAGGCCCTTGCATGGCCCTTGCCGCTCACTTCATCTCCAAAACCCAGGATATCGTGTCCACCCTCTCATACCCCTCCCCTTCTGCTCCCCTCATCCTTCTGCAAACTCTGGTCCTCCTACAGCCCTCCGACAAGGTCTCTAGAAAAGTCTGATCTATGAAAGTCTCGACAAGACAGGTTCCTCCCTGTTCTTCCAAAACCATCAAGAACCACATTGACACCCTCACTCCTGCCCTAGCTGATGTCTGCAACCTCTCCTTCACATCAGGAACCTTCCCCTCCCCTCTGAAGCACTCTCTTGTGCACCCTCTTCTCAAAAAGAACCCAGCCGACCCTTCTTGCCCGGCTAACTATCGCCCAATCTCCATCACTCCCTTCCTGGGCAAACTCCTGGAAAAGCTGGCCATCTCGCAGCTTACCCTTCACTCCGATTCTTTTGATTATCTCCATGACCATCAATTTGGCTTTAGAGCTGCCAGAAGCACGGAAACTGCTTTCCTGAACATCTGTGAAGATCCGCTCTTCAACCTTGACTACAACATCCCCTCTGTCCTCATCCTACTTGATCTCTCTTCTGCCTTCGACACGGTCAATCATTCCATCCTGCTCAACCGTCTCCGTGACAAACTGGGTATCACTGATCAGGCTCTGACCTGGCTGACCTCTTTCCTCTCCGATCGACCCTCCCAGGTCTACTTGGGTCCTTCCTTTCATCTAATCACCCTTTCTACCAGCGGTGTTCGCCAGGGGTCTAACCTCTCACCCTGGCTTTTCAACCAATACCTGGCAACTCTCGCCCATAGCATTGCCATTTTGTGCGCCCCCTGGTGGCATCCAGCTGCACCCCATTTAATTGAAAAAAAACCAGCTCCTGTCCTGGAGCACCCAGCACCAGCACAAGAGAGGATGCTTTTCAATGAAACAGGGTGCCTTAAGCACGCCAGCTTGGGGGATCCCTTGAAAGCCTCCGAGCTGGCGTGGCATCGGCGCCCTTTGAAAAGCTGCTCTGCCACGCTGGGAAGCAGCAGCGCCTAACTTAAGTGAAAGGTCCTCCCACCCAAGGTGGAAGTCTGGACCAACCTCGGAACATGGCAGACATGCACCATCTGAAGGATGCTCGCAATCCAATCCTCAGGACAGACAGCCCTTCCCGCTCATTACACAGGCCCCTTATTCATTTGCTACAAGAGACAGTCCAGTCTAGTGAGAGAAACGACTTCAGGAGGAGACACAGTGGGGACACTGAGAAAGACAACCGACAGCATACAATTAAGACCAGGTTACAGAAGCGAATGAAAGCGGAGGTGCCCCTGTGAAACCAGTGGTTGCTGGGAATCTGCAAGGACTTTTCACTCAAGTTGGATGCCGCTGCCGCCCAGCACGGTGGTTCCTTTTATTTTACATGAGGTGCACTGACCTCTTCCACGCCAGCACAAAGGACCCTTTTAAAGGCTCCTCCTTGCTGGTGTAGCAGAGTCCACGGTGCCCCATGTAAAATATGTTAATGAGGCACCCAGGGCAACTGCCCAGGTCCCCTATGCCTAAGGCCAGCCCTTCCTTAATACCCAGAGGCACAGACACATAAAAAGGGATCGGATTTAGATACACATTAACAGCAAAATGGTTTCATTAGAGTGCTGCTAGAGAGAACCACCTTTTTTGTTGAAATGAGACACCCGCCTTTTCAAGAAGAGGTATTCTTTTATTTTTTATTATTATTATTTTTTTAGGACCAAATCTAAATATATTTAAGTTTTTCAGGGGTTGGGGGAGGGCTGCAGGGCCCACAGCTCTTCCGTTGTTTAGAATGGTAGGTATCTCCACTGCACGTTACAGACAAATCACAGCAAGACTATTAACCCTTTGTCTAACTGAGAATGGGAAATTATGACCCGTAGGATACAAGTATATCTTTTCCGCAAAACAACATTAACACCCTTGTCTATATTACAAGGACTCAAACTTATTATCTCTTATTTGATTAATTTTTTATTTGACTATTTTAGTAGAATTTCTTTTTTTTTTTAGTGTTCCGCAGGCACTCTGGTGGATCTGAAAAGGAGTGTGTAAAGTAAGGTGGTGTGGGGGGGGTTAGTAGAGTGTAGTGGGAATAGGAAAGTGAGAGTTGTGATGTCCTGTTGGCAGCTTCAGTTCGGTTTGCACTGTTCGCCGAGTTAAAGTGCGGTTTTCGGGTCTGTGCTAATTCCCATGTGCTGTTGTGCCAGGTTACGTCTTGTTAGTCTGTTGGTGCAGTGTGGTGAAGTGCGTGCGGATTGCTGTGCCAAGAGGTGGTTGTGCGAGTTTCTGTATGAGAAGTTAACGTGGAAAGTTGAGAATTGGGTTAGCGGTTTGACTTACCTCTGTGTTTCTGTGCTCAACATCAAAGATTATCCTGTGCGTTTGGAATTTTAGTTCATCTGCCTATTGGCAGGCCTGTTGAGGAGTGGCAGTTTTCCTCAGTGTTACTCTAGTCTAGTTGTATTCCCAAACCTGGGTTGGGGATTTTTAGGTTAGGGGATTCTGGACCCTGCCTGCCCATCCCATGTGAGTCATCTTACTTACCTACCTAGGTTCCTCTGTGATTAGCGCTATGTGGACACGGGTGGTTGCCCCGCAGCGCCCCGCTTTCTGATAAGGGAGGATAAATTTAGGGGTGATGGTTTCCTCCCAGGGATTCTTGTTTCTCGTTGAGTCTATGCTTCCTAGTCGTTTCCTCATGTTTCTCGGGCTAAGAGACAAGTTTTCAGTCGTTTTTTGAATTCCAGATCATCCTTTGTGTTTTGGTAGGTGATTCCAGGTTACTGCTGGCAGGTGAGAGAAGGACGATCCTCCGAATATTCTTTTATTGCATGGTTTTGGTTCTAAGCGAATGTCATTGCTTGATCTGAGAGGTATTGTCGGACTGTAGACAGCCATTTTCTCCTTTAGGAACTCTGCTCCTTGGCCGTGGATTGCTCTGTGAGTTATGCACATTGTTTTGAACTTTATTCGCCGTTTTATTGGTAGCCAGTGTAGCAGTTTCAGCGCTGTGGTGATGTGTTATTTTCGCAGTATTTTGAGCAGGAGTCTGGCAGCAGCGTTTTGGATGCAGTGACGTTTTTTTAATAGTTGTTCTGGCATTCCTAGTTGTAGGCTGTTGGCATAGTCTACTCTGGACATGAGCGCGATGGTAGTGAGTGGGTGAAAGAGGAATGTTAGGATCCTTTTTACTGCATGCAGGAGGAAGAAACATTTCTTGATAATAGCGTTTACTTGTGGCTCAAGTGTTAGTTTGTTGTCCATTAAGACTCCCGAGTTCTTTTACTATCTCTGGAGTCGGTACTGTTCCCAGTTTAGTCGGCCATGGGATGTAGTGATTGTTTTCACCGCTTTTGGATATGATCATTATTTCTGTTTTGTTGACTTTGAGGTTGTTCGTGTTCATCCAGCAGTGGAGTTCTTGTAGGCAGTTTTCCAGTGTTTAGTTTCCTTCCTGTGTATCTTATATTTTGTAGACGATCTGTGTGTCGTCAGCGTAATTGTAGCAAGTGAGGCCATGTTTTTTTAATGAGCTTGATTAGTGGCATCAGGTATATGTTGAAGAGCAGTGGGAAGAAGGAGGATCTTTGTGGTACGCCACAGGTGGATTTTCTTGTAGTGGATCTGAAAGGTCTGATCCATAGTAGGGCTAGGTCAGTGATTCCTATTTCTTCCAATTTCCCAATGAGGATTTCATGGTTGACTGTCAAATGCTGCAGAGAGCTCCAGAAGTATTAGAGCTTTGCTTTTCTCTGCATCTGCATTAGCCTTTAGATCATCCCAGATTGAAAGCAGCGCCATTTCCGTTTCCCTCATCGGTCTGAAGCCTACTTGTGCTTGTTCCAGCAGTTGCTGTTCTATGAATTCTTGTGTTATTCTATAGATGTACATTTACAGTATTTTTGCTGGGTAGGGGATGTTGGAGATGGATCTGTAGGTCCTCCACGTTTCCGCTTATATCCTTGAGGAGCGATTATATATATGCCGATTTGAATGATCACTGTACTTTCCCAGTTGAAGTGATTGGTTGAAGAGGTTTCTGTAGTATTCTATGGGTGTTCCTTGTGCGAGGATTGACTTGTGTGTTCCTTGTGTGAGGATTGACTTGTATATGTCTGGGGGGCAGGGATCCATGGGGGAGCCCTAAATGACTAGGAGATGAGGGATGGCAGAGATATGGTCTGACTTTTGTTTGGCTGAACCGTCTTGTCTCGGTTAGCTGCAGTTTTGCTTTTGGTATTATTCAGATTAGCAAAAGTTATTTTAGGTTCAGACACCAGGCGACCGTTGCCAAACACAATCTGCCATTGCTGACTTTCGCCAACCTCCAAACCAAGCATGGTTGCCTATCCCCAACTCAACCGTTGCCAACCATGGCCCACCATCCCCAATCATTGTCGGCGACTGAGGACCATGGCTGACTATAACCATGCAAGCTTCCTCCTCTGTCTGCCTTGGACCTGAGAGGAGGCCTGCATGACAGAAGCAGTACACCTGAGCAAATAGTTTGGCTTTTCCAATGCTTGATTATAAAGTTGTCCTGCTTTTATACTAGTTATAGTATATATAAATAGATTTTGTTTTAAATCAGACCTCAAGTATTAGGTCAACCCTCTCTGGTCTCGACGTCTTTCTCCTTCTATTAAACTGCCATCTTGGAACTGCCGTCTCCTCGTGTGTTTTGCCTCGCTCAGAGTGTGCTTTCATGCTCCACCTTTTATCCGTGTGGGGGAAGTGTGATGGAAGTTAGGTGTGTGTAATGATCCGCAATTGCCTGACCGTGATGTTGAGACCTGTCAGGTATACAACTCTGTTGTTGCACACAGTAAACTGTCCATGAGAAAGTGTTTGTGTCGGGAAGGGGGTGGGGATTGGGTTCCTAGGTATCCTACCTTTTAGGATGGGGAAAAGGTGTTACAGGGAAGAGGATACCGCGTCTCGACGTCTGGTGTCCCAAGAAATCTCATCCAGGTGATCCTCCTACAGTGGACCAACCCCAGGAACTGGATCCAAAAGCAATGGGCGTGTCCTGACCACCTGGATGACAGATCCCAGGGATTAGCGGGTGAGACACCTTCAGGTTTCTCAGTTGCGCCCTGGGTCGAGTCCTCACCACAGAGATCAGAGGATCACCTCTAGACTGAGTCTTCTATACTTTCAGGGTCCATCAAATTATATGAGGCTAATGGTCACAGTGTATTATTGAAGTGGCAAGAGTAAATTTAGTTTATGGAGGCTATTTGTCAAAGATGATGTGAGAGAGACACAGGTAGAGGGAGATAAAGACAAACACTTAACATTCCAGCACCCAATGTGACATCCTGAAAATCATCATGGAAGGGATAAACACATGTCATAAGTTTAATTCCTATCTCTGGAACACCACCAATCACTGGGGCACTCTTGAACAACATTAATAGGCATGCCCATTAATGTTTTTACATACTGCCCGTGCCTGCTGCATGCATCCCCTAAATAACAAATGTATAATATACACAGCCTATAAGTTAATATACTGGTAATATTGCTGTGGAGAGGATTAATATGCTTGCTACAAAGAGTTGGTAAAATATTTATTTTATTTCAAATATTTTCATGGTGAAAAATAGTCTAATGAGGCCTCATAGCATTGAAAACACGGAGAGCTTCCACAGCCGTGAGGTTGATAAAATAGGAACAGTTCCATTTAAAAATTTTTTTTTTTTTTTTTTTTTAAAAAAAAGAGTATCATGTGGTATGGCAGACTTTGTTACACCAGGGGATTACACCAAGTACTGCACTAGAAGCAGATAACATGCGTTAAGCGTGTGGCAGTGAGGCTTCGAAGGGAAGGCTGTATCGATCCTACTCACTGACAAATAATCCAGCAGGGCTTCTGTACTTAGCTGCGTAGAAGAGGAATACATCAGTACAGTACTCCACTCATGCACATTTTCTGAACTACGGACGTGAGACCAAAGGACATGCAGGAGAGAAGAGGGGGCACATTGCAGCAGCACAGCATCTTACTTAAATCCTGACTCCGGGTCTGTGAACCCAGGCCACTGTAAAAGGGAGGCAACATAATGCGTTCCTGCTGCATCCATGCGCCAAAGCAGTATCCCACTTGTGCTCAGAATTGAGGGCTTGTACCTGCAGATGTAAGGGGCGAGAAGCACAACATGTACACCTGCTGTGTCCATGTTTCTGCACAGCATACTGCAGTGCTGCGCTCGGTGTTGCCCTGCACAGCTCCGTCCCACGCCACAAGGGCACGACGCTCGTGGTGCAGGGAGGAATGTCGGGGTGTTGCAGGACGCTGCACAGAAAAACAGAGCGACAGACAGAGAGGTTGCTCCCATGGGGCTTTCCTGCTTGCGGAGTTACTACACTATGCACACCAACCAGGTGTCATAGCAGCATAGATACTTTATGGCAAATAATATAGTATCTTGTTAACAATAACAAGATGTGATTTATTTAAGGAAGTCCACTTTGTAGAAATGTGCATTTGTACACATACATACCTCTGAGGCACATTACCTCCATGTCCCTCTTCCTTGCCCCAGTACTTGCTTTTAAAAAGGTACCCACCTCTTTGACAGAAACCCTTTAGGTGTCGGCATATGAGGAGGGACACAAAGCTTGTACATGTTTGGTGCAGAGCTTTGTCAGGATCTCATCATGTGTTAACCAACGGCAAAAGAATAAGAAAACTTGCTGAATTACGGGACGGGCTGGAGCCAGGAAGACAGTTGCGTTAACAACGCCTCTTGTGGCACCACCTCACTTAATTCGTCCTCTATTGCCTCGATACATCGGACATAGGTTGCCATGGTGACTTTGGCGTCCGATGCATTCCCGTTCCAGCATGTGACGTTTTAGGGGAGGAGTAGGTTTCCATGTCAACCCATAAAAACTTCCGGGTTATGCTTATCCCTGCTTCTGATTTTGCAAAGATCACGGCTTCGTACTCTTTGATGCTCGGTATTGATTTCTTGTGTTTTGTAGCTTGTCTTGCCTTCTCGTTATCCCAACCCCGACCCAGACCGTTGTAAAGGAATTGCTGTTTGCCCACTGAACTGCTACCTCCCTGCCTGCCCGTTAACAGACCAAGAACGCCTCTGAGAATACCTCTGCCTGCTGAACTGCTACCTCGCTGCCCGCACATTAACAGACCCGGAACGCCTCTGATAAATCCGTACGTGTTCATTTCACCAACTGGAACATTTGCTCTTACCTGCGACTACGCTGCATTCTTTAGGTCCTGTTTGGATTGCCTTCATTGAAACTTCTCCACACCGCACCAGTGTATTTTCTCAAGGAGCCACGAACTGGAGACTGGAATTACTTGGCACTCAGGTCATTAGGCGTCCGGCAGGATAGTTCTGGAACTAGAGACTTTCGTTTCCGTCCATCGTCCTCGTGCCAAGTCTAACAGAAGTCATCCTGGTAAGTCATTATTCTTGATCGTATTCTTCTACCTTGATTTCTTTGAATTGTTACTTAGCTGATCTTGCATCTTGATTTCTTTAGTGATTTCATTGAAGACTTCTCTGATGGGAATTGAAACCTCCTAAACCAGATTCGAAAAACTTTAACTGTAGGTTAGTGTTTCACCAGTTCTTGTCTAAAGATGAATGCCCTGCTACTTCTTGCACAGTTGATTTTCCTTGTACTTACAGACGTGCCATTGTTCCCTTACAGGGCCTGGTCCTTCATCTGGTGTTCCATCTTTTGACTAATTGACTCCTCTGGGTTTCACCTTGGGTCCCGAGAGGGGTACATTGGTAGGAAGAACTCTACTACAACACTACGAGTTCAACTACCCCGGATTCTGAGATGTTGTTTGGCTATTTGCCCACCTATTGACTACCTATGGCAATGCTAACCCAGTTTCTACCCCTCCCGCCCAAAACTCCCCCTCACGGGAACTCTGAGCTCGCTTTGATCAAGCTTTACCATCAAACGTTTTGCTAAAGTGCCAGCCAGTGACTTTGGGACTAAAGGCCTCATCACGAGTGGGCAGTATCCCAGTGGTTAAGCCGCCGGGATACCGCCCAACGCAAATAGCGTTACCGCAACTCGGTCCAATGCCAATAGCACTGCATAGCGAGTTGCAGTGGGGTGGCAAGTCCCCATTTATATTGGGTCCATTGGACCCAATGGGGCATTTTCGGTGCAATTACGGCAGCGCTAAAAGCGCTGCCGTAATTTCACCGAAAATGTGCGGAAAGTCTGCGGATTTACCCCCAGCTCAGAGCTGTAGGGGAATACCCAACTTTCTGCCCAACTCATAGTTGGGCGGACCGGTAATGCAGCGGTAATAGCATTACCGCTGCATTTTTACCGCTACGCCCAACTTGTGATGAGGCTCTTAATTACTTAATTGGTGCTGTAAACACGCAACTGGTGTAATAAAAATGTTGTAGCCAGGTCTGCATTCAACCACTTCATTTATAAGCACTCTGCATTTCTTTCGTTGAAGTCCTGTTAAGACCTGTGTATAATATTAGGCACTTGCCGGGCATGGCTTAGATGCCCAAATACTCGCACCATTTTGCACCTGCAACTATCAATGGTCAGTTAATACCAAAACGATTGCCTGGCAAGTGTCTTTCCCATGCAAGCCCAAACTGTTTGCATTGCTAACGCTTGTTGCATCAGTGTGCTCCATCTTGTCAATGTTCCTGTTGCTGTCTGTCACAGACACCTTGTACCCACCGACTTTCCTTATTTATTGCTCTTAGTGGTTCTTTCTATGTGTGCCTCTTTGATGGAAAATTGTATTTGAAAGGTTACATTTCTTGATTTATGTAAGGTATCTGTGGCTGTATATGACGAGGGAGTATCACTGTTGAATTTACTGTGTTCGCTCTTTCTTGAATAGAACATTGACAAAAAAGCGTAGAACCTAATGGGGAAGTGTTAATGGTGTGTAACAACCCCTCAATCAGTAGTATGGGTGAGATGCACATAGGTGGTTCATAAACACAGATGCGGCACCAGGGACTGTGAAGTTTCATATCTTAATCTGCTGAACAACATCTAGAAAATGGGATATTCTTCATCACTAGGACAGAATCTATAGGGAACCTTAAGCAACATTTATACGCGGTAACTTGTCATTACCACAACGGAGCGCAGCTCGATATTTCATAAATTGTAACGGCTTCCTCAGCCAAAGCCTCGTATTTTAATGTTACAGTTTATGAAATGTCGATCTTAGTTCCGTTGTGGGTATAGATAAAACACGGTTTATAATTCGGAGGGAAAGTTTTACATCAGTGGCACCCTCGTATTTTAATATAAAGCTCTCTCTAGGAATGAACAGTGTTCATCTACTACAACGGAGGCAGCTCAATGTTGGGTGACCCGCCTCCCCAGTGTATTGCCCTTTTAAGATGGGCCACGATGGGTCATGGCCCAAGCTAATAAAAGGAGCTCATGCATGCACGAGCCTCAGAGCTGCTGCAGACTAACAATGAAACTGCCGACTCCGTCTCTCATTTCAGGCCTGCAGGCCCATACCGTGTGATCACGGTCCTACGGCCCTGGCCTGCAGGCCAACACTGATCACTGTCCTGTAAGTTCTTGCTGGTCTGGGCCCCCATGATCAGCCTGGTGCACTGGGGAAGGCCGTCCTCCATCTCGGATGCTTCCAGCATCCAGGTTTGTGCCCCTCACGGCCATCAGGGCCCTGCCCTGCAACAACCATAGGTTCGAGTGACCCTGGCAACATAACAGTGTGCTCCCCCCCTCCCCCCCAGCACCTAGGAGGCCAGCTGTGTGTCCACCCCCGTTTCCACAATAATGGCGATGAGGGAAAAGAACCCCTGCAGCATGGTCGGTTGCCCGTGGAGGGAAAAGGAGGAAGCGGCATCCACCGCCATGAAAAAGGTGGAGTGAATGCCATGCTCAGTACCCTGCTGGCAGATTCTCCCTGGCCGCGGCCCTCTGTGCTCGTGCAGCCAGGGTGAGGGTCAGCCTGCGGCAGCTGTCATCAAATGTATTAGTTTTGCCTACTCCCGTCGATGGCGAAGATGCCGGTTCCACGGGTGCAGCATATAACACCCCTGTTGCAGGTGAGGTGTCCCCCCTGGGACAAGATAAAAGGAAAGACGCTCCCACAACAAAGAAGGTATATCAGCACTACTGCAAGAAGGCGAGTTCCCGCCTCGTGCGTCCATTGTACGCGTGGCTTGCCGTCCCTCTGCCCCCGCACACTGCCCCCGCCGTCGCATGACCACAGACCAGGAGGGCAACTCGAAAGTAAGTGCCCGCTGGTGGAAAGCACTGCGGCAGCTCCATGTCTCCATGTCGGAGCGGGTGAAGGGCAAGGTGCTCCCGCTCAGAACAAAGTGGACAAAGAAGCAAACTCTCCGTGCCGGCACACCCCCCTCCCCCCTCCACCCCCCCTCCACTCCACTCCCCCCGATGTTCTCCACTGCTCCGGAGACGGGACAAATCCTGGGTCGCCCGGCGGTCAAAATAACAAAGCGCCTCAGGATCGGAGTGGAAAAGAAAGGAATAATCGATCCCAGGCAGGGCGGTGAAAAGGAGAATACTCAGAGTTAGGAAAGTAAAGACAGGATCCTGGGCTGCTCAGTGGCGATTTGTGATATGCTCCATGTCAGAGCAGGAAGAAGATGGTCCCTGCAAATCCCAGGCCAGCTGGTAGTGACAATGTGTAGGCTCTGTGCTGAGCTTTCACTGTGGAAGCGTAGCTGAGGCCGCACCGTCTAATCACACCAGCGTCAACCCGGGCTGCCAAGCGGTGAAATATAAAATACTCTTGTCAAAAGAGCGTCAAAGTAGGAAAAGGCTGCACCACATGCCAGACATCCTGGCCAACCCAGTACTGAGTGTCTCACAGCTGCACAACATGTCATTACACAGATATGTGGCACTGAAATAAAGGAAATTTTGGTTAAGTTATGGAAAGGAACGTGGTAGTACAGACCTGCCAGGAAGTACTGAAGGTGTCCAGTCAACTTGAACTGCAAGATCACATGAGGGTTGCAACTCCAGGGAGAGTGCTTGTGCACCCTCTTCTACTGGAAGCGTCCTGCCAACATCTCCTGCCTGGAGGAGCGAAAGAAGTGGCAAGGCCCCCAACACCATGCCACCAGTGTCTCGCTGCCTGCCGCACCATCCATGGACCAAGCTAATGTGGGCCCCGGGTGTGGGTTTCTGCCTGCCCCTGGACTAGGATATCAACTGCCCAATAATCCTGCCAGAGAAAAAGGAAGGTAGAACTGACAACTGGCCAGGACTGCTGCCTCATCTATAGCAGTGACTCCTGCCTGGGCGACTGTGAGCAAATGGTCTCTCCCTCCTTCAGGCAGGAGATAAAGGCGGCCTTCAGCTGCCTTGGGAAGAGCGCCAATTGCAATGGCCCGGCAGACAAGCGGGCCCCCCCTGCACCCCTCAAGTCATGCAAGATTATACTCCTGCCTGGGGGAGTTCAGCCCAGACACCATGCCACCAAGGTCTTGCTGCCCCGCACCAAAGATGTGAATCCCGTATGATGCGTGGTGCAACCTCTTTCCGAAGCTGGCTCATCATAATGCTGGCCTGACCTTGGCGTGGCCCTCTACTGAGAGGGTGCTTGTGCAGCCGAGAAAGGGCGTGAGTAACATGCTACCACCCACTACCTTGTCAACACCCAGAAGCATTCCCGCCTGGGGGAACCTGAATGTGGCTAAGCATAGACACCCTGCTACCCACGTCTCGCTGCCTGCCCCAACACCAAGGGACTGAGCCTGAACGTGGCGCAGCATAGATGCCCTACCACCAGTGTTTTGCTGCCTGCACCATCATCAATTGACTAAGCTGATGTAGCCGCGGGTGCGGCTTTGCCGGCCGCTGAACTGTGCCATTGACTGTCCTGAACTGATACTAGTGCAAGTTTGAACTGGCTGCTTGCAGCCCTGCAAACGCTTAAAGAGGACTCAGTAAACTTGTATTTTGATGTGAGCCTGCATGTTATTTCTATGCCTTAAGTGGTCTCAGTAAGAATATCTATGTGAAGCTCTGCTCCTGCAGATTGTCGGTAATCTCTAGGTAGTGCCAGTAGTAGACAATAGTGTCCTTCAGTGGGTGCAGTTCCACTTAGCCCAGGTTAATAAAGGGTCTTGTAAAATGTAGTAGAACTGCCAACATTCAACAAGCAGTTCGCCAACCGCGACTGTCACCCGCTGAGTATAGTGTCCGATATGTGCTATATGTCTGCAACTACCAGAGTCCCTATGTATGCATCAATGGTCTATTCTACGATTCTTCTATTCTACAGTTCCCAAGTGGTCCAAGTATTGTCGTTCTGTAACGGGTGGATGGATCAGTTTATATTTCAACATTGTCTTTGTTCGATATGAAAAAGGAGTGTTACGTGTGACCCTCCCAAGCATATTGCCCTAAAGGAACTCCTGCATGCACCTGTCCCCTCCCAGGCCCTCTGCACGGCCCGGACCTCTCATTTAATCTCCAAAACCCAGGTTATCCTTTCAACCCTCTCGTCCTCTCCTCCTCCTCCCTCTTCTCTCTCCACTACCTCCTGCCCCCCTGCAGCCGCCTCTCCTCCCTCTCTCTCTTTGCCTCTTTACTCCCGACGAGATTTCCAGACAAGTCTGATCTATAAAAGTCTTGTCAAAACAGGTTCTTCCCTGTTCGTCCAAAACCATCAAGGACCATTTAGACACCCTTGCTCTTGCCCTGCCGACTTCTGCAACCACTCCTTCGCCTCTGGCGCCTTCGCCTCCCCACTGACTCGCTCTCTTGTGCACCCTCTTCTCAAGAAACCCACAGCCGACCCCTCCCTTCCGGCTAACTGTCACCCAATCTCTATCACTCCTTTCCTTGGCAAACTCCTGGAAGAGCTGGCCATCTCCGAGCTTAATCTTCACACCGATTCTGGTGGTTGTCTCCATGACAATCAGTCGGGCTTCAGAGTAGCCAGAAGCACAGAAACTGCCCTCATGAACATCTGTGAAGACCTGCTCTCCAACCTTGATTCTAATATCCCATCTGTCCTCATCCTACTCAATCTCTCTTCCGCCTTTGACACGGTCAACTATGCCATCCTGCTCAACCGCCTTCGTGACAACCTGGCTATCACTGGTCAGGCCCTGGTCTGGTTGACCTCCTTCCTTTCCAACCGACCCTCCCAGGTCCAACTTGGGTCCTTCCTTTCCTCTATCCCTCTCTCCATTTGTGGTGTTCAAAGGGGTATAACCTCTCTCCCTGGCTTTTCAACCAATACCTGGCCCCCCTGGCCCACCGCATTGCTGCTCTCTGCTCCAATTTTCAGTGCTATGCGGATAACACTCAGCTCTGTTTCAGGCTCCCCTCTGCCACCTCTTCTCACTCTCTAATCTCGGACTGTCTGCTATCCAGGAGTGGTGTGCCGCCAACAACCTCTGCCTCAATGCCAGTAAGACAGAGATCCTCCTCATTGGCACGTCTGCACCTTCCTTTCCTATCTCTCTGGCCTGCCTCCCTTGGCCCTCTCGCTGCTCCCACCTGTGAGGCTAAGACCCTTGGGGTAATCTTCGACCCTTTGCATTGTCCACAAGGCCTTCTAGGGCCGCAATACCATAAACTCTTCCTTCGGAAATACCTTCCTACTCAAGCTTTCTGCTCCTCCACCTCCAACTCCCTCAGGGTCAGCCGCTTCTCCAAGCAACGAGGTGGGGGGTAGATCTGTCTTCGGCTGGGGCCTCCCTCTGGAACAGCCTCCCTACCTCTCTGAAACTTGAGAACCATCTTCAGTTCCGAAAGCACCTCAAGACCTTCCTCTTTGCTTCTGTTTTCGCTCTTCCCCTCCCTTGCTGATCTCTTTCTGCTTCTGGAGTTGGCACCTGGTTCTCAGCAATTTTTGGCCCAGATCTCTTCCCCCCAACTGCTTATCCAAACTGCTTCCTGGCAACCTCTGCACTTGGGTCTGTATCTGCAACCCTACAGTCCATTTCCTGCTTATCAGACTCCTGCTGTCAGCACTTACTGTGGTTGTTTTTGATCATGTGTTCAGCACTTTCTACTCCTTCCCTGCCCCCTGCACATGTGCGCTCTCAATGTCACTGGGCCTAGTAAGATTGCTCTGATTACTTACCGGTAATCTTCATTACTCCTACTCTTCCTCGTCACAGTACTTACTTCATGAGGCACCTGCCTCCGACACAGGACCTTCTTCTATTTCTTTAAATCTCTATAACTCCTCCCCCACATCCATGTCACTCAGTTTCATATTACCAAGCCGGAGCATGGGACCTTCTCCGGAGGGAGGGTGAGGAGGGTCGTCAGTACTGCGACGAGGAAGAGTAGGACTAGGAGTAATGAAGATTACCGGTAAGTAATCAGAGCATTACCTCCACGTCCACTCTTCCTCGTCCCAGTACTTACTTCATGAGGTATACCAAAGCAGCAACGGGGAAAAGGTCCCAATGAGACACAGAGCCAAAAACAGTGCAGCAAAACACACCCACAATAACTCTTAAATCACATCCCCACAGACAAAACTCCAACCACGAAGGAACCAACCCCCGAGTGGGAGAAACTCAACCCATAGCGGTTGATGAAAATGCCTAGACCAGCCAAGGCGGCAGCCATACAAATCTCTTGCAGAGAAAAACCCTCCTTGCATCGGCCCAGGAAGCCGCCAAACCCCTGGCAGACCGCCCCTGATTGTGCGCAGGCACAGGCAGGCCAGAAGCCACATAGGCCCTAGAGATCACAACCCGGAACCACCGGAAAATGGAAACAACAGATGCTTTATGCCCAGCCCCAGCCGGACCACAAGCAATCAGAAGACTATCAGATTGGTGGAAAAAGCAAACCAAGCCAAATACTCCAACGCGTCCCGTCGGACATCAATGTTAAGCCGAGCCACCTCCTCAGGCGTTCTTGGATCATGAAAGAAGTCAGGGAGAACCAGACACTGAGAGGTGTGAAAACCGAGAGACAACTGAAGGGAGAAACATCGGACCACACCCCGGCACCACCGAGTCTGGCAGCACCCTCAGGAAAGGAGCGTGACATAAGAGAGCCCCAATCTCCCCAAGCCTACGGGCAGAAGTGAGGGCAATAAGAAAAGCAGATTTCAGTGTAAGATGTTTGATATCAATCTCGGAAATGGGCTGAAAAGGAGGCCCGTGAAGGAACCGTAATACAAGAGGGAGATCCCACGAGGAAAGCCCTTCATCAGCACAAGGACGGGAAGAAGAAAAACCCTGGATCAATTTCCCCACCAACACCTCCCCATCCAAGTGACCGTCAGAGTCCCCCAAAAGTAATTTCATGGAGGCCCACTGAGAGCAAAGCCTGGAAAAACTGCCAGGCCCCTGTCAAAACCCCTCCTGGAGGAACTGAAGGATAGCAGAGGCCAGAACGCAGGGGAGGGATCCCAGACCGCCCATACCAGTCTCGGAAATGGCCCCAGAGTCTGCCTAACACCTTCAGAGTGGAGGGTCTAAGAGCATCCATTTGGACCCAACTACAGGATCTGAGAACCCCTGAGATATCAACCTAGACTGAGCAATAGCCACACCGCCCATTGCATCTGGTGGAATTCCAACCGCAGATCCCCTTGAAGGGGACACGGCCACCTCGGAACCAGCCAAGGTTCCTAGGACCGAAGCTCCAACAGAGAGGGGAGCCAACTCCGGCGTGACCAGAACGGAGATAACAACAACACAGTCACCCTGGACACTCTGATGCGCCAAACCACCCGGGGCAGAAGGGGAATAGGCGGAAAGGCATAAAGGAAAACCCCAAGGCCACTGTACAGAGAGGGCGTCCATCCCCCAATCCCCTCAGCCTGAAACTTAGAGCAGAAGAGGGGAACTTCTGCTGAGGCCGGGGATGCAAACAGGTCTAGAACCAGGGACCCTAATATGACACAGGTCACCGCAAAGACCTGGGCCAACAGGACCAGTTCCGCAGAGGAGTGAAAACCGGCATCTGAGAAGATCCGCTTGAACATTGTCCACCCTTCTGATACGTGAGGCCACCAGAGACACCAGATGAGAGTCCTCCCAGGTGCCTATCAGTGCTGCCAGAGCATTCAAGGAGTGGCCGGAACCCCTTTTGCAGTTGACATATGCCAATGCCGTTGTATTGTCCGATCGGACCAAAAACCGCCGACCGTCCAGCAACTCCTCGAAGTACACCAGAGCTTGGACAATGGCACAACTCTTGCCAATTGGATGATCGCCGGCTCTCCCCAGATCTCACAACCCTTGAGCTGAGAGGACCCCCAATGTAGACCCTTTCTGCTGATGTTGGTAGTAGGAGAGGCCACAGGAGGAAGGACCAAGCACACCTCAGCCTGTAGACCTGAAACCCCCCGCCACCATAGCAGGGACACTCGCAGCGCTGGGGACACTGAAAACAAAACTACGAAAACTGAGATGTCGGGAGCCAGTGGGAGAGAGTATAAGACACCAGGAGACGTAACCGAAGACGGGCTCAAGGAACTGGAAAACATGCAAGACGCCACGTGCCCCGTAACTTCAGCAACAGGCGAGCCAAAACATACTGCCTTCTGAGAACCCAGCCCAGAACAGCCAGCAAGCGCCCCCCCCCTGCACAACATCCAGAGTACGCTCTCCCCAGACGTCCGGACAAGCAGTGCAGGGTCTTGAGACCCATAAGCAGGTGACACATCCTAGAAGGCATAGGGACCAGGAACACCCGCAAGTAGAAAACTTGACCTTGAACAGGGAGAGGAACGGGCAAGACGGTAACCCACAACAACCGTTCGGAGAGAACGGATCCCATGGCCAACTACTTGGACCGTGAGCTGGGTACCAAAGTCCTAACCATGCAAACCTGGACAGGAGGAGACAGGAACAGCAACTGATACCCCCTCCAGAAGGAGCCCATTACCCAGGAAGCCGAACCCCACCGGTCCCATACACCTCCGAGAAGATAGAGACGAGGAGCCAGGGAAAACCGCCAGTCACTGCACTTGCACCAGAGGGAAATCACAGGACGTTGAAACAGGCCTGCGCCACAATATAACAGCATGCTTGTCAGCCCACAAAAAGATCTGACCTATCAAAAGGAAGATACTGGACAGCCCAGAAGTCCAGCAGACTATGGCCCCCTCAGCTGACAGAGGAGCACCAGGTTGGCGTCAAAAGGGCAGAGTACTGTCACAAAGCGGGGCAAAGCAATCCATCCCGGATAGCTGACATCAAAGGCAACCCCCTACCTGAGGTATGCCTATACTGGAAAACCCACTGAAGTGACATCCCCCTCCACCGGCACCAGGGGCTCTGAGAACCCCTCTAAGCACAGACATGTGCCACCATGTGCCCTATCACTTCCCACAAGCCTGAGAGGAGGCGTGAAAGCAACACGTCGGCACCGGAGGACCTAGGCCCTAAAAGAAGAGACACTGGGAACCCCCTGCATGGCCGTTACTTCCATGATGCATTTTCCATAATCCCATGCCGGACAAGGGAAAAGCAAATCAACTCCCTTCGACTTTCCCTCGCGCAGTTTAGAGGAAGAGGACAGGACAAGGAGTCTGCGTCCATAGCTAGCACAGACCCAAACACACCACTAACACGCCACATGACTGAGAGGTGGCTTGAGCCCTGTATCCAGTAGCTGGTAGCCCCATGCTCTAGATCGTTCCAATGCGTCGGTCTAGGAAGGTTGAAGGACCGAGTCAGCACCGCTGATACTCGAACCCGAAGTGTAGACTATGCCAGGCCGGTACCCTTCCGGCCGCTTGCAGACGTGTCCAAATCTGTGCCGTATTCACAGGCAGCACGCAAGGAATGCAGCCAACATCCGGTGCATCCTGGGCTGTGTGTGTCTGAGGAGCGGGTGGTATGTGACATGCCTGTGACAGTACAGAGCCCCCACACTTTCAAATACTCTGTCATAGTCACCCCACGACAAGAAGCAGAGAGGCCTCACAACAAAAAGGGAAGGCTAGCCCATACTGCCAAGTGCTTGCCATCATTTCCAATAAAGATGTGTACACAGAGCACGAGGTAACGGCCTTTCGAAGGAGTCAAGATGGTCCTACCAGCAAGAGAGGGGAAAACATCAAGCACAGTCCTCCCCTCTCCTTACCTTCCCCCAGATAATGCAGCCAACATCCGGTGCATCCTGTGCCGTGTGTCTGAGGAGCAGGTGGTATGTGACATGCCTGCGACAGAACAGAGCCCCCGCACTCCCAAAGACTCTCTGCCACTGTCACCCCACGACAAGAAGCAGAGAGGCCTCACAACAAAAGGGAAGGCTAGCCCATACTGCCAAGTCGAATCAAGACAGCCAAAACAGGAGGAGAGGGGAAAAACATCAAGCCCAGTCCTCCCCTCTCCTTACCTTCCCGGGGCCGTGCAGGACCCGGGACACAATGCTCACGCTGCGGTCCGGAGCCCAGCAAAGAACCGAGCGAGGCAATCCAGCTCAACTGTGACCCCAAGCCCCGCAGGGGGCCCAGGAGCAGCGCCGCACCCGAGGGAGCCGAGGGCCCCGCCACACAGCCCCCCCCCAGGGGGCCAGCAATCAGTGCTCCCTGGTGCCCCGCACCGGGAAGAAAAAGTCCAACCTGCCGGAGGCAGGAAAAATTAAAACTGAGTGACATGGATGTGGGGGAGGAGTTATAGAGATTTAAAGAAATAGAAGGTCCTGTGTCGGAGGCAGGTGCCTCATGAAGTAAGTACTGGGACGAGGAAGAGTGGACGTGGAGGTAATGTTTTGTTCTCCCTTGCCTCGTCGTGCTCTGAAACACTTGTGTATGGGTGTGATACAAATAAAATACATCATATATAATTTATTTTTAATATACTACTTTATTTATTAGATTGTAAAGCAAGGAGTTTTATTGATGTATAATGTATTTGGTGAAGTTTTTTTTAGAGGCATGTACACATATACAAGACCACGGTCTGTGCACTAGCTGCACAGCAGTTAATGCGTCGGCGAGCATTCCAGAGCCTGAACTGTACCGTAAATGAGCTTCAGAGCAGCCACTGGTGTGCCTACAACACCAACAAGCTGCCCCGTGTAATTTAAAAATCTGATGTTTACAACAGGTTTTAATTTCAACATGTAATGAGTACAATACAACAAATTACAGGTTCAGCTGCAACCTCTTCCTTCAACGTGCATTTCCAGAGATTGCAAAAGGGCTCCTCTTACCAATATAACAAAAAAGGGTTAGAATGAACTGAATTTATGGATGCTAAAAGAAATGCAGATACAATTAATGACATGAGTTGGATGCACTCACCTGATGCTGCCTGGAAACTAAAAAATACCGTTTGGTAAAGAGAGGCTTATGTTGCTTTCATTAGCAATTGAAACCACACATTTAAAGTCCCTATGAAACCTGATACAATTTTGTGTTTGTTTAAAAGTTGGCCGACACTTTCTGAATCGCCTTTAGGCCGTCATGTATAGACGTTTTTCACGTAGGACGTCTACGTGCTTAGGAAGAGCCTCATGGAGGAAGGAGGACTCCATGCCACACAGGGACAGTAGTGTCTAGTTGGCATCCGAGAAACGTACCATAGCAACGCCCCGCCTACTATTTTTCACGTGACTTTGGGCACGTTTCCTACCCTTCACGTAGGGTCTGACGTCCGTTTTCACGGCCTCCTAGCGACTGTTTTTGTTTATCATTTCAGAACTGAAGTGAGGGGAGTGCGAACAGAGCAGGACCGGGATAGGCAGGGGAGACGGAGGCAATCAGGGAGGAGGAAGGAACGTGCACGGACGACTGAGGTCTGGAAGAGACCATGGCGGGAAGCCGATTTTGTGGCGGGAGCCAAAGTGCTCGAGTAGTCACGATGATGGCGTGATCTGTCTAGGCGAGTGGTCACTCCAGACGGAGCACGTGAAAGGAATTTGCAGGGAGTAGTGGATTGGGTCGGATTTTCGTTTTTGCCAATGTAGGACTCTGGATGTAGTGATTCTGGATCAATGGTGTCATTGTGTCTTCGAGGTACTCTGTGTTGGAGCATGAGGAGGCAGAGCCTGTTCTCAGGTGGTGGGAGATGTGGACGGTGGTGTGGTAGGTGTGGTCTTTGGCGTTGGGTCTTATGTGCCGAGTAGGGGGTGTTGGTGCTTTGGAGGAGAAAACTTTTGTGGTGTTTGTGGTAAGTAATGTGGAGGGTTGGGATTCCAGACAGGTGTGCCCGATTGAGATTATGATTTCAGTGGAGGAATTGGCTCATTCACTGCAGTCTATCTGTAAGGTGGATGGGGGTAAGCTTTTGGTTTGCTGTGCGTCTTTTCAGCAGCAAGAGATCGTGTTGCATTTACACAAGGTGGTGGTGATTCTGGTGGTGTGTTCTGTACCGCCTGTTCATGTGGCTGGTGGTAAGGGGGTGGTCTGTGGTGTTTTCCGCCTAGTACCGATTTGGTCTAGATGCTGGTGTGGTTGGGGTGCGTAGGTCCTAGGATTGGGGATGGAGCAGTGGTTTTTACTACTGTCTTGGTGTTGTTTCAGTCTGTGGAAGTGCCCCGGTTTTTGTGTATTGGTTATGAGAGGTTCCAGGTGGTGAAATATGTGCCCCCTCCTTTGCATTATTTTCGGTGTCAGAGGTTAGGTCATGTGGCTGGTGTCTGTAGAGGTGAGCAGTGTTGGGTGAAGTGTGGCAGTGGCCACGATGACAAGATGTGTTTAAGTGAGACATACTTGTTTGTAGGAACTGTGGTGGGGATCACTTTGTTATGTTTAAGGGGTGTCTTGTGTATGTGCATGAGGTTCAGGTGCAGTCTGAGAGAGTGTCTCACAATATGTCTTATGCAGAGTCTGTTGCCAGCTGCTATTGTGGATCGGGTTGAGAATGCTTGTCTAGCTGGGGATGGGCTTTTGCCCCTTTGGTTGTTCCTGTGGATGGTGTTGTGCAGCCACTGGTGGTGATTTATTGGTGATGACGAAGGAGAAGTTTTTGTTGTTTATGATTGAGGTTATTAATTGTTCTTTTCAAATGCAGAGCAAGACTGAGAAAATGATTATAGTTGGGGCGGCTGAGAAGTGTTTGGGTATTATTGGCTTTACGATGGAGTATTTGATGAGGTGTTGTGTAGGGGAATTGTGTGAGGTGTGGTGGGTGTATTTTGGTGTGAGTCTCCTTGTATTGGAGGTTTGTTGTTTTGGTTGGTCTGTAGCAGCATTTGTGGGAAGTTTGGCGAGCATCATCTATTTAGATGGAAATCACTGACTCCCGGTTTCTGGGAACCACCCCAACAAGAAGAGGAGTCGGACATCATCATTGTGGTGATTGTGAGCAATTTTTGTGAGCGAAGATCATGAAGGCTTCAGCTGGCAGAGCAACCGGAATCTTCTTGCTCTTGGATAGCTGAGATTAAGGTGGGTATTTTATTCTGGATACTGGGAAAGTTCCTGCAAGAGTCAATGAGGCACCAGATGGAGATGAGGGAGCGGAAAGTAGCCAAAATCTGCATGGTCCTGGCTGGCTGAGATTAAGGTGGGTATTTTATTCTGGATACCGTGAAAGTTCCTGCAATACACCAGATGGAGACGGGGAGTAGTAAAATTGCATTTACTTGAAAAATCATGTTCATCTATTCAACGTGAAGGGTATGGAGGGCTAAGAAAAGGAACAGTGGATGGCAGTGTTTAACTGTGGAAAGGGGCTAATAAGGGGAATTTAATATTTGATGAGCATGTGTTTGGGATGGGTGGTTTTATAGGGGGTCGGCTGGGGCTATCTGCGTGTGGTTCGGGAGGGGCACATGGGCATCTTGGTGTCAGTCTGCAAGGGGGAGGGGACATCTTGCTATGTGGAGGGAGAATGGGGCATTATGGTATTTATCTAGAGGGAGCGGTGGTGGCATCTTGGGGCGGCCTGAATGGTTGGATAGGGCCTCTTGGTGTGGGTCTGGAGGGAGAGGGGGCACGTTGGTGTGGGTCTAGAACAGATGTCTTCAAACTGTGGGGCACGCCCGCATCCCCAGAGGGGCGGCAGAGCCCAGCATGAAATGTAAAAGAAAAAAAAATCTTATTTTTGTCTTTTCTTTTTTTTAGATTGGAGGAAATGGGCAGGGGCGGCTCACATGGTCGAACTGGAGCATAAAACGGTCTCGGGCACCAATGAAAAAGTGGCCCACAGTTCCAAATGGATATTCATTCCTTTAGTCACTGACTGTTTGATTAGTACCCAAGGGGGTGTTTTTTGTTAAAATGTAAGCAAATTGTGATATTAAAGAATATGTATTCTGCAACAATGGTCAAAACTACTAGCTGCATAGTGAAGTAACTCATTGAACTAGGCGACATTGGCCCATTTTGACTGACCTACACTAGCATTTAGCATTTTTGGTACGTGCTTCGCCCTGTAGGCCAGTCCGAGCCTGGCCACCCATCTATAATGGGCAAGGGGGCGTCCACCCAATGGCTCCCTCACCTATTATGGCAGAGCTGAGGAGCCAGCCTAGTGAACACTGCTCACTCCCTCAGCTGCTTTTTCCAGTTGAGGGAGTGCTCCTGGACTGGCTGATCTGTCAAAGGGAAACCCGGTTTACATTTGACATTCGAGAGGGGGAAGGAGGGTTATACAACAAAGGCATTTCAAAAATGCTTTCGTTGCACAATCCCACTACCCACCTCCCAAAATCAGCTCTCCTGAGGCGCTGTGGATTCCAAGGGACAAAGATGTTTTATTTTTTAATTTTTTACTGAATAGCTCTCATAGATGTCCAGTCAAAAATACCATGCTTTCCCCCCTTGGCCACCCCAGCACCTTGCATACACACATAATCATGTTGATTGTTTTAGGCACTGTGGGGCCCAGGGGATAGGGATGGTATCTTTTTACTGGACATCTATCATAGAGGTCCACTAAAAAATAGCTGCCCCCTGGATTCCCCCAACGCCAATGGCAAACTGTTTGGCTTTTTAGCCATTTTTTAGAAAGTATGCTCTAAAAGGCAACATTTTAACCCATTATTTAAAAAAAATTCATGGGGAGGGCCCCCATCCCCCACTTGATTGATTCCGGCTCCCTTTTTGCACTCACTCGCTATAGCATATCTGGTGGAAATATTTATGCCCCTCCACTTATAAAAATTCACCAACCACCACTGGCCCTGGGACTGTGCTGGGAGCAGGGTATGGGAGCCCAGGGACTGTGGTGGGAGCAGGGTGGGCGGGAGCCATGGGATAGTGGTGGGATCAAGGTTTGGAGCGCACAGGGTCTGCGGTGGGGTGGGTAGAACACAGGGACTGGGCTAGGAGTGGGATGAGGGAGTCTGTGATGGGAACAGGTGGGGGAGCCGATGGACTATACTGGGAGTAGGGTGCAGTGATGGTGCACAATAGTTCATAGCCATTTGGACTTACTGTCCATTTTGCATTTTTGGGAGGGACCGGCCTGCCCACATTTTGCCTGGTGGAGGTGGGGCAAGGGCTAGGCCTAAAAAGACCACTGGTCTAGAGGAATGGGCCACATTGGTGTGGGTCTGGGGGGAGGGATGGGGCCACATTGGTGTGGGTCTGGGGGGAGGGATGGGGCACATTGATGTGGGTCTGGGGGAAGGGTGGTGTCACATTGGTGTGGGTCTGGAGGGAGGTATGGGGCATGTTGGTGTGCCTCTGGGGAGAGGGATGGGCAATCTAGGTGTGGGTATGGAGGGCAGCATGAGGGCATCTTGCTGTGGGGGGAGGGATCTGCAGTGGATGGGTGGAGGCACATTGGTGTTGGTCTGTAAAAGGTATGGGGCATCTGTTGGTCTGGAGGGATTCATGGGCCATCTAGGTGTAGGTTGGTAGGGTGGGATGGGGAGTCGGTGTGGTGGGGGAATCTTGTGGGTTGGGAGGGAAGTGCTAGGGGCACATTGGTATGGGTTTGGGTTACATTTGGTCTTGAGGGATGGGGTACATTGGTGTGGGTCTGGGTGGAGGAATGGGGCACATTTGTGGGTCTGGAGGGAGATATGAGGGCATGGATGATGGATGGATCATCTAGGTGTGGGTCTAGGGGGGCATGATGGGGCATCTTGCTGTGTGGAGGTAGGAATGTTGGCAGGTAGGAATGGTGGCATCTTGGGTTCTGCAATGGGAGGATGTGGCACATTGGTGGTGGTCTGGAACAGGTATGGGGCATCTGGTGGTTTGGAGGGTGGCGTGGGTCATCTAGGTGTGGGTTGGTGGGGTGAGATGGGGATATTTGTGTCCATCTGTATGGTGGGATGTGGCATATGTAGGAGTCTGTGTGTTGGGATGGGGCATCTTGGTGTGGGTCTGAGGGAGGGGATTAGGGGCATATTGAGGTGAGTTAATGTGGCACATTCAGTGCTTCAGATAAGATTTTGAGGTGAGAGTATTTTACTTTCTATTTTTAAACTTTGAAAGTAAATGTGATTTCAAGAGAATAAAAAGGACTTTTCTCCTTTGCAAGAGAGTATAATGTATGGGACATCCAGCCGACGTGTGCCTAAACTGTATGGAAATTATTAACACGCAGCAGCTTTTTGCATTGTGACAGAATACACCTTTCATTATTTCTCAAAGGTCTTGCCATTTGATCTTGCCTGTATATATTTAAATGTTGAAAACACAAAAACCTAGCCAATTACATAGCAAAGCATACATGAATTGTATTGTGTGTTTTGAGGTTCGATCGCAGAATTATCTTTTGATGTTTAATGAAAGTCCTCATTTCCTGGAGCAGTTACTACCTAATGGTAGGCCAATGTTATGATAGAACAGTGCAGAGAGGCAAGGACTCGATACTAAATTCTATACTTAATCTCATGGTCAAATGGTTATTTATATAGCGCTTTTGGCAAAGCGCTGTACATATAACATATTTATCACAATTATCACCAAACCATCTCGAAAGGCTGAGTTGTCCTTGCTCCAAAGGCATTACTGCCTCTCCGTACACACTAAGAAGAGAGCCCACATCCAAGCCCGTGTCTCCGTGGCATCTAATAACTCGGCCGAACTCCTTAAAATCTGCAAGGAGCTGGCCAACCCTGCTGCAGTCTCTACCTCTCCTGTTGCCTCTGTGGCCCTTTGCACAGCCCTTGCCTCTCACTTCATCTAAAAAACCCAGGACATTGTCCCCCCTCTCCTGTGAACTCCGGACCTCCTACAGCGTCCCCCCCCCATCCACCCTCTTTCTCGTCCTTTCCTCTCTTCTCCCCCGAGGAGTTTTCTAGCCAAGTCTGAACTAAGAGTCTCATCCAAACAGTTCCCTCCCTTGCTTCCCAAACCATTAAGGACCACATTGACACGCTTGGTCCTGCCCTGGCCGATTTCTGCAACCACTCCTTCACCTCAGGAACTTTCCCTTCCTCTCTGAAGCACTCTTGTTCATCTTCTTCTCAAAAAAACCCGCGGCTGACCCTTGCCCAGCTAACTAGCGCCCAATCTCCATCACTCCTTTTCGAGGCAAACTCCTGGAAAAGCTGGCCATCTCTCAGCTTAATCTTCCCTCTGATTTGGTTGGTTGTCTCCATGACATCAGTCTGGCCTTAGAGCTGCCAAAAGCACGAAACTGCTCTCCTTTACATCTGTGAATATCTGCTCTCCAACCTCAACTCTTACACCCCCTCTGTCCTCATCCTTCTCGATCTCTCTTCTGCCTTCGACACAGTCGATCATACCATCCTGCTTAACAGTCTCTGTGACAACCTGGGTATCACTGATCAGTCACTGGCTGACCTCTTTCCTCTCCGATCAACTCTCCCAGGTTCAATTTGGCTCCTTCCTTTCATCTATCTCCCTTTCTACCTGTGATGTTCCCCAGCGGTCTAACCCCTCACCCGGGCTTTTCAACCAATACCTGACAACTCTTGCTCACCGCATTGCCATTTTCTGCTCTAGCTTTCAGTGCTACGCTAATGAGACCAACTCCCTCAGGGACAACGTTTTTCAAAGAAACAAGCTGGGGATAGATCCGTCTTCGGTCAGGGCCTCCCTCTGGAACAGCCTTCCTGCCACTCTGAAATTTGTGGAGAACCATCTCTGTTTACGGAAGCACCTCAAGACCTTCCTCTTTGCTTCTGCCTTCTCCCCGCCTCTCCCTTGTTGATCTGTTCTGTCCCGGCATCGTGCACCTGGTCACCCTCTGACTTTGGGCCCAGGTACCTGTTCACTCTGCCACCCAACCTCGCTGCCTCCTTGCCAATCCCTTGCACTAGGGTCTGTATCCATTATTCAACAGTACCCCCACCCCTTTGTTTTTTCTGGACTTATCAGACACACCCTGTGCCCTCAACCTAGCACTTTACTCTTGTTGGCTGCACATCTGCGGTCTGCTGTTTTATTATTTATTTATTCTATTTTTTTATTTACTTTATTTTTATTTCCTTTTGTCCAGCACTTTCCACCTTTCCCCCCTTCCCTTGCACTTTCCCTTTTTCCTTCTCCCATGCACTTGCACGTTCTCAATGTCACTGGGCCTAGTAAGATAGTTGTTTTTGTTCTCCCTTGCCTCATCATGCTCTGAAACACTTGTATATGAGCGCAATATAAATAAAATAATCAATTATTCGAACCTGCAACCCACAGATCGCAGCAACGAGCACTCAATTGGCTGAGCTCTCTTATTGGCTAACATCCTTAAGAGGTCGGTAAACGGAGTATCGAGTGAGGTTTCATATTCAGTGCCTAGATGTTGTATGATGTGCTGCATAAGGTTAAATACCTATCTGGATTATCACTGGGACAAGTTTTGCTGAGTTTTTATTTCAATAAAAAATGTAACTTTCATTTGTTTGTTTTTGAACAGCGCTTGTGCTTCCTGGAGAGTCAGGTTTTGGATGTTTTAATTGTAGTCTTGAAGATTTGAGAGGCTATAATGATATGGCATTTATAACGCGCCTATACACAAGTGTTTCAAGGCGCGACGAGGCAAGGGAGGGGATACAGAGGGAAGACAAAACAACAATCCTACTAGGCCAGGTGTCATTCAGATCGCACAAGTGCATGGGAAGGGGGTAGGGGCAAGTGCAGGTAGGATGAGGGGACAGTGCAGTACCTGGGATAATAGAATAAATAACAATAAGTAAAAGTACGGACAGCTGGTGGCAAGGGTAAGTGCAGACATCCGGTGTCAAGTGCTGGTAGTGGGACTGTAGGGATACAGAAAACAGTCCCCAAATGCGGGGGTTGCCAGGAAGGCAGTGCAGGTGTGTGACTGGTGGGGGAGGAGACCTGGGCCCGAGATCAGAGGGTGGCCAGTTCAGCCAGGAAAATCAGCAGGGGAGAGGAGAGAAAGCAGAAGCAAAGAGAAGGGTTTTGAGGAGCTTCCAGAACTGGAGATGGTTCTACCACCAACTTGTTGCTTGGAGAAGCGACTGACCCTGAGGGAGTTGGAGGCGGATGAGCGAAGAGCTTGAGAATGAAGATATTTAGGAAGAGAGAGTTGAAGGTATTGAGGCCTCAGAAGGCCTTGTGGATGATGCAGAGGGTTTTGAACTTAATCCTCACAGCCACTGGGAGCCAGTGCAGAGATTTCAGTCCTGGAGAGAAACAATCCCTGGGCTTGCGGCCAAGGAAAAGTCTTGCAGTCCTATTCTGGATGAGTTGTAAAGGGCGAGAGTAGAGGCAGGAAGATTTAGAAAGAGGCGGTTGCAATAATCCAGCCTGGAGAGAACCAGAGCTCTGGAGACTGAGCTTCTGGGGGAAGGAGAGGAAAGGAAGAATACCCCTGAGGAGGTGCAGCTGGTAGTGTGACTTCTTAGAGATGTCTGAGATGTGAGGAGAGTGTGGAGTCGAAGATGACCCATATACTGTGGGTGGGACCTGGGTGAATGGAGTGTGACGAATGCGCATTCTGTGTGGTGGATGTCTAGTATCTGCTGTTTGACACAATAACTGAGACAACCCTGCCCGAAACTTGTATGAATGCAGTGTGTAGTGTTGAATGGCGTGGTACTTGTCCAAATACACATTCTGTGTTGTGAGTGTCTGGATGGAGAAGAATGGCCTGAATGCACTGTGCGCCTGATTGGCTGACTGAATACCCATATGAGTGATTGGTTGCCTGAGTGTGACCCAGCAGAATGAATGGGAGATCAACAGTATATCTGGGGGCCTCTCCCTGCCGAACTCCTTAAAATCTGCAAGGAGCTGGCCAACCCTGCTGCAGTCTCTACCTCTCCTGTTGCCTCCGTGGCCCTTTGCACAGCCCTTGCCTCTCACTTCATCTAAAAACCCAGGACATTGTCCCCCCTCTCCTGTGAACTCCGGTCTCCATTCAGAAGCTGGAGATGAAACTGACATTGAAACTGAAGCTTAACCTTTAAGCCCTGCTGGAAGAGAAGCATTGCTGTGCTCTAATTCGTCGATCTGAAAGCTGCTGTGTCTTCAAGAACTGACCCAGAGAGGACCTGGTTATGTGCCCTCTTCCTGAACTATGAGGGACCATCGTGCACTGCTAACCTTCGCTGAAGCGCCCTGGAAGTCAGCCTACGAAAGACTGTCAGCCGGAGATGGGGACCGCCGACGAGAAACGAAGAGAAGCACCGGACATTCCGTCCACCGTCGTCAATCAGGGTTCGCAGGTTTGCTATAACCGCTGGAGGGCCGTCAAAGTTAGTTGCCCAGAAGCAGGGACTGCTTGATGCCGTGCCGTTGATGACTGGAACCGCAATGCTCCATTGATTAAGACAATTGATTCCCAGACGCGCTCATCCGCATCGTCGACTGCCTTATCCTGCCAGAGAAGGCCAAGCCGGCGACGTGCCGAGGAGCATCCGCCGGTGTGTTTCCTGCCACAAAAGACCGTAGAGACACCGGACGACTTGATGCCCTTGCTGGTCCACAGTTCTTCACAAACTCTTTGCAGTCCTGAACTATCTGTCATGAACCGTCATCTACGTCCTTTCTAGACCTCCTGGGGATTGCATGCAATTATCCTTCCAACATGGCGCCCTGGAACAGAATACTCCGGATCGGTCTATGCGTTCCACGCTGCTCATCCTACAAAAGGGACAGGCCCCCGCAGCTCTGCGCGTCTCAACGCTACCGCTACCTGTAGTCGGACGTGCTTAGCCGGAGTTCGATCGGGGCTCTCGCTTGATTCCTTGTTCCCAGTCCCTTGAATTCCCTCCTGTTCCCTTTCCTTCCCAATCTCCTGGAAAACCTTCCGCGCTCTATTCACGGTCTTCCGTGCCTCCGAGCATACCTTAATTACTTTCTGGAATTACCATGGACTTGTAGAACGCTCCTGGAAACTGAACCGCTACTCTCACGCTGGACGCCGAAGACCGGCTTTCGGGACTATACAAATCCCAGACCGCAAAGAAGAAGAAATCCCAGAAGGTTGCAAGTACACAACAGAAACAGGTGAGAAGGGGAGAGACTTGTGACACTATCGTCGTTGAGGTGCCCTGCATGCCTCTTCCTCGCAGGACGTCCATGACTGACCGTCGACGAGCACCGCCAGGACCAGAGCTGCCCCCTCACCGCCGTTGTTCACCCTTTTCTTTGTAGGATCTCGACGATCCGTGGCTCATGCTTTAAAGGGAGCCGCTCAAGAAGGATCCGTCATCGAACTCTGCTATTCCAGGTACATCGTGGTGGTAGAAACATTGTAGAAGGAAATAAGGCTTATTGAACAATATATGGACTGGGCTTATAGTATATGTTTATTTTACATGTTGCCCAGGTGGGTGGCTCTCCACACAGACCGTTGTCTAGCGGTAGTGGCCAGTATTCTGCCAATTGTTCTAACCAACTGCCTTCCTCCTATGTCTATTGTTGGTTACCCTTTATGAATTGATTTGTGTGACATTTGACCAGAGTACAGTTGATGCACTTTAATTAAATCTGATAATAATTGTGTTACCACTTAGAACTGTAAATATTTGCCATTGTAGATTAAATGAGCACAGAGTGTATTATTGTGATTGTGTATATAACCTTGAACCTTAATTATATAAAGACAGTATTTTAACTAATACAGTGTGTGGACATTCCTTTGTGGGTGCTTGGGGATTCCACTGTGTTTAAGAACCAGCCCGCATCACCACCTGAGAAGCTAGGCCTTGATTGCTCGTCCACTGCTACCAACAATAGAGAATCTTGGCTGGGGTCCTCTGTGTCTCCTCTACTATATAGAGAGCAGGAGTACAGACACCGCCCTCCAGTCTTTACAGTCTGAAGGAGGTACTATGCACCTATTTTGATCCAGAATGAAACATTGTGAGAGGCATACATTCAACACTGCAGGCTTTGCAAGCTGGCGGCGCACTGCAAGTTCCACACGTAATCAAATGAAGCGATAAGCCTCAGGATCGTTGGTGGCTGTCTATCTTCATCGTTCAGGAAAAAGCTACAAGAGCTGTTTCCTCTGAACACCATATTACAGATGGCCCGGACCAAAGGGTGTGCCGATATACAGGCAACTCAGGGAGAAAGCAACAAAGGATATGCAAATGCAGATATATCGGATAACCGCTACACTGCAGGCAGCCTTACACGAAATTGCGTCTCCGCAGGCAGCAGCTATCGCTACAGACTTCCGTTTCTACATGATCCAGGTGTGAAGTGCCCAGCGTTTGGACAGAAGTGCACCATCTGTGGCAGGGAAAACCATCTGGCAGTTAATAATTATACGTTTATATAAAGCGCAACATGCCCGCAGGCCTGAGTGCGTGGGGGGGATAAAAAGTCAATTATGGGCAACACTGACAAGCCACAAGGTAATCACAGAGAAAGGTCTGATAACCAAACAAAGGCCCCAAGAGTATCTGAGGTTAGCCCACGAGGATGACAGGCCAGGACTCGGGCGGATCCAGATTAATCATTAGAATTAAACAAAAGAGCCTTCAAAGATTTCTTAAAGTGGATGAGGTCCGAGCAGTTGCGAATTTCACAGAGAATGGAATTCCACAACGTAGGTGCAACAACGTCAAAACTCATGCTGCCAAAACTCTCCAGCTTATAGCGTGGCTGAAACCGTTTACTAGAGCAGTTGGAACAAAGGCATCGGCTGGAGGGAACATACAGAATCCTTTTAATCAAGTAGACAGGAATGTTTGCTGCCAGACATTTGTGTGTCAAAGTTAACAACTTGCGATTGATACATTGCTCAACAGGGAGCCAATGCAGAGATCTACGATCGTTGGTCTCTTCTTGTGAGAATGCAAACCGCCCTCACTGCGTTATTTTGAGCTACTTGCAAAACTGCAATGTTAGATTTAGAGGTATTAGCTAGGAGGTAATTGCAGTAGTCCAGTCTGGAATTCACAAGGGCAGTGACAAGAGAAGCTGTGTTGGGTTCGGACAAGTATGGCTTAATTTGATTAATTAGCCTAGTAGTGTAGGCACAAGAAGCCTTGACCTGTCCCACAAGTTTCTTCATATTAAGGTTGGCGTCTAGATAAACACCCAGGGGGTTAACCCAAGCACTGACTTTAATAAAGCAGTCAGCAATTTTAAAATTAGAGCATCTCTCGTCAAGTTTGACTAGATGTTGGCTGGATCTTATAAGCATTGTTCCCTTTAAGGGCCAAGGAGTTGGCCTTCATCCATTTTTCAATGAAGTCATACGTATCAGTTATAGTTTGTTGGCCCTTGTCATAGTCGCCAGTCAGTTTAAAAAACACCCGAGTAATTGGTATAACTTACACAGATACTATCAAGAAGATTGAAAGGGGGCAAGTGTACAAGTTGAAAGGTGTGGGTGAGACAGGCTTCCTGGGGGCATACCACAAGTAAGGGTTTCAGGCAATGAGTGAAAATTACTGGAGGAAATACGGGCAGTTCTCGGTCCTAGGAAAGAGGCAAACCAAGAAAGTGCAAGTTTGGAACAATTAGCAATAGTAGCCAACCTCTCGAGCAGCAATATGTGATCAATCAAATCAAAAGCTGCTGAGAGGTCGAGCAACATGAGTAGCACGATTTGGCCAGAATCGACAACATGGGAGAGGTTCGCCTTTAAATCAAGCATGACTTACTCCGTGCCATGCAAAGCTCGAAGCCAGATTAATAAGTGCCCAGCAACCCTCAATATGATTCTGCAGTTGAAGATACACAACCCTATGCTGAATTTTCAAGAGAGAAGGGACATTTGTGATAGGGTGATAATTATTTGCAGAAGCGGGACCAAGGGTTTCTTTTTTTTAGAATGGAGGAAATCCAGAAATGTTTCAATGACCTGGGAACCAATGAAGTAGTAAAGGGGGCATTGATGATTCTAGTGATAAGAGGTGCCAAACGGCAAATGTTTTCCTTAACAATACTTGTGGGACATATATCACCAGGGCAAGAAGAAGGTTTGAAAAGTTGAACAATGTGGATCAGATCAGTCTCTGTGATTTCTAATTGCAGTGGTGTAGTACAGGTATTCTCAATATCGGTACTAGAATAGGTGGGCGATTAAAATTAAGTTGAAAAGCTTCAATCTTGGCCCGGTGAGTATTCAGCTTAGTACTGAAGCTAGATTGAATACCAAAACACCAATCATCGCTTTTGACAATAGCCGGATGAGGATTACTTTTCCCCTCAAATTCTCTCAGTATGCTCAAGATTTTTCTTTGAGACGAATTAGCAATCCAGATCCTATTTTCATAATACGCTTGGCACGAACAATGGCATTTTTATAGTCTGCTACTACAGTATGATAAAGAACAAGATTATCCGCAGATGGCGCTTTCCGCAACACTCTTTCTATTGGTAGTTTCCGCTTTCTAAGTTCCGATATATCATCTGAGAACCAGATATTACCCCTGTTTCTGTTATAACAGCCCTAATGATAGGAAGATAATAGTGATAGGAGCAGCCTGGGTATTAACAATGCCATAAATAGTGTTTTTATAATATTCCACAAGGACTTCAGTCTAGTTTGGTAGGGTTGAGATTGTTCAACAGAGGGCGACCAGGTTCACAGAATGCCTGTGATGTGATATTATGGATATTCCTTGTGATGATGTCGTTTGGAATTCACTTTAGCTAGTTTCATGGGTAGGAGAAGAGTGAAGGTGATCAGATAATGATCTGACCAAGGGCATAAAGAGATGTGCAGAGGTTCTGTGGAAAGTTTGTATGTAATAATCCAATCCAAAACATGCCCTTCTCTACGAGTGACCCTTTTAACCAAATGTGTAAAGTCGTGGGCCTGGATGGTGTCAAGAAGAGAATTTGCCCAGAGTCATCTTCGTGATATGCTGACAGGTTAAAGTCGCCCATGATGATCACATGTGAAGATACCTTCATAAAGTCACCAATAAGCATCATGAGCTGTTCTTCAAACAGGGTAGTGATAGGAGGGCGGTAAATCACAAGAATACTAATAGTGGTGTTACAATCCATAGCAAGTCTGATAAGAGTATATTCACAATCAATAAAAGATGGGGCGCTCATGTGAATGGCAAAAGTATCTTTAACAATAACGGCCGTACCACTACCCCTCCCTTACATGCGATCAGTTCTGAAGGTGCATTAACCAGTAGGCAATGTAAGGGATGATGCGTTATTAGTAGAGTCAGAGAGCGAAGTTTCAGTGAAGCAGGTTATATCTAAAAGCTGGATCTGTATAAGATCTGCTACTTCGAGAGCATGTTTAGCAAGTGACCTTCCTGTGTTGTGTGCAATGCCCCGCCAAGTAGACTTCAATGGCCCAACTACAACACTATGAGGCAGGAACAACCAACACCACTATGAGGCAGGAACAACCTGCATGCAGCACAATGCAAAGAAGAGACACAAACACCCAGCGAGATGCTGCCAGACATGTATGCCATATCATCACAGGAAGGTCTCCGTTGCCCCCACTCCCGGAAGAAAGAGAACCTTGCGAGTATGCATACATGATGAACGCAGTGACAACATCACCCGAGAGTGACGTTAAAATGTTGGGAGATCACATGTGGCACTCTCTACATCACGTGTATCTCAGAATACAGGAATATGGCAAATCCTCCACGTCTGGTGCCATCTTTTTTTTAAAAAAAATGTATTGCATTCGCTCTTCTTAAACAGCTTTTCAATATAATATATCAAATTTTAAAAACCTTATACAATTTCAATTTTTTTTACAAGCATCATTTTCAATCAGTGAAATTTTCAATCACTTTGTTAAAACCTTTCCTTTACAAACTTCCTACATAAAAGTTCATAAACTAGTGAAAAAAGAAATACAATATTTGCACTAACAATACCAAAACAAATGTAGACAAATTCTAATTCAACTCGAATTTTCCGCACAAAAGAGAAACAACCACAAATCATACTTCAAAAGCTGCACCAATTATGAGAACACCCGTTAGACGATCAAATACATTGGGATACTCCTACTCTATTTATTCTGTTTTCTGAGCAGGTGAGCTAGTACTGTCTAAATTCAAAGATTACGGAAAATGTACAGTTACCCACTGTATTGTATTCTTGCCCGAACATAAAAGATACGACCAACGGAGATCCTGATCAACCTTTTCTAGTATTGGGACAGCTTTTACAAAATAAGTTTTTCTTACGGTATTTAGCTTTGGGCACTGGCACAGTAGATGCTCAAGTGATTCAACTACGTTCTAATTTTCGCAAAATCTACAGAAGTTTCGGGAGCTTGGAATTAGTTTCCTTCTTGCTTGGATTTGCCTAATTGCCCATAAGTCAAGGTGCACTCTCAGGAAGGCTGCTCTAAAAGCCACCGATGGAGATTTTAGCAGGTAGGATTCCGTCACTTTCAGATGTTTTGGCCAAAATCTATATCGAAACTGCTGGCAATATCTTAGACATTGTGTTCTCGTGGCAATCCAATCGCATCTGTAGGTTAGTGTTTTTGCCTTATCCGGATTTGTTATCAGCATATCAATCGATATACTGGCATCCGCTAAAATTGCATAGATTTTATCCACCCATAGTTTGGAAAATTTGGTACATGATGAAAACATAAATAGTCGCAATCATATTCAACATATTCGTTGATTCAGTTGCCACAAGACATGTTCCATCAGAGCTAAGGATATTCCAGTGGGGAGCACAGGGCCCGTCCGCAACCACAGAAAGATCTCCAGGACTGCCTGGTATAAGGGAAAACGTGCCTTCACAGAGCTGCATGTATTAAAAGGTGAAGTCCCTGCAAGCAACCTGCTGGGTTGCCTTACTGCTCTCAAAATGGAGACAGAGGCAGGAACCCACACCATGCGACATGAAAATTCCATTGTACAGAACTTCCCAGTGCTATTCAACCGTCTAGGGTGTCTAAAAGGGGACCCCATAATGGTGCACATCGACGAGTCTGTCACTCCCGTCGCAATTATGAGTTATGCTTGCGGGTGCCGCACCGCCCCGGGCTGTCAGGAACCCGCGAGCAGAACTCGTAATGCGGCGGGAATGTATGAACGGTGCCGGTGCCTTACCGGCACCATTCATACCATCACCGCCAGGGTCCTAATCAGGCCCAATATATTTTTGAAGTATTATGGCTCCCCTCAACCCATGACATGTGCGTGTGTGAGTGTATGGTGAAAGAATGCACACAAATGTATGGGTGGCTGGGTATGCCGGTGTGCGTGTACGCTGAAAGGATGCACAATTAAATGTATGGGTGGCTGCTTGGTGGTGCCTGTATGGTGAAAGTGTCCACACTTAAATGTATAGGTGGCTGATTGTGTGAGTATATGGTGAAAGGGTGCACACAAATGTATTGGTGGCTGGGTGTGCGTGCACGGTGAAAGGATGCACACTTAAATGTATGGGTGGCTGCCTGGGTGTGCCTGCATGGTGAAAGGGTGCAGACTTAAATGTATAGGTAGGTGCCTGGGTGTGTGTGCCTGTGTGGTGAAAGGTTGCACACTTAAATGTATGGGTGGCTGCCTGGGTGTGCCTGTATGGTGAAAGAGTGCACTCTTAAATATATGGATTGCTGGGTGTGCGTGTGTATATATGGTGAATGGTGTGTGTGCTTGTGTTCAGGGGCGCAACAAAACTTACATTCCAGGGGGCTAACTTTTTAAATGTTGGGAGAGGTGCTAACTTCATGTGTGGTGGGGAGGAGCAAACTTATTTGTGTGGGGGCATCTAACTTCTTTACGCATTTTAATGAGACTATTCTAGTGCAGCTTCAATGTTACAAGCAGTTAACTCACTCATTTAGGTCTGAAAGCACCCACTTATGGGCTGCTGTGAGAATAACTGGTCTCCTGTTACCCTCCCAATCACTCCAATGTCATGCAAGTAGTAAACCCACATCACAATTTCAATTACTTAAAAAATTTGGCATTTGAATTCAGGTACAAACAGTGAAATGCTGTACATTAGTAATTGCTGGGCCGGGCCCTTTTTAATGGCAAAACCCAGGTGCCGTTTAACATCTGTGTTCTTTTCTGTCCGGCAACTGCTCTGTAGGTCAGCCAGCTCATGTCAACATAGCCCACAATTTCAGTGGGGGTTGGGGGGAGTGCTGCAGCCCAGTCATCTGAATGGTGTTGCACCACTACTTGTCTTTAATGCCTTGATTAATTATTGGTAATCCTCTTTACACCTAGCCCTATTCTTCCTCATCCTAGTACTTGTGTGAGGCAGTACTTGTGTATGAGGCACTAGGCCTCATACACAAGTGCTGGGATAAGGTAGAGGTACATGAAGGTAATGCCTGATTTAGCTACCTGTAATCTTCATTACTCCTAGTCCCACTCTTCCTCCAGTACTTACCAGTGAGGCAAGGAGCCTCATACGTAAGCACTGGGACAAGGAAGAGGGAAAAAGGTAATTCTGGGCCAATGAGCGGATTTTGGAGGTTGGGGTAGGGGATTGGAGGGAGAAGGGATGTGTGGAGGGCGGGTGGGGTTGTGCAATACATCATAATGGTCGTCCATGTCCATGCTAAGCAGGCATGTTATGTGGTACTAGTGGCTGCAGAGGCATTTTGGTGCAGCCAGTTTAGTCATTCTTCAGGTTGGTATGACTTTTTTTTAACTGGGCATTTCTGATAAAGCAGTCCTGCTAAGTGTAATTACCTGGCTAGACTGGCATTTGGGTTCTGCCAGTCTAGCCGTTTCTTACTGCAGCAATGTATATTTTTCTGGGCATCTGTGATAAAATGATATTTTATGATATGATAAGTCACATATAACGCACCTGTACACAAGTGTTTTTAGGCACGACAAGACAAGAGAAGGAAAACTGAGGGAGGACAAGACAAATTATCTTACTTAGCCATGTGTCATTCAGATTGTGCAAGTGCGAGAACGGAAGTGCAAGGGGAAAGGGAGGGGGGAAGTGCAAAGGAGAGGGGAGGGGAAAACAGGGCAGCAATGCTCTGAGTAGGTGCCGCCAGGGTAGCGCCGTTCTGGGTAGTGCAAGGAGAACAAGGGACTGTAGGGTTACAGTTACAGCCCCTAACTGCATGATAGACCTGGAGGCAGTGCAAGGGTGAGTGTTCAAGAAAGAGCCTTGACTCAGTGAGACAGAGGGTAGCCAAGCAATCAGCTGGTACAGGTAGGTCAGGTAGTTCAGTGGGGAGAGGAGAGGGAGAGGGAGAGGGAGAGGGAGAGGGAGAGGGAGAGAGGGAGAGAGGGAGAGAGGGAGAGAGGGAGAGAGGGAGAGAGAGAGAGAGAGAGAGAGAGAGAGAGAGAGAGAGAGAAAAAAAAAAAAAAAAAAAAATCACAACAAACACACGTTTTGAGCTGCTTCCGGAACTTCAGGTGGTCCGGCTCAAGTTTCGGAGGGTCAGGGAGGCCATTTCAGAGGGAGGCACCTGCTGGGGAGGATGATCTACCCCCCCACTCTATGCCTGGAGAAGCATGTAACCCTTAGGGCTCTAGGAGGAAGGCATTTTTGAAGATAGCGTTGGATGTAGTGTGGATCCCAGCCCCAGAAAGCCTTGTGGACAGTTAAAAGGGTCTTGAACTTGATCCTTGCAGTCCTGTTCTCGATTAGTTGCAGAGGGTGGAAAGTAGAGGAAGGCAGATTGAGAAAGTGGCTGTTGCAGTAGTCCAGCCTAGAGAGAGAACCAGAGCCCTGGAGACAGTGAGCTTCTGGGGGAAAGTGAGAAATGGAAGATTCCCTTTGAGGAGGTGCAGCTGATAGTGGGACTTCTTGGCGACGTCCGAGATGTGAGGAGAGAAAGAGAGAGTGGAGTTGAAGATGACACCAGGAATGAGCAAGAGAGGAGAGTAGGCTGAGGGGAGCCTGAAGGAAAGCTGAGTGTCATCTGCATAACACTGTAAGTTAGAGGAGAAGGTAGAGATTAGAGATCAGGTGGGTCAAAGGGGCCAAGTAGAGGTTGAACAACTAGGGTGAGAGGATAGAGCCCTGGAAAACGCCACATGTAGAGATAGGTGGCAGAGTGAAAGGGTCAAACTTTGTACCAGTGAGGGACTGTCCAAAAGGAAGGAGGTCAGCCACTCCAGGGCCTCATCCATGATGCCCAGGTTCTCACAGAGTCAATTGATCAGGATGGTGTGGTTGACCGTGTCGAAAGCAGAGGAAAGTTCCAGGATGATGAGGACAGAAGGAATACTGGAATCAAGGTTAGAGATCAGATCTTCACAGGTGTTCAGGAGAGCAGTTTTCATGCCTCTGGCAGCTCTTAAGCCAGACTGATGGTCATGGAGACAACCAATAAATTCAGTGTGGAGAGTAAGCTGGCAGTTGGCCAACTTTCCCAAGAATTTGGGAGAGGGGAAAGTTCCAGTGGCCAAAGAATGATTACAGAAATCGGCCAAGGCTGGATCAAGGGTGTCAATGTGGTCCTGAATGGTTCTGGAGGAGCAGGCGAGCACCTGTTTCAACGACACTTCCATAGATGGGACTTGTCTAGAAACCTCGTCAGGTGTTAGAGAGAAAGAGGATAAAGGAGGAGGAGAGGGAGAGATGGCCAAAGGGGGCCGAGAGAGGAAGAGGGAGAGGAAGAGGAGATGGTGGACAGGATGTCCTGAGTTTTAGCGGAGAAGCGAGAGGCCAAAGTCGTACAGAGGGCCTGTTGAGGGAACAGGAGAGGTAGAAACCGCAACGGGATTGGCCAGTTTCTTGCAGATTTTAAAGAGTTTGGCTCTGTTGTTAGAGGCCGCAGAGACGCAGGCTTGAAAGTGTGCTCTCTTCTTGATGGGTCTTCTTGCTTCGACTGACATTTTGGTGCAACCAGTCTAGGTATGTCTTAATGTGGCCTGGCATGCTTTACTGTAATGTTATTATGTGTCTACACTGGTCTACATTGTGCAGCCAGTTGGACATGTTTTGATTGTGGCATGGCATTTTTAATAGCAAAGCATTAATGTTCATGTGCACTGTTGGTGACTTACATGTTTTGGATTGCTGTTACCCTACACAACAATAGCAAACACTGTGGCTTTTTAGTACATTTTTCTCAGAAAGTGTGCTGTAAATTGCATTAAAACACATATTTATATCTTTCTCCTAGTAGAGTGTGTCGCATACCCCTTCATCAACATTATTGTGCGTATTGCGCAAGGGTGGTAATCTAGGACAGCCCAGAGTGTGGCGCGACTCATGATTTGTTGAAGAGTTGCGGGGGCGGGGGGGCCCTCAGCATGGCTTGCATGTTGGGCCCCAGAGCTTGTGTTATGCCACTGAAGGGGGTCTTGGGTGTGGAGTGGGGTGGGCATCTCTGGGTGAGTGGAGGGCAGGATGGGGTGTGGAGGCATGGATGGGCAGTTGTGGTATTGGGGGTCTTGAAGGAGGTAGAGGGCATCTTGGGGATTTCATTGGAAGGAGGGGACATCTTGGTGAGATACGTGATGGTGGGGCATCTTGGTGTTTGGATTGGAGTGATGGGGGAACATTGGTGTGGGTCCCAAGGGACAGACACATGTTATGGGTCTAGAGGGAGAGATCAGGCATCTTGGGGTCTGGATCACAGGGAGAGGGCATCTTGATGGTGTCTCGATTGGGGGAGTGGGGCATCTTGGGGTCTGGATTGGAGGGATGGTGCCATCTTGCTGGGGTCTGGGGAGTGGCATGGGGGCATCTGAGCAGGGGCGTAGGAGCCACATATAATCTGGGGGGCACAGGGGATATCTTGGGGACTTTGCTTTATTTATTTATTGTGTTTTAGTCAAAGAACTCGACTTTTCACAAAATTAGAATTAAAATAGCAGTACATATTAAATTACAAATATCACTGTATAAAACAAGAGAAAAGAAGAAAAACAGAAGAAAATTAAAGGATGCAGCAGCAAAGAACATGTCTTTGTATGTTGCATTTCTGGATTTATCATCTGACTATGAGCTCATGGTAAGTGAGAGGAAATAACAATTACTTCCAGTGGGCCACAGCTAGGATGCCAGCTTGTTAAGAGGCAGATCACCTGTAAGTGGACTCCTGCTAAATAAAGGCGTTGCAGCCTTTTCTACCAACTGCAAGTTGCTACTTATTTTGTGTGGTGCAAGTAGACGTGTGTGTCTCTTGGAATGGAAGGAGGGGGGTTTCAAAGAAAGAGGAAATCTTGTTTGTACCTCTGAGTAAGCGCTGTTATGGGAGTAGAGGGACCAGGTGTGTGATGTTTCTGCTTTGACTGTCCTCTGGGGGGGGGGGCGGTACAGCAAACAAGGAGGCTGAGCGATCGCAAGACCACCCCCTTATAAGCCCTCCTGAGGTCTGCGGCCAGATGTGTCGGACCCAGAGGATGCCTAGTAGGTCGGGTGTATGTGGACCCAGGGGGGTGGCCAGAGGGGCAGCCCGCTCTTTTTGGGCTGCCCCTCTAGCGCCCCTGCGAGGGCCGGGCCAGCCTCTCACAATGAGTCTGGTCCCTCTTATTCCATCTCATGCTGGCTTCAGAGCATAGCCTTTCTTTGCCTTTGTTATTCTGAATGCAGACCTAGACTCTGTTTCTTTCTCGTTTAACATTTGCTGCAAAGCCTGATCTATTAGATTCTCTCGTATGTTACTAGGACGGCAGAGCATGGGTCCTCTGCCCTGTTACATTATTCAAAGAGCCTCTCTTGCCTTTCTTTGCCTCTCCCTTGTCTCACTGCTTGCTTCCTTAATACATACCTCCTTGCTTGAACACTCAACATATTCTCCCTAACACAGCAATGGCAGCTGCAGTATGTCTTAAAGTCTATTTGTTCCGTATCTTGAATTGGCCTCTTATTTCCGCGTTTCTGTCTGCAGGGAAAAGGCATTTGCCAGTCACTGCCATGATGGTTCTACCTGGCCATAAGAGGGCAACAGCTAGCCAATATTGGAAGAACATGGGCATATTATGCCATAGGCTGGCAACTGCCTTCCTAATGCCTACACAAGAGACAACTCTTGCCTTTGTTTCTAACAGTAATTCAGTGGATGAAGAAACGCAAGAACACATATATTGCTTATAAATGAAGGGGATGATGTCACACTTGGTTAAGGCATTTTTATCACGGCAGGAGCTAATTTCCAGCTGCAATTAAGTGATTACCTTTTAGATCTCTGGCTTTAAATAATGTTAGTATCACCTGGAAAGCACAGAGGTTGCTCAACAGGGTTCCTGGAGCACGAGGGGTACCCTACTCGTAGGCATGGATGATTGGAGTGCACTCTTGCCCTGGTTTGGAGCCTGGCCCCTACAGCCATGATGGGGGAGGGGCCTATTACTTTTGGTTGTACTTACCCTTTGAGGGTGGGCAGACATTGCCTCCTGCTTTAGCCCACTAACAGCTCTGCTTTGCAACTTTATCACACATACCTGTCAGGTGGCATGTAACTCAATGCTACTAATGTTATCAGCCCCAGAAGTCTGGAATCCTTTGCCACATCAACTAGGGTATAGGCTTGCTACCTGAGACTTACCCATGTCTGAGTTGGCATCTGTCACCCTGTTGGGAAGACACACGCAGAAAGAGCAGGGCACAGTGCCCTTGTGGGTTTTTCACACTTCTTCCTCGGGGTAGGCACATTTCTCTCCGCAGAGAAAGTGGCACATGCTGGGCAACATTCTCCCACTTTGACAATTTCACCCAAAGAGCGAAATTGGCCATTTGAAATACCTCTGTCGACTTATTATTGCGCAATCCACACTGATGGGTTTAAGCACCTGCTTAACGCAAAATGACAATTAAGGGCATTTGCCAACGCTCTAAAGAAGCACAGGATACCCTCTTACCAGCGACATGCCATGCTCACTCATTCTGATTACAAATTGACATTTATCTGGGGTCATGTTAAATGTATTTATTTATTTATTACACGTGTAGCATCACGCAAAACCCCCAAGCATAAAGGCGCAAAGTAAACTGCATGGAGTGGACCACTTCCATTGGCTCACGTTTTTTACTTTTCCGCCACAAAATTGAAGATTTTAGCGTAAAAGGAAGGTGAAATCACATTGCTTTTCCACTTTGGAAGAGTGTAAATACCTTGCGCAATTAGCGATTGCTGTCAGAATTGACAATGGCTTCCTCTGGGCTCTGCCCGGTTTTACCAGGTTTCATTTCCAAGCAAATCCCAGAGGAATCCCTTTCCTTATTTCCAGCATGAGAATCCGTGCTGGCAGTAAGGCTGCATTTGTCTGGGAGAGCGAGAAATGCGGGGGTCCTGGTATGTTCACTCGGATCCCGAACTCCACCCAGAAAATTCACGAAAATCTGGCTAATTAGAAAAAGCAGCAGTAATAGTGTTTTCCACCACTTTTTCTGACCCAATTAACCTGAAAAATGATGTGTTGCATCGGAAGCTGAATGCATTCACTCTGCCTATTATCCCACCGGAAGATTAAGCCAGGAAGTGAACACAGACGTTACATATTCCTGTGCACAATCTGCATTTGGAGCATTAACTAACTGAGCTACCTTACAAATGATTCCTCCTCTGGGGCTTTACCGTCTTAACCCCCTTAACTGCCATGGGTATTTCCCACCAGCAAGGCCTTTTTTGGTGATTTCGGTATGTCGCCATTCAATCCCTTGTAACTTCTTTGTTACATGAGATATCTCGGCCAAAGTTGGCCCCTTTTTTCCCACATGTAGGCGGTCACAACGCCACCCAGGAACCCTAGTTTGCTGTAGGGGGGTGAGAGAAAATAACCAAAAAGGAGAACATTTAGTTTTTTTTTCAGAAAATGCCAATAAAATGTTGTACAAAGAAGCCTGTGGCGTTTTCCTTGTAAGAGCCAGGAACAAATGGTTTGCTGTGCTTGATTCGCCATTTCCCAGGCTTTCAAGAACAGATTGAGTGGAAACCAAAATAACATATTTTGATATGCTAATCAGCCGTTTTGTGAGAGGTAGGCGATTTTGGCGCTTTTTTGTCCAATAGGACATGCGTGGACGGAATCAAAGAAAAGGGAATGAAAGCTGAAGGGGAAGCCAGAAAGCCATACATTACTGAAAAGTAGACAATATTCCAAGTTTAGGAAGGGGTGATTTGCGCAGGTCAGGCAACAACAATGTAGGGAAAGATTCCATAGTTTGGGGGGAAATCGGGAAAATGACAGAAAAAAAACACAATTTCTGCACATTTCACACTGGTCACCCACCGAAACACGCAGCCAACAACACATGGCCTACCTTCCCGCATTCCCACAGGTTTTCTGACGAAAACGGTACATCACATGTGTGGGTGCACCTACATGGGTGCAAAGGGAAAAGCACTGGTAACCCCAAGTCTTTTCGCACAGCAGATTTTCAGGAATTTTGCACATGTGGACAACCTACAGATTTGGGCCTAGGGTGTCGAAGCCACGAAGGAAAACAGGGAACCCCATGCAGTTCCAAAAAGAAGATACCCGTGGGAATCCACAGCGGTCGGACTTGCGCGAATCGCCCCATCATTTATGACCCACAATCCCTGACAAAGTCTGAAATTTGGTGGAAAAAACACTATTTTCACTTTGTCTGGGATTGTGGGTAATACATTCTGGGGCGATTTGCGCAAGTCAGACCTCTGTGGATTCCCAGGGGTGTCTTCTTTTCGGAAATGCATGGGGTACCCTGTTTTCCTTCCTTGCTTCGACACCATAGGCCCAAATCTGTAGGTTGTCTCCCCAAACGCTTTTGGGGTTACCAGTGGTTAAGCCTTTCCCTTTGCGCCCAGCTAGGTGCACCCACACATGTGAAGTACCGTTTATGTCGGGGCACCTGTGGGAACGCGGGAAGGTAGGACATGTGGAGTTGGCGGCGTGTTTCGGTGGGTGGCAAGAGGGAAATGTCTGAAAATTGTAGTTTTTCCACTAAATTTCAGACTTTGCCGGGGACTGTGGGTAATACATTCTGGGGCGATTCGTGCAAGTCAGACCTCTGTGGATTCCAACGGGTATCCTCTTTTTGGAAATGCATGGTGTTCCCTGTTTTCCTTGGTGGCTTCGACACCGTAGGCCCAAATCTGTATGTTGTCCACATGAGCAAAATCTGCTCTGCCGAAAGGCTTGGGGTTACCAGTGGGTTAGCCTTTTCCCTTTGCGCCCAGGTAGGTGCACCCACACATGTGAAGTACCATTTTCGTCGGGACACCTGTGGGAACACATGATGGTAGGACATGTGTTGTTGGCGATGTGGTTCAGTGGGTTGCCAGAGTGAAATGTCTGCGAATTGTGTTTTTTCCACCAATTTTCAGAGACATTTCCCTCTGCCCACCAACCGAAACACGCCGCTAACAACAGGTTCCCATAGGTATCCCGACGAAAACGGTACCTCAAATGTGTGGCTGCACCTACCTACAGATTTGGGCCTAGGGTTTCGAAGCCACCAAGCAAAACAGAGAACCCCATGCATTTCCAAAATGAAGACACCCGTGGGCACCCCCTTTCCACTAAAAACATCCATGGTGGTTTAGTGACACCCACACCCACTCAAAACGAGTTATAATTTGTTTTATTTTAGTTTTGCCTCTTTCCTGGGGGCAGATTGTGCTAGCAATCTGCCCCCAGGGAGGGCTACATTAGATGCCCCCCATGCATTTGGGATGGGGGGAGAGAGCCACCCCCCTTTCCACTAAACACATCTATGGTGGTTCAGTGGCCCCCCCATACCCACCCAAAACAAGTTATAATTTATTTTATTTTTGTTTTACCCCTTTCCTAGGGGCAGATGGGCACATGTGTGCAGCCATCTGCCCCCGGGGGGGGCAAAACATACTGCCCCAGGCTTGGGGGGCGGGGTGGCTCTGCCAATATTTGCAGTGGCCTCTCCCCTCACCTCAAATCGATGGGGGCATCTCATGTACCCCTTCCTAGGGGCAGAAATCTGCCACCAGTGAGGGCTACATAGGGTGCCCCCATCCACTTAGGGTGGGGTGGAGAGCCACCCCCTTTCAAACACAAAAAATCCTGGTGGTCTAGTGGCCCCTCCTCCCCCACCCAAAACAAGTTACAATATATATATTTTTGTTTTGCCCTTCCCTAGGGGCAGATGGGCACATGTTTGTGGCCATCTGCCCTCAAGGGGGTTCAAAACGTACTGCCCCAGGCTTGGGAGGGGTGGCTCTGCCAATATTTGCAGTGTCCTCTCCCCCACCCCAAATGGATTGAGGGCATCTCATGTACCCCTTCCTAGGGGCAGAAATCTGCCCCCAGGGAGGGCTACATAAGGTACCCCCATCCACTTAGGGTAGGGGGGAGAGGGCCACCCCATTGCGAAAATCCCTGGTGACTAGTGGTCCCACCCACACCCACCCCACCCAAAACTACATTTTTAAAATAAATTATTTTTTTGTTTTGTTTGCCCCCCTTCCCTGGGGGCAGATGATCACCCATCTGCCCCCAGGGTATTGCCCCCATGCTTTGGTAGGGTGTCCAGTCATTTGGTCGACTGAAAACTGGTCGAATGACATTTGGTCGGCCCAATTTGGTCGAAAACCAAATGGTCGAATTTTTTATTTTATTTATATATTTATTTTTCGGGTTTTCGTTTTTTAAAAAAAAAGGGGTTTTTAGAGAAAAAAAGGGGTTTGGGGGGGACCCCCCCAAAAAAATAAAAAAAAGGGGTGAAAATAAAAAAAATAAAAAATTCGACCATTTGGTTTTCGACCAAATTGGTTCGACCATTTGTCTGGTCGACCAATTTATTTCGACCAAATGTCTGGCAACCCTTTGGTAGTAAGCAGCCCCTCCCCCCACTTCAAAAACAGATCCCTACAGGACACACCAAACACATATTCTGGGGGGGATAAATGACATTACATTCCCCCCCACTTAAAATTGTGGGGGGGATTTGTCCCCCCTGTCTCCCCATGTCCTACACCCATGCATCTGAGTATGTGGAGGGAGAGAGGCATAATAGTTTGGATCTGGAGGGGTGGGGTCTAGATCGGAGGGGGCATCGTGGATCTGTAATGGAGGGACAGGGTATATAATGGGGACATGTCAGGGAATGATTGAGCATGTGGGTGTGAGTGAGGGCTGGAGCACTGTGGTGGGAGGATGGGGGCATTTGCGTAGGAATTGAGGGATTGGGCACGTAGGGCTGGGGTCATTACGTGTGGAGGGAGGGCTGGAGCACCTGTGCATTGGTCTGGAGGGAAGGGTGGGGCATCTGTGTGTGAATGGAGAGAGGGGGCAAGTATGTCTGCAAGAAGCAATGGGGTCATGTAAGTGTGAATGGAATGGTGGGGTATGTGAGCCTAGAGGGAGGGTTGGTTGCATGTGGGTCTGCATGATGGGACATGTGTGTGGATGGAAGGCAGGGTGCGAGTTTGTCTGGAGATATGGTGCTGTGGGCCTAGAGGGACGGATCAGGACTTCTGGCTGTTGGGACCCAAAAATGGCAAAGTCCCCCCACTTCTATTCCAGTCGTGGGTGGTCCTTAAACAAAACCATTCCTTTTTCTGCACTTTTGATGCTAGTTCGAAGCCCCATGTGGTTGCCTGCCATCACTCGGCGTGCGTACCTGCTGGCACAATGATGTGTATGGCTCAGGCTCCCAATACATAGGAAAGAACTGCACTTAATGTTGTACTTTCTCATTGCTGGCATAAGAGAGCTCTGTGGGATGAAGCTGAGGCGTTGTCACTTCTCCCCCGAGGGGGGTGCCTTCTCATGAGGCCAGATTAAGGAGAATCCTCCTTTCTGTGTTAATTCCCTTTAATCTTAGAGACCCCCAGCTCTTTTGCTGGACTTTATGACTTTTTACTTTTCTCCCTGGAGAAAGGGAGCCCTTTTTCTCACTCTCTCATGTATATTGATCTGATTTGGATTATGTGTTTCTTTTGTTTTTGGAGTCTGACAAACTCCATAGGCGTCTACTTTTTGTATGGTGACACTGTTAGGCAGAATCACATGCAGTACCCTTTAGGACCACTAAATGCAATTAGGACTACAAGTGCAAGCACAATTTCACCTTTGGTACAAGCCTGTACTACACAGTAAAATGGTAGCGATGGCTGAGCAGCCAGACTTATCTCAAGAGTTTAAGTGAGCAGTAGAACAAGTTACACAAAGGACCAACAAATACAGTGATTCAAATATACACTTACTCACGCTTTCCTGGTAAAAGAATATACATTTATTTACTCATTTAGTTAGAAAACATTACACTAGCACAAGCAGCTCAATATCACACACTAATAAACCACAAAAATCCAACCGGGAAGTTTAGCTCCAAAATGAAGTGGGAACAAAATGGCACTTCAAATACTTCTAAAGGGGAGGAATAGACAAGGTTATAAGAATAGACGGCCCAAATAAATTCATAGATAGGGCAAAGGGTTTCAGTTAAATACAACCAGCAATTCTTCACAACAGGCCTGGGCCAAAGTCAATGGTTCAGAGTCTTTTGTATAGGATAGCACAGTTCTGGTAGATAACGGTTAAGTCTTTGCCACAGAGTTCAGAAGAATTTGGCTAGGCAAAAAGTTTGACGAATGTTTAGAGAAGGACAAGCCTTAAAAGTTGAGGAAAGTTTCACGCACTGTCTCGATGGCCGAAAATATTTCCGGACCGCGTTTGCACAGTATCTTTTTAACGAAGAAAGCTGTAGATGAGGCAGTTGTTCCTGGCATTTCTGAGCCGGTCTCGCAGTTCTTGAGCTTCAGTAGTGGGGACAAGAAGGAGGCCGTTGGGAGGTTCCTGCACTGCCCAGGGATGAGGCTAAAAGCTGTAGCAAAACGTCAGTTTAAGGTGTGAGTGCCTTAAAGTTCACAAGCTGGTTTCCGTCCCACTGGCCATCTGGATTTCAGCAGCACTCTACTGAAAATTCGACCAGTCAGGGACAATGTCCAGGTGGCTTACGAGTTGGTTGTTCCCACCAAACTCAAGGGAAGAAGTTAACCTTGAAGGGCTTCTCTGTCGAATGGAGTTTTAGGCAATTCGGACCTGCAGCAGGGCTTCACTGGTCGTCCAGGATTTGCAGCAGTCCTCTTCCTTCAGCTCGTGTTCGGTTCTTTCATTCCAGTGATCGACTCTGCTTCCCAAGTCCCAGAGACCTGCTTTTGAACAGTTTTCCCCCATTCATTTAGCCAGGTGGCTGTCCTTGCCGGACAGTCAGCCAGCCAATCACACCAGAGTGCATTCTGGTCTCCTAGGAGACTAAGCTCAGGGAGTTTCGGGCACCTCCCTCACATCCTGTCCACCCCAGACACTCTGGCACCAGAGGAGGGCTTCAGCACATAAGCCTGCCACAGGGCACAAACAAAGGGACCAAACCTAGTTTGGCCTGCACAGACCAACACAAGAAGGACTTTTCCTAAAAAAAATGGCGAAAAAAGATGACCAGAGTCTGTTTTTACAGATAGGTCTTGAGGACCATATTGAGAAAAACATGGCTGCCCCGATTTTTAGCTACCGTTAGCGGTCATGAAAAATCACGGTAGTTGATCTAAACCACTGCCACCAGCCATTTAAAAGAGGAAAAGGTAACATTTTATTGTTGCATGAGTGTTTTGACTCAGGAGAAGGTAGGCAACCCCTCCAGCACTCTATGGGAAGATAGTGTGTGCTGGGTCAGTGAATTTAAAAAGACTAGTAAAGCCAATTTAACTTTATATGCTCTGGGAGACGGTAGTCAGTCCCAGAGAAGGTATTTAAACCTTGGGAAGTCTGAAAGACACCCCCGTGCCACTGCACTGAAGGTGCTGTGTGACACATATAAAAAGATAATGCCACTGGAGTTGTTTAAAAACTCCATAACAAAAAGAACACAAAAGTAAAACACACACAAAATACATGGAAGAATGGGAAAAAGGCTCGGACTCTTTCCAGGTAAAACAAATCAAATCCTAGAAATCCAGCAAAGTTGCTGGGGGTCTCAAAAGGTAAGGGAAATTAGCACATATTGAGAATTCTCCCTAACAGACACACAGCATCGCCAGTGCAGTGTCACAGGGAAATCCTTTAGATTTTTCATAAGGTTTAAATACCTTTTCTTGTGAAAACTACTGTTCCCAAAAATAGTAAAGTGAAATTGACTTTACTTACATTTTCTCTCTGTAGATCCAGCACACCCCATATTATGTGGAGTGCTCGTAGGGGGTTGGTGGGGAGTTACTTAGTAGCCCCTTTTTCTACTTACTCGTGTAACATTTTCTACGTTACCCTCACTACCTTAAATGGCTGGTGGCAGTGGATTCATTTTGGTACCATTGCGCCTTTCTACCGCAGGCTGAATCCTAAGCTGCAGTATAGCACCCATGGGTGACTATTGTGTCAAAATGGCCCGGTCTTCTTTTTTGCCATTTCTTGTTTGTGAGGTCTTTCTTGGGTTTTACTCTGCGCGCCAAACCAGGTTTAAGCTCTTTGTTCATTTTGCCTTTGGCGGGCTTCAGTACTGAAACCCGCCTCTGGCTCCAGTGTGTCTGGCAGGGCAGGAAGTGAGGAAGGTGCCCGAAACTCCCAGATCCTTAGTCTCCTTGGTTACCTGAATGCACCCAGTCCTGATTGGCTGGATGGCTGTCTTTGCAGGACAACCACCCTGCTATGTGAGTGACAGCTAGGCTGTGCATGAATGAGATAAACCTGCATAAAAGGTGAGGCTTATTGGACTGAAGACAGTAGACCACTGGACGAAACATCCGATGAAGGAATCGTGAAGAGAAGCTTGCTGCATCCTCCTGGACCGTTGAACAGCCCGGTGAAGCCCTGCTGCTATGCTGAAACTCCTTTTACGAATCGACAAGAGAAGCTCCGGAAAGGATGACTTCTTCCCTTGGTTAGTGGGACCAACTAACTCTGAGACAAACTTTTCTGGAAGACCTTCCCCAACTGGCTGTACTTCTTTGCTGCTGCTGGAACATTGTGCCAGGGGTCGAGAAATCTGTAGTCGAGTGCAACATCTGTAAACCAGCCAAAAGCTCTAAGAGTCTCCTGAGGACCCTACCGAAGCAGGACAACCCAAGCTCGACTTACCTTACCAGAGTGCTGAACTCAAGGAGTGAAGGAAACCCAACCAGTGTCCAAGATCTGCAGTGGTGCCGTTTACCGTGCACTGAAACCGTGAAGTGGCGCTGAACTGAAAAGAGCCCATAGCTGGCTGCCGCCGACCTCCGAACTTCTGTGCAGGAGTCCACCAGACATCCTCCCTCTTGTCCCCACGACTGAGGCCCAGGAACACAGGACCTGCAACACTGCAACCAAGACAGAAGCCAGCTGGATCCTCTTCTTCTAACCCAAGGTACTGTTCTGACTCGGGGTACTCACCTCTTTGTCTGTAGCTTGCTTTTCTCAGTTAAGATTTGCAGTAGCTGCTTTTTTCTAGAGTTGATCTCAGCTCTAACTTTCACAAGCCTGACAGCTTGTGGCCCAACAGTGACTTTCTACAACAAACTCTATAACTTTGTGCAAGACATTTTGCTATCTAAGAAGGGCCTCAGCTCCATAGACTTTGCCCCAATTGAATTTGGGTGTCCTGGCACCCTGCAGACTCTTCTAGTCCATTGACTTTGATTCTAACTGTCCCTCATAAGTGATACATTGGTTTTTAACTAATATTGCTAGGAAAGGTTTAATCTAGACTTCATTGGGAGATTTTAAAAGTGGTCACATGCTTTGAGAACCTGTTAACCTTTTTCCTTCCTTTTAACCTTTCCTTTTTGACCAATCTCAGAATTTACCAAGTACAAAAGTGATATATAACTGCCATTACTGTCCTAGTTAGTGAAGTCACCTCAGGGTGTAGGAAGTGTGCATGAAGCATCTAAAAAAAGTGTCTATTTGCTTGTCTTGTTTCTGAGAACATATTTTGAAGTTTATTTTTAGTGTTGCACATTGCTCTTTTTCAAGAATGCTTATTTAAGGGGGCGTGGCCAGCCGAGGACCCGTACGGATGGCTCTTCGGCGAGCTCCGTGATTCCACCCATCCCCAGAACCCCTAACCCCCTATAAAACAACCCAAAAATCATGCTGAAGCTACCCAGGTAGTTATGAATGCTTTGGGCACCGGTGGAGAAAAGAATCGGCCTGCACCGAGTAATTTAATTGAAGTTATAGGCGAAACTCAGAGATCCGCGTAACGATCTCCCACCAAGATGGCGGCCGCTGCAGTCCTCACGCGAGTTGCGAAGCCACGGAATCCTGGAAGGACATGAACACGACAGAGAAACGTACCACAGATCTGATGACCCTCCTGCGAGCTCCGGCATCGTAGCTGACTGCCGCTGGAACGAAGAAAGGAAGACCTATGCCCCCTCCCTCGAAGCGCCTAATACGAAGCATGATCTGCTGCTGGCAGAGGTGGCGCCCCCTGGAACCTGAGGTGTGTGGCCACCGGGGAGCCGCAGTCTACAGAGGAACTGGAGGGAAGTAAGCAGGCGTCACCCGACCCCAGCTTGAAAGACCTGCAAGCTGGAGACCTGTTGGCGAGCTCGGCGGTGAGCAGATGTGAGTGGTACAGCTGGGGGGAAGGTAACGGCTGCAGCCGCAGATACACACGCAGCAGACAAGCCACAAAGCAGCGTATAGCCCGGCCCCCCCTCCTGAGACCTCGCATATAGCCACAACCAGGATTCCTGGGGGCAAGTTACTGCAGAGGCGAGGTGCCCGCAGCAGCAAACGGCGGATTCAAACGGTGGGGTCCAAGGACCTGTGCATCCTGGCCGCTTTGGACGCTCTGGAGGGCTGCGAGCAGAGCGGCCCCCCACAGATGCCATTTCAGCACATAAAACACATCAGAATGGAGCGAAACACACAGGGAGGCAGGAAGACTGGCCATACTGCAGGACGTTAATCTTGGCGGTCTCAAAAGGGAAATGTCAGAGGCATTGGCTGCCCTCTTCACAGCCTAAAGCGGAAAACACAAGCACACGGTGAGGGTGACATAATGGCATGCAATACAAACGTGGGCGAAATCTACTGATGTGAAAGGAAGTGAACATCATCCATGCTGCATGACAGCTGCTTGGTGGTGTTCGCCCATCCAGCATAACACAGGGTGTGGACTTAAAAATGATCTACTGATTGTATGGAAATGGTGCCATGCCCTACAAGAGGTACAAAACGGCAATCAACCCCACTGGAGCCATAATTAACTGGGCATAAACAGGCTTAAGGGGCAGTGGCCACAAACAAAAGGAAGTCACATACCCCTCCCAAGGTTTAACAAACGGAGACACGCAATCGTTTAAGGGGTGAAAAGAACAGAACCCGAGCTCCTTGGGTTGACTCTAATCATATAACACACGCCTTGGCCCACAACACGAACAGAACACAAGAAGAGAACCACACCCGGCCTGTCTGCAAAGGATCTTCCAAAGTTGTGAAAAGGGGGAAAACACGCCTGAGGAGCAACAGCGACAAACAACTCTGACCCTAGCACGCCAGGCCTAATCTAAAGCGACAAACAAGATCACTACCATCCAACCAAGATGTCCAAACAAACCACGAAAAACTAAAAACCAAGGCTCTGGAGACATTAAAGCCATGCTGCAGACCGCAGACCCTCAGAAGCGCAACCAAGTGCAAGGCCAAGTGCATGCCGCCCCTCCGGAGGAACCTGAGGACCCACCTATTCAAAAATCGGATCTGCTGGAAATGCTGCTAGAACTTAAAAAAGACATCACAAAAAGTGCAAATAGCCTAGCTAAATCTATCTCAGATCTCAATAAAAGGGGTCGTGGCAATTGAAAAAAGGATTGACAAAGTCGAGACAGTGGTGACGGAGCAAAACCATGAGCATGACATTTTGGCAAACAATTTTGGTGTCCTCGAGCTGGAACAGCAAATGGAATGGGTGCAGAATAAACAGGAGGATGGTGAAAATAGGTCCAGGCGAAATAACATTTGCATCCGCTGGGTCCCGAAATCGTTAACAGACTCTGACCTGCAGTAATACGTTGTGGACCTATTCCGACACATCTTGAACGTAGAAGAGACCAAAGAAATTGTGCTAGATCGGATGCACAGGGTTTACTCTACATACCAAATCAATAAGAACTTAACTCCCGATGTCCTAACCCGGATACATATGTTTCAGTTGAAAGAGGACATCATGCAAGCCGCCCGTAAAAAGGAACCCATTAGGTTCCGCTCCACCTCAATCCGGTTATTCCAAGACCTAGCCCAAGCCACACTTGCCAGGAGGAAAAGATTGGGGGTAGTCACAGACTGGCTGAGAACTAAGGATGTACGATATCGATAGGGACACCCGACATGCCTACGCTTTGAGTGGAAGGGCCGGAGACTCTCCGTCTCCAAAGAAGAAGACATGGCAGAATTTATGCAGGAAGACGAAGAAGGCACTCTCACTGACAAAGAAGGATCTCCATCCTGGAGTGAAGAGACAGTAGGAGGACTCGGAAGGGGTCAATGGAACCCAGGACTTCCTCGACCACGAGGACGTAATAAAGAGCCTAAATCCTCAGACCCCACCTGAACAACTGCCGAAAGCCAGGAGATCGGGGAAGGTGCCTTCAAATTTGAAATGCGATACCAATTTAGAAAGAGTGAGACCTGCACTTAGAACGTGATTTCGATCTAAACTGGATGCACAAGAAGCAAACATACCAAACATCAAGCCAAAGCGGGAGGGGGTGGGGAAGGGGGGAAAACAGGAATCCGGAACCCAAACTTCCCGAGTGAGTATAGAACCCAGTGACAAAACTTGAATATACTATGTTGAAAATGTTCTTGAGAAGTTCTAATTAAAGAGTTGGGAAGGGGGGAAGATATTTCGTTTTACTGTTCTTGGGTGATAAAATACAAAATGTACACACAATATGTAAAAAAGCTGTGAGTGGGATCGCAAAGAAAAGGACCTATGGTTGAATTACAATAACGTCTGAGTTGACATTCGTTTCACTAAATGTTCAGGGGCTTAACTCCCCAATTAAACGGAAATCTGTGTTAACTAGGCTAAGGGACATGCATGCTTCAGTGGTATGGCTGCAAGAAACACACTTGCTACCAGAGGACGAACAAAGGTTGAGACACAGAGCCTTCCCCGTATAATACCTGTTCTCCAGTGGGACTAAAAAGCGGGGAGTAGGTATTCTATTAGCAAAAGGTATTAACTTTGAGAAAAAATTTATTAATAGAGACCCAGAAGCCCGCTATTTGATGCTAGGGTGGAAAATGATGGGTCAATTGGTTACCTTGATCTCAATATATGCTCCCAATGCGAAACAAGACCACTTTCTACTGAGCCTACGGCCCAAAATTGCACAATGGGGAATTGGGAAAATTCTAATTGGAGGCGATTTTAATGGGGTGATGGAAGCAACATTAGACAAAACCCTCCCAGCCACTTCTAATGACCACATATTCAGACAGGCCCTGGCCAAGTTTCTGAGGGACCTACATCTCCTGGAGACCTGGCGTTTCTTTAACCCACAAGACAGATCATACACCCACTATTCACCAGTACACAGGGGCTACTCCCATATCAATATGATACTCATTTCAGAAACAGTGATCCCACAAGTCACAGGATTGGAAATCGGAGTGAGGTGCCTATCAGACCACGCCCCGGTACTACTTAAAATAGAGCCAGACCACCCGCAACAACAGCCCCATAAACCCTGGCGATTAAATGAAGTATTACTGAAAGATCTATCGGTCCGAATAAGTATAGAACAAACCTTACAGAACTACTTTTGGGAAAACACCACTCCAGGGATGAATTGGTTAACCATCTGGGACGCCAGCAAAGCGGTAATACGGGGGGGAATTCATTGCACAAAAATCAAACTATATTAAGAGTCGGGAGAGGATGAGATGCAATATGGAAGCCAACATACATAAGGCGGAGGTGGAATATAAGGATAGGGGCTCACAGAGGGCATGGCGGGAATTAAAGAAGGCCAGAGCAACCCTAGAAACACACGTAGCAGATGATGCAGCACACCTCCTGGTGCAAACAAAACAATTTTACTATATACATGAGGGTAAAGCTAATCGATTCCTTGCTGCCAAGCTGCAAAACCAAAAACTCCGGAACCGCATAACCCAATTTCGTAATGGGAATGGGGATGTAGTGAGGGGGGAGAAGGAGATGGAAGAGGTGATGTTCTCGTACTATACCAACAATTTAAAAAAAAAAAAACAGAGGGAGAGGCGCAGGTCACATTTTTAAACCAAGTTGAGTTACCACAAATCAATGAGGCAGACAGGCAACAGCTGGAAGGCCCTATAACAGAGGAGGAAGTGGGGGAGGCAATAGGAGCACTGAAGGGATATAAAACCCCGGGCCCAGATGGATTAAGCAACGCATACTATAAAACATTTAGGACCATTTTAATAGGCCCCCTAACGCAACTATTTAACCTCATTAGAGACAAAGGGTGCACATCTGGGGACATGTGTCCAGCAACTACAATACTACTACTGAAACCAGACAGAGATCCAGCGGACTGTGCAAGCTACCACCCGATCTCTTTATTAAACGGGGACGCAAAGATCGTTGGTTTTAGCCCGGAGATTGGCAATGGTACTTTCGGAGATAATCCACTCAGACCAAGAGCAGGCTTTGTGAAGGGGCAGCATACATATGATAACATTCGCAGGGCCATAGACACGATTGATTGGGGGCGGAGGTCTGGTCAGAAATTCTCAGTGGCAGCTCTGGATGCTTCCAGAGCCTTCGATAGCCTACACTGGGGATTTCCACAGCTAATCCTTGGAAAATTCAGCTGTGGACCAACCTTCACTCATTAATGGCCAATTTCACAAACCCATCCACAAGACTAATGGTGTCATTATTCCTGCCCCTCATGTCCCCAGCCCTCCAAGATGTCAGGCTGGAGCCAGGTCACGATCACCTACATGGCCCTCAAGGGCCTCTCCATCCCTCCAAAGACCCACTTGGAGTCAGACCTGGCGCTTGTGGCACCAGACTCACTAACTCCCATAGGATAACATTGGAGATTGGACTTGTAGTGCATTGATGGGGACACAATGGATGCCCCCACATATTTCGGTTTCAAGAACTGCATTTCAATTGTTTAGAGAAGCGGAGGCGGCTGTTTTCTCAGTGTAGCTTGATTCTGCTTGTCCGGTGCATGTGACAGTGCTTCTCTCTAGGTGCTTTCCTCTAGCTTCCTGGTGGTGAGTGAAGGCTGCGGATCGCTGCGGAAGGAAGGCGGCAGCGGCGGCGGCGGAGGCGAGTCGCTGTGGGAGCTTGGCTTGGCTTGGCTTGGTGCTTTCTCCCGGTGCTTTCTCCCGGCTGGTCAAGCCTTTTCAAGAAACGGAGAATCGGAGTGGGGAGCGTACAGTGCATCCAAGCTCATGGAATCTGCTGAGAAGCACCAGTACACGCAACACACGTGATCTGGCATGGCTCTGACCCCCGTGGGACACGTGTGGGATACGTGTGGGAACCAGTATTACCCAAGGTAAACCACAGTAAACCACAGTAATTTAAACGCACTTAGATATAAGCTCAATTTCCCTCTAGATTCTGGGGGGTGCTGTTGCTGTTATTGCACTACGAAGTGGGGCTAAGTGGCAGTCTACGGCATAAAGGCTGGAAGGTAACTCCTTGAATCACACTGTTTAACTTCCCCTGCTTCACTTTATAGGCACTGAAGTCCACAACAAAGGTACCTGCACAACTGTTATTGAAAGTCTTGTGGCTTACTTCAACGGGGAAGTTTGGAAATTTCGGCCAGTCTCCTGGTCGGGTTTAACTGTCTACAATGGTGGGCTCTCCGGTTCCAATACCCTCTGCACACAGGTTAACATGTGATCTCTACCCAGAAGTAGCCATCACGTGTAAAACTGTTTCACACGAAAACACCTTGCAACCAAACGTGGTAACGGCAGAGGGGGCGGGGGAAGGCACGATTGTAGGGGACGGAGATGGACTTCAATTTCAGCCCCGACAACCCCTAAAGTCTCCACAATCCCTGGAGGCTTCCGTTGAAATCGAAACAGCTTTATCCCCGAATAGAGTGGCGGCCACTGAAGACACAGGACTGGGTAAGGAACTACTAATAGGACAGCCCCCCAAGGAAACACCACGGGGGGCTTCCCCAAAATTGACTCCGCAAAGCTCCACCATCCCCTTGCCAGACGACCCTGGTTTGACCTCTTACGACGCGATTGGTTCTCCAAGGACAAGCCTTTCTTCGGACACAAATCTTTTTGTCTTTGGCACTAATAATGGGACTAAGGGTGGCCAGCCCAATTCGCGAAGGCCCGACAAAGGCTGTAAACCCTTTGGGATCTCACTATCGAACACCAAATTCCACCTGGACTCCCCCAGTGCGGTCCAGCACAACAAGAAGACACCGCTTGGACAGTTTCCTGACCGCTTCTCGTCGCGGCCAATACACCATCTAACGGATCATTGGGGGTCTTATACTACAGCCCCTGAGCGTAAGGGCGTATCATCACATACAAAGGGGGGGAGTCCCTTGCCTCAGCTAACACAATCCAATCTGGGGGCCCCCCTCAAAGATCCCACAAAGGAGTTTTTCCCCAGCAAGCTCCATTTCCAAGTAAACGGCTAAGAAGGCAACCTTCACCTACGGACAAGGATCTCTTGTCCGTCTTGGCAACCACTCAAGCGGAGGATCCACCTAAAAAGGACCCTCAAATTGACCCCGAAATGATTACAGCTTTTGCACTTGTGATGGCCCCTTTTATGAAACTCAGAGACGCAAAACGACCAGCTCCGGGACCACACGACCACAATTGCTATGCTGTATTCTAAAATGATTTTCGTAGAAGGCTTTGTCTCAGCAATCCAGTCTAAACTCGATAAAAATGATGAACACACGACCCAAATCTTAAAAAGCATCATTGAGCCGATTATAAAAGAAAAAGAAACAAGGAGATCTGAAAGGCTTAGTCTTCGGACAGGGGGAGTGGGTGGTACCTCAATTGATCCGGCAACTCCGGTTAAGATTCTGAATCCTCAGGCCTCGTTGCATACTAAGAACACAGTTGAAGAAAACTATATACCCAAATGCATGGACACATCTACCAACACTGACCTCACTTTGTGGGTGACCGCTCCTGTAATGAAGGAAGGGGGTCCTGTACTCAAAGATGGTAGCTTAGTGATCTCTACCGCATCAAACACCTCGCCGAAGGTTACATTGGATTCCTCTGAGGCATCTGTATCAAATAACAATGTCAAATTGTTCGACCTCGTTTGGAAACCTAAAACAGGCCTTTCCCCCCTTGGACGAAGAAAAACTTCAAGTCAATAAGAAAGGAGGAAGAAACTATGGGAAAACTCCTACGCTACCGAAAAAACCCACAGGTCCGGGGCCCTTAAATCCTCGGAAACTTCCAACGAGAGCCAGAATAGTTACCGGACTAACTCTCCCCAGGAACCTGGCATTCCCTTCCAAATCGTTGATCCACGACAGAACATCAAAGAAAACAGGTGATGACACTGTCCCTTTACCAAATGTGCGCTCAGACGAGATCAGTCGCCCTCTGGACATCGAGAGGGTGAATGAAAATGTGGACATCTCTCTCATGGACTTATCTGTCTATTCGGATATGAACACCTCATGGGATGGAAAGTCGGGAACAAATTCATCCGAAACTGAAAGTGGTACTGATGATGATGATTCCGAAGTAAACAACACGAGTAAAGGTGCCGAGGAAAAAAGGGCGGTGGCTGGTCATATGTTCAAAGACTGGGGCCTTCGGCAAGCTGTATCTAAAAAAAACCCATCGGCCAAGTTGACCGCGCTGAAAGCGGATTCCGTCAAAAAATTCACGTGGAAATCCAGAGTGCATAACCCACGAAATGACAAGGCCTGCTCTCTGGATAAAGACAGAACGGTTCCTTCTACACTTAGCCCTTTGGATTTTGAAACACTGGAAGGCAGGAGGAACCTTTTGGTCCTGAAATCAACGGAAACCAGTAACAACAAGGGATCAAGCATTGACATGACAAAAGGAATTAGAAGAACAGTGACACGGGCCGAAAAAACTGAGAATAAGCCAGCACCTGGGCCTATTGATCAAAATCTCGACGAAGGGCCAGAGGCAAATAATGCCAGAAGAAACTACAGAGTGTTATTGGAGAGAACACTAGGTTACGAAGATAACCTGATTATGAATCAGGCAAATGTTATGAAACTTCTTCATTCCCTGGACCACCCCGACCAACTACAATCAAGGGACATAGACAGGATCAAATTCCACAATGATCAGCATCACGATAGCGTGATTCTCCATACAGGGGATCGGAATACCAAATGCTCACTCTTAGAGTTGGGTTCAAAACTCAACCTGTGTGGGTTTGTGCTCAAGGAGTTGGTGGAGGAAAACAGTATACAGCCAGTAGGCCGAAAGGATTTGAAATACCCATTAGGGAATTCCCTCAAGTCAACAACCGAATCCAAAAAAGGTCCAGGTGGTGCAAGTGGGGAAGATGGGCAGGTGTGTTCCAGAGGTCGACAGTAGAAGAGATCACTTGTGCACACACTTGGACAACGCTGGACCAAATTTGGAGAACAACCTAGAGGACTGGAGTTGGTTGGCGGGGTTTTTAGCAGCTAAATCATAATGCCATCAGCCCCCCCTGAGTGTCCAACGCAGTCCCACATCAAATGGTATAAAAATCATGAGTTGGAACACAAGGGGCCACTCGCACCTCCTTGGAAATTTAGCAGTACATCTGACAACCTACGAACTTTTTTGCCTGCCGGAAACTTGGCTGTGTGACCCCCCACTCCGAGACGGGTTTGAGATATTTTTAAATCCAGCAATAAAGTGTTCGAAAGGGAGACCGAGCTCAGGCCTCTTGTTAGGGGTAAAGCGCACGAGCGGCTTAAAAGTGCTCTCTTCAGTAAATAGGAACCCTTGGATTCAACTTACTACGATCTCATCTACGACAAAACCCTCACTTCACATTCAAGAGTGGAAGCTGCTCATATGCAACGTATACTGGGGTCCCACGGCACGTGTAGAGGACAGATTTATGGAAGTTCTCTTGAAAGCCATAGATGACGCTAGGATTGATTCTCAAGATTCTTCTCTGCAGAGACTTTAACATGGAATGTTATGATAAGAAGCGGAGGAAAATTGAGTTCTTGCCTATGACTGCCTCAAAAAATATAACAAGAGGAGTGAATATGGAGAAGGAACTTATAGCGAGGAACATTCACATGGTAAATGGAAATCTGCAGGGTGACCAACCAGCCGTCCCAACTTGGAAACGGGCTAACCAGACCAGCACGTTGGATTACATTTTTGTATCGGAAAATCTTATGGGGAAACTAACATCGTTGAAAGTGGTCCCTACGTCACAGAGCGATCACAACATTCTGGAACTCGAAAGTGAGGCTTGGGACAAGTTTCCATTTACACCTGCCCAACACCTACCAAATCATCTCTTCGAGTTAGTCCCAGGGTGAAACAGACTACGCATGGGAACAATAGAGATGGGCCTGGCCTTGGATTCACTAATCAAGCTAAATTGTGATGATAAGGATCATGGTCCGAAATTCATTGAATACGCAGAAGTACTTCGTACAAAGGTGGTGGCCAAGGGAAGTCAACAATGTATTCGGCACACCTACGATCATCAAGTAGTGACCAAAAAAAAAGCTGTAAGAAAGGCCAGGAGGCGATTTGTCAAAACCAGCGCACCAGTTGATCTACTCCTGTACAAAAAATGTAGAAACAACTACAGAAACTGGCTTTTGCAACATAAACACCAATTAGTGCAACAAGACAGTGAGAAGATGCTAAAACTGATAACTACTAAAAACATCACTGGCATCTGGAAATTGATCAACAAGACAAGTACCCCTCCTGACGCTAAGATGGTAAACCCCATAGCAGCAACAGTTTGGGAGGCCCACTTTTGTAACCTCTATTCCACAGGGAAAATCTGTGTTCCACAAAAACCTTTATCATCAAATGAGTCCTGGGACATTAAATTCCGAACACAGGACATTCTAGATCTCATCATTAACTCTAACTCTTCTAGGGCCGCGGGGCCGGATGGCCTTACAAACGACATCCTCAAGAAGGATCCGGAAAAATGGGCCTCATTTATGTTGAGTCTGTTCAACGAGATAAAGAGATTAAAAAAGCTACCCCAATCTTGGACGACGTCTATAATCGTGCTGATTTTCAAGAAGGGGGACAGGTCTGTGCCCACGAACTACAGACCGATCGCCCTCTTGGATGTCGTTGGCAAAATATTTGCAGCAGTAATTCTGAAACATCTGAACGACTGGGGTCGGTTGGCAATCGGGTTTCTGTAAGGGCATCGGGACATCCTTGAATGTCCTGATTATAAACACACTAAAATGCCTGGTCAAGGAGAAGAAATATAAAAACATCTACATCGCGTCTATAGACTTGGAACAGGCGTTTGACTCCGTCGACCGTAGCGTTCTGTGGCACAAACTGAGGAAATGGGGTTGCCCGAATAATCTGAGAGAACCATTGGAGGCACTACACAACGGAACAACTCTCAAAGTCAGGTTGGACAGACAGGGTACCCTCTCAAATAGTGTGGAGGCACAGAACGGGCTGAAACAGGGTTGTCGGTTGGCTCCAGTGGTATTTTGCCTTTTCATATCCGACATGCAGGAAGCCTTCGAATCGGTGAGATGTTTCCCCCCTAAGATCGCGGGGACTTCCGTGGGAAGGTTGTTGTTTGCAGATGACCTCCTGCTATTAGACCAAATCGCAGTTGGTCTACAGCGACAACTAAAGGCACTAGAGTTGTATATACAAGGAAATGGCCTCCGAATTAAGCCAAAGAAATCAAAGATCCTGAGACTAGGCCCAACCATTGGTGTTAAAAATCTAAGGTGGTTCCTGTCTGGAGAAGTTGTTCCAGTGGTCAAGGCCATGGTCTACCTGGGAATAACTTTAAACAACAGTATCCAAGATGGTCCGGGCATCGAAAGACTCACTGTTAATTAAGCGACGATACTGCTCTTTTTCCCTCCTACCTCTCATAGACTTTTACAGATTGAAAGTTTCGCCCATTTTGACCTGTGCCGCTGAGGCAAACTTTTTTCTTACTCCAGAGGTTTGGAAATTGTTGGAGGGCCCATTTTGGAAAAGAGTGTTGAGCTTACCAACATCTATCCCGATTGAAAGCGTGCGCAAAGAACTGGGTTTGTCTTCACTCTACATTTCCATGGTCTGGAAATCACTGACACTTTACGGCAAATGTCTGCATCCCCAGGAAAGAAGTGGGTTTTTGGCTATTAACGAAGCTATGACAAGAAAACAGATCCCGGCCTTAAACAAATGGCAGTTAATTTGTACAGAAATTCTGAACAACATAGCCCTAAATCCGGATAATCTCCTGCAAAATCTGCAGAGGGTCAAGAGGAAACTCTTGGACTGGGACTGGATAGTCACTTTGGACAGGCTTAGTGCTTTCCGGTCAATAACCCAGGGCAAGCACGAGCATTACTGTATGGGTACACCTGTATCTGGACACATTTCCCTCAAGCACGGAAAGGCATCGCTTTCTAAAATTTCGTCTAAACCTCCTTCATACAAGAGAAGTTCTAGGGAGAAGAAATAAAAAGGAGGGGCAATCAAGTTCGTTGTGTCGCTGCTGTGGACAGGCGGTTGAAACTCTACAGCACCTGGTGATGAACTGTGGTTCTTTATTGAGTCTTAGAGAAAAATGGTTGGGGACGCACTTTCGAAATCTAAGCACATTATCTATGCAGGAGAGGTGGTCAATCTTAAGAAGGGGAGGAAAAGTAAGACTTTGGCCTTGATGAATTTCGTGAGAGAATTTGTTTTTAAACTGGACACTTAGTTATTTCCCTTTTCCTTGTTTTTATTTTAATTTCTTTTTCCTTCTTTTTTTAATTCCGTTTTATTACTTTTCCTCCCTATATATAGCTGATGTAATGTGTGTTTTCTTCTTTCTGTTAAACAGTGATTTTAAGATGCATTTAAAGTTTTTTTTGGAAACTAATTGATGCATAAAAAACTATGTGCGGTCTAGTCTTTTGGGTGTGGTTCAGCCCACAGACACCTGGGATACTCAGAGACTATTTAAGCCACACCTAGGCTGAGAAACATGCTTTGCATTTTCTGCACCTGCAGCGTGACACTCACCATGTTTGGATCGGTCTCCAGTAGGCCTGCATCTTTCTTCTGCGCTCAGCTCCTGCAAGAACAAGAACACTGTTAGGAACAGCCTTACCTTGCGGCGCTTCTGCCCATCATTCATCGCTCCTTCAGTTCTGCGGGCATCTTCGGCGGTGTCATTCCCATCCCGGCACGCCGCTTCCTAAGGAAAAGGGAAAAGAACAGAAAAAAGGCATTAGTAAACATTCTGCAAATCTTCGGCTATTTTTAAATACTGTACAAGCTTCAAACGCTTACCTGAATCCCAGCCGCTCTGGGGGAACTCTGTCTCCGGAATTTCTCATACATGGGAAAAGACACTCCAGGTTAGCGTGGAAACATCTAGAGGCGCCGCATACCGCGCTTACCCACCGCATTTGTTCTTCATAACCGACATCCACACTGAAAACGTCGCGGCACCTAAAAGACACAGAAAAAGAACTCAGTTCAATGCAAATACGAAAGGGGTGCATTGCGCACAGCGCTCTCACTCACCTTCAGCGCTACTCATCTCAGCAGCATGCCGCCATCCCCCGGACGCCGGCCATCATCTAAGGAAGGAAAGGAACGAAGTTAGAGAACTGTTCAAAAGACTCATTATACTTACCTGTCGGTCTCTTGCCAGTGAAGTAACTAGGCAGCAACGAGCCTGCATCAATCAACGCGCCCCTGCGCTGAAAGCAGGATGGAGAGCACAGTATCCAAGAAAACAAGGTGAGCTGTGGATCAAAGGTAAGGGTTGGACCCCGGGGAAGAGGGGTTCAAGCACACAGAGACCATAGGGAGTTAAACTCTACCAATCCTGTGTTTCAGGCCCAGTCTCCAGTCGAATAGCCTCCAGGGAAGGGTTTGAGGTTGTAAGAGGTCAGAACAGGATGAGTGACGTCCCCGTGGATACCAGGTGAGCGTTACAGAACGCAAAGCCTCACATCAAAATCCACCTGGGGGTCATGGAAACATCAGAAACCGACCAGTTAGCCCACATGTTGGGGCAGCTACGTTCCGAAGTACGTGCAGCCAGGCAGGAGACCAACACCCTGAGGAGAGAGCTGATAGTAGCCAAAGAACGCACAGATGATTTAAGCCGGCAAATTCTCACGTCACAAGCAGGGCATGCACCATTGCCGGGAAGCGTGCTCTCAATGTCAGCATCATCATCCAATCCCGTTCAGATAACCCTTCCTGGGGCAGTTCCCTTGGCCCCGCCCGAATGATTTACGGGGGATCCCAAGAGGTTTGCAACATTCATGAACCAGTGCTGCCTGCACTTCCTTTGTAGGCCAGGGGCCTTTCCGAATGACCAATCACGGGTTGCTTTTGTGCTATCCTACCTGAGTGGTAGCGCCGCGGACTGGTCTGTACCCTTTGTGGCCCAAGACGATCCTTTGCTGCATGACTTCAGGGGCTTTCAGCAGGAGATGGAAAAGCTGTTCGCCCGTCGTACTCATGGGCAGGCATTAGACAATGAACTTCTGTCCCTACGCCAAGGGAATCAAGACCTATTAACATACATAGCCACGTTTAATAGACTCGTACTTGAAGCAGAATGGCCAGTGGAGAAGAGAACCACATTATTTCATGAGGGGTTGCGGGGGGAGCTCAAGGATGTTCTCGCATAAGTAGTGAACCCCCCCCCCCGAAAGACTGCTCAGAATTCATTGACCTTGTTGTTCAACTGGATCATAGGTTGCAGGACAAAAGAGCAGATCGAACCAGACCGGACTCTCGCCCTATGTATGTGCGTTCAAAGGAAAATACTGCCCGAACAACGGAAGGTTCAGGAGAACCAATGCAAATCGGGGGGGTCAGATCCACCTTGACCAAAGCGGAAAGGGATAAAAGGAGACAGCAACAGTTATGTCTGTACTGTGAAAGGTCAGGTAATTTCCTTAAAGAGTGCCCTGTGAAGCCACCAAGGAGGACGGTAGGGGCCACGGACAAGGAAGATAACATCAAGGAATCGGAAAACTCCCCAGCCCGGCAAGGCTAGGGGTCCACTTGTCGAGCGAAGAAAGTGAACTACAGACCTCCCATTTTGCACTATCTGTGGTCTCGATCAATCACCAACAACCATCTCGGATGTACGCAGTAAGAGCGTACATAGACAGTGGAGCCATTGGGAATTACATCGACCAGGATCTTGCGGCAAAGATGGGGCTTCCGTTACGCCCTAAATCAATCACAGACACTGTTACCACTGTTGACGGCACGGAAATAGCTTCTGGTCCAGTATCCCAATGCACTGCAGCTTTTACCCTTCTGTGCCAGGATGGACACCAAGAATCTATCGTTTTTGACCTCATTAAGGCAACACAGTTCCGGTTGATTTTGGGAATGCCATGGTTGGTAGCTCACAATCCTCTAATCGATTGGCGAGCAAAAGAATTGGCCTTTCCCGAGACATGCGCGCACACATGTTATCACCAAGAGAAACAACCAATAGACACCAGAACCTCCATGCTTGCGACTGTGGCAATCGGCACCCTACCAAGTGAATACCAGGACTTTCAAGATGTCTTTCAGAAAGAACAGGCTAATACCCTGCCACCGCATAGACCATACGATTGCCAAATCGACCTGATACCCGGCGTACAAATCCCTTGTGGACGAATTTACGCACTCACGGAACCAGAAAACCAGCACCTGAAGGCCTATCTTGACCAATACCTGGCCAACAGGTTCATCCGTCCCTCTAAGTCTCCAGCAGCCAGTCCTCTATTCTTCGTACCGAAAAAGGAGGGGGACTTGAGAACGTGCATCGACTATTGCGCACTGAACCAGATTACTGTAAAATAAATCGCTACCCCCTGCCACTGATCCCTGAATTGCTTGACCAAGTCAAAGATGCCCAAATCTACACAAAACTAGACCTGAGGGGGGCATATCACCCTGTTCGCGTAAAGCAGGGGGACGAATGGAAAACCGCTTTTCGCACCAAATACAGCTTGAACGAATATCAAGTAATGCCCTTTGGCCTTTGCAACGTGCCTGCTGCATTTCAATACTTCATGAACGATGTCCTACGGGAATTGATTGATGTCTGTGCTCTAGTGTACATTGACGAAATCCTAGTATATTCCGCATCAAAGCAGGACCACGTTAAACACGTCCGATGCGTATTGGAGAAATTCCGTCAACACCAGCTCTACGCCAAGCTCGAAAAGTGCTCATTCCACGTCTCCTAGGTGGAATTCCTGGGCTTTATTCTCAGCCCGAATGGAATCCGAATGGATATACACAAGGTAGATGCTATCCTGAACTGGCCATCCCCACATTCATTCAAGGGGGTTCAAAGTATGCTGGGTTTTACAAACTTCTACCGCCGGTTCATCCCAGGATTTTCGCAAATCGTGCATCCCATCACGTCATTACTAAGGAAAAGCAACAAAAAGTTCCAGTGGACAACAGAAGCCGAGGAGGCTTTCCAGGAACTCAAAGCAAGATTCACATCTGCCCCAATCTTACGCCACCCTCGCCCTGATCTCCCATACCTGGTGGAAACGGACGCCTCAAGCATGGCTATGGGAGCCGTCCTCTCACAAAAGGACCCCAAAACGGGCCAGTTACACCCTGTTGCCTTCTGGTCGCGTAAATTCACACCCCCTGAACTCAATTACGCTATCACAGACAAAGAACTCCTGGCCATCAAGTCAGCCTTTAAGGCATGGCGGCACTACCTCTTGGGCGCCAGACACACAATCACCATAATAACTGACCACCGGAACCTGCAGTACCTAAAAACGGCAAAGGCCCAATCCTCACGACAACTACGTTGGCCTCTTTTTTTTGCTGAATATGACTATGTGATTACATTTCAACCAGGGGTGAAAAATGGGAAGGCTGATGCCCTTTCCCGTATGGGGGTGGAAGAGCAAGGGTATCAGACCCCTGACCCAATAGCAATCATCCCGAGTGACAAGCTCCTAGGAATCACAGCAACCATAACTCAGAAAGAATTACATGAAAAAATCCAAAACCTGATGAGTTCGGAACAATTACAAGCGTGGAGTGCACAAGGAGAACATTACATGATAAAAGATCAGTTGCCCTACTTTAGGAATCGTTTATTCTTATCAAACCAAGAACTACAAGAGCAAGTCATGTCCGGTTATCATGATTCCTTGATCGAGGGCCACCCCGGAATCGCTAAAACCCTAGCCAAGGTAAAACAAAATTATTGGTGGCCCACGTGGCGTAAAGCCAAACTTTGGCTAGTCACATCAGATGACCAAGTTGCACTCTGAAAATTTGATGACCTATGTATTTCTGTATAACTACCAATGTGTTTGATTACTGTGTCAATCTAAATGTTACCTGAAATGCCGTAATATTATGTAACCACTGCCTCTAAGATATGCGCCCGGTAGCCTCCGGGCCTGGTTTGCGCTATATAAATAAATAAAATACAAAATACAAATACAAAGACATTATCCAATTCAACCTATCTTGTGGAGTGTGTGCTCAAAACAAGTCATCCAAGCAGAAACTGCTGGGCTATTACAACCATTGGAAATCCCACCAGCATCCTGGCACACGGTGTCCCTCGATTTTATTACTGTCTTACCACCCAGTCAAGGGTTTAACACTATTCTTGTGGTCATGGACCTATTTTCAAAAATGGCACATTTCATTCCTCTTAAGGGGCTCCCAAATGCTTCCACTCTGGCAAAGGTATTTCTTGAAGGCATCGTACGGCTCCATTGGTTTCCTTCAGTTTTGGTCTCAGACCGAGGTACTCAATTCGTATCTAACTTCTGAAGAAAATGCTGCTCTATGGCCCAGATCGACATCCGGCTATCCACCAGTCACCATCCCCAAATGGATGAATGGATGGTCAAACTGAGAGGACAAATCAGACGCTCGAGCAGTATCTGTGTTGCATATTACACCAGGCTGAAGGAAGCTGGTTCGACCTATTATGGATAGCTGAATATGCTTAAAAAAATAAATTCCCTACACACCAGCACTGGGCAGACACCCTTTTATACCATGTATGGCAGGCACCCACGTACTTCTGAGTTGGACGTTCCTACAACCCTGGAAATGCCAGCAGTCAAAACCTTGCACACAACCATTTCTCAAACCTTTAAATGGGCAGCTGAACACCTACTTCAAGCTAAGAATCACCAAAAGAAGTTTGCTGATCAACACCGAGCAAAGGCCCCCGAACAAAGGCCCCCAACAGCCAGACTTTGTCTCCCACCAAGCAAGTGGGAGACAAAGTATGGCTGGCGCCTAAACACGTGTCCATTAAAGGAGCCCGAACTTTCCGTCCAAGATACCTGGGTCCATTCACTGTCACCTCCGTGATAAATCCTGTGGCGGTCAGACTAGCTTTGCCGTCAAACATGCAGATTCATCCTGTATTCCACGTGTCTCTCCTTAAACCTGTTCAACCTGGGACCCAGGTAGCGACACCACCGCAGCCAGTAGTAGTCGCCGGGGAGCCAGAATTCGAAGTCAAGGACATCCTAGATTCAAAGTACGTCAGATCCAAATTATACTACTTAGTAGACTGGAAGGGGTATGGTCCACAAGACAGGACATGGGAGCCTTGTGAGTACATCCATGCACCTCGCTTGCTTAGACGATTTCATCAAAACCATCCAACCAAACCAGGACCAGACAGAAGAGCCGCCTTGGGGGGGGGAGTGCTGTCATGATTCCTGCTCCTCATGTCCCCAGCCCTCCAAGATGTCAGGGTGGAGCCAGGCCACGATCACCCACATGGCCCTCAAGGGCCTCTCCATCCCTCCAAAGGCCCACTTGGAGTCAGACTTGCCGCTTGTCGCACCAGACTCACTCATTCCTATAGGATAACATTGGGAATTGGACTTGTAGTGCATTGATGGGAACAAGATGGATGCCCCCACATATTTCGGTTCCCAGAACTGCATGTGCGGTCTAGTCTTTTGGGTGTAGTTCAGCCCAGAGACACCTGGGATACCCAGAGACTATTTAAGCCACACCCAGGCTGAGAAACATGCTTTGCGTTTTCTGCACCTGCAGTGTGACACTCACTGGCCCTCATTAGGACCCTGGCGGAAAGGGGTTTACGCCGGCGTAAAGCATGGCGTACCTTTCCGCCAGACTACGAGTTCCCGTAGCGCCATGGTGATTTTTTCGCCTGCTTTTTGCAGGCGGAAAAATCCATGGCGCTACGGGACTTGTTGTTAATTACGCCACCGTAATTTACGGTGGCGTAATTAACGCCTTCCCCACTCCCATTATACCCTATGGGGCAAAAATGGGAATGGGGAAGGGTAAATGGGGATTGGGGACTTACCGCCCCGCCAAGGTCGGAATGGGGCGGTAAGTCCGCCAACCCCCATGGCGGAGTTGGCAGCTCTGCGCCATGGACCATGGTGCAAATTGCACCATGGTCCTCCGCCAGGGTCGTAATGAGGGCCACTGTGTTCGGATCGGTCTCCAGTAGGCCTGCATCTTTCTTCTGTGCTCAGCTCCTGCAAGAACAAGAACACCGTTAGGAGCAGCCTTACCCTGCGGCGCTTCTGCCCATCATTCATCGCTCCTTCTGTTCTGCGGGCATCTTCGGCAGTGCCATTCCCATCCCGGCACGCCGCTTCCTAAGGAAAAAGGAAAAGAACAGAAAAAAGGCATTAGTGAGCATTCTGCAAATCTTCGCTTATTTTAAAATACTGTACGAGCTTCAAATGCTTACCTGGATCCCAGCCGCTCTGTGGGAACTCTGTCTCCGGAATTTCTCATCCATGGGAAAAGACACTCCAGGTTAGCGTGGAAACATCTAGAGGCGCTGCATACCGCGCTTACCCACCGCATTTGTTCTTCATAACCGGCATTCAAGCTGAAAATGTTGCAGCACCTAAAAGACACAGAAAAAGAACTCAGTTCAATGCAAATATGAAAGGGGTGCATCGCGCTCTCACTCACTTTCAGCGCTACTCATCTCAGCAGCACGCCACCATCCCCAGACGCCGGCCATCATCTAAGGAAGGAAAGGAACGAAGTTAGAGAACTGTTCAAAAGACTCATTATACTTGCTTGTCGGACTCTTGCCAGTGAAGTAACTAGGCAGCAATGAGCCCGCATCAATCAATGTGCCCCTGCGCTGAAAGCAGGACGGACAGCACACTATCCAAGAAAACAAGGTGAGCTGTGGATCAAAGGGAAGGTTTGTAACCCAGGGAAGAAGGGGTTCAAGCACACAGAGACAATAGGGAGTTAAACTCTACCAATCCTGTGTTTCAGGCCCAGTCTCCAGTCGAATAGCCTCCAGGGAAGGGTTTGAGGTCGTAAGAGGTCAGAACAGGCTGAGTGACGTCCCCGTGGGTACCAGGTGAATGTTACAAATGGTCAATGAGAAACTGACAAAGAGTATCCCCATCCAGAAAGGCACAAGACAGGGGTGCCCACTGTCGCCCCTGATCTTTGCCATGGCTATGGAGCCATTTGCATGTAGGGTTCGCAACCACCCGGGAATCCATGGGGTGGAGGTGGGCAATACTGGACCACAAAAAGTAGCACTCTACGTGGATGACATCCTCCTATTCCTGAAGGACACCAGGCACTCCTTACCGGCAGCCAGACAACTGCTTGGGGAGTTCGCAAAGGTCTCAGGATTCAATGTTAACTACCCCAAATCCAACATCTCTGAGAACCCAGAACGAAATCCAGAATGGGAGAATCAGTACCCCCCTGAAATGGGAACACACGGCAGTAAAATACCTCGGGATACAACTGACCCCCCAGCTACAATAGATTATACGGAGCCAATATCCCGGACCTCCTGAAAACACTAACAGGTGATCTAAAACATTGGCAATTGCAGGAACTATCCTGGCTCGCGTGCATTACAGCGGTTAAAATGACTCTACTCCCTAAATTCCTATACATAGTGGGCGCCCTCCCAATCAGAATCCCGGGCCCAGCTATCCAAACTCTACAGAAAGAAGTAATGAACTTTATTTGGGGAGGGAAAAAACCGAGAATTCCCAAAAAAGTACTTTTTAGACCACAAGCCTTGGGAGGACTGGGGGTTCCAGAACTCTGTAGATATCTATGGGCAGCACAGGTAGCCCCAATGCTACAACAGACAGCTGGAGAAGTTTGAAACCAGTGGGTCACATTAGAAAAAATAGAAACCAAGATACCCCTTAAGAATCTGGGCTTCCTTGCCACACAACACAGGGAAAAAGGTGGTCTGTTACTAGAATCAACTAAAACCACTCTGTGGTATTGGGATAAAGTACTGAGAAATAAGAAGATCAAAGTTGGGGGGCACCACTCACACTGATTGCTTGTAATCCGGACTTTACCCCAGGAATGCAGGCCAACTTCTGGACACATTGGGGGGGCAGAGAAAACAGCATGGTTGTAGAAGATCTTTACCTAGACGGGTCACCCCTGACGTTTGAGGATTACAAAGCCAGGTTTAACTTACCAGAAAGAGAACGTTTTCATTATGTCCAGCTCAGGCATTGGGTCTCAAACGCAAGGGTGAAAGAGGGGGCAACTAGAAATCCAACGGGGGTGGAGCTAACAATACAAGAAGGCCAACCAGACAACGGAATAACTAGACTATATTGCCTAATCGGGGGAATAGACCCCGAGGAGAACCTCACTTATATGCAAAAATGGGAAGCAGACCTAGATAGACCAATCTCTGGGGACACCTGGGGCCGCATTTGGCATAGAACTACTAAGAGCCCTAGATGCACCTCCATAAAGGACCTTAACCTGCTGGAGAAATTGTGGCTTTCCAGGGGATTTTATTCACATGTGCTGGTCCTGTCCACTAGCCGAAACCTACTGGAAGGAGATTTTAAGTCATATTAAAGAAATAACTGGTGTGCAGCTTCCATTCGACCCACCAGTGGTGCTCTTAGGGGAGGCGGTTGAGGGATGTTATGCAAACTCAGGGCCCACAGCCACACTTATCACTCATATGTTGAGCGTGGCCAGAATTACGGTTGCACAAGCATGGAAAACTAAGGAAGGTCCAATAGTAGCCATGTGGTGGGTGAGATTGTGGGGAGTGATGGCTATGGAAAAGGTGACAGCAATAGCCCTTGGCTCATACCTGAAATATTTGAACACTTGGCTATCACTACACGAGTTCACGGACGATAAAGAGCAGATGTACTTCAAACCTAGATTGTTCCGTGCAATACCTATTATTTGACAAACATGAACATTAAACCGGGAAAGCGGTCCAACCAGCTCCAGCTGATCTCTTAAAGCAAGAGCAGAACACTTTTTCACCCATAAGTTGGGATATGTTCAGGGGGACAGGGGGGTATAGTTAATGTTTACTATGTATGGTTTTTAAACATGAGCAATGGACTTGTATTGCACTGAAACCCCAGGTTGGGGGTAGAATGAGCTGGCATGAAAATAATGTATGCTTGTTAACATTTGGCTATTAATGCCCATATAACTATAATGCTCTAAAAACTTAAATAAAGTTGGTAAAAAAAGAATGCTTATTTAAAACTGACCGTTAAATAAATAATTATTTTACTAGAAAGATTTGAGTGTAAGTGTTATTCGGATACTTGTATTTGTGGATTTCGATGCGACAGCTCACATTTACCCCTCTTGAGATAAGTCTGGCTGCTCGGTCACACTACCAACTTGTATAGTACAGATCTATACCGGTATCCAGTTAATATGTCGAATCCATAATGTCGAATGACAAAAATGTTGAAAAAATTGGCAGAAAAAAGAAAATTTGAATATGTCATTTTTTAATTTACATGTTTTGTTTTGCTTTCGTGTGTTAAAAAAAGGGTTTAAAAAGAAAAAGGGGGTTTGGGGGGAACTCCTCCATTTCGAACAGAAAAGAAAAAGAAAAAGACATTTGAAATTGGTTTTTTTTCAGCCATTTTTTTTCGACATTTTTGCATTCAACATTATGTAATTCGAAAATGTCACTATAAACCATCTATACCAATAGGTGGGTTGCGTAATACCAAGAGGACAAGGGTGGTGTAGTCTCCCACAGGGTTACAACTCCAATTCTTGCCTAAAAGGCCGCTACCAGACAGTCCCCCCCTGGGGGTGTTATTATGCGGCAAGATCTCATGGTAGGGACTCCTCCCTCTGTGGGGTAAGGATGACCATCTAGGGAACAGCCTTATGAACACATCTCACCCCCAGATATTCCAGCTCCTCTTTCACCATCTATATAGAAAGTAGACCTATGTACTGTGGTAAGGCTGAATATCTTCAGATCTTTGAAAGTACTGGGACGAAGAAGAACCAGAGGAGCTCATGTAATCTAAATGCTGGGACAAACAAGCCCCTTGGAGTAATGAAGATGGGACCCACAAAAGAAACAAAGGACTAATGAGCCTATGGACAGCTGGCAACATTGTATAAAGATAGACTATGGACTAAACACAGTGAGACGGTCACAGGCAGCTGTACAAGGTTGCAGGTTTGCTGATCAGCAAACGCTAGAGATTCAAATCCGCGTTAACGATCTGAAGGGAGAGCACTCCAAGGACGCTGGCAGTCGGCCGCGTCTTATGGTCTGAGGGTTTGCAGGAGCAGACCTTTGCTTGGTGCTGCTGAAAGGAGGAAGGAACACGGATGGCAACCAGGAACGCCGTCACAGAGCCCAACTTGGGTTTGTCTTTAACCAAGTCTTTGGATTTCATAATGTTCTTTACATCTGACCGTCCCATATGTATCATTAAGGGGAATGGCCTAGGGAGTTCCTCAACGGAACAGGAGTCTTTGTCCCCAAAGGTGAGCCTCTTCAAGTGAGGTCCCACTTGCCTCGACCCCTAGTTAGGGTCTTGCAGAGCGGGTTCACCTCCCTAGCCTCACCTCCTTTTCTCACCCAACTTACCCACATTAAACCAGTTACACACCACTGTAAATACCCCACCCTCTCCCATGACTAGTTACTTACCCGGGCAAATCACCTACCTTACTCCAGGGGGTGTGTTATGGGAAATGCTTGGTGATGGCTGAAGAGGGCTTTTAATCCATGTCCCCCTTTCTCTAGGCAGTCTTGCAGCATTTCAATCTGGACCATGTACTGGTCCTTAGGGAACCCCTATGCCCCCCAAATATCCCTGCTGGCATAGTGGGCCATCATTGCCTGTATGGAGGCATTCATTTATAATTAATGTAGATTCCCTGGTGGGCTACTTGAGGTTTCCATGATAGTTTTTAAAGGCCTGTTGGTTTAGTAGGATTTATTAAACCTTTGAGCCATGAAAATTGAATTCCTGTGGCGTTAGTGGTTTGCTTTACCTGCTCTGGCTCTCCCTTTCCCCTCGGTGTCCGGTGTGATTGTGCTCAACGCAGCGAAGCGCAACCCTCTGCCAGGCTGCGGGTGTTCTCATGAGCCCAGCGTGCTCCTCTCCGGCAGTGTCGGGGTTCCGACTCCTCCTTGTGGCAGGGACGCCACCATCTGTTCAGGTAAGCCAGAGTAGAGAGGGCGCCTGCCCACACCCAGACACCATGAAGGGGTGGTACCCATTGTACTCCTCCCCATCCCCTTACGACAAGGCCACATAGAGCATACATTGGTGAAGAAAAGGGAAAATGCAGGTCACAGAGAAATTAAACATTTAATTATAAATTACTGATGAGGCAAATGTTATGAAGACTAGTAGATATTGTGTTTAGTAGACAATGCACAATTTTGACTGTCAGTCACTTTTGTGCTGTGCACAAATCTTTGTTTGAATTCATACTAGCAATCAATTGTCGCACATTTTGCTTTCCACTTTGAAATAAATGATAGAAGGAAGTCTGTTTACAATAGTTCAACGACTATGGGGCGATACATTTCTCGTTTCTTCTTAGAATTATTGTCCTCTGTACTGGACTTCACACCTGGACCAGTCGCCCTTCAGTTAATGTTTATAAACTAAGCCAACAATTATGTGTATCCTGCAGTCAAATTACTGTGTTGTTGCATACCACTTAACCTTTGTTTTCCACTTTGAGGGAAGGGGGACTACTGTATTGGCCACGTAATATGTGTCCTCTACTCAAAGAATGCCCTGCTTCTTCAGATCACTTAACCCCTTTTTTTCCCCTTTGAGGGAAAGATGACTACTGTGATGGCCAAGGGATTAACAGAATACGCAAAACTGGTTTCCTGATTTGCTTGTGCGTTTATTTCGATCACTGCAGAAACAAGGAAGGAGTAAGGCCCCTGGAGATCTCTGTACGCAGTAAAATAAAAGGTGGACTCAACTAAAGAAACCGTGGTAAGAGTTTGGGAGTAAAATAAAAATAGTGACATTTCATGTGGTTGCTCTATCCTCTTATTGGCCGCAGTCTAGTTCGGATAAGGTCTGTCACCCTCTGTGCGTTAAACAGTCACAGATCCTGTGATGTTTAAAGTGGTTCCAGTCACTTCTTTTACATTTTTAGCCACTGAGATCTTTTAGTCAGGATGCTGCTCTGATCCTTCTTGGCCACCTGAGATCTTTCATTGTCAAGTTGATCCCCTGGGATTTACTGCTTCATGGTACCACCACCCAGGTGCCTTAGGTTGTCTTGACCAGGCTCAGGCATCAGACTCTTAAATATAGATGGAACCTCAGAGGGTAGTATTTTGTTCACCTCCTCGCTGGGCTGCTTTGTCCCTGAAGAGCCTTAGTGTGGGAGCTGTCAGTTACTTAACACTGCCTTGAACTGATCTCTGCATCCTGTTTCCCTCCCTCACTTCTCCTCTATTTTCCTCCAATGTCCTTTTCCCACCTGTTCGCATTCTCTTTTACCACTCCATGTGTTCCACCCACCTGGAAGTTTCTTGCATCCTCTCCTCACTTTCTCTCTTATGCCCCTTTCATGTATTTTCTTGTCTTTTTCTCTACTCCTTTAAATACTCTACTCCCTCCTTTCCATCCTTGCACTCTCGCCCTCATTTAAGTGTTGTTCTCCCTCCTCTACTCTCTCGCTCCCTTTAGATGTTCTTTCACACTCTTCTTTCTCATGCTGGGTATCCACCTTTTTCTTTTCACTCTCCTCCCTCTGTGTCCCTTTCTCTTCTCATTTCACCTACCTTCATTTCTCTTCTGCATGTTCTCCCTCCTCTCCCCACTCTGCCCTTTCCCTCCTCTCCCCACTCTGCCCTTTCCCTCCTCTCCCCACTCTGCCTTCCCTCAATTCTCGCTATTCTGCCCTATTGCCAACTTCTCTTAACTCCCACACCATTTTTTCTCATGAGCACTTTTATACTCCTCCCTGGGTTGTAATTGGGGCATTGACTGCCAAATTGTGAGCACCAGAGTTGGCAAAGGGATTGGACTTCCCCACTGACTGGCACCCGTTGGAACTACGATTCCTTCGTATTATATATTCGTACTAAGGAGTCGTATTTCCAAGCACCAAGCAGTCCCTGGTGTACCACCTCCAGGCCAACCATCCCTAGCTACCAGCGACCCATGACCCAGCCTCCTGTCACAATAGCCTGCTGTAAGCGATCAAGAGTAAGACTCGGACACAATGGCATCTTAGATATTGGTTATAAACTTATATTCAACAAAATAATAAGGTTGGGGGAAATCATATCTAGCCCTAAACTCTAAGAGAGGTTTCCCTGCCTCAACAAAATGGTAGCGTCTGTGTCAGGATATTAAACAAGAGTGTCCTACATCCTGTGTCCAAACCCTAAACTGACCCTTAAACTTTAAACTCAATATAATGTGCACATGGGGATTTCTGCAAGCTATATACACATATGGCTTTTCCACAAAAATAAAGATTTATGGTGTAGAATAGAAGAATAAAGTTCCACCAGAAAAGGGATCTTCCTTTCCCTAGCTTTCTTCTTGTAATGGAAAGGTTGCTTTATCACAGTTCACGATTGTTTCAAGGGGCATGGACCGTCCCTTGAGCCTCCTAAACCGTTTTCTCCAATGTTCAGATTCTCCTCTATATTGACATTAACTTTAGAGGGGCATGGTTCTCCCCTTTTCCATAGGTATTCTTCCTTATACCCCTGGTATAATCTCTGGCGAGGTTATTTGCCACTTTCTCAACAATCCTCAAAGAAGGGGTATGATTCTTCCCTTTAATATTAGTTTCTCACAATTTCACACTACTGATTTACTCTCCTGTCAGGATATCACACCACTATTCCCCAAGTTGTTTGTTTCTTTTCCCACTCCTGGTTTACTCTTCTGCCATGATATCACATTAGCAAGTCTCTTTACGTATATTTCTTGGATGTGAGTCCCAGACTCACGGCTTGCCTGGTTCACTAACATGCCAGGGCTTTTCCATTCTTGAATCACTTTCCTCTTATCCATGAAATAATGTGTCCAATACTGGGTCACTGACCCTTGATTAGCGCAGTTCATATCAATATTCACCCTTCCTTTCTAACATTGGGTCTCTGCCCTTTTTCCAATACTATTAGCATAGATTTCCTTTTGAGGCATTGGGTCATCGACCGGATTTTGATATCATTCACACATGTATCAATTTTCTCTCTCTATCTCTCTCTCTCTGTCTCTCTGTTATATATATCTCTCGCTTGGGACTACAATTACACAAACTACTGCAGAATTGGATAACATTGGATGGGCCTGTTCTATTGTAGAGGCCCCTTTGTGAAATGCTGCCTAGGCTGTTGAGTGTATATTAAAAGTATGTCCTTTCTTCAAGTCGATGCAACAGAATTTTACAATATATTTTAGCCAGAGAGTCAATTGGAAAAAACTGTCTGTAGTGCGTGGTTACCCTTTTCGTATATCGGTATTGTAATTATACCCCCTCCAACTATGTGTGGAGGGGGCTACTGAAGATTAACCTCATTAAAAAGCTGGGATAAAAAAGGGACCCACATTTCCACATTGCTCTTAAAATGGTCCGATGGGATCAAATCAGGTCTGGGGGTTTTGCCAAAATTTTGTGAGCAGATTGCGCTCTCACCTTGAGAAGTAGAGAAAACCAGGCTATTGATTTTGTCAGATAAATAGCTCTTTGTCTCCTTGCTATGTCTCTTGGGGGCTTCCTGTTGAGATGTGGAGGGGAATAACTCTGTAGAGGAGGAGCCAAGTACCCCCACCTCAATCACTTCACCTACATTACCTATGTTGTCCATAGAATGGAAATCGAACTACGAGATATACACGAAGCAGTTAAACCGACAAAGGGCAGAGTATGGGCTCTGTGCAGTACCAGTGAGATTACCAATACCAAAGAGAATCTGGGAGACAAGGTTCCCATTAAGAAAGCCATACCTGCACATGAAAAAGTATGACAGTCGTTTAAATGAGATTCCTGAAGAAGCAGAGTAGATAAACGGCAGAGATTAATGGTGACGTCACACAGAGTTAAGGTGACGTGTATAGAAAAGATGCAGAGACCAGAGAATGCAGACATTCTATAAGGCACCAAGAAAGTATCAAGGATAAGTGACATCTTGGTATCAAGGTGAAGGTTATGCCACAGAATTTAGTTTTTTTTCTTTTTTTCATTATTTGATACAGCTGAACAAGTAAACTTTTCAAATTACATCAAATCAATTAATTACAAAATTCAACTACACAAAATAATTTTGAAACACCGTACAGGACACATTTTCCGTTAATCAAAATTCCACTTTGCATAAACGAGAAAAATGATTAGAGAGTGAGAAAAAAAGAAAAGGAAAGAGGAACAACAAAAGAAAACTTTACATGCCTTAATTCAGAATACAAGATTATATAAGTAATAAGAATACAAGATATGACAACACTAAGTTTGTATTTTTGCTAATACAAACTAGTGCTATGTTGATCCTCTGTCAGATTAATCATTTTCAAAAAGTTTAGGATCTTTAATTGCATAGAAACGCCTGTGCAATTCCATAGGGTATACCATAGAGATTTCGTTGTTACTAAACTATGATCTGTAAAAAATTGAAAAAACACGCAGTTCTTGTTTCCAGCAGCCCCTGACATTCAACTAAGACATGTTTCAAGGTTTCTGATTTATCTTGCTCTTTGCAGAATCTACAGTTATCTTCTTTTTTGTCAATGATCTTGCGTGAAGCCAAGATATTGCGTGTATGCCACAGGTTCATCCTGAATCTCAGGTAATCATTTCTTGCTCTTGCATTTGGAAGTTTGACCAAATAAGACTCAATTATATTAATTTTCTTATGGACAAAACCATGCTCCCGAAGAGACTTAATTTTTAGACACTGTTCCCTAGTTGATATCCAATACCATCTGTACAATTTAAGCTTTGCGCCGTCTGGGTTGGATTTCAAGAGGGTTTCAGATATGTCGGCTTCTTCCATAAACTGCCGAATCTTTGACAACCATTTCTGCATCTGCTTATGACTTGTCTCGACAATATAAATTGCAATAATGTACATAATTGAGTAATTCACCTGGACTAGCAGACATTTTCGGCAGAAAGAGATCATTTTCCATTTATAGATTGCATTTAAATATATTAACCCCAGTTCTTGTCTAATGCAGCAGATGGGTAAACACCTAGACAAATGCAAGACTCTACGCCAAAAAAGACCTTCCAATCTAGTCCAGTAGCTATCTCCCTGCCAACTCCTCGACTCTGCACCGTATGTTCAGGACGGCCTTCTGTTTGTAATATATAATGGCAGGTTTCCGGGAAAATTTACCATGCAGAAACCCCCGGCCGGCCCATAGAGCCGAGGTTTGCTGTGAAGTACTTTAAGATGAGATGGATGGGGGTGCAGATTTATTGCTCCAACACCAATCAATAAGGACAACTCAATGGTTTGGCAAAGGGAGTTTGTTTAATGATAAGTACAAAAAACAGGGAGTCATGGAAATCAGCAGTGATGTGATAGTCTGTCTCACTTCAACTCCAACGAATTTCATACAAGCAGTGACATTTATATTCAAAACCCGTCATAATTGACGTGTAACACTTAAAAGTTTATCATGCAATTCTATTGGTTAGGAAAAGGTAACTTTAATATAGGTCCTATATCTGTATATGGTAACGGAGTGAGAGGATTGGATAAACACTGTCAGGTGGGCGCCGAAGCCCTTCCTTAAAAAATGACTACTGTAGATGTCACTAATAGTACGACGTCCCATTGGTTCTACTGACTATAGGACCCTAGATTATTTGGTCCATTGTGATTGGGTTGGCACCAACCCATGTATATTCTTCCACTTCGCTTAGCAGCACGCAGAACAGTCAGCCAGGTGCAGGGTGCCCCTCAGCTACCCGGCCTTCCTCCAATTAAGGTTACAATCAATCATCGCTTCAGCAACTATGTGTCAATTATTTTACTGTGGTTGGCCTCGAAATTGCATCTTCTGTCTGTAAAAGTTCTGATATCGCTGCCTGAGCGGATGCCAAGCGCAGGTGGGAATCCATGCTCCTTCTCGCTCGCCTGGTCACGTGCTACCCACACCGTGAATTTGTCTAGTTTCTCTCAATTTGTGCATTTAATTCTTATTCAGCTTGCCACCTACCTACGCCTCCTTATCTCAACCTTTCAAAGACAGGATATTATCTTCTTAAGTTTCAATTATATGTAGCTACTGTTCGTTCCTTCTATTGGTATGACCTTGTCTCTACTGGCACGAGTTGCATCTGCCGAGTTTCGATTCAGCCGTCTCTTCTCGTTTTACTAGAGTATGAATCTCTGATCATCCGGCCTTTAGTAACCTTGGTTGATTCTTCTTCGTTTGCAAAGTGGAATTACACTTATAATACTGTGCTTCGTTTTGAGGTAGATTATGTATAATGGCACTTGCCGTGCTATTCTTCTACTTAGCATAGCAAGCTGTACTGTTTTCTTAGCTTTCTTGCGGTTCCAAGCATATGCACAGGCGCTAGCTGTTTGAATATCTTCATCCTGCTTACAGCTTAAGCTTCTTTGTATTTCAACATCGTTCTCGTCTTCTAGGTTCACAATGTCCTTATTCATGGCGTTTTGTCTCTTTGTGTCATCCTTGGGTCGTCATTTCTTCTATCTGTGAGCCCGTCTGAGTCGTTGTGACGTCACCATTCGTCTTCCATTAAGACCTTTTTGGTTTCTTCCGGGATGGTACTTAGGCAATCTTCATTTCGTCTCATTTGCTGGTAGGGTTTTCTCAATGGATACCTTACTGTCCATGGTTTCTGGGTATTGGTACTTCAATAGGTGTTGCTCTTCTGGCAGAGCCCTACTGCGGCACTCTGCTGGTTTATTTGCTCATCATACGTCACATATTTTGGTGTGAACGTTCCTGGTACTTCAAAATGGGTGACTGGAGTGCAGACCTTACTTGGGACCTCCTATACACTCCCCCCTATGGGCGATTCCTTCAACCACTTTCACTTCCTTCTTTGGATTGGATTCACTGGACTCTTCTATATTTATCTTCATTCCATCGCCTGGGTTCATTCCTTCTTCATCTTCTGGGTCTATACATGATGGTTTGAAGTGTCTCTTTGGAGTCTATGGCCCTCTTTACAAGTCAGGCGGTGGACCATGGTGCTATTAGCACCATGGTCCATGCCGATTCCGCCATGGTGGATGGCGGAATTACCGCCCCATTCCAAGGTGAGTGGGGCGGTAATTCCCCATTCACCATTTGCCCTTCCCCATTCCCATTTTTGCTCCATAGGGCATAATGGGGATGGGGAAGGCGCTAATTACGGCACCGTAAATTACGGTGCCGTAATTAGCACCAAGGTCGCTTAGCGCCTTGGACTTTAACGCCTGCAAAAAGCAGGTGTTAAAGTGTGAATCAGGCATTAAGGGTTAACGGTGCCGATGGCGCCGTTAAACCCTTAACGCCTGACTTGTAATGAGGGCCCATATTTTGATTACTCCTTTCAGGCTTCCTGTTGTCCTTACATGTTCGTCTTTATTCCATGTCATGAGTTGACATTGTCCATTTGGGCTACAGTAAACCCATCTTCCCATATAATTTCTGTGCTTCCTGGGATAGAGAAACTTTGTACCTTCAGGTGCATGCCTGCTGGCCTTCACAAAGTCTCTTATTTCTTCATCAGTCAGGTCTTTGGGCTTCCATCCTGGCTTGACATCAATCATTATTTTCATCCCTATGGCTTTTTTTGCAGTGTTCTGGCACTGAGAGATTATTATCTTGATAACACAAAATCCTAGTAATATCATCACTAACAGGGCTCCCAAAAACTTGAATATGTCTGCCATCCATTGTGGGACCCACGAGAATAGTGATCCAAACCAGCTATCCTCATCAACTTCGTCAGTTTTGTCGATCATCTGGTTCTGTAGCTTCGTCAGCATACCTATGGCTTCTGTTAAAGTTCCATTTTCCTCGTCGTGAGATGGTATAAATGTGCAACATGATTCTCCAATTTTTGCACAAACTCTTCCATCCATAGCTGTGATCATGTCAAGGACATATCTGTTATGGAGAGACATCAGTCGGATGGCTCTTAACTCTTCCTTAATCGCATTGAATCCTTTTATGGTTGTGTTGATGGTCTGCAGTAACTCACATCTGGTTATCTGAAACCATTTAGTATTTACCCCAACTTGGATTCTTGGCATAAAAATCGTTGTGAACACTGATGAGGTGAAGCTGAATAGCCTGTGTTCATGTGGGATTGCATGAAATGCTTCTTCTGATTTAGCAGAGAAATAATGTTCTCTCTTCATTCGCGTCAGCATTTCCACAGATCTCTTCTTCCTCGGGTGAGCATCTGCTTTCGGGAAACTGTCAATATTCAGATCACTTTTCAGGATCACTAATGCTGGAATGCGGATGTTCACTATTGTGCATATGCCTCCCTGTCTCTTGGCAGTCTGATATATGCTTTGGATCCACATGCCCAAAAGTGATCCATAATTACTGCAGTTCCATGCACTATTCCTGGAGCATCAAAAACTTGTCCACAGTTCTGATTCTCTTCCACTTTTCTTGTGCCATTATTTCTGAAACATAATTTTGGGCTTTCTAGTAGTACTATCTATAAGGGCCCTCCTCTGTCTTCGACCCAAGTCAGCAGTTTTACAGGTTTTGGCCATAATGGCTTGCAGCCATTCTGCACAATGTCAACAGTTGCAAATCACCAATCCCTTTCCCCATCCGTCCGGTGAAAGCACAGTTCCCCAAATCTGCATCTGGGCTCTGTTCTTCCATCTTCGAGCCTCTTCTGGAGTTTTTCCTTGGACATTTAGTCTCGGTTCACTTCCCATATTATTTCTGCTCCTTTAACTCCAGGCTTCTCATATCTGATCACATGTTTCCTAGTATGAGCTCTATTTCGTGTCTTGATGTCTTGGACGTAATCATCTTCATCGGGATAGGCTGTTTCAGTTTCCCATATTAGGGAAGCGTCACTCCCCATAAACTGGCCTCTAATCTTACACATTGCTACGTGTGACAGACAGGGTGCTGTCTGGACATCAATTTCTACAGCCACGAAGATCTTGGACTTCCCCATGCTGTATGGTAGGAGTGCACAAACAAAGCATTCCCCTTCGGAATTTCGTCCTCCAACTTCCTTCATGTGCTGGTACCAAATGTTATTTCCCAGGTGTGCTGTGCTATCCAGGTAGTTGTTTAGTTCATTGTCATCTCCATGCATGCTTCTCTTGATTCTTAAGGTTTTCATGTAGTTTGCTATAACTAAATCCTTGAATAAATCTGTATGGCTTTTTCTTGCTGGGGGATTTTCAGGTATTCCGGTCCATGGTGCAGGCTTCCTCATCTGCGCCATTTGAGTGGATAAGAGTCTGGCAGCTCTTTACTGATCCTCATACATCTTCTTCCTACTGGTCATAAGTGCCCATATTCTCCATCCTTAGACTGGTTCGGTGCACGATTGATATTGTAGAACTGGTACTTGTCCCTTGTGTGGGAACGTATATGCTTGGCAATACAGTCTCTGCGGTTTTGTTCTTTAGTTCCTCTTGTATTTTCCTTGCTCTGGCTATGTACGGAAATAATGAGTCTACTATCAGTTGTGTCCGTGCAGAGAGTTTTTCTGAGTTGGCTCTTGTTTTCTTAAGAGTTTCTGATATGACTACTTCTGTTGGTTTTCCTCTTAACTCTTCTTGTATTTTCACAACATCTGCTGTGGAGTTTCTTATGGCAGGCAGTCTCTTCTTTTCTACTGTTTTGGTTTGTGGTTCTGCAGTCATTGACACTAGGCCTGTTTCGTGTGCATTCAGTCTTTGCGTGCATGTAGTTGTCAGTGATTTTACTTCATTCATTCCGTGCCGACCCTGTCTCCAGCTTTTTTGTTTGTTTGTGAGCATAAGTGTGTGTGTGTCGTTGCTGATCACATCCATTTCAAGTTCATTCATTCCTCCATCAGATTTTCTAGGGACTGGAATGACTATGTAAGGTCTGGGTGCTTTTGTGGGTTTCATATGTGCATCATTAGGTGGGTGCACTGGAATTGGAACGCTTTGTGCACTGTTGCCTAGGGATCTAGGCCCAAATGAAGGACGCACACACGGAGAGATAGGAGGAACTTCTTTATTCTTTCACAACTAAAAGGAAGTGGCATTCGCAGCGCACGTGCCCCATAACCCCCTTGCACAGTCAGACTCCGCCTTTCCAACGGAGGGGGCTCCCGAGCGTTAACCCCTTGAGTCCCGGGTAACACTACCCCCGGACAATATGTCCAAACATCAACTTGACACCCTGTGTCTCAACACATAACTTAACACTCCTCAACAAGTCTCATCGGCTTCTTTATGAGCCGTCTCGGCCTCTCACCTCGAGTCCCCAGATCGGGCTCCTCTTCAATTACTTCACTCGGGGCCACATCCCGGGGGTCCCCTTCCGGGGGAAACCACTCATCATCCCTCTGCATTAGTGGTTCCGGTGAGAGTGCCCTTTGAGCTCCTTCCGTGGGCTCTCTCCTTGCATATGGCCTGAACTGTTGACAGTTTCTGGTGACGGTCCTGTTCTCATCTTCCGCCGTCACCATCGTGCCTTTCATGGCAACAATCCTCAGGGGGCTTGGAGCAAACCTCGGGTCTGTCTTCCTGCTTGCCGGCTGCTGTACCAGGACTTCATCTCCCACCTGGAGCCCCGGCAGTACCGCTCCTCTTCGAGCATCGGTGCGACGCCTCGCATTCTCTTTTGCCACCGCATCTCTCTGGAGGAGATCTTGGTCGGCCGGCTCAGCCTGCACCGTACTCCTCGGGATGCGAGTTCGCACTTCATATCTAAACATGAGCTCAGCAGGCGTCTTGTTTGTGACCTCATGGGGAGTGTTTCTGTAGTCTCTTAACAGGCGGCATAGGGCTTGGTGTGTATCAACGGCGTCCAGCCGTGCCCTCTGAATGGCCTTCTTAATCGATGCCATAAATCGCTCCGCCATTCCATTCGCCTGGGGGTGGCGTGGTGTGATCTTCATGTGCCTGAACCCCAGGTGCTCTGCCAGTGTCCCAAATTCGTGCCCACAGAACGGTGGTCCGTTGTCGGACTTGACCCACTTGGGGATCCCCCACTCACTGAAGACCTCTTCTATCGTTGCCGCAACTTGAGAGAACGCTGTGGAGCTGACTCTCTTGGCAATCGGAAATCTTGAGTGTTCATCCACGAAGAGCAGAATATAGTCGCCCGCTTCAGTGGGCCCGTAAAAATCCATGGCTACTCGTTCCCAAGGGTGCTCAGGTATTTGAGTGTGTTGGAGCGGGGGCGGATGTTCTGCAGGGGCTGTGCACTGACAGGCGTGGCAGTTCCTCACCCACTCGTCCACAGCTGCGTCCAGGAGGGGGAACCACACATCCCATCCTCGTCGCCAAATGTTGCCTAGGGATCTAGGCCCAAATGAAGGACGCACACACGGAGAGATAGGAGGAACTTCTTTATTCTTTCACAACTAAAAGGAAGTGGCATTCGCAGCGCACGTGCCCCATAACCCCCTTGCACAGTCAGACTCCGCCTTTCCAACGGAGGGGGCTCCCGAGCGTTAACCCCTTGAGTCCCGGGTAACAGTGCACCAATAAAGAATGCAGTTCTGATCATTAATGACAGTAAAACAATGATGAATGTGATACACAAATACATTATGCCCCTGTATGTCAGGTTGCAGCCTTTATTTCCAGAGAACCGTGGGTGCCTCTCCTCCTGCGGGAGGACTAAATTGCTGCTCTGGACCCCCATCTCGATCATTCACCCAATGTCAATTTTTATACTTTCTGTGTTTAAGAGTATCCGGTGATCCACATGTGTCCCCCCTCTTTGGGTGAAGAATAGTCTCTGATCTTACTTATCTCAGGATACAGTTCTTTTGCTAGACTATGGGAAAACATCTGATTAAATAACACTTCAGTGAGTCACTTTACTGTGCGTGTTTGAAGTAAGTAAGCTCCCAATCCACTCCTCGGATTTGCTTCAGTCCTGAGGACATATTGTACGTTGGTCAGTATGAAGGAATAGGGGAAAAAATAACAACAAATATAACAAGTGGAGTTCTTGAGACTGCTTCCTTGATCTGTCCCTCTGCGGAAGGCTTTTAGAATCTCATCAGATAGTTGCGCTGATGGTTAGAGTGTTCCACTTGGAGCACAATTCCGTGCAAGAGCATTCCCATCTGTGCAATAGTAGCTGGATCTCTGATGAATGTGAGGACATCAACATCGATTGGTCTCCCCACTAGCTCTGGAAAGTCAGTGACTAGGCGAAAGAGGACATTGTGTGCCAACCTGCTGTCTTCTGGTGACAGGAACATCCGTCCTGTCTTTGCTGAGGTTCAGGATTATATGTTCTTTTCCTTAATGTAAACAATGTCTGCACTGTCCGGTCGCGTGGATTGCGACTAGGGATTACTATTGTATTTAAAAGATGGCTTCAAAGTTCTGTATTTGCTGGGTCTCGAAGAAACGTAAGTGCGTCTGTTGTTCTTCCTACAAGAGTTGGACAGTCTTCGATTATACGAAAGAACAATGCGTTGATAAGCTCATTAATTTCCGCCTGTTTTTGGGACATGTGGTTTCTCCTCACTGTACTCAGGGAGTAGGTGAAATTGTTCGGCAATGACAGTGAGCAGTTGTCTTATTGTCTTTTCGTTTTCAGGATCTTGAAGAAAGTCAGTGACATTGGTGAGCCTCCCTACCAATGACGGGTATGATCTTAGCACTAGATCAAAATAGGTGACCACATCCTTGGCGATGTTGCTACTGTGGGACACCATAAGTGATTCCGAATAGGGTCTCAGTATGGAATGAGTCAGGATACTGTATTTGCTTCCAATGTAAGTGTACTCGGTCAACATTTGGCATATTCTTTTCTCATAAAGGCTTAAGTGTGCCTTAGTCCAAAGTTCAGTAGTCCACCGACTGTGTTGTCGCTTATACGTGCAATTCTCTTCTTCACCCTGCAACTAGGATGCACAGAGTGTCCATTTTCTATGTCCTTACCCCCTTTTTTTGCTTAGAGGAAGTGTCCAATTTAAGCCACAACTTGCAAAAGGTTCTTTGTCCTTGTCTAGCTGGTCAAGCGCACTTCTTCCTCGTCATTTATCCCATCTGCACGTGCTGTGGTTCTTTCCCGTCGCTAGTCGATTCCTCTCGTTGGGGTGCAGGCAGTGGGCCTTCTACGATGTAGGGTTTAATATCGCTGGGTTTAATATCGCTGAGAAAAATCCAAGCTCTCCTTATAGTTTCACTGTGGATGGAGTGCAGTCCTCCACTGTAAAAGGACAGTTTAATCTTGGCTCGTCCCACTTTTTCCTTGTATGATTCTTCACAAGGACGGCGTCTCCAGGGAAGATGGATGGAACACGTAAACCTTGAACTTGGTCTGGTTTAGTATCTCCTTCTGTGTTCTGTGCTGCTCTGCACCCTTTTCGTCGTCGCTGCAGCTTGTCTGGAATTACAGTACGGCAAGATGTCACGCAGTTCAGATAGTTTTGCATTTCAGACCCTAAAACGGCTATTGACTGGGTGTCACATCTAGCTCTATCTCGGGGTGTCAAGGGAGTTCTCATTCTTCTTCCTGTGGCTATCTCGTGTGGCGTAAGATGATGGTCGGAACCGGGTTGGTTCCGAAGTGCATACAGTGCCAGTGGAAGGCAGTGCAACCATCCCTTCCTTAGAGTAAGCTTCAACTTGGCTATCCTTTCCTTTAACAAGCCATTGAGCTTCTTACAGAGCCCATTACCTTGCGGATGATACGCCGACGAGAACTTGTGCTTTATACCAAGCAACATGCTAATCTGTTCAAACGTCTCATTTACAAAATGAGCTCCTTTGTCTGATCTCATGACTTCACACACCCCCCACCTGGGGAACACCTCCCTCACTAAAAATGTGGCCGCACAGGTAGAGTCTGGGTGTGTACAGGGACCTGCCTCAATCCATCTAGAGAATGGACACACCACAACAATTAAGTATCTGTACCCGTTACATACTTGAATCATGTCGATGTAGTCGACATGCAAGTGCTGAAAAGGCCCATTTGGCCTGGGGATGACTCCTCATTACTTTTAATGTGTGCCCAGCTGTGAATTGCTGGCAGATTTTACAGTTTACCATAAAGAATGCAACACGCTCCGCTAAATTCGGTATGAACCAGTCTTCCGCGAGCGTTGCTTCTAGATTCTCTTTTGTCATATGTGCTGGATAATGTAGCTGTTCCAGCGCTATTTTTAATAGGGCTACAGGCATTATTGGTTTACCAGTGCTATCTTGTCGCCACAAGCTGTCAGAGGGATTTAAAGAACACCCTCAATGTTTCCAGAGGTTCGTCTCTTTCTGTGGTGCCTCTCCTTGCAGTTCCATTAGCTGCGTTTGTCCCAAATTACTGTAACTCTCATGTGCAGTTCGTGTAACCATCATTCGCTCGTTGGCATGGATAACTTCCACTGCCATGATCGTCTCACTTTTGGATGCCATACGCTTGGCTTCCGTGTCTGCCGCTTGATTTCTGCGTGAGATAAAATCTGTCACCTACGTGTGGGCGGCGCATTTCACGACCGCTATGTCCACTGGGAGCTATAGTGTCTTAATGAGCCTGTCTAATAAGGTTGCGTGCTGTACTGGCATGCCGTCTGCTGGGAGGTAGCCCCTCCTTATCCGACGTGCTAGGCCTGCGTGCACCGTCGACGTCACATAGGCAGAGTCACTGTGCACCATTACTTCCTGGTCTGCGTGATTCTCAATGGTGAGTATCAACGTCAATAATTCTGCAGCCTGTGCTGAATAATGAGATGGTATTCGTGCACTAAGAAGCACTCGAAATTATCCATTTGCTGTGTGCTTCATCACAGCAACGCCTGTGTATCTTTGCCCATCATTTTGGTCGATCCTTCAAGACCCGTCAATAAAGACAAATTCTCTTTCACCCTGGGGATTTCATTTCACCCTGGGGATTTCATCATAGAATTCTTCATAATTTGCACAGTCATGTATCAGCTCTTCTTCAGTGACTGGTTCGGCTATAAACGTAGCTGGGTTCACCATCTTTCATCAGACTACCTTAATCGATGGATTCGATATGATCACTTCATAAGCAGAAGCTCTCTGAGATGTCAGTGTGCCCTTTGGTTTCTCTAGAATGGCAAATGGGGAGTGCTCGACGTACAATGTCATGGAGCATCCCATCACAATGGTTGTAACCTTCTTTATGGTGAAAGCTGCGGCAGCTAAACTTTGTTCACAAGGAGAATTACCTCTCATTACTGGGTCAAAATTCCCACTATAGTATGCCAGGAGCTTGTACCCCAACGTGGTCCTCTGTGTGAGTACTGTCGTCATAATGCTGCCGTTCGTGTGTGAAAACAGGTAAAATTCCTCTGCATAATTGGGTATCCCAAGAATGGGTGCTGTGCAAATAGCTCTTTTGAGTTCAGCAACTCCTTTCTCCATGGTCTCAGACCATTCAATCTTTTCTTTCGTTGCTTGGGCCTTCTTTAGGGCCTGAAATAAAGGCTTAGTATAGGAGCTGTAGTCGAAGACCCATGCCCTGACATAGTTGCACATGCCTAGAAAGCTCTGCATCTGTTTTATCGTGTGTGGCTTAGCTGTGTTCAGTATGGCTTCAGCCCTTTCTGGGTTCACACTCTTTCCCTCATGTGAGATCAGCTGGCCTATGTACAGCACCTCTTGTTGACAATATTGTAACTTTTCTTTGTCAACTTTATATCCTTTCTCAGCCAGTATAGTCAATAGCTGAACCTAATCATGCCTGCATTGCTCTTCTGTTGTGCTGCAAATTAGGATGTCATCCACATATTGCAGGACAACGCTTTCTAATGCAACATTGCTCAAGTCCATCTGCAGAACTCTGTTCAAAATAGAAGGAGACTCACAGTACCCCTGTGGCAGCTTTGTGCTTTTCAGACGCATCTGTCTGAACGTGAATGACGTCAGATCATATGAGTCATTGTGCAACGGGATTGAGAAAAATGCATTTTTCAGGTCAATCACCATGAAATATTTTGCCTCAACGGGTATGTTTCATAGAATTGTAGACGGGTTAGGAACTAGAGGGTACTCGGCCTCAACAATATCATTTATTGGGCATAAATCCTGGATTAAACGCCAAGACCCTCCCTTTGATTTCTTGATCGGATAAACCGCGGTATTGCATGACGACTCTGACATCACTAAGATGCCCTGTTCCACCATTGCAGAAATTGTCTTAAAAATCCCCTCATTTGCCTCTCTGGACATGGGATCTTGTCTGGCTTTTGGTAGAATCGCTCCTGGTTTCAGTTTAATCTTCACTTCTCCAACCCCCTTCAAGAGGCCTACGTCATAGTGGCCTGTAGTCCATACTGAGACAGGCACCTTGGCCATATCGTCATCAAAATATTCAGCACGATTTTGTGCCAACATCATTCACTGTGGTACTTCTCTTTTAATAATTTTTACCCAAAAAGTGAGACTCACTTCCACCATTGTCTCTTCCTTTTCTGTTTGTTCTTCAAACAGATCATCATCGGTGACGTCAGTCACTCGACATGCTTCTTCAATTGCAATTATTGCACACCATTGTCGGCCCTTGTCATCATAACCGTCAATCAAGGCCACCTTCCCTCGTATTGCAGCTGTGTGTATCAACAAGGGAAATACTTGTCCCTTCTCCTCATGCATCGGTATTCTTGGTCTAAATAAGAACTCATCAGGGGTTCTCATGATTTTGTCTGCAAGGCCTGGCAATTCTGCCATAAGCACACGTATACCATATGCGAAAATTTCAGGCTCCAATGGTATAGCCCTCATGGCTATGTGTCCTGAGTATGCCCTAATCATTTCACATACATTTCAGTAGTGCATTCCTGGTGTGGAACATACTATGCCCTCCTCCGTGAACGAGATTGTCATGTTTAATTTTGTCATTAAATCTCGACCCAAAATGTGTTTACTGGGGTCTGTCGAGAATATAATAAGTGTACATTCATTTAACATTCTCCTATGTAGACTGCAAGTGCATTTGTGAACGGAACACGACTGGTAGCTCCTGTAAAACTTTGAGTATTTATGGCCTCGCCGGACAAGGAAAACTTGCCTTCACGTATGAACGAGCGTGTTGCACCCGTGTCAACTAAGAAGGAATATTCTTTATCCCTTATAACGACATCCACCCTAGGTTCCCTGTGAGGGGCTGGTGTCACTGATAGGATAGAACACATCAGGGTTCCCAGTGAGCTGTCCTAGTCCATATACAAATTTGACCCACTGTGTGCTTGTGGATTTCCCCCATGTCCATTGTTACTTCCCATTGCAGGGTCCGGAGTCTGCCCTGTGCTCATCGTCTGTGATAACTGCAACAGCGCCTGTTGGGATTGTCCTTGTGGAAAATTCCCCATACTCTGAGGTTGCATGCCTTGTTGCGCTCCTGGCGCTTGTTGTTGCACTGTGTGATTCTGTGCAATACCCTGCTGTAAAACTGCAGGTAGATTAGTCATGCCTGCTCCTGTCCCTTGGCCGTTCTGCATCATGCCTTGGTTTCTGCATGTGCGCGCCAAGTGCCCTGTCATTCCACACAACCAACATACTGGAGGTGGTTGGATCATTTGCACGTTTTACATATCTTGGTTACCATTTTGCATATTTTGAAAACCTCCTTGATTATTTTGGAAACCTCCCTGATTGCTCTGCCATCCTCTCCCCCTGCGATAAAACCCACTACGGCTCTGATTATTCTGCTATGGGTTAGTCACCTGCTGCATGCTCGATTCAGCTGCGCTAGTTATCATGGCTCCCTCAAGAGCATATTTTGACTATTTCTTTTGCACCAATTTCGCTTCCTTACCCTTTCGTGCAGCTTCTTTTTTGCGATTCTTTTCTTGCAGCAGCCTACAATAGTGTTCAATGGTCACCTGTATTTCAGCCCAAGGCTTGGCCTCTATTCCCATCAATTTCTTGAGTTGTCTCTGGCAGCCCTTGGCACAATATATGGTAAAACACAGGTATAGATTTCGTCCAAGATTTGAGTCTTGAGCACACATGCGTCTTGAAAATTCTGTATGTAAATTAACGGATCCTCAGATTCCTTCATTTTTCGCGTCATTATAGCTCCCATATCGGAAGTATCTGGGTATAGCACTCGTAGCGCCTTCCATACTGCGGCTCTTCAATTGTTAAATGGAGCTTCGTAATGTGAGGTATTAATTGTGGTTACACCAGGGTAGCCTGCTCTTGCCCACACATCGTCTGCTCTCTCACCAAGTATGGCGATTAGGAGACCTTTGATGTCCCCTATAGCTACTGTGTTTCCTCCTGTCATCTTTTCTAACTCATGTATCCACGTTCCGGCTCCCGATGTCAGCATTGGGAGCTTGTTTCTCAAGTTTTCTCGGTCCACGTGTGGCCATGGAATATATTGCGGTCTTACTCCCCTTTCTCAAGCAACGGAAACTGGGATGTATAGCTCTCTCTTCCCTCATGGTTCTTCTATCTAAGGCAGGGTTAATATTCCTGCCTCGTCGCCTGCCTGGCAGGGACCCAAGTCTGTCCACGTAGGACGGTGAAGACACCCCCCCCTCTGACCGTGTGATACTTCTTCAAGTCGGTTTTATGGCGTGGCTGATCCCGATGCCCTCGGTGCAGACTCGCTAGTGTCTGACCATCTTATTCCTTTATCCCTTGGGAGTCGTCTTTCGCTCCGTCTCCCTTCTTCATTTTCCTCACGCTCCTCCCTTTCTGAGTTGGCCATTGTCTGTCCCCAATTCGTGCAACTTCTTGCATCGTCTTGGTTCCCACTGATTTCTAATCTGTCCAGGGATAGTTCCCTATTCCCACTACTTCGGGTGACATCCTCCGTCTCGTAGAGCTGAGTGCTCTCCAGGCGCTCGTCTTCTCCCGCCCCTTGGGGTGTTTGTTCCAGCCCCATTTCATTGTATATTTTATCGATCGTTTCTCCGATGTTTCTGGTGTCGAAGTCATCTTCAATATTCGCCCTAGACATGCCTGGTACTGAATCGTACGCAGGAAAGAATTCTTGAATGTCTTCCCAATCTACTACTGTAGCAGGTTTCCTAACCTCTCTCCCCAGATAGTCGAGATCGCGTGCTCTCTATCTTCGCTTACGTTCTACATCGTCATCGAATTCTTTGCACTTCCTCATCTCTTCTCTGACCCTATCTTCTTCCTTTTTCTTTTCATCCTATCTTCTTCCTTTTTCTTTTCATTTCTACGTTCATCTGCCCTTCGAATTTCCTCATCTCTCTGTCTCTTTATTCTTTTCTCTCGTATTCTTTGTTCTTCCTCTAACCTTTGCTGTTCCTGTCTGTCTTGATCATTGGCTGCTCTTGGGTTGCGATTGAACTATCTTTCTTACTCTTCGAGATATAGTTGTTCTCGCTTTTGTCTGTCTTTCTTTCTTATTCTTTCATCTCTTAATTCCTTCTCTTTCCCCTTTCCCTGTACATCCTCTATTCTTTCTTTTTGTTTCGCGTCATCAATGCCTTTGCCATCAAGTTTAAATCAAATTCGTCCCCTCATCCATTTGTTTTTTGCGAATGCTATCTCATCAGTTCTATCTTCGTTTCCCTTCCATCTTTTCCCTTCTCTCTCCTTGTCAAGAGATGCACTTGTCTGTGCCTGCTCCCTTCTTTCGTCATCGCGTCTCTCCTTGTCCCTTGGGACTGTGGAGGCAATATTCTTGCCCTTATCTTTCCCTTGATTCTCGTCACTACTATGTGTAGGTGACTCATATGCGGGGTTGCTGTACCCCGTGGCTGCTTTAAGTTCTCTCAGTGGGTATAATCCCTCATCCTTACTTTCTTCAACTTTTGTTTCGGTTGGGGCGGGTGGCGCGGTAGGCGTCTCACCCCCCTCTGAGCATATATTAAGTATCCAATCTACTGGCGGCTCCTCTTCCTTTCCCTGTTCATACATTTTCCAAAGCTCCAGAACAGCCAGGTGTTTTTCTAGCTTTTTGCCCGTCTATGTGGCATGCAGATATGTCGTCATGCATTTGTTGCAAGACGGCTTTAGATAAAGACCCACCTTGTGGCCATTGCATAAACATTTTGTGGGCAGTTCCTTTAACCCACTCTGTACTGTACTTCTTCAATTTCGGTGCGTGTTTCGGCAACTGTTTGCATAAGTGTGTCAAAGGAGTTATGTCCTCCATGCTTTAATCTGTTCCCTTTCCTTTTATATAACACTGGTCAATACTTTCATGTGACTTAAACAGTTCCAACAATATGAGTGAGCACCAAACACTGCAAGCTCCAATCCCAAATTTTCACAAAATTTTATACCTTCTAATTTATTAAAAAAACATCAATTCATATGCGATTTTATCTCAGCTGTTAAATCGCGTAAAATTTAAATCAGTTTTCTCAAAGAAATGTTTTGATATATGACGTCACAACAAAAAACATGTAAGACACACGCTTGACAAACTAGACGAACACCAGCTGGTCACAGTTATCTCTGCCTCTAATCATCCCCTTCATGGACTCTAAACATACCCCTTTCACAACGTCTTTAACCGTCGTGGTAGTCTACCTTTAGCTGGGACTCTGGGTACACGTTTCTTCTAGCCGCTTGTATTAAAAGCGTAGGAATAAGGCAAATCCTCTCACTTCTCGGGTGTCCCCCCGGTAATCTCTCTCTCTTCTCGGGTGTCCTCCCTGGTAACCTTTATTTACTTAATTGTTCTCGAGTCATTATTCCCATATATATATTACACTGCCACGATAGTGGCAGTGTAGTTATGGTTAAGTTGGTGTTTCCATAGGAAGAGCTCTTTTTGGGCGGCTTATAACTTCGCCCCCTCTGGACGAATCCTCACCAAACTTTGCAAAAAAGTATATGGCCCACTCTGAATTTTTTTGCAAAGTTTGGTGAGGATTCGTCCAGGGGGGGGGAAAAGTTATAGGGGGGTCCCAAAATTTCAGTTTTTTCCCATAGACTGAATGGGAAAAAACTGTTGCTCACGCCTACAGCCCAAACCGCTGGACGGATTTTCATCAAATTTGGACTAGGAGCAGCGGCTTGGTCCCGAAAGCGTGCTTTTGCAAATTTGGTGAAAATCCGTCCAGTAGTTATTTTTAAAATGACCAAAAAGTAGGTAAAAAAAATGAGTGATATCTGTGTTCACTTCGCGGACACACTTCCCTGTTCGCTCCACGGACAGGACGGTGAATGGGCAAGCAGCTTGCGTGATGTCCGCGGACATCTGATGTGCTCTCTCATTGGATGTGGTGAAAGCATGCAGTGCGTCTGGCTTCAGAGACGCCCGCCATCTTTCTATCCCGCATGAGAGGCTTTGTCAGGTCAGCAGAAGCGTGTCTGTCTCCTGTTCCTCCCACCCCCGCTCATGCCCCGTTTCTGCCCCACCCCCCGCTCATGCCCCATGTGTCCCTTCTGTCCCCCCACCCCCGCTCATGCCCCGTGTGTCCTTCCTGTCCCCCCCACCCCCGCTCATGCTCCGTGTCTCCCCTGTTCCTCCAGACCCCCGCTCACGCCATCGCACACGGTGGCCAGCGGAGGGCCGAGGAGCGGGATCTGCCGCACAAACTCATGTCCGTGTTTTTGTTCGTCTCCTGACATACAAAGCCCCCCACCCCCCGCTCATGACCCGTGTGTCTCTCTCCCTCCCCCCACTCCCCGCTCATGCCCCGTGTGTCTCTCTCCCTCCCCCAACCCCCCGCTCATGCCCCATGTGTCTCTCCCCTCCCCCCCACCCCCTGCTCATGCCCCGTGTGTCTCTCCCCTACCCCCACCCCCCCGCTCATGCCCCGTGTGTCACTCCCCTTCCCCCCACCCCCCCGCTCATGCTCCATTTGTCTCTCCCCTTCCCCCATCGCCCGCTCATGCCCCGTGTGTCTCTCCCCTCCCCCCACCCCCGCTCATGCCCCGTGTGTCTCTCCCCCTCCTCCCCACCCCCTGCTCATGCCCCGTGTGTCTCTCCCCCTCCCACCCACCCCCCGCTCATGCCCTGTGTCTGTCTCCTGTTGCCCCCCACCCCCCGCTCATGCCCCGTGTCTGTCTCTGTTGTGTCCCCCACCCCCGCTCATGCCCCGTGTCTCTCTCCTGTTGTCCTGTTGCCCCCACCCCCCGCTCATACCCCGTGTCTGTCTCCTGTTCCCCACACCCGCTCATGCCCCGTGTCTCTCTCCTGTTGCCCCCCGCTCATGCCCCGTGTCTGTCACCTGTACCCCCCACCCCCGCTCATGCCCCGTGTCTCTCTCCTGTTGCCCCCCACCCCCCACTCATGCCCCGTGTCTGTCTCCTGTACCCTCCCCCACCCCCTGCTCATGCCCCGTGTCTCTCTCCTGTTGCCCCCCACCCCCTGCTCATGCCCCGTGTCTGTCTCCTGTACCCCCCAACCCCCGCTCATGCCCTGTGTCTCTCTCCTGTTGCCCTCCACCCCGCTATCATGCCCCGTGTCTGTCTTCTGTTCCCCCCACCCCCGCTCAGGCCCTGTGTCTGTCTCCTGTTCCCCCCACCCCCCGCTCATGCCCCGTGTCTGTCTCCTGTTTCCCCCCACCCATGCCCCGTGTCTGTCTCCTGTACCCCACCACCCCCCGCTCATGCCCCGTGTCTGTCTTCTGTTCTCCCCACCCCCCACTCATGCCCCGTGTCTGTGTCTCCTGTTCCCCCCACACCCCGCTCATGCCCCGTGTCTGTCTCCTGTTGCCCCCACCCCCCGCTCATGCCCCGTGTCTGTCTCCTGTAACCCCCCACCACCTCCTGCCCCGTGTCTCTCTCCTGTTGCCCCCACCCCCTGCTCATGCCCCGTGTCTGTCTCCTGTATCCCCCACCCCCCGCTCATGCCCTGCGTCTCTCCTGTTGCCCCCCACACACCCGCTCATGCCCCGTGTCTGTCTTCTGTTCTCCCCACCCCCACTCATGCCCTGTGTCTGTCTCCTGTTCTCCTCACCCCCCACTCATGCCCCGTGTCTGTGTCTCCTGTTCCCCCCACCCCCGCTCATGCCCCGTGTCTGTCTCCTGTTGCCCCCCACCCCCTGCTCATGCCCCGTGTCTGTCTCCTGTACCCCCCACCACCCCCTGCTCATGCCCCGTGTCTCTCTCCTGCTGCCCCCCACCCCCTGCTCATGCCCTGTGTCTGTCTCCTGTATCCCCCACCCCCCGCTCATGCCCTGTGTCTCTCCTGTTGCCCCCCACACCCCTGCTCATGCCCCGTGTCTGTCTTCTGTTCTCCCCACCCCCGCTGATGCCCCGTGTCTGTCTCCTGTTCCCCCCACCCCGCTCATGCCCCGTGTCTCTCTCCTGTTGCCCCCACCCATGCCCGTGTCTGTCTCCTGTACCCCCCACCCCCCGCTCATGCCCCGTGTCTCTCTCCTGTTGCCCCCACCCCCTGCTCATGCCCCGTGTCTGTCTCCTGTTGCCCTCCACCCCCCCGCTCATTCCCCCCATGTCTGTCTCCTGTTCTCCCAACCCCCGCTCATGCCCCGTGTCTCTCTCCTGTTGGCCCCACCCCCGCTCATGCCCCGTGTCTGTCTCCTGTTTCCCCCACCCGCTCATGCCCCGTGTCTCTCTCCTGTTGCCCCCCAGCCCCCACTCATGCCCCGTGTCTCTCTCCTGTTGCCCCCCACCCCCTGCTCATGCCCCATGTCTGTCTCCTGTACCCCCCACCCTCCGCTCATGCCCCGTGTCTGTCTTCTGTTCCCCCCACCCCCGCTCAGGCCCTGTGTCTGTCTCCTGTTCCCCCCACCCCCCACTCATGCCCTGTGTCTCTCTCCTGTTGCCCCCCAACCCTATCATGCCCCGTGTCTGTCTTCTGTTCCCCCCACCCCCGCTCATGCCCCGTGTCTGTCTCCTGTTTCCCCCCACCCATGCCCCGTGTCTGTCTCCTGTACCCCACCACCCCCCGCTCATGCCCCGTGTCTGTCTTCTGTTCTCCCCACCCCCCACTCATGCCCCGTGTCTGTGTCTCCTGTTCCCCCTACCCCCCGCTCATGCCCCGTGTCTGTCTCCTGTTGCCCCCCACCCCCTGCTCATGCCCCGTGTCTGTCTCCTGTACCCCCACCACCTCCTGCTCATGCCCCGTGTCTCTCTCCTGTTGCCCCCCACCCCCTGCTCATGCCCCGTGTCTGTCTCCTGTATCCCCCACCCCCCGCCCATGCCCTGTGTCTCTCCTGTTGCCCCCCACACTCCTGCTCTTGCCCCGTGTCTGTCTTCTGTTCTCCCCACCCCCGCTCATGCCCTGTGTCTGTCTCCTGTTCTCCCCACCCCCCACTCATGCCCCGTGTCTGTGTCTGCTGTTCCCCCCACCCCCCGCTCATGCCCCGTGTCTGTCTCCTGTTGCCCCCCACCCCCCACTCATGCCCCGTGTCTGTCTGTCTCCTGTACCCCCCACCACCCCCTGCTCATGCCCCGTGTCTCTCTCCTGTTGCCCCCCACCCCCTGCTCATGCCCCGTGTCTGTCTCCTGTATCCCCCCCACCCCCCGCTCATGCCCTGTGTCTCTCCTGTTGCCCCCCACACCCCCGCTCATGCCCCCTGTCTGTCTTCTGTTCTCCCCACCCCCGCTCATGCCCCGTGTCTCTCTCCTGTTGCCCCCACCCATGCCCGTGTCTGTCTCCTGTACCCCACCACCGCCCACTCATGCCCCGTGTCTCTCTCCTGTTGCCCCCATCCCCCGCTCATGCCGCCTGTGTCTGTCTCCTGTTGCCCTCCACCCCCCCGCTCATGCCCCGTATCTGTCTCCTGTTCTCCCCACCCCCGCTCATGCCCCGTGTCTCTCTCCTATTGGCCCCACCCCCGCTCATGCCCCGTGTCTGTCTCCTGTTGCCCCCTACCCCCCCGCTCGTGCCCCGTGACTGTCTCCTGTTCTCCCCACCCCCCGCTCATGCCCTGTGTCTGTCTCCTGTTCTCCCCACCCCCCGCTCATGCCCCGTGTCTCTCTCCTGTTGGCCCCACCCCCGTTGGCCCCACCCCCCGCTCATGCCCCGTGTCTGTCTCCTGTTGCCACTCACCCCGCTCATGCCCCGTGTCTCTGTTGTTCCCCCACCCCCCGCTCATGCCCCGTGTCTGTCACCTGTTCCCCCCACCCCCTGCTCATGCCCTTTGTCTCTCTCCTGTTGTCCCCCACCCCCCGCTCATGCCCCGTGTCTGTCTCCTGTACCCCCCACCCTCCGCTCATGCCCAGTGTCTCTTCTCCTGTTGCCCTCACCACCGCTCATGCCCCGTGTCTTCCTCTTGTCCCCCCACTCCTCGCTGATGCCCTGTGTCTTCTTCCTGTTCCCTCCCACCCCCTGCTCATGCCCCGTGTCTTCCTCTTGTCCCCCCTCCTATGATGCCCCTTGTTGACCTCTTGTTCCACCCACCCCCCGCTCATGCCCAGTGTCTCCCTTCTTTCCCCCCCAACCCCCGCTCATGCCCCGTGTCTTCCTTTCCCCCCCACTCCCCGCTCATGCCCCGTGTCTCCCTTCTTCCCCCCCATCCCCCGCTCATGCCCCGTGTCTGCACTGTTGGAACAGGGCAGACACGGGGCATGAGCGGTGGTGGGGGCCCCACCTTGCCCTACCCCCGCTCATGCCCCGTGTCTCTCCTGTTCACCCCCACCCCCGCTCATGCTCTGTGTCTGTCTCCCTCCTTTTCTCCCAGCTCATGGCCCGTGTCTCCCCTGTTCACCCCCACCCCCGCTCATGCCCTGTGTCTCCCTTCTCCCCCCAACCCCCCACTCCTGCCCCGTGTCTCCCTTCTTTCCCGCTCATGCCCCGTGTCTCCCTTCTTCCCCCACCCCACCCCCCGCTCATGCCCCGTGTCTCCCTTCTTTCCCGCTCATGCCCCGTGTCTCCCTTCTTTCCGCCCCCTGCTCATGCCCCGTGTCTCTCTCCTGGTCTTCCCGACCCCCCGCCGATGCCCTGTTGTGTTCTCTTTATACAACCTGCCTTCCCTTTCCCTGGTGTCCATCTTGGTAAAAGATTTTCCTTCCTACACTGGGACGCCTGCCTGCGGCGTCCCGGTTTGGGAAGAAACATCTTTTTTTTACCACCCTGGGTTCCCACTTTGAGAACCTAGGATGCTAGTGGTCTTCCTCTATTGAAAAGGACGTTATGGTTATGTTGCACTAATAAAAAACTATGAAATTCAGTAAAATAAAATGTGTTAAAGTGACTTTATGGTTAAGTTGCACTAATAAAAACCTATGAAATTCAGTAAAAAAACTTTGTTAAAGGGACATTATGGTTAAGTTGCGCTACTAAAAACCTATGAAATTCAGTAAAAAAACGTTAAAGGGACGTTATGGTTAAGTTTCGCTACTAAAAACCTATGAAATTCAGTAAAAAAACTTTGTTGAAGGGACGTTATGGTTAAGTTGCGCTACTAAAAACCTATGAAATTCAGTAAACAAACTTTGTTAAAGGGACGTTATGGTTAAGTTGCGCTACTAAAAACCTATGAAATTCAGTGAAAAAACTTTGTTAAAGGAACGTTATGGTTAAGTTGCGCTACTAAAAACCTATGAAATTCAGTGAAAAAACTTTGTTAAAGGGACGTTATGGTTCCAAGTAAAACCGAAAAACCCTTGAAATTCGCCAGTTATGGTAAGCTAAGCAACCATAACTCGCGCCACCACCGTGCACTGCTAAGACTAACACCCACGACATCAAAGATGACATCACCCGCAAGCATAACTCATAATTGCGCTGGCACCATTATCAACGGTGCCGGCGCATCCATGCTCCACACCCCCATTCTGCCCTATTGGGCAGAATGAGGATCGGGAGCCCGGCAATTACTGGCCCATTCATCTCTTAATGGGCCAGTATTGCCCAATAGCGGGAGGCGGTGCCGGTAGCGAGCATGGCGGTAGCCGTGCCTGCCATACAGGCACGTCTACCGCCATGCTCGTAATGAGGCCCATTGTTTCTTTTTGAAGTCACTCTGACTTCATAAAGAAATTATTTCCGTTAAGGACTGAACCATAACGGAAATAATGTCTTTATGAAGGCAGAGTGACTTCAAAAATAAAATATTTATTTTTGAAGTCATAGGGCTTCCACCACCCCATGACATGGAGGCCTCCAGCCTAGGGATCTTCATGTCATGGGGTGGGGGTAGCCACCAGACTTTTTGTATTCACTCTGCCTTCATAAAGACATTTTTTCTGTTATAGAAATCATTTCTTTAGAAATGCAGAGTGAATTCAAAAAGAAAATGTAAAAAAAAAAAAGATACATTTGCAACAAAAAAAATGTTTTTTTACTCCAAGTTGGAGCCCCTTCCAGAACATGTGCTCGCGGGGCCCCCCACACCGCGGGGTGTGCGGGGGCCCCTGTTACGCCAGTGCTTCATACAAGCAGTGACATTTATACTCAAAACTCGTCATAATTGACGTGTAACACTTAAAAGTTTATCATGCAATTCTATTGGTAGGAAAAGGTAACTTTAATATAGGTCCTATATCTGTATATGGTTATGGAGTGAGGGGGAATAGATAAACACTGTCAGGTGGGTGCCTAAGCCCTTCCTTCAAAAATGACTACTGTAGACGTCACTAATAGTACTACGTCCCATTGGTTCTACTAACCATAGGACCCTAAATTATTTGGTCCATTGTGATTGGGTTGGCACCAACCTATGCATTTTCTTCCACTTCGCTTAGCAGCACGCAGAACAGCCAGCCAGGTGCAGGGTGCCCCTCAGCTACCTGGCCTTCCTCCAATTAAGGTTACAATCAATCATCGCTTCAGCAACTGTGTGTCAATTTTACTGTGGTTGGCCTCGAAACTGCATCTTCTGTCTGGAAAAGTTCTGATATCTCTGCCTGGGCGGATGGCAAGCGTAGGTGTGAACCTGTGCTCCTTCTCGCTCGGCTGGTCACGTGCTACCCACACCGTGAATTTGTCTAGTTTCTCTCAATTTGTGCATTTAATTCTTATTCAGCTTGCCACCTGCCTCCTTATCTCGACCTTTCAAAGACAGGATATTCTGTTCTTAAGTTTCAATTATATGTAGCTACTGTTCGTTCCTTCTATTGGTATGACCTTGGCTCTACTGGCACAAGTTGCATCTGCCGAGTTTCGATTCAGCCGTCTCTTCTCGTTTTACTAGAATATGAGTTTCTGATCATCAGGCCTTTAATAACCTTGGTTGATTCTGCTTCGTTTGCAAAGTGGAATTACACTTATACCGTGCTGCGTTTTGAGGTAGATTATGTATAATGGTGCTTGCCGCACGATTCTTCTACTTAGCATAGCAAGCCGTACTGTTTTCTTAGCTTTTTTGCGGTTCCAAGCATATGTGCAGGCGTTAGCTGGTTGAATATCTTCATCCTGCTTACAGCTTAAGCTTCTTTGTATTTCAACATCGTTCTCTTCTTCTAGGTTCACGATATCCTTATTCATGGCGTTTTGTCTCTTTGTATCATCCATGCGTCGTCATTTCTTCTATCTGCGAGTCCATCCGAGTCCTCATGACGTCACCATTCGTCTTCCATTAAGACCTTTTTGGTTTCTTCCGGGACGGTACTTAAGCAATCTTCATTTCGTCTCATTTCCTGGTAGGGTTTTCTCAATGGATACCTTACTGTCTATGGTTTTCTGGGTATTGGTACTTCAATAGGTGTTGCTCTTCTGATAGGTACTGGGCAGAGTCCTACTGCGGCTCTCTGCTCGTTTATTTGCTCATACGTCACATATTTTGGTGTGAACGTTCCTGGTACTTCAAAATGGGCGACTGGAGTGCAGGCTTTATTTGGGACCGCCTCTCCACTTGGATAATGCACGCTTGGGCCGCAGGTGTCCTCATCTTAGTTTGCACTTCAGCATAATAGGGCTTATCGGATGGGTGATTGTTCGTATTCAGACCCAAATATTTATATTCATTTGTCACTGCAATACAATTGTCTTGCAATGACCATTTTAGACAATGTTTCTGTTTAAGACGGGAATTGCTATGCATCAGAATCTTGGATTTACTCTTGTTGATGGTTCTGAAGTTGCTTTCGGCATATAGGCCCAATTGAATTAACAAGGCCTACAAACCCCCGGGAGTTTTAGCAAACAACACAAGGTCGTCGGAATAAAAGAACCAGGGGATGCTATGACCATTTAACATTGGTGGATCTGATGTTATTTTTGTAAATGATGGGCCCATGTCTGAAATGAAAAAGTTGAAGAAAGCTGAGACCAATACACAATCTTGTTTCATTCCCCTATAAGTCTTAATGGGGGCTGAAAGATTCCCATTCATCGAGAGCATTATCTGTATTGACATGTTAGTGTGAAATTGCTCTATCCAATACTGCACTGGTATAGGACATTGCACCTTCTCCAACTTTACCATTAGCAACTGCCTTGACACAAAGTCGAAGGTGGCTTGAAAATCTATAAAGGCTAGATAGATATATCGCCTGATGCCTTTCTCTCTCCTGTTGTTGTATTGCATGCAGAGTTATAAGATTTACTGTAGTTCCCATTCCCAAAAGCAACCCTGTTTGAAATGCGTCTGCCATTTTGGAAGCATTCATCCATGCCGTAAAGTGTCTAAGGAGCAGCCTACCAAACACCTTGCCTGGCACATCTAACAGAGTGACTGGTCTGTAGTTTTTTGGTGCTTGTCTGTCACCCTTCCTATATAGAGGGATGACCACTGATTTTTGCCACGAACCAGGAAATTTCCATGTCAATATGAACTGTTTAAATATTAGAGTTAGAATTACAGCCCAAGCCTCTAGATTTTATTTCATCATCCAGTTTGATAGCCCGTCCATGCCCGGGGCCCGGGGCCCCGGACATACTTTATTTGTGGATCTGCAGTCAGATGTGCTCTGTATCGAATGCAAAGTTGTATAAACCAGCTTGGATCTCATGTTTGTACATATGAGCCAGGTTCATATCAGCTTATAAAGTTTTATAGTATATAACCCAGACCTCCTTTGGAACCACATTAATTTGAACATTCATTTGGCTAATGCCTCAAACTTTATTCAAAAGTGCCCAGATTTGAGCAGAATTTTTCGAGGCCAGGGAGCGCAGCATAATTTCTGCATCATGCTGAGAAAACATAGCTTGTCTGCTTCTTACCCAATTTCTATAGTTGTTTCTTAAGATTCTTAGATTGTTTTGTGTGGATGATGATTTGTTTCTCAAAACCAGTCTTTGGCTAGCTCCATATTGGGCTTTTTTTAAGTACTACCTCGTGATCATAAGCATGTAGGCAGGAGTCTTCTCTGGATTTTGTGTTATGTGTCTTATGCTTATACTTTTGCAGCAAGGTGACATAAAACCCACTCGCTACAGGAATAGGCCAGACTGTAATAAGATGTCGACATTGCTAACCGAGACGTGAAATCATTGAAGGACACTGGTGTCCATCTAAAGCGATGTCTTGCATTGGACGCACACAAGTTGTTAAAGCTTGATATCAATGTCTGATTGTCCCACTTGCCACAAGGCCATGTTAGTTCTAACAAGTCATGATCACTGGAATTATGAGCTCTTACATGGAATGATTCTGCAACTGCAAACAGATTTTCGCTAATATATATATATATAGTCAATGAGAGCTGTTTGCTTCCCTCTGTGCCAAGTGTGTTTTGGCGGAATGTCGCCCATGATGGCCCCATTTGCCATAAATAGGTTCATTCCTTCCACAAGGGACTTCCAGCGGGATACGACCTACTATTTTGGGGCACTGTTATTTTCAATACACAATATTTTCAAATCCCCCGCTAGAATTATGTTCTGTATAGTAGAATCCATTTGTATGGTTACTAGAGCTTGCTCAATATCTATCAAAAAGACATCATCGTTTATTCCAGTACACATTTAACAAAACAAACAGCTCATCACAAAGCTTGATTTTGACCACTTGAATGAACATGTTTGGGGAGAACCAAGAGGTTAATATCAATCCTGCGGCTGCCCTAACAGCAACCATCAGCCCAGCCATAGGTTTCCCTCGAATTGGTTGTATGGCTGGGTGGGGTACAACCTTATGGTTCTCCCAAACAGGAGGACTGAGTAACCATACCTCCTGTAATGCTATGATGTCATATCTAGTGAGGGGGTTGTCCTTTGAATACGTAAGATGTTTATGGCCTCTGATGTTCCATGAGGCAAATAAGTACTGTGATGGATTGCCCAAACTTGACTGTTCATTCTCATTTTCTAAAGAACACCTAACATTGGGGACATCTTGATAGCAAGTGAATTTGATGTTTTGGGGTTGATGCAAATATTTGACAGTTTGTAGATTGAGGCCCCTGTAACAAGGGTTCATGCTTCGTACTTGTTTACTCACTAAATTAAACCCTAAATTAAATATTTCCTCCCTCGCCTGCCAAATCAAGATCATCATTATGCCCGGAACGCACGGTTTCCATGACAACGGAGAATATACAACTGAACTGGCCGCGCGCGCGCACAGACTCGAACGCCGGCCAGCATTTCCCTCGCCAGTTCCACAGATGAGCGCTTGTACCAGGTTAGCCATGTCCTTTTCCTTGTATGGCCCTTTTGGATGCCCCTCCCAGCATTGCATTCTAACTTTGAAGCCTAAACTGTCTCTCGTTTTCCCCCGCTTCCCACTGCCAGGCAGTCCTCATCCGCCCCTGTGCACTCGCACATGGCTGTTCCACCTACTAGTGGAGGTATGGACTACGGCAGTATCGCGGAACGCGGCACATGCGGTCCCTGTGATGACGGAGCATAAACAACTGTTCTCGCCGAGCGCGTGAACCAGTCTCCTCCGAGACACACACGCCGGCCAGCACACCCTTCACTAGTCCTACATATGAGCCCCTATGCTAGGCGAACCCCAGCCCCGCATTTTGAAAGTGAAAGTGAATGTGTCCGTGAACCTGTACAGCTTTCCGGACGCATTTCTCAGCACTGCTTTCATCCCGTGAGGCGCATACTCTTTCTGTTGCCCATCCTGCCCTTTCCTTAGTCAGCCCTCCACCCTTGTGCATGGGAGTCACATTAAATGTGGTGCGGCAAGCATACACAAGTATGCGCCCTGCCCTTCTGCCTACCATAGAACCCTCGGGGAGATGTCAGGCCCTGAACAAGGAGGCACTGCCTAAAGTGCACATGTCCTGGTTTTCTAAGCCATAAGTCACTGTTATGGACTCCCCCTATTACTTTAATTTTTTCCATAGCCATGCAATGCAGCAGTAATGATTTCATTAACTTTACATGTGGATAGCGAGATCCACTGACACGGTTTTTCTCTCTCCTCTTGTTGTCTCATTTGATCTCTCCAGGACCTAACCCCCTGGACACAAAATCATCCTTGGGCATTACTACCCGGAGCCAACAAGTAAACGGCACCATAACCACACTCTTCAAGCCAGCAGGTATTACACAGTAATGATGTTTTTCTCTCTGGTTGTATCCAATGTATACACACAGGACCCTTTACTATTCACATTAAGTGGTCTGCCTTTTGGGTTTCCAATTACCCCATCAATACCTCCGCACTTTTCTATCCACACAGAATCTCCTGTGCCCTCTACTACTTTGCGGGATCTCACTACCACTTTGGGACCCGTGTGACCACCCACGCTGTCCAACATCAAGCCTCTCTGTGATCGAATCTGAGCTCTTGGGAATATCAGCACCGGCAGGTAAGACATCAGGCCGGCACTGTGAGAATAGATCCATCACTATAGTGCCCACTAATGAATGGCACAGCATAACTTTTCTCACCAGAGTTTTCTGTACCCGCCACAGGGTCGCCCACATGGAGCCCTTATGCTCCGCTGAAACGTGATGAAAACAGGGAACACCTGATCAAGTCGGTTTCTCTGTATACAGACCCTGTTCAGTCAGCTTCTGCCACGTTGGCAAAGATATCTTTTATCCTATGACCCGGAACATTCATTGTTCATTTGAAATTATGCCTTCTCAAGGGAGACTTTGAAACCCCTTGATGCACCGGCACCTTCTCTTTCCTCCCACCTTATTACAAAGAATTTCTGTATTTCTTTAAGTCGATGAAGTAATAATCGATTGCTGTATATAACTATGTACACATTTTGTGTCAATGGAGTTATATATTGATTTTTGCACATGTATTTGTACACTTTGTAATGCTGTGTTATTGCATCGTTCTATGATGTCATTGTAAGTTGTCATATATAATTTTTGTTTTGGTTGTTTAGATATTAATCTTGTCACATTTGTTTATTAACATATTTTCACATGCTAAAGGGAATAAATATTTGCTTTTGAGTATCTAACACACAGTCACAGTGAGTGGTTATTACTTTTAGATTTATTCCTTGGATCTCTAATTCGTGAGACCTGACTTTAGATTCCACGGACAGACCTAAAACCGTACGTCTGTCTCTCTTAATACCCACTTAGGATTGAAATATTGTTAGTAAGGGTACAAATATTTGTTTATACATCATTAAGCCCAATGACATCCATAGTTTTACAATGCCCGGATTGATGCCATCAATAAACTCAATGACATCAATATCACTAGAACACAGATCCTCCAGTTTCACTATTTCACCCATGATATTAAGAACATTTGTCCTATTTAAGGTGTAATAAGGGAATGGTTTCCCCCTACATTGCAAGATTAGGTAGTGTGTAGGAATTATTACTTGTTTATTTTGTTTCATCATTGACCATGAGTGTTGGTTATTAAGAGTGCTTTTAGTATCCTTTAACCACGATTGGGATACCAAATCAGAGAAGAGAATGGTAGTGGGTGGAAGGGACGCGCTCAAGTAACACAAGTAATCGCAATTGTATTATATCCTAATACAGAGGTGTCCACAAAGATGTTGTCATAAATGGTGAGGTTTATTCAGCAAGTTGGACAGCCGACACATGTTTCGACCAACGGGTCGTTCTCAAGTCTGTGTGGATTCCATAAAACACATGCATCAGTACAGTTTTAACACACAAAAATAAGTAAGGGGAGAACAAAAAATTGTTTTCAATTCCAAGAAACACAAAAGTTATAGTCATTGTAAATACAGCATGACAGATACATGAACACCATAAATTGCCATATATTAAGTAAGCACAGGCATCAAAAAGCGCGTCCCTTCCACCCACTACCATTCTTTTCTCTATTACTATTTCCAGCTTGGGTGGATAAGCTGGAGGGTGAGACAGGGTCGCTGCCAGTTTTGTCATATTGCACTTTAATTTTTTTAAATTTTGATGTATATAACATAAGAGTGGTCAAGAGAGCACAGCACATATATCAAATCCGCAGGGATACCAAATCATTCTGTTGTGATTTAGGCTCCACAGCTCCAGCCAATGGAGTCCTTGTCACAATGGTAGGCATCTTATTTGACGCGGCAGGAAGTGAAGACATAAATAAGCCCACTGATCTATTTGTTCTCGTCTTGCCTCTTGGGTTGTGGTGAAATTATTAACAACTGGAGGGCATTGTTCACAACTACGTATTCGTTGTTGAGAAGGATTCCAAAATATTCTTTTAGGAATGTTTAGATTTTGCACAGCAGGATCTTTCCTCTTGATGTTGATTGAGCCTGATGATGTGCTTTAATTGGTGTTGCCTCATAAATCAGTGGTGGAAAGGCTGCTGTGGCAGTTGTCCGATGTGTCTCTATTACCTCAAGCAATGAGTCAAGGGGTTCATGTTCCAAATTGCTACCTTGCCCTGGCTTAGGTATCATAGAGTCGGTCTGGGTCAGAGGTTTGTTGCGTAGTGACTACGCTGTTAATACGCATGTGTGAGCGGGGACGAGGCTCGCGCATGCGTGGTTGGAATAAAGACGGTCCTCCGGCAGTAGGCGCCGGGGACCCGAGCAGACTACACGTCTCCCGTGTGGTTCCTCCGGCGTATATGTGTGGCTGCGTGTGAATGCAGGTGGGGGCCCAGGCCAGCCCCCACCATTCCAACATTGGCGATGAGGACGACTCTGGTGCAGTTCTTCTCTGCTCTGACGGCATTAGAAGCAAAGAACTTTGCTCCGTGTCGGCACGGACCTACACGCACGGCCGGCGGCCATCTTTATTCACACGTGGATGGCAGCGGTTGCGGCCCAGGTGGGTGCTTGTGCGCCGACTGCAATCCCCTGAGCCTTGTGGCTAATTGTTGGGACCTTCCACAGCCCTAGCCTGCTGCAGGGCTGTGGCACAAAAAAAAAAAGGAAAGAAGGAAAAGCGCGGGAAGAGAGCCCTGGTGAGGGTGCTGGACACTTCTTCACACGTGGACCCACTGGGCTGGGTTCCACAATCTTTCATCTGGGGACCAAATCTTTGTTTCACCTGCAGAGGATAACAACATCCCGTGAGTATGTGACTCTGCTGTTGCCATGGGTGAGGAAGAAGCAGAGGGGGGTGCCCCAATCCCACGCAGGATGCACAGCACTTTGGCCCCCATGCCTGAATTTGACACCACGGGCCCGCCTACCAAGTTGGGGCCGAAATGGCTTCTGTGGGTTAAAAAACTAGAAATGTTTTTCAGGGCCTCGGGAGAAACGGATGACGAGGCGAAGAACGCCATCATGGTGTACTCTGCAGGGACGGAGGTCCACAGAATATATGACTCTCTCAACATCCCGGTGGCACATACGACGCCGTGAAACAGGCTCTTCAAGACCATTTTCTTCCCATGGCGAATGTGGACTTTGACAGATTTGTCATGTGTGCCGAGAAGCAGCTGGAAGACGAATCGCTGGACCAGTTCTGTGCGCGGCTGAGGCACCTGACAAGCTCCTGCAGGTGGGTGAACGAAGAGGAGATGGTTCGGAACCAACTGCTGCAAGGGTGCAGTTCAGGGAAGCTGAGGAGGCAGGTTTTGAGAGAGCCGGGGTTGACCCTGCAGCAAATTCTGGACACTGGGAGAGTTTACGAATTGGCGGAGGCAAAGGGGGGCGAAGATGGATGCAGCCACGCACTCTGGCAAGGGCGAGGAGGCATTCGCTATTGGACGCTCTGCTCCAGGGAGGGCGAGATGGACACCAAGGAGAGGGGATGACCCTCCAGCACCTGGGGGCGCTCAGTCGTGTCCCTACTGCGGGTGTGACCTGCCGCACGTAGGGGAGTGCCCAGCCAAATCAAGGGTCTGTGGCCGGTGTGGCACACCAGGACATTATGCTAGGGTGTGCAAAGCAACCGCGCCGGTAGCAGCCTCGAGAGGACCGGCGAGAGTTGGCATAGGCAACACACGAAGGGCGAGGAATGTGGCGGCTGTCGAGCAAGGCATGCAGGACCTGAACATTGCTGAGGAGGAAGAGGAAGAAATCTTCTTAATTTCGAGCATTGCCAAGGGCCCTGGAGGAAGCCGACAACCGACATGCACGGTAAACATTGGAGAGGTTTCCAACCCAGTCCTCATAGATACGGGGGCATCCATCTGTGTGCTAGCAACTGACCATTACAAGGCACTCCCTGGCCCGCCCGAATCGGCAGAATCCATGGCGCGGATATACGCATTCGGGAGAGACTTGCCACTCCCCATCCAAGGGGTGTTTGTGGCACCGGTGTCCCACGGACAGAGCAAGATAAAAGCGAGGTTCTTCGTCACAAGTGTGAGCCCGCATTCCCTCTTAAATTGTGCTGCCTTTGATCAAGCGCTGAACCTGGTGCACTTCACGTTTGCTGTGTATCACACTGACCTGGAACGCCTGCTACAGCGCTTTGACATGATCTTCCAAGGCATAGGGAAGCTAAAGGCTGACCCCATACGGCTTCACATCGACGGGTCGGTGAGGCCAACAGCGCTCAAGCATCGCCGCATACCGTTCCACTTGAGGGCACAGGTGGAGAAGGAGCTGCAGACGATGGTAGACCTAGACATCATTGAGAGAGTGGAAGGACCTACCCCTTGGGTCTCTCCGATCGTGGTGGCCCCAAAGCCCAAACAACCTGGAGCAGTCCGCATCTGCGTGGACATGAGGCTGCCCAACCTGTCGATCAAAAGGGAACGCCACCTCACGCCCACCCTGGATGACATTGTTGGCGAGTTGCAGGGGGCGAGGGTGTTCTCTAAACTGGACTTGAGATCTGGCTACCACCAGCTGGAGCTCCACCCTGAGTCAAGATACATTACGACCTTTACGACTCACGAGGGGCTGTATCAGTTTAAGAGGCTCAGCTTCGGGGTCTCATCGGCAGCAGAAGTCTTCCAGAATGCCATCAGGGGGGCCCTGTCGGGACTCAAGGGAGTGATCAACATGTCGGACGACATCCTGGTGTTCGCGAAGTCGGAGGCAGAACACCTGAAGCGCCTGGAAAACACCCTGGAAAGGCTCTGCAGCCTTGGGCTGACCCTCCACAAACAAAAATGTGAATTTTTGAAAGACCGGCTAGAATTCTTCGGCTTTGTGTTCCATGCCGGGGGCATATCCCCGGATCCGGAGAAGGTGAAGGACATCCAGCAGGCCGCCCCGCCGGGGTCACCCGCAGAGGTCAGGAGCTTCATGGGGATGGTCAATTACTGTGGACGATTCATTCATGACTTGGCCTGCCTGTCGGAACCCTTGCGGGCACTGACCAGAAATGACGTAGTCTGGAACTGGACCGGGAAGGAACAGAGGGCGTTCGCTGCCATCAAGAACGCCCCGTCGGGGTAGGAGACGATGGCCTTCTTCAATCCAGACCGGGAGCCAGAGATCGTAGTGGATGCCAGCCCGGTGGGACTGGGGGCGGTCCTCATGCAGACGGATCCTCAAGGGACCGTGCGGCCCACTACATATGCCAGCAAGGCTCTCACGAGACAGAGAGGCACTATTCACAAATCGAGCGCGAAGCTTTAGCGATCCTGTGGGGCTGCAGATATTTTCGGCTCTACATTTTGGGGAAACCTGTAGTTGTCATGACGGATCATAAGCCCCTGATTCCAATCATGTCTTGGGCATCATTCAAAGCACCACCGCGCATCGAGAGGTGGATGCTCTCGCTGATGGAGTATGGGGTCAAATTGCTGTATCGTCCTGGCACGAACAACCCAGCAGATTATTTGTCCCGACACCCGGGCGCTGGGCGGCCCAGGGACTCGGCGGAGGTGGCAGACTGTGTGGAAGCGGTGCGCCTGGTGGTGGAATCGGCACTACCCGTCGCCCTAGCGCGCCAGGAGATTGTCGATGAATCGAACGCAGACGATGTGTTCCTGAGGATCAAGGAGGCCGTATCAAGTGGCGAATGGCGCGAAGTGCTGATGAACAATGCCAGAAGGGGCAATGAAGCACAAAAGGACTTGAGGGCGCTCTGGAAGGCATGCCACGAGCTGTCGGTGGCCGAGGACGGTCTACTGCTGAGGGGGCACCAGATAGTCATCCCACGCGCTCTGGTGGGCAAAGTGCTGCAGCTGGCCCACAAGGGGCACCAGGGGACGGCAAAGACGAAGGCACGCCTCCGTTTGAAAGTGTGGTTCCCGGACTTGGAGAGCAGAGTGGATGAATTTGTGAGGGCTTGCATTCCATGCCAAGCGGCGAGTCCAGTGGAAAGAGGGCCACCCATTCAAGCCATGGAGAGGAGTGAGCGCCCGTGGGGGACTGTGCATGCAGACTTCGGGTCCACGGGCTGGGGAATGTACTTTTTGGCGGTGACGGACCAATGGTCCCGCTACCCTGAGGTGGAGCTGGTCGAGTCCACGGCCAGTGAACACACCATCCTGGCCCTGGAGAAAATGTTCGCCACCCACGGATTCCCCCTGGAGATCTGCTCAGACAACGGGTCGCCGTTCCAAGGGCAGCAGTTTGCTCGTTATTGTGAGGAAAGGGGGATAAAGCATCGGAAAGTCACCCCACTCTGGCCCAGAGCCAATGGGGAGGTGGAACACTTAATGCGGACGCTTAACAAAATTTTCCGCATATCGCTGAATGGAGGGGAAGACCTCCGGCGCAACCTGTTTGAGTTTCTACGCGAGTATTGCACGACCCTGCATCAATCTACTAGGGTCGCGCCAGCGGAAGCTCTCTTCAAACGGACACCCTGAGCACTG